>NW_027122442.1:2792900-3491125 GCF_030686945.1 Centruroides vittatus | reverse complement strand
CACCAATACATTGCGTCTGTCATATTAGGCTATCCCCTCTCAGTGCAATGCATTTATGCCAACGGTTTTTCTAATCCTCGAAACATGCTTTAAAGTCATTTTCGTGGAACTCCTTCAGAACTCGCAGCTAAATTTGTTTTATGGTATCGATTGACTCAAAACGGTGACCACAATTTTAGTCGAAGAAACAGGGAAAAGTCCCACGGTGCCATATCAGGTGAATGCAAAGCTTGCGGAACCGTATTTATTGAATTTTTGACCAAAAATTCACGAACAACGAGAGCATTGCAAGCAGGTGCATTATCATAATACAAATTTTTCTCTCCACAAACCGGGTCGATTTCTACGAATTGCTTCATGCAAACGATGCAAAACCCTTAAATAATATTCTTTGTTGACAGTTTGCCAGTCAGAAAGGGATTTGTAATGCACAACACCGAAGACAATCGAAGAAAAGTCAACACGACCTTGATTTTTGACTGATTTTGATGTGATCTCACTTCACCTTTCGAGCGCCATTATTGATTGTCGCAGCTTCACTTCATTGTCGAACTGTTTCGGCGTCAAAAACGTAGATTGACGTTTCTTCACGCGTAATGATGCGTTTTAAGAACGACTCGCTTTGAGAAAGCATTTCTTTGGCCACTAGAACACTAGCTACAGTATAGTAGAATAGTATAGAAAAACTTCTGAAATCTTGTCAAGAATGCTCATCAAACACAATTCGTTCGTCACTGGGACTCTCCTGCTAATAGCGAGGTTGGCGGCCGGATGGCCAAGCGATGAAGGTGGCAGCCTACCGCTCTGGGAGACCCGGGTTCGAATCCCGACGGGTCGAAAATCCCCAGGAATTTTTCGGGGGGCGGTCCGTCCGGATATGTCAGGCCCTGTCCCTCATCACCTGGCCGCTCCCATAATGGGTTTGATTAAAGAGGTCGTCTTACTGCCCACAGGGCGGAAAGAGTTAAAAATAGCGAGGTTGAGGCCAAAAATTTAAACTCGAAAATGTGTACGTCGGACGTTCAGCGCAGCTTTCCTGTAAGCCTAGAAGTTTGACAATGGCGTTTGGAATGTCGAGCATGATTCCACGGACTTTCCAAACACCATTGTCAAACTTCTAGGCTTACAGGAAAGCGGCGCTGAACGTCCGACGTACACATTTTCGCGTTTAAAACTTCGGCCTCAACCTCGCTAATAAGTTGAATCGAATTTACGTCTACTACGCTATATCCTTTCGAAGATTTTTATAATTTTTTGTTATTGATAAAATCTTGGACGAAAATTAAAATGCTTCGGGAAGCACAAACACAATATATTTACTATTTTATAAATGAAATTTTCTGAACTCACGGTTATCGAATTATTATGGTATCGGAAAACGCTTCCTTTTCTACCAGAGAATTATTTAAATGTTATTGCCACATGAATAAAAGTTTATTGCACAAGAACATCCAGCAACCAATGGTATGGCCGAACAAAACGTTCAAATTCTGAAGGATCGATTTAAAAGCTACAATTACCGAAAACCTCCCAATGAACCTAAAATTTCGGAAGATTCTTTTCCGTTATTCAGCAACTTCGCTGGCAAATAGTATTAAGCTCGATGCAATGTGTCCATACCATTATTAATATTTAAATTTAAAAATAATAAAATTTTAGTTTAACTGGCTACCTAATATTAACAAATATTATTATATTAATAAATTTTTGTCATTTAACTTAAGCATATTTAAACACGAATTCTTGAATGCATTTAAATTACGCGAATGTCAATTAACACGGCTTTTATTAATTAATTTGATTTAAATTCAACTGTGGCGCGTACCGAAAAATGGAAATGGTATCTGTTTTACAATTGTTTATTGCAGAGACGATTGACCGCGCTGTAAATATTGAGAGAAAACAATCACCATATTCGATCTATAAAAATAAAGCTTTTTGTAGATGAAGTCTTTACAAAAAAGAAAGCTGCGCTTCGACGTTTAATTTTCATTATTTTATTCTTTCCACTTTTCGTTCATAATTTTCCTCCATCAATAAACAACGTTTTCTTTTAATAAGAATAATTTACCGGTAATAAAATTCATTGTAAAAAAATTCTTTTGAAATTAATTTTTAAGCGCCAGAGGGCGTCACCAGTGTCGGTTATAAATAAGACGGGAAGGCGACGGGTGCATTTTTACAAACGAGGTCACGGTCGTTGGTATTATTTGATCCGCGGAATTGACGAAACCTTCTAAAGCGCAATCGCAATAAAAAATATTTAAATCGAAGGGAAATAAAGACAGGTGCGCAACGCCCAATTCAGTCGAATGATTAAAATAAATAAAAATGAAAAAGACAATAGATAGAGACGGGACTGCAAGTAGAAAGCGTCCGATACAAATAGCGCGCGTCGAGTACATCGGGCGTCAGACAACGGAAGGACGATGTGGCCGATGAACAGCTCTTCGTCCCCAGGCAAAGAAAAAGGCGGACGGATCGGCCGACCGCCGAACCACGGCCCCGTCCCGAGAACGGCGGGTGAGACATGGGGTAAGCCTCCGAGTGTTTTTACTCGACACGGTTACGATTATTTGTCCCGATCGTCGATGGAATGACAACGATCTGGGTGAGAGTAGAAACAAAGATGGAGACCGCTGAGTCACGTGACAGCCGTTAAAAACGGATCGTCTCCTAGCAACCAGTCGGCAGCGGTTCGAGATCCAATACTATTAAGGATGCCGCTTCCGCGTAATAATGCCGGTAAAGAAGTCGTTCGTCGTAACTTTTCGCGCTTCGGGAACCGGCGACGGGGTGAAACTAACAACGTCGAATCCAACGTTTCCGCCGGGTGCCTCGTTTACTGACAGCTGTTTCGGTCCCGACACCTGCCCGGACACCAACCGACGTATATCTGCATCGACGGTCTATTCTCTCCTCCAAGATGGCGCCGGTTGGAGAAGAAAGGAGCCTCTTTGGTTCCTTTCTTCTCGTAAAGACGACGCGCGTGTCGGTCGTCCGGCAGTCGGACGACCGTTCCTCTTTTCCTCCCACTCGTCCTCGTCCGAGAACGACCGACGGTTATCGATCTTAAGAAAATGGCGTCCGAAGTGACTGTTATTTCCGAATCTGAGGGAAAGGCGTTCGGTAGGGGCAATAAAGTAAGAAGTGAAATACGAAATGGCTCAAAAAGGAGATGCACGGATCTCTTCTAACCGATAAAGATGGCGTCGGCGAAAAATGGTCTGTTTAACCGTCCATTATGGAAGACAACAGATCAGTCACTATCATTTGCCCGACGCCATTTATATCTTCTAGAGTTCGATTCACTACGAGACCGAAACGCAAAACATTTTCCGCGTTTTCGGACCTAGCGACGTCGTTCATTCCGATGATTAAGATTCTGCTTTCGACTGAAAGATCTACGAAACGACGACTTCTCTCCGTCTCTGACGCCAAGCGGCGTCCTTCCCCCTTTATCACTCAGACCCCAGCTCCACCATTGGTCGATTCGAACGTCTCCGGACCAATCGACGCGAGTCGAAGCTTCCGAGCGGTACGCGTACTCCGGCCGACCGAGCAATGTCGGACCCCTCTGAGGACCAATTGGAGTTGCCGCGCTTCCCGCGGTGCGGCCGTGGCGAACCTTTCTGGCACTTTGCGAGTAGACGCGCTCGGTGGGACTCGTCGCTCCGCTCCTCGCTTCGCCGGAGACCAGACCATGGAGAAGAGAATCGAGTTGGAAAAGCGTGGAAGAACGCCCTCGCAGGTGACTTTTCTTTCCTTTTCTCGATTTCTTCGTCGGGCCCTTTTGTCCGCGTTCTAGACTCGGCCCGTCCTCTGAGTCGGGTAGCGGGCCGAGCTCATTCTTTCTCTCGGAGCCCGCCGCCAAGGCGAACGGCCACGTGGTCCGATTGACTGCGTGGCGCGACGCGGTCCACGGGCCCTCATCGGATCTTCGAAGTCGCGAAAGAAATGAAAGCGCACGTGCCGAGGTCGGGAAAGACGGTCCGAGAAAAGGAGGTCGGAGGTTGCCATCTTGATTCGATCATCTCACCTCCGGCCGTAGGGTTTCATTGGACGAAAGTTCGTCGGTACCATTGATCGGTCGGTGTTTTAAATAAAGGAAGAATTTCGGCTGGATTTCATCCGCGCCATCGTTCCTTTCGCTGTGGTTCGGTCGCACCGAAATGCCCTTTTTTCCGCTGGACGCGAAAAGGAAAGGCGCATAGTCGCGTCGCCTTCCGTCTCTTTGTGCGGTCGCTACTCTTCGCCGCCGGAAAGGCTGAGAAGTGGAAGAAGGTCCGCCATTATGCCCGGCGTCGTCGTCTTCGAAACGGTGGTCTCCCACCGACCGAATTTCAGAAATAAGGATTATTTGCCGCCGTGACTGGATGACAAAAGACGACTGATGGGTACATGACGGTATTTCGGATCTCTTTCGGCTTTTGCAGAGAAGTCTTGCTTCGTCCTCCGACCGTTCTTCCGCCATCTTTGTTATCCCGGCGCATCGACGAAATTCGGCGTTGCTCGAAACCGAGCCGTTTCCGTCGTCCGTCACGGCTCTTTGGCGCCTCGGTTTCAACCGCGCTTTTCGAAAGAACTTTCCTTCTCCTCAGCCTTTTATTTTGACCGTAGTCTTTCTTAGAAAAACGGAAAACGAGGCTTTCTCTCGCCGCTTTTTGTTCTCGGACAAATGGCGTTACGCTCGTGCGTGGCGTCTTCTCGTGGCAGTAGCGCCGCCGTTCGGTCGTTCTTCCTTGCTTAGTTGTCGCGCTTTCCACTGGAGGCGCCGTCCTCAGTTAATTTTAACTGTTTATTCTGCCGTTACAAAACGCCTAACGCTTTATTTAAATATATATATATATATTTATTTATTTATTTTTTTTTTAATTTCGACTGTTACTCGGCGAGAACATTTCGGTGCAGCATCCGGTCACCGAAATGTAAACATAATTTGGTGATAAATGAAAATTTTGACGTCCTTAATTGCAGTTTTATAATGATATCATTTTATTTGCCCGATTCTACTACAATAATATTAAAATGATAATTGCAAATAACGCTACAATAGCGTTATTTACAATTGGGATTCTTTTCAATGGTAGTTACCAATTCCATATCGAAAAAATAAAGCTTGTGTTGGACTATCTTGCAAACTCGCTTCGAGGAAGACCTTTCATTTATATCAAATATGTAAAAATGATATACGGTAGCTAACATTGAAAAAGCTACACTTATATTTAAATCATAATTTTGCTGTAAATTGTATTATTAACAACGTATTTTGTGTAAGCAACTGAAACAGAACTCTCTACAAATTAATGTGGCAAATTTTAGATGTTTGAAAATTCAAACACTTATTATTCTATTTTATTGCATTTTCAGACATGTTAGCATTGATTTCACCCATTTTTTCGTGCAATTGGATGAAACTGTTGCTTCAGTATATATCAAACAATCTTTTTGATATATATATATAAGGTATTTTTGTATGTTAGTTTTAAGTTTTGCCCACAAATTCTCAATAATATTTAAATCGGATGACTGTTAGAGTTTTTAATTTACCCCAGACAATTGTAGACCAGCCGTTCTTTGACTAAATACGCTGTATGTTTGGGTCATTGTCTTGGTAGAACGAGAAGTTGTTTCCCGACCCCATGTTTTCAGCACTAAAATTTTTTTTCAAAATATCAAGTTATCAATAGATAAACTTATTCATTGCACCTTTTATAAAATTCAAGTTTCCAACTTTATACCAACACACATAACCACACAGCCATCACATTTCCACCATCGTGTATTGCTGTTGCTTAAGGTTTCAAAGTTTATCTTTTTCATATTGTTCTGTAATGTATTAAACAAACTGCCATAGGTTTATTCACCATTTCAGCAATTTGTCAAATACTTTTTTGTTTTGTTAGTTATATTTTTCTCTTAGTTATTAGAACATTTATGAAATGAAACAATACACAAACTGTATTTTTGAATTGGATTTAAAAAGTAATAGAAGAAAAGAGAAATTATTGGGCTAAAATATAAATCTGTGGCTTGGAAGGATCAGGGCCAGTTTCAAGTTCATTGCCCTTTGACACTGAGCTTTATTCTTCCAAGCCACAAAAAATTTATGGAAAAATTGGAAAAATATGATAAGCTTTTTGTTCTCTAATATGTAATTAACAAATTAAAAATGACAGTTTTTGGTTTAAATGGACACAAGAAATTTTCAGGAGGAGTAAAAAATTTGATGGAATTCAAATCTGAAACCAATTTTTTGGAGATATTTAATAATAGTATAATTTCTATTCAAAGAGAAGTTGATGTAGAGCCAAGTATAATAATATCATGGAATGAAATTTGCAAAACATTTGTCAGGTTTTGAAAATGTGGTTTTTCATTGTATAGTAGAGCACAGATTATCCGATCCTCGGTTAACCGAGGGTCGGATAATCAAATGTCGGCAAATTCAAATGTCTGCTAGTGATGTGGCGCTACAATATTTGGCTATGTCATAGCTACTTTAATATTATTTTTGTTAAATTTTTGCATGTTTTAGCTGGCAGCACTGGCTTGACCATGAAAGGGAGGCTAGTATTTAAACCAGGCCTAATACACTATACTAATAATGTATTTTTTCGTACTTTTCAGTTATCCGACCAACCCCAGTCCCCAATTAACTCGGATAATCAATGCTCTACTGTACTTTGTAAATGGAATGAAACTTATAATTATCCTATGAATTATAAACAGACTAATTTACATCAGTTGTGTATGAAAATTATGATATAAGTATTTGATAATTCCTCTATAAGGTTTATTATTAATTATTAGTATATAATTTTCTCTCAAATGTAAAGACAGTGTCAACGATTCGATCAACAATACGACAATCTAAAATTATTTTCCAAATTTTTACCAATTGCCTTCAGTGATCTTCAAAAGATAATTAATGAGATAAGATATACAAAGAATAATCCCTTATTATAATTTCTTACTCATTGATTTATAAAAATATTTTCATTCTAAACAATATTATAAATTTTAAAAACTGCCTTATTTGAAAGATAAAATATTGCAACTATTTATATTAAGTGGCTAAAACATATAGGAGTGTTGTAGAAATCATTTGAATACAATTAGAAATTGTATTTCAAAAACCAAATGAAGAATGATTAATTGATGATAAATATCAAGTTATGGACAATTTGGAAATTCAGTAAAAAATCAAAGGGTATAAAAATGAAAAATTATATATATATATATATACAGGGTGTATCAGTACAGCAGTTACAAACTTTCAGGAGAGATAGAATACACCTAGATGATGAGAAATCACATAGCAATGCATGGTTGGAAACACTTTCCTGGCACGGTAGTGACAACACAATGGCGGGACACAATAGTGATTGGGCGAGGTGGTTCAGTGCATTGGCCCGCTCAATAGCCACACCTCACCTGCCTTGACTACTTACTCTGGGGGTATGTATGTCAGGGCACTGGTGTACAAAACTCCCGTTAACAGTGCTGAGGAACTTGTTGCATGCATCGTGACAGCTGCTGGGGAAGTTCGATACACGCCCGGTATTTTCGACAACGTTAGATCTTCAAGGCATCAGAGATGTGAGACCTGCATCACTGCCCGGGATCATAATTTCAAACACCTTTGATTTTTGCTGTATTAAGAATAATAAACATGTTTTCTCACCCTGTGTCCTTCCTTTCTTGTGTTTTGTGTCATCACTATTGCACCAGGAAAGCGTTTCCAACCGTGCATTGCTATGTGATTTCCCATCATCTAGGTGTATTCTATCTCTCCTGAAAGTTTGTAACTGCTGTACTGATACACCCTGTATATAGGCCTACATAATATTAAGTGTGTTATAGATAAAGAAAATTTATATATGTTGTGCGATTTTTTGATTAAGCAGATTATAGTATCTTAAGAAAAGTTCTTTGGCAATTTAGATGCAATTTACAAAATACAAAAAGACTTAAGAAAATATATGAATTTAGGATATTAGGAATTTGGTAACAGAAACTGAAATTAAAAAAAAAGGCAATATTTGTTTTGTTTTTTAAAAAATGTTACTGGTTTCAAGCAAATGAAAATTCAATGGAATGCTTACTTTTGCTTTGTTTATCAATGTTTTAAATTAAGGATTCTCTTCATGTAATATATAAAAGTAAGTTTAATAAATTGCATTATAAAGATATAATCAGACAATGTTCAGTTTTAAACTCAGTTAACATAATGTAGAAAAATAATAAAAAATTCAAATTGAGAGTGTTTCTGATCTAAAAACCTTGATTGTTGTAATTACTAAATTTTCTATTTTTTTTTTTTTTTGGAAGCATTGTAAATAGTTTAAATTCAATATTTTCTATAACTGTTAGTGAACAAAAGAAAAAAAGAAATTGAAGACTGATATTAGGGTTGATCATAAAATAATAAGACAACAAAAATTGCAGGTTGACAAAAACAACTTTAATCAAAGTAAGTGCCACAGTTAAGACATTTGTTCCATCTTTCTACCAGGCAGCGGATGCTGCACTCGAAGAAGCTGATGGGCTGCTGCGACAGCCAGTTCTCCACTGTATTCTTTACCTTGCCGTCCAACTGAAACTGGCACCCCTTCAAACCTTCTTTAAATGGACCAAACACACTGCAGTCACAGGGGCTAAGGTCAAGGCTGTAGAGGGGTGGTTCAACTGCTTCCTGTGGAACTGACGGAGCATATTCCATGTAGCCTGGGTGGAGTGGGGTAGGCATTGTCATTCAAAGGCATAACACTGCATGAGAGACAGTCAGTACAGAGCTTCAGGGTTTCCCAATAGGAAGCTGAATTGATAGTCATTTCTTTGGGAAGCCACTCGACGAGCACAGGTCCCTCCATGTCGAAGAATAGTCAACATGACCTTCCCGTGCTGATTGAGGTTTGAAGCATCTTGAGCAGTGAGGATCCACTGTGCTTCCATTATTGACTCCTGCGTCATGTACTGTACATGGCTTGTAGTGGTGACACTACATCTCATCTCCAGCAACAATGCTGCACAGCAATGAGTCATCTTCTTGCTAGTAATGGCTGAGAGGCACCCATTCTTTGCTGACACTGTTCCTCTGTCTGAAACTTTGAAATTCACGTGCAGCAAATTTTTCGGTATCCCAACTATTGGAATATGACATTATGCATGCTTCTGAAACTGATATTCAATGCATTCGTCACCACCTGAATCATTAAGTATCAATTCTGTTGAATGATGTCCTCAACCATTTGAACAATTCTGAAATTCCCAGTTACTGCTGATGGCTGGCTAAAGCAAGGGTTATCCTTTGTCAATTGACAGCTGCTTGCAAACTTCCTACACCAGCTGAAAACAGCAGTGCGCAAAAGGCTGTCTGCTCCATAAACCTCTTTCATTCTCTGAAAAATGATTGCTGGCTTTTTGCCATCCGCTGCCAAAAACTGTATTAAGGTTTGTTGGGCAGCTCTGGAAGGATCCATGTTGTTTGTATGGTCATCTGTGGCTCAAACCAAAACCTGTAATGAAACATCACACTATGATTATGGTTCGACATGCACCACAGCTTCTTTATATTCAGTGTTACCTACAAAAAATAAATCTACTTATTTTATGATGAATCCTGATATAATGAAAGCTTTCGCTGTCTATTTTTGAAATTTAATTTATTTGAATACCTTAGAAAACACTTTTTGTTTATTGCAAATAAAATACAATGGGTGATTGGTTAACGAACATAATCCATTCCAAGACCACATTTGCTATCCAAATTGTTCATTAACTGATTATCAATTTACCATAGATTTTTGTGGGAATTTGATTAATTCATTCTGGAGACCCCAAAAAATAAATAAAAAGTTATATACTCTCTTACTATGTTTATTTACATGTAGTAACAAACTAAAAGCAATGAGTCTATTTTTTTTAATGGATGGTATATCTTTGTTTCTCAGATGTGATTTTCATTACTCCTTTATCTGCTTGAGTATTTTTGATTATATCTTTCTTAGCTAAGATTGTATCTACTGTAGAATTTATTGAACTCATCTGCCTACAATATCAGACATTTTCTGCCCAATCTCTTTCTTGGCTATCATCTCTTGCTTAGATTCTATAGTGAACAGTTCTTAACACTCCATTCTTTTTAGGCCCCATAATATTATCAGTTTTTTAAATAAAAAGTTCAGAAAAGCACTTACAAAATTTCAGAGAACAAAAATTAACTAGTGCTAAAAACGTTATGTATACAACTGTGAAAGTCTCATTCCATAAACCATGTATAGATGCCATTAAAATATAGTTTTACAAATCTTAAATGCAACATCGCTGCTTCTTGTGTTTGTTCTGTCAGGTTTCCTCCCTTTTTTTAATGTATATGCTCCCTGATGCAATCAGTGTGCACCTAATGGAATTTAGGGGTAAAAAGAAAAGAAAAAACAGAGTTGAATGTTCTTAACAGATAATGGATGTGAAAAATGAACAAAGCAATCAGCATTGCTTTGTTCTTGGATCACCTGTGGTGCAAGGAGATAAAAGTTATTGCTCAAAAACTGACTTCCAGGAAGATTTGTAGAAATATTGTTTAAAGCCTTTGAAGTCAATACCTTTGGCTTTTAGATCAGACAAACATCATAAATTTCAGTTTCTCTAAAAGCTTTAAACCAGAGATTTACCCTTACTGGTCAGATTGTAGAGGAGGTGCTTAGTTGTATGTAGATTTCTGGGTCTGTTGCATAAGTGGAAAATGCTCATTTATTTTTGCATTTGTGCTATGAGGGAATGAGAAGTTACTCCAATATATTCCTGTTCCATGTTGTATACTATTTTTATAAATTCCAGGTATTAGTATGTTTTGTCTGCCTTTTTCATTTCTTAGGAGTTAATTATATTATATTATAAGTATCATCTTAAAATGTACCAAATATTTTTTCCTTTGGCTACTACTCTATAGATGCTGTTGAATATTGAGTTAGCTTTTCTTCCATTTTCTCTATTCCTTTCTGGTTTGGATTTATTGTTGCTATATTTTATTATGAGCTAATCTTTCTTATTTCTTGGATATTCATACTGTTTTGCTATTATTTTAACATATGCAAGCTCCTTATAAGTATCAATGATGTTTGTGCAATGTGTAAACATCCTCCCATCTAGTGTCATGAAGGCAAAGTTTTATGTGTATTTGCATTGTTCACCAGGTGCTTGCCCTCTGATGATTAAAAACAATACTATTTTATCTGGGTTGTTGGTTGTTTGTGTATTGTCATCAGTAAAAATGAATAGCAATAGGAAAAGAAAGGCTTTCTGTTGCATTCCAAATTGCAATTCCAAAGCCATACAGGATCCTGATATAAGTTTTCATCTATTCTTACATGAAAAATAGATGATTATTCAGAAATCATAATTCAGAGGACATAAGTGTAACTGACAAAGATTGGATTCAACTGTTAAGAATTTGAAAAAAGTTTCCTGATTATCCAGCTTTACATGAACAAGTTATACTGTCAATTTTATAAGATTTTTCCATAAGGTTTTAAAATGCCAGAAATTTTGTGTGGGACAGATGTCAAAGCTAGTGTTTAAACACAGAGCAAAAATATGTATAAAACAATCTTGCTCATTTTTTACATAATACTGCATAAAATGACCTGACCCACTAGCATATATTATTATATTGGACAGTAATATATGATTAATTTTACATTGACTAGTTACAAATGATCCAGATCATGGAGTGGACAGTTCCTATACTTTTTATGCTTTAAAACTAGTCCACTGCACTGGAGCGACCCTAGCGGCTGGGGTGACAATTAACTGATGATGACATCATTCCTTTGGATGTTTTCCGTTATGCATTTGCTACAATACATATGCTATAGTACCGATGACTTTATTTTCTTAAAATTATTAATAATGAAGTTAAATAATCTTGTGTATTGTAGCCTTATATAGCTATACTATTTACAACAGACAAAAATATTTGTTTATTGTACACCCTAACTGCCAGAATTGCTCGCAGCAGTCGAACATGATTTTGTAAAAATTGCAGCACCCTACATATGTTCATGAAAAACACAAATATGGATCACAAGATGTGAAATGAGTGATGTTCTGGTAAACTGTTGTCATACATATACAAACATCTCTAAGCCTGATAGTTATATTAAAGCCAAATGATTGCCAAATTAAATTGGGCAATATTACCACTGCTATTATAAAATATGCATCCTATTAAAAATTGATCAGAAAGTTATTTTTTGATGGCCTCTTCAATTTTATAAAAATTAAGCCATCCCTTTTTTCTTTATTGGGGGATGGGGAAGCTTTAGAATTTCAAATGGAATTCCCTAATTTTTTCTATTTATGGATTCTCCATTGAATAATAATAATGTTTTAAATAAAACATTTATAGTTCTGCTTTCCAAAAGTATTTATTTTTAGCAGTACAGTAAATTTATTGTAAATAACAAAAATTAAATCTCAAATTTTCAATTTGTTGTCTATTTATTTCAAATTATTTAATTCAAATCAATTTGATTCTCATATTTAATGAACAGAATTACCATTTTGATTAAAAAATATTTTTATACTAGGGCATCTTTTAACCAATAATAATTTCATAGATAGATGAAAATGGCAGGTTTTTTAAGGAACAAAACAAGTATTCCTTCTTTGAATGCAAATATTTTGAAGTATTCATCATTAATCATATAAAATTCTGGACAAAAATTATTTAAATTTTTATCTTAATTACTTAACTGATTATGTAATTATCTAAATATGGATCATTAAGACATTTAAATGTCAGTTACAATAAATTAGATCATAAAAATCCTTTCTTCAGCTATTAGTTTCTCAAAACATTACTTAAAAAGCTCATAACTTTTGAAAGTTACATTTTTCAAAAAGTGTTTTAAATTAAACTTTATTTATCTTTAACGAAGAGTCCAAAAACAGAGAAGAATAAAAAAAAAAAATAGTGTGTTACATTTAAAATTCTAAAGTTGTCCCTCACCCCTAATAAGGGAGCAAGCGGGGTTAATTTTTATGGAATTGAAAAGACCTCTCAAAAATAAATAACTTTCATTTTGATCAGTTTTTTAATTGGGTGCATGCTTTACAAGCTATTTGTCAGGAATATTGTAAATGGTTCATTATATATATATATATATGAGTATATGAAACATTGCCACTGTTATTTATGTACAGTACAGGTTATATTTAAGGATTTCTTTTAAAACAATAATAAATTATTTGAGAAAGTTTTTAGTAAGAGAAAAACAAAGAAAAAAAGGAGATAAAAATTAAAAGTTGTTTATACGTATTATAGCAAAAAATATATATATATATAATATTTATATTGATGGAGTTTGTAACAAACACTGAAGTTTCACAATAAATTAAAAAGAATATACAAATGAATATGAATATACAAATTTAATTATGAATATACAAATGTAATTATAGTTGTATATAAATTCAATAGTGATTTTTTAATAAAAGCCAAATTATTAAGAAAAATATACATTATATATTAAAACAAATAGAAAAATATGTATTTATTTAATTTAAAAGTTAATAGTAATGTAATTAAATTTAACATAATTAAATAAAACTTGCACATGAAAATACTATTTGAAAGAGTTTTGTAAAATACAAATTAAGCAATACCGGGGATAAAGGTTCAACGAGTGTGTACGAGAGTAATCATAAGACATTATAAATATGTAAATCAGATTATTCAAATGTTAATTGTATTGGCATTCGTAAATAAATCAACTGTAGATGGCACTTCACACAAAAAATAATAATCGTTTCTTGTCTTAATTTGTTATTTTCTTCAGAAGCTGTTAATCTGTTAACAAACAGCACTTACACTAAAGTAACAGATTGTAGGAACTGGTTTTGAAGTGAAGATAGCAATTTTGTACATACAGATTACAAAACAAGAAAGAAGGAAGTAGAGATAAAACTGATGAAAATGAAAGAAAAAACACAAAGGAGATGATGCCATTGAAGAGGGAGAACTTATCTCAAATAGAAATGTTTAACTAAAGAAACCATGCCTACATGAATAGTGACTTTAAAATTTATAAATGAAGCATGATCAGCTATTGTGTGGAACAGTAATGTTAAGACAGTGCTAGTATAGAATAATGCTCAGAACTGGATTATGAAATAGCAGTCATTACATAAGCTCAATAGCTTAAAACTAATGATAGCATATTATTTTTAATTTTTTATAGTCAAAGAATAATTTTAATTACCTGGATGGTGCAGATCAGCCATTCCTAACCTTTTTAAATTGAAAAGCATTGCAGGAAAGACACACACAGATAAATATAATAAAAATATAATTCTATTTTTATTTAAAACCAAGTATCGAGTACCGTGACACCACAAAAGGCTTCAATGCAAAATCCAAATATTCTTATAAAACATCCGCAGTTATTAATATTTTCTCGTGTTCTCCTGGTTGGGAATTGTTGATGTAACATAGGATGCTTAAGAAGCAATGAACTCAAGCTGTAGAATTTTTCATATTATAAAGAATATATTTAATGTAAAGCAGATTACAAGTACACGAGCAACTACCTTTCTAAGCTAATTGAATTATACGAAAACTCAAGATATGATTTTGAAAAATAAACAATTAATAGTAATTATGCTTATTACATTACCAAAGGTATATGAACTTGCTAATATTAAATCTTGAGCAATAGGTTGAGAAACTAACAATCAAGGAAGTAAAGATAAAGCTTTTGAGAAAAAAGTGAAAATCAAAGATAGTTTGATAATGGAAATAAAGATTAAAGAAAGGATAGTATATAAAATGCAGAGTCATCAAAAGAAAATCCAAAACAACTGAAGAAAAATGAATGAATGCATTGAAGTAGTCATGAGTAACCTATGGCGGGCAAGATCCTAATATGTGATCCCAAGGCTTTGGTAACAATGTTATTTTCCTATTTCTATCTTATATCATTACACAACTTGAAGTTAATATTTGTGACAAAAAACATTGAAACTAATCTTGACTAGAGAAAAGATGAAAATAAACTTCAGGATTATTCAAAAAGAATGGTGCAAAAGTAAAATCTCATTTATAACAGTGAGGTTGAGCCTGAAGTTTTAAACAAGAAAACACGTATGTCGGACGTTCAGCGCCGCTTTCCTGTAAGCCTAGAAGTTTGACAATGGTGTTTGGAATGTTGAGTGTGATTCCACTGACTTTCCAAACACCATTGTCAAACTTCTAGGCTTACAGGAAAGCGGCGCTGAATGTCCGACTTATGCATTTTCTCGTTTAAAACTTTGGCCTTAACCTCGCTATTCTTGCTCTATCTTTTGCTATACTAGATCTGAAATGACAGTAATGACATGAAAAGATAGAACTTGCTAAGTTTAATATTCATGTCACAAGTGTTTGATGTGGACACTTAGTGACACAGCAAATGTCAAAGATGGTAGTCCAGTTCTGTCCAAAAGCATCCTAGCACATCCTTTGATATCAATTCCACTGCTTTGGAGATTGTTGTTTCAGATCATCCAGATGCTGTGACATTGAGCAGACACTGTATCAGCCCCCAATGCCACAGCACTTGGAAGGCCTGAAACAACACATCTCTGAAGCAGTTGAAGTAATATCAGAGGATATGACAGGATGCATTTCGACAGAATGGACTACATTTTTGACAAGTGCAGTGTCACTCATTAATGGCATCCACACCAAACATTTGAAATGTTTATGTGAATTTCATGAGTTCTATCTTCATTTCAATACTATTATTTTAAGTACAATTTAAAAAGGTATACAGGTATTTATATATATAATTTTTAAAAAACTTCTAAAAGTCACTGTAAATAATGAATATAATAAAACTTACTTTGGTCTTTTCAACAGTTCTTTTTTAATTATTATTCCTGTTGAAAAGAACAGAAGTTTTTATTATATTCATTATTTTAATGACTTTTCTTTTAAAAGATTTAATTATATATATAAATATATCTTAATCGATCTCCCAAATTTACAAATTAACTTTTAAGTACAAATAAATTACCTTTATTTTTTCAGCATCCTTTTTGAATAACCTTGTATTATATATTGTTAGTTTTCATATCATTAAAATATATTATTTTAATACCCAGTGTACTGGGTTATGGAGTATGTTAGTACACAGCAGCCTTAAGGCCTACTGCAAATGTATGCAGCCTGCCAAAAGTCTCCAGTTTAGAGTAAATTTACTTATTTAACTACAGTTAGAATAATGCAAAATAAACAATAACTGAGCCTATCATTACTTTTAGAAATTGTAATAATAATAAATAATATTTTGATGCAAAGAAAAAAATTAAGAAGAAACGAGCAATTATTTAATGTGACATTGTCATAATATCGGGCTGCAATTTTCAATTTATTTAGCTTAAAATATATGCTCTCCACCTCAAAATCAGTAGTGTCTTGCCCCTGTACGTCATACTTTTCCTTTAACAATGGAGTCGTACCGGTCATCTACGACCTTTCCCCTGAAATACCTTTCAGGAAAAAATTTTTGAATTGAAATAACATGACTTCCGAAACCGGAAGTTTGGACTTATATAGTTAAAAATTGCAGCCCAAAAAAATTTTTGATATGTAATGAACGGTAAATAAGAATGTCTAACAGTTGAAATCGGCATAAGTATGCGAAACCATTTATAAAGATCTCGCACGAAACAACTATACTCGGGTCTTTTGTATGATTTTGACTAAGTTGTGCAAGAAATGGCAAATTAGTAAATTGTTTGTAATAACTTGTTATTGTTTTGTTAACTGAATTTCGGTGTTCTGTTAAAGGCAGATACATCACTGTGATCCAGTTTTCCGGCGTATATTGCAACTTTACACCACGAGATTCTCCAGATTGAGTCTATAACATGTTCGAGATGTTTTCGGAGAAAAAAATGAATATTTCTTCAAACATTCCTAGAGGAAGGTTTCATTAATAATGGCTTCCATTGCAACGCAAACTGAAAGTCACATTCACTATCAATTGTTCCTAACCTCGGATGCACGCAGCTCGAAGCGAATGCCATACATCTTTTTTTGGGGATAAAATTTTTTTTGTGTATAAATTCTTAACCTAGACCTAAATGTAGAGTCATTTTCGGGGAATTAAAGAATATTTTCAGTTCCTACTTGAGGAAAAATATTCTGGTATTTGCAGTTTAATTTAAAATATTTTGTGTGTGTGTGTGGAACCGAGAAACAATATTCAAATTGCTTGTTCAAACTCTAAACAGGAAAACGGTGAAAGTACCTGTTACATATAGACAAATCAGATATTATGAGAAACTTTTTAAAATATGCTCTGTTTCATAATTCAAAAACATTTCAACTAAATGTTTTTTATAAATGGACAAGATGATTTTTCTCCAATCGCTAAATTTGTACATGAAATTACACTAAAATACACGCGAGAAAATGGGACTATCTTACTCCCTTTAATGAAAAATCTTAATGAATTCTTCTTGAAGGGTTGTGGAGGGAAGTTATGCAGCACAAACTCGAAAGACCATTGTATTGAGTCGACAAGAAATTGAGAGGTGACGACCTCTCAGTATCATTTGTCTCAAGTTCCTGAGATTGTCAGCACTCGTTTCAGGGGGTGAGGAAGCGGAAAACTTAGGAACTACTGGACTACAGAAACTACTTTTGTGATGATTATCACTAAAATTCGCGATTTAATGCATACAATTTTTTAATTGTTGAAAATTTGAGAAAACTTAAATAACAATCGGTAAAGAACTTATATTTTACTTTAAATTCTGAATTTGGAAAGTAAAACAAGCTTAAACATAAAATACCGACATTAACTAGTTTGTATTTCCTAAATAAAAATATTTCTTGTGAGGAGATGATGATGCAACAAAATTCTTCTCTTCGTGACATTTGTTTTATTATATTATTAATTGGACATCAAATTACAAACTTTTTTCATTTCTTTGCAGATCAAAGAATTAAATCTCGATAATTGTCGAAGTACGACAATAATGGGATTAACTGACGAATACACCGCTCTCGAAACATTGAGTCTCATTAATGTTGGACTCACCAGTCTCAAAGGATTTCCAAAACTTCCGAATTTGAAGAAGGTGAAATACTTAGAATTATATGCCTATAAATCATTTACGTGATAATTTAGCTTGATAATTTACATTTATTTGTTCTCAGCTGGAACTTAGCGACAACAGGATTTCCGGAGGATTAAATTTACTGAACGGAAGCCCAAAATTAACGCATCTCAATCTCAGTGGCAATAAGATAAAAGATCTCGAAACTTTGGAACCATTAGTTAGTATCTCCGTTGTGATAATGTGTATATATATATATATATATATATTATCTAAATTTGTAAAGCGTTATATTCGATTTCAGAAAGAATTCAAGAATATAAAAAATTTAGATCTTTTCAATTGTGAAGTTACAAACATAGAAAGCTACAGAGAGAAAGTGTTCAACCTCATCCCCAGTTTGAAGTATCTAGACGGTTACGACAGAGAAGACAAAGAAGCCGAAGATTCCGAAGCAGATGAAGAAGACGGTGAGTCTCTATTCGGAGTACGTTTTCTTTCTCTTTTATCAATTTTAATAAAGCATTTATCGCGCAGGAAATGATGTCGACGGAGTCGTAGTGAGTGGAGAAGACGATGAAGAAGACGGAGAAGGTTAAAAAAAAGAACTGATCTTTTTCGACGCGCCTTAAGATTTTAAAAATAAAACAATTTCTTAATTCGGTTTTAGATGATGAGGACGAGGATGAAGACGACGTTAACGTAGACGAAGAAGAAGAGGGAGAGGACGACGAAGAGGATGAAGATGGAGAACTTAGCTTATCCTATTTGGAAAATGATAATATTGATGTAGGTCGATTATTACAAAACGGTTATTTATTATTTATTTTTTTTTAATTTGTTCGTGTTAACAAACGAATTTATTTGTAAATAAAGGAGGAAAGCGAAGGTGACGATTATAATCCAGAGGGTGGTGAAGAAGAGGAAGAAGACGAGGACGACGACGAAGATGGAGAAGAAAATGGTAATTACGAAAGCTTTCGTTTTTATTTATATTGCTCGAAACAATTGGAGGACATTGTGAAGTAGGAATGGAACTGTAATTAAATCGGTTGTTTTATGTAAAACTACTGATCCGATAAATAATGAAAAAAGTGTTAAACTTATCGTAGACAGTTTAATAAACTTTACGATTAATATTCGATTTCAACATAATATTTTATGTGAAAATATATCGGGAATAGGAAAAAATGTTATTGGCAAGTATTATTCTGAATAATACTTGTCAACAGATACTTTGGATATTAAACTAAATTGACTATAATATATATTAAATCCAATACCCCAATTGTCTGGAGCATTTCGTATAACTTATTTTTTACTTGTTTGATGCATAATTCTTTTAATAATATATTTTTTAGACGAAGTACAAAGAGGTCAGAAACGAAAAAGGGATCGCGAAGAAGATTGAAATCATCGGCCGACATTTCATCCCCATTTGTAGAAACGACATGTACAGAAGTTTGCCAGACTCGTTTAGAGTACACTCTGGGTCATTTAGGTGATTTGCCGCCTCGAGTACAGTTATACCCGACGGTAGTCTGTTCTCTAATTTGAATCTGACGGATTTTACACGTACACTCGATACGAGACTCCGATGTTTTGCATACAAACTGTACAGTCGGAATTTCTGATTCATTTGTCCATCGCATCAGTGTTTTTGTTTTCATTTTAAAACCGGTCGAAAAATCATACATCGTGGTTTTACATTATTTTTAAAATCATCCTTTTTCTATCATCGTACATCCGACTCCGATACATTTGATTGTATATTGAATTTAAAAATTTGATTACGGAAAAGTTCGTAATAATTGTATTGCTCTATACTTCTTAATTGTAATAATAAATCATTTCCGTATTAAAATAGTGAAGCGTTTCGTTCCGTGTAAATGTACAAAATTCAGTTGCGTTACGTAATTATTTCTGCAATTAAACTGTATTTCTCGCGATCGAAGTTATGTTGTCGTATATATATACAAACATACACACACATAAATATATATATATATATCAGTTTGAGATTGTGACAGGTCTTTGTAATTTAAATCATCTAGTGTCGTCGACATACTCTGTGCGGCTCTCGAAACTTCCCTGTACTTTGTTCCGTTGAATAAAACTTTTAATTCGAACAAAAAATAGTATCGTTCTTCCGACATTTCTAACAAATATTTACCGTTTGGTGATAAAATACTTTACTGTAAGTCATATTGCACATTCTGTTACTTGAAAAAATTTTCCCGCAATTTTTAGTTAAATTAGTGATTATAAAATGCAAATTAAAAAAGATTTTTGATCTCGAGTTTTAAGTTTGATATATTTTTCGCAATATCCTAATAAATGTGAAAATAATAATAAACAGTAAGTTCAGTTTTAAAAGGGGGGAAAAGACTAAAAGTTAAGGAATTCCATCGAAACACTGAAAATATATTTTGTGATAGCATCTTTGCTACTATTTAATTTTAAGATACGTTGCTACACCATAAAAGTTTTGTCGCAGCATTATGCAAATTGATGCAGTTTGCGAGCCAATCACGTAATTTGGGAGCGTGATAATAGAGGGGGAAATGAAGTGTGAACGTCATTTATGGACAGCCTCTAAACGATTGATCACTAGAGAATTAGCCCAAAAACTTGGATTGTTTCCATACAACCATTGTCAACACCATGCTCTTGTCAAGGTGAACAAACTAGGCAAATGATTGCTCCGTAAATTGACTGCTGCGAACAAAATTAACGAGTCACCATCTGTAATTCATTGCTCATAAGAGCTGCACATTCAACTGGCTTAATCAATTGTGACGGACATGAGAAGTGGGTCTTACGCTACAACGTCGTGTATTCAAGCTTTCATCGGTGAACAAGTCGACCAGGTTTTGCAAATGTCAAAAGACCAATAGTGCAGAAGGTGGTGATCTGCATTTCGTGAGATGTACGTGGCGTCGTCACGATGGAGCTGCTTCCAATCAACAACACTCACGAAAGCATTCTACTGTTAACCGGATCGTTTGAATACTAATATCAAAGAACTTCTTGTTCAAATGTTGACAAAGTTCGATACCGACACATTGATCAAAGATGACCCTAGAGAAACTGCCCAGTTTGGGCTGGGAGGTTTTGCTTCATCCATCTAGACTTGGTTACCGTCTATTTTGCACCCTGTAGAACCATATTGCCAATATACAGTTCAATACTGATACCCATGTGAGAACGATGCTCGAGACTTTCTTCAAAGAAAACCCTAATCATTCTATTTGAAAGTTTTCAGTAAAGATGAGGTGTGACTGATATTGATAGTGATTACCTACCAGACTGAACTGTAATCGATTTTAAGTTAATCGTCAATAATTTTTTTAATGTCTAAATTTCACTCTAAATTTGCTATTCATAACACGGACGAACTATTAGACTAATTTTAAAAATTGGATATAGAGGAAACGTTTAGGATTGCCAGTTTGGATATAATCGATATGTACCCATCTATAACATGGGAAATAGTTGAGACTAAACTTATACAACTTAAAATCGAACCTGAAATGATAGATTTAATCGAATTTACTTAAAGAAGTAACTTTCGAAATAAATAATATTATACACAAAATAATGGGATTAGTATGGGGTCCGTAATAGGACCAAAATTGGCAGAAATAATAATGATGGACATAGATGAAAAAATCAGTACGACACAAGGGATAAAGTTCTATAAAAGATATGTAGACGATGTTCTAATAATATATAATGATGTAGAGATTAAAATTAACGAAATTCAAAATATAACAAATAATATATATAAAGTTATTCAATTTAAGATAGAAGAAGAGGATAAAATTAATGCTAGTATAAATTACTTAGATATTACAATTAAACGAAATAATAAAAATCTTGAATTTGAACCTTTTAAAAAACCATGCTCAATAAATACTACCATTAAATATATCTGAAAACACCTTTGTACATAAAACAAAATATCTTTAACATGGAATATACAAAGATAAAAAGTAGAACTAGTATAGATATCAAACAAACTGAATATATAGATGCATTAAAGAAAAAATTCATTTTAGCTGGATATCCTAACAGAATAATTAGCATTTGGGAAAGAGAAATAAATAAAACGTATGAAAGAATTTAAAAAATGTCCCGATAAAGGGGATATAAAGTACATTAGTTTTCCCTAATAAAAGGCTTGTATGAAGAAATTAATAAAGAAACCAAAAAAAAAATTAATATAAAATTAGCGCCTTAAACATGAAAAGCTACAATCTAGATTTCGTGCGAAACAGTTTACAAAGAAAAATATAGAAACAAAAGAAGAAACTAAAAATGTTGTTTATAAAATTCTATGCACATGCAGTAATACTAATTTTTACATACTGTAGGGAAAAACAAAACGTAAAGTTAAAGTAAGATTAAAAGAACATATAGCCGATTTAAAATACCAGAGACTAAATTCAGTCTTCCATGAACATTGTCTATTAAATAATTGTAACATAGATAAAACTAACATAGAAATTTTACATAGAAAAAAAGATACATATAAACGATAATTTAAAGTGCGTGGAAATTATCAAAACTCAGAATTGCATAAATAAAAATTTCAGCATTTCAATAAGCGAAAACTGGTTAAAAATTTTATATTAGTCCATTATAATTATTGAGCACGTTCATTGGTTTAAAATTCCATGTTATTAATACTGTAATTCGAGTATTAATTTACCATAATAAATAATAAAAACTTTGATAAATTGTCACGGCATGACAAAGATATGTAAATTTGTATCACATTACGTAAATGGATTACCAACAACGATAAGATAATAAGATGTAAAACCTTTATAAAATCAATTTTATGTGTAATACGAAAGGTGAAAAGTTAATCATAATTAATTGTGTTCCTGTCCCCAACAATAATTATATCTCCAGTCATAACGGATAGTAGTACTTAACATTAGGACTCTGTTCGACGTGATTGTTGCGGTATAGATACGTCAAACACAGAATTTAAGGTTAATGTTACCTTAGGTAGCTAAGATGGCGGTTCGTCTCTAATTCCAGCAAGGAAACAGTGGGGCGCACGTTCTAACCTAACCTATTCTGATAAATTACCATAATAATTAGCAACCAAATTATTAGAATAGGTTGGGTTAGGTTAGAACGTGCGTCCCACTGTTTCCTTGCTGGAATTAGAGACGAGCCGCCATCTTGGCTACCTAAGGTAACATTAAAGGAGGATGCACACATGCGGCGCGGCAAGGAAAAGCGGTGACGCAAACGTTTCTTCGCCGCGCGGCAGCACGACCACACAAGCGGCAATCCGTTTACATTTCGGCGAATGCGTAGTGCGTTCAGTATTCAAGATGGCGAACGATATCGATACTCCGCTATCCACGTTTACAAATTTTGTTTTGTACGGCTCGTTTTATTTAGCTAGAAGATTTCGTCGAAGATTCGAATGAATATTTTGGATTAGAGATATCGTGTTGGTAAGAATCTTGCCGAGATATTTTGTTGGATCGATAAAGAACTGATGTACAAAGTAGGCTTATTCTTCGATTAAGATCTCTCGATAAAAAATACTATTTCGAGTAAGATTCGGTTGTTTTGTTCTTTGAATTAAATAATATATGATTACTGTATCTGTGTAGAATTTGTGTTAAATTTATTATTCTTTCCTCTTTATTTTGATGTTAGTAATCTCGGTTAACCACGTCGAACTTTCCGCCATTAAAACACCACGTGATTGTATTTTCTCACGTGACAGCCAGACGAAATGTTATTGGCTGATAGAAACGCGTCTTGGCGGCGGCCGCCGCGAAAGATAGAATTCGACCAACTTTTGCGGCATGAGAAAAGCGGCACGAAATAGACCTCTGCGGCGAGAAAAAGTGACGTCATTCTGCCGCTTTTCCTTGCCGCGCCGCATGTGTGCATCCGGCTTAACCCTTCCTACGTCTAATTGGGTGCGTTCTTTAATAGCGGTCGTTCCGCGTCGCCGCTACTACGGGAGTGCGCTGCTGTTTGTAGGCATTTAGGAACGACGGTGAAAGAAAGATGGCGGCGCTCTCACTATCGATAGTATGGTGATGGAGGAATCTATAATTCTAAAATATGAGCTTTTAAAGGCAAAAGAAGGGTCCCAGTTGTAAAATTTAACCATAAAATGGATTATTTGTTGAAAGAGCATTCAAAATAGCCACGAAAAAAATTAGAATGCCGGCTACCATTCGAAAAAGACACTTACATCACCGCGTGCACTAACTTGCGCTTTCACAACTTCTAAATTTTCATTCATAAAACCACATAATGGACCCCGAAACGAAACTATCTGAGCCATGGAGGACGCCATTTTGCTTTCGATCTAAACTACTGCTACAAACGGCCGTTTTTGCCGTTCGACGGCGCGCACTCCCACCGGAATTTAGAAACTCGTTCGACAGGAATTTTTAAACGGATGTCGCTCGCGCGGAGTTACGCGGAGGAATAAAAGAATGCACCCATTGTCGTAGAGTGCGTTTGTAGTGTTCATGTCACGCACAGTTATGGTATTGTATCGGAGAAACTTAAGAGGAATACGCAAAGCTGTATCACTATATATGTATATAGTTGAACCTTTAATTTATATAGTCTATATATTTCTCACGTGACAGCCAGACGAAATGTTATTGGCTGATAGAAACGCGTCTTGGCGGCGGCCGTCGCGAAAGATAGAATTCGACCAACTTTTGCGGCATGAGAAAAGCGGCACGAAATAGACCTCTGCGGCGAGAAAAAGTGACGTCATTCTGCCGCTTTTCCTTGCCGCGCCGCATGTGTGCATCCGGCTTAACCCTTCCTACGTCTAATTGGGTGCGTTCTTTAATAGCGGTGGTATTGTATCGGAGAAACTTAAGAGGAATACGCAAAGCTGTATCACTATATATGTATATAGTTGAACCTTTAATTTATATAGTCTATAGAGTGCACAGGTATGTTTTTAAAACATTTTTAGATACAATTTTAAGGATTACCCTGAAGAACTCTGCTTCTACTGTACTATTTTAGATGCGGTTTTTTGCGTTTTTGACAGCGTTTTCGTATGGTACGTTATGAGAATGCACATTAATAAAAAATTTTTGGAAATTCCACCCTCCGAGGAAAAAGGAGGAGAGTTAGTTTTAGTCAGTATAAAGTGTAAATAATAAAGGAGGAAAGTAAATAGTGACACATATAGTATACATTTTGGCAATTAATAAATATACTCGTTGGCCGGTGCCGCCATTGAAACTATCCCCACCTCCTTAGCGGTTTACATACGATTATAAACAAACACCAGAACACTTGCTGGTCCTATTGTAATATTCAAACGCTTTCAGCCTATGTTTTTATAGGCCATCCTCAGGAAAATACTGTTCCACAATCGAACACAAAGCTTTTCGAATACTCGTTAACTTTAAAATTTTCGAAAATCTTTTAAAAATTATTACATTAAACGGTTAAATATTGAATAAATAACAAATTACTAATACATTATATAATCAAAAAATGTAAAAATATACTACTATAACGAAAATACATTAAACCAGTTAAAGCATAACTGCCACAATTTTTTATGGGTTTTTAATTCCCATTTCTTTCTCTATTACGTATTTCCAGGCCGTTGGGAGAGCATTAACGTTCTTTGCATTTAAGCACTTGTTCATTTTACTCTTATATATATCTATTTTTTCCATACCTAACGCAATCGTCGGATATTGGACCTTCTTAACTATTCTCGCTTCATCCCACTTGCACCAACGTACAAGATCGTCTTAGAGAGATAAGCAGAATTAAGAAAGTGGCAAAATGTTTAGGATACAGAACAACCGCAATCGAACGATTGGTCAGCAGTTACAAACATGGAAGCAGACGGGATAATAGGGAAGATAGGATCAACAAGTTTACATACAATATGAAGATAAAGGGAGTAATGGAGGAATTATGTAAATATAAAAACACAAAAACGGTATATAAAAGAGCGCCAAAAATATACAGATTGCTAAGGAATGATAAAGATGAAGTGAGAATACAAGAGAAAGCGGGGTCTACAAAATTCTTTTTGAAAATCAGCAGTTAAAAGTGACAAAAGATTATGCTGGAGTCACTAGAAGAAACTTGACAACACGTATAAGAGAGCACAAGTATGACGTGTAGAGGACATAACACCGTTTTGACAGTCAGGGCACAAACAGAAGGGGCGAGTGTGAAGTGGGATGAAGCGAGAATAGTTAAGACGGTCCATTCTCCGACGATTGCATTAGGTATGGAAAAAATAGATATATATAAGAGTAAAGTGAACAACAAGTGCTTAAATGCAAAAAACGTTAATGCTCTCCCAACGGCCTGGAAATACGTAATAGAAAAAGAAACGGGAATTAAAAACCCGTAAAAGATTGTGGCAGTTATGCTTTAACTGGTTTAATGTATTTTCGTTATAGTAGTATATTTTTACATTTGTTTGATTATATAATGTATTAGTAATTTGTTATTTATTCAATATTTAACCGTTTAATGTAATAATTTTTAAAAGATTTTCGAAAATTTTAAAGTTAACGAGTATTCGAAAAGCTTTGTGTTCGATTGTGGAACAGTATTTTCCTGAGGATGGCCTATAAAAAATAGGCTGAAAGCGTTTGAATATTAAAGTAAAATAGGCTCAGCAAATGTTCTGGTGTTTGTTTATAATTGTAATTAATAAATATTTGAATCATTTCCACTCTTCGGGTAATCCAAAAACAATCCAAAACAAATAAATTGGAACGAATATTTCAATTCGTTCCAAATTCGAAATAAAATGTTCCAAACAAGTTTTTTCAGAATTTAGAATTTAAAAATCATTTCATTCAAGTAAGGCTATCGAGTAAGTTAATTCTCCATTATAATGAAAAATGTTCTGATTTTTTTATCTTGTAGGTTATTTCATTTTTTATTTTAAGGTTACTTAAATAAAAAAATCGGTAGTTTACCTAGGTAGTCTCAATGGCGACCGGCGCAGCTACTTACTACACCGGCATTTAAAGAAATCTTTCACTCACTATTAACGTATTCCTAATTCCTTTTCTCCGATTTATTCGGTAGAAAACATGGTTTAGATGATTCTATCGTAACTTTATCCTTTTCCATGGTAGAAACTTTTTCCGGTTAAGACACGTGTCTACATTCTTCCTCTTAAGATTTCCGTATTTATTTGGCACTTACTTTCAGAACTGAAGGTACAATATCTGGCTCAATCCAAACTAAAACACGTCTCGCTCCTGGATAAAACTTACTCGTATACTGTAGGTCTCCCAGTTTTTTTCATTTTGCTCACAACACTCGTCGATTTCGCCAACCTTTCCAAGTCCATCCAATTTTCGTTCCAGTAAAATTAGACAATGAAACAATCATAATATGTCGTATGAAATTCGCCCATTCAACAGCTGTTCGACTACTCATGCCCACAGCCAAACAGTTGACGCTCAACGTGCATTCTATGCAAATTAGATGACAAATAAACGAAAAAATAGTTCCCCAAGAAATTTTTTTACGTTGAAAAATTAATTCAAATGACAAACTGTTCATCTTGCATTTGTGACATCCAAAAGAAACAAAGAAACAGAATCGCGATGCTTTCGATAATTTAATTTACGACGACCATCACATTTCGAACAAACTTCATCTGCAGGTCGAGTACCAAACTTTATGGCAAACATACCAACTGATGTATTTCTCTTGTCATAATTAAATTCCGAATATTCTGATATTATAAAATGAAAAAAAATCCCTTAAAGAACACCTTTTGCCAAAAAAATTGTTGATGTTTTCCAAGCTATAATAAACGACAAAATATGAATTATAAACTTCGAAAAAAAATGATTCACACAACAATACATAACTTTTTGAACCTAAAAATTTAAATTACTCTTAACACAGTTATAAAATGTTAGGAAATTATTCTAGTAGGGGAAGTTGGGGCAGGATGAGGACGTTAAGGTTTGAAAAGTCATAAGATGGCAACCACTTTAATAATTTTTTTATTCTCAGCAACTACAACATTTGGTAATATATAATACAAAATTTAATTTTTGAAAAACGTTTTTAAAAACAAGAAAATTTAATATTTTAAAATTAAATGTAAACGCACTATCTTGCCCCACTCCTGGGGTAAGATGGGCATATTATTTTTATATACAAGGACAAATTAAAATGATTAAACTGTCGTTTTCTTCGATATTGGCACAAGAACAGTGTGCCCATTTATCACAACTGCTACATTAATTATTATTTTCCGAATAAATAAATATAAAAGTTTGAACTTACTCGTATTTACTTTACCAAACGATACTGTCACTTCGCGCATGCTCAGTTTCGCTATTTTGTAAGCAGACGTGTAAGCAGCTATTTTGTAAGCCCGATATTTTTTTCGTGAGAAAAAAATTTTATTTCGATTGTTATCTCACATTTTATTTCTTGTTAAGATAGTATTTAAATTTAAAAAATGTTTTCATAAATAAAATAAAACGTAAAAACAAATAATAAAGGAATACAGTATACAGTCAAACCTGTTTTTATGCGCTCTTTTTATGTGCGATTTTTATTTGTGCGATTTTTTTAATGCGAATTTTTAATTTGTGCGGTATAGTTGGCGACTAGTCTCGTGCGATTCGTCATGTCTTACGTTGACTTATTATAGCTAAATAAACTTATAGCATAAATGCACTTATTATAGTAATATTATTGCATGAATATGCGAAAAATGAAATAATTTACTTTTTAAGTCAACAAAACACCACCTGGACAAAAATATGTAAAACAGACGATAGACCAGACGATGCAGTCAAGTGCTGACATCTGTTGTCAATAAATTCTATTTCGTACGGTTTTGAGTTATTTTCTATGTGAGACTTTTTTTATGCGGTCCCTGTTGACCGCATAAAAAAAATATTTTTTTAATTGTGTTGCGAAAACTATTATTTACAGCCATTCGTAAAGTTTCGTGAGATTTTTTTTATGCGTTTTTTTAATGCGGTCCCTATCCCCCGCATAAAAACAGGTTTGACTGTATACTGTTTAAATTCATTACAGTTAGATATGATTTAAAAGTGGAATATTTCATTTTCGATAAAAAGATCATTTTTAAAATTATTATTTTATATATTCGAAAAGGTGATATAGAATTATCAATGACAACGAATTTAAAACTAGTTCACTGCACTGTATTGCAGTGCCTCTAGCCAGCAGCAAAATTCATGGCCAACCTTGGGCAAGATGGGGTGCCCCAACGTGCACTTTTCATACTGACTGCAAACACGGGTCAACTTTATTTCAAAACTAAACAATTTCAGTCTGAAAGGTTACTTCGAATATCATAATATCTTCATCGAAAAGGTAATGTGAAAGTTCACAATAATACTTATTTTGTAGAAACTTTGTAGCAGGTTTAAAATTAGATGAAGTATAGCTGAATCATGGAAAACTGTCTTACTTCCAAACAAAGAGAGCGATTCGGACGTTCTCTCGTCCCGTGATCCCTTTTGAGGTTGACATTTAGTTCCCCACATAACAGCTAGATGAAAGCACGTTAACCACGAATAAACAGACGTCTCCGTCTTACCCCATAACCCCATCTTCCTTCACTTTTTCCTACTGAAATGACGTTAGAAAACTTGTAAACTAAAGACAGGGACGCCTAAATTAACTTTCAAAACACATGATGTCGAGATTCCGTAAGTGCGGCCATTGGGACTAGGGTTTCTCAAACGGTATCCCGGTTGTTTTTTTAACCCGGGAAAATATCCCGGAAAATTTTTCTTATCCCGCAAATTTCTTAAAAATTCACTTTTTTCTTATTTTTTGTTAAGGTTTATGAAATTTTGCAAATAGAAAGTACAATTAACTCATAAACTGTCAGAATAAATTTGTATTTATTAATTTTAAACCTACTTATTAGTTTTTTTTTTTTTTAATTTTTGCTCGTTATGGCACGTCACAAATGATCAATAATCAATACGTAGCTTATTTGTAGCAGGACTCTCAAAATTCTTTACCAGTAATATCTGGAATAATTGTGCTTATGCTGTCTTAATTTTTAACCATTTCCAGTAGCTTCAATAACTGCGTAACGCCAAGTTGAGCAAATTGGGAAAGGATACAAACGAGTACGAAATCTGCAAGTATGAAGTTTTTCTTCATAACCTGATTATTAAAGACAAACGAACTGCCGAATTATTGGGCTATGATGTTTCTATTAAAGTAGTCGAAGTAGACAAATCAAGAATACTAGAGAACAAAAGAAGTACTACAATCTCGAAAACGAACTAGAAATCTTCCAGGCTACAGATGAAAAACCACATCATCTGTATTCTCTTAAATGCATTAAACACGATTCCAATCACATCAATTGAATCAGAAAGGGCATTCTCGGTAGCAAGACTTTTCATTACTAAAATAAGAATTAGATTGAGTGATGGGAGCATTGGCCGTCTTTGCTTTTTAAAATCTTATAAAAATTTACAATATTTTGTATTATATTTTATTTACGAAAAAACAAAAATTACCTTCTAAGTTAGAAGTTTGAAATGTATTTTTTTTTTTTTTTAAATTTTTAACTCAATTCAAAGCATTTTTGTTGTATGCAGTTTCCAGCAAACTTTAATAAATTTTTTCTATTTTTGAAAATTTCTACGTCATCCAAAAGTAATTTTTAATATAAATCTTACACAGCATTATTAATATGATTTTGGAGGTTACAGAACGTATTAAATTACTTTAAAAAATGGAAAATAATTATATCATTTGATTTTATATTTTGTATATCTTAAAAATAATTAATTTTGTCCCGAGATTTCCGGGATCCCAGGACAAGCAAAAGACCGGGAAATGAGAAACCCTAACTAGGACTATCTAGGTAAACTTCTACCAATAAATATTTTTAAATACTAAAGATTTATTCAGTTAATATTCAAATCATTTTTTCCGGCACGATGCAAGCTCAGAATGAGGGGGTCGGCGACCCCCCAAATTGTAGACCCCTGTGAGAACAAAAAATGCCTAATAAACCATACCCCTACGCTCGATCCTTTACGAGATATAGCCCTATAAAGAATTGCCTACGTCATTTCCGGCGAGCGCGATCGGGAGTCGCGTTCGCAGGAAATCTCTCCGCTAAGCCTATCGCGTGTTTAACAGGCAGCCCGGCAAGCCGGCCATATATTCTAAAGATACTTATCAGCAAAGACTAAAGAAAAGTGCCCATGTAAAAGGCCAAGAAAACAGATTGTACCTGTACACTAACCTTCAACAGCGTCTCCTCCTGCGTTTCCCGCGACGTCCTCTCGCTACCTGGCGATTCCTGATGTTGTATAGGTGAGGACGGGGTAAGGCCTCTGGTCCCCGCCTTGGCTAGGTCCTGGGGATCGATGACAAAGGTGGTGTTGGCGCCCGATGTGTCTGAAAAATCACATAATCCAGGTTTCACATCCGCAAAAAAGTATCCTTTAGTCACGCTCACTATACACAAGCTGCCCTACTCACTTGGCGGTTGTCATTCGTCTTCGTCGCCCTCATGCACGGAAACATCGAAATAGAACTCGTCGGGCGGCAGATGTTGATCCATGATCCCACCGTTCGTCTGGAGATGGAGACCCTGGCGAACGGGGTCCGGGTAGACAGCCGCGATGTCCCCGACAAACTGTCAGAATTTTGCCGATGCTGTTGGCAACTGGGACAGGAACCGCGTCCTGCACACGTACTGTACGTGGAAGTGTAACTCTGCAGGCTCTTATCCGTGCGGAGTGACTTGGACTTCTTCAGCCAGCGATGTTTTGAGTGTGGGCTTCGGAATCATCGCAGTCGACGAATCTGCACGGGGAAAAACGAAAAATGTCAGTTTTCGGTACCCCTTTTCAGTACTTATCGGTTAGCAGGGCGCCCGCCAGTCAATTGATGCGATCTAACTCGCGTGTATTGGGTTGATAATTGGTTCAGAGAGGATTTCCCAAATGGGTGCCTCCCTCGCGCGGGGCGCGAGTATTTGCCCCGGGGCGCTGGCGGGCGCCCGCAGGCGCCCCCGAGACCCTAAGGCAAAATTATATAACATCAGGTCACGTGGGCGGCAAGTACTATGTATGGATGTATAGTAACTAAACTTCCAATTACAGTTCGATTGATGTCCAACAGTGTAAACCTGTCAGGAATAGGTTATGTTACCTTACCAAAGAAGATCCGAACCCACTCCATCTCAATGTTAGCTGTAACGAATTTCATTTCAACTACCGAGCCAAAAAATGGGCTACTAATACAGAGGGATGTGGGGGTGTACAGTACTTACCCATTTGGGAAGTCCTCTCTAAACCAATTATCAGCCTAATACACACGAGTTAGATCGCATCAATTGACTGGCACTCTACTAACCGGAAAGTACCCACTTTCCAATAACGCCTGTTCATTTCTTTCACTTAACACGGCACAGTTTCATCACCCTTACCTCCCGGGGCTGTCAGAACAAGGGATGATGGAAACAGGGGCGATGTATCTGAGCATGTGGATCCAGAGAACACCTGAAAGAATACGAGAAAATATAACACAAAACTTCTAAAATGCGCTTATTATTTTTCTTGGGTTTCGACGGAGAGTTTTCCAACAGCTGTCGCAACTTCACACAAAACTTCCACTAAAACTAAAAAATAAAAGGAAATAATGTTTGGCTACTATTTACATGCCAGTACATCTCCTCCTGCGTTTCCAGACAATAGGCACCGAATATAGTTAGTTATTTGGGTGCCTATAGTTACGCGGCCACGTTTGTATTTTCATCTCCGGGTGATGGTTTCGTTGATCTGAAAAGAAAACATATGAATATAGACATGTTTTCCTGGTGGGAGACGAAAACCTCCGCAACTTCCCGGCAGAAGTTGTACCAATCTACCGCTGTGGACGGGCCACGCCGCATTCCTCCGCGGCGACGGTGACCGACTCCTGCTTCACCCACGCATAAATAAGCATCAGCACCTGTAAAATACAAACAAAACACACATCATATACACATACGTCATCTTAAGCGGCATGACCAAATTACAAAAATGCGTAACGTAGCGTGGCCCAGGGAAAAAGAAACTGCCGATTCTGTGAGCACGTTTCGCGAGCGACGTCAGACAGAGCCTGTTCCTTCCGCATGGTGCCTGAAAATTATGACAAACATATTGAATTAGTTTGGAAAAGTAGCGAAACGCCGTTCTGGGAATATTGGCTGTTAATGTTTACCACTCCCACTACTATTAACTCGCATGTTCAAATATCCATATAGATACCCGCGTACGGCACTCCTGTAAAGGCTTATCTCCACACTTAGGGCATGGCGGGACGAAGCCACTTAGATCCGAATGTGCCACGAGCCCCACAAGATGGTAAAATTTCTGGGCGGCCTCTTCGGTGGGGAGGTAGCGAAGAAAGTAGAGATGTTAAATTTTCAAAAATGGCGTCGGGATCCACAACGGGAGACGCTGAAATATCGCAAGTTAACGGCATTACGACAAGAAGCACGAACAAATACTGGGTGCGAGGTTACGAAGACGAGCACGGCTTATATAACCTCGGGGGGTCTAAAATTTCTGAAATTTGTGAATTAAGACATTCTGGTAGAATTATCTGGGGTGCAAAGGGGGACAATCATTACAAATTCCTCTTTGCATTTTCAAAAATACAGATAACATTACTTTAGAAAAAATGAATGATTCGACATATCTATAATTTTATTTACAGTATTGAAAAAAAGCATTGTTTTAACTTAAAAAACATAAAGTAATCCTTTAACGAAATTAAAACAACGTCTGTCCAAAAATGAACCACCATTTATTTCCTGCGTTCGTAGACAATACACACATTCCCGGCAACTGACCTTTCTTTTTAGGCTGCTTGTTGCCAGAAGTTAAAAATGTCCTTTTAAAAAACATAAAAAAACGTTCAATTAAAATTACAAATACAGTAATTTCTAAAAAAGAACTGGTGACATACAGACTGTTGCAAACATCCATCCATACTTGGGGTTGTTACTGCTTTTATCTACTGAGAAGAAGCGTTGGAAAATGTAGATTTTCAGAAAGCTGCCCCCTGGCAGCTTTCTGAAAATCCTGTTTCTAATGAATATTATTTTAATAAAATGATCTTTTCTGAAATATTTCAAACTGATTAATGTTGTTACGTAACACGTGACGTAAAAATGTGACTGGTCGTAAACGTCATGCGTTCTAAACAATATATTCTAACAATATCTAAATAATTGTGAGAATGTATTGTTAGCTTTTTCTATTGTAGGTGGCTATATTGTCAAGCGTAAATTTGTTCGAAAGTTCCGCGTTTCTTCGAGATTTCACGAAAAAATTGCGATTAAGTAAACTTCGGTAATGTACGGAAAGCAGAAAGGCTCTCTGTGTCGCCTTTCTCTTAGGCCCGCTCGAGTAAGAGCCTTTTTACTGAGTTACTTTTTACTCAAACTAACTCTTTGTGTCCTGCATCTTTAAGGCCCGCTCGGACGAAGACAGGAGACACCGACGAAAAGCGGAGAAGGCTCCATGTGTCCCACATCTTTAAGGCCTACTCGGACGAGAATAGTTGTCCGAGCGCGCCTTAAAGATGCGGGACACAGGGCTTTAAGACCCGCTCGGACGAAGACAGGAGAGGCGGAGAAGGTTTCCTGTATCCCGCATCTTTAAGGCTCGCTGGAGTGAAGACAAAAGAAGGTAAGGCTTAGGTGTTTCGTTTTTTAAAGCCCGCTCGAGTGAAGAGGCCGATCGGAGATGGAGAGAGCTTTCTGTGTCCAGCTTTATTAAATCTCGCGCAGGGAGAGTATTTTTTTTTTTGTTTTTTATTAATGAAGTTCGGTATGAGATTGAACTAAATTTTGTGTCCCTAACGTGCATTTTATTACGACCAGGTGTATTTATAGATTTCCGTCTTTCTTTATTACTAGTTGTTGTAATATTGCATTTCTTAATTTAGATGGTAATAATACGGTGAGTTTCGAATAGCTGAATTCAGAGATAATTATAAATATTTTTATCGTGCGAGTTAGGAAGAACTCGACAAGTGACGTTGGTCACTTGTGGAGTAGGATTCTTTCCAACTCTTGGTGGAACTGTGAAGCAGCCACCTCCACATGGTGAGTTCTGGGTTGTCGATCGTCTGGAAATGACGAACGGTAGGCGAAGAGCTGCTTGTTCCATTTTTATCCGTTCGGCCGCTTCTGCGCAGCTTTCTTATGCCGTTTGAAGTTGAAAACCCAAAGTGAGTGGACTCCGTCTCCGCTCATACTGGCGGTGACCAGACCTTAAACACCGGAGTTCGATCGGGGGTTCGCACCTCACTCGGACGGGCTGGCAGCAGGAGTTTTTTCTGGGTGTTCCTCCTTGCAGATGACGTCTGAATAGGGGCCAGCCTCCCCCAGAAAGTTCTCCCGGAAGGCATTCTATCCCCCTTTCTCGCGTTGGCCGTCTACTATAAGGCCGGCTTTGGTCGCTTCGTGACTTCTCTCCTGTCTTCCTCAGACTGGCCGTTTTCTATAAGGCAGACTCTTCGGTCGCTGAGCGATCCTCCTCCTGTGATTTATTAATTTTAAAATTGAAATATTTTGTTAAATACATTCTATTATATTAACTCCGGCTTTCTTGACGGGGTCGGCATTAACCCTTTAGGGGTCGATGAAAGTTTGCTAAGACTTTGCAAATATTTAAAATTTTACACATTTTTCTTGCTCTTAAATAAATGTCTTTTAATAATTATATAAGAGATTATATTATATTATATATAATATTGTATAATACATATAGTACGTAACATTGAATGGGTCGACAGAAAAACTTGTAGGCAACTTGAACCAATCTTCCAACTTACTTTGTCGGCTTCTTGTGTATATACACGGTAAAGTATTGGAATCGTATCAATTTTGACCTTCCGAGATTTTTGCCAATTTCGACGATTTCAACCCAGAGAAACCGAAAGAAATTCCTACAATGAGTTGCGTGTGTTATGCAATGTTCTTTTAAAAAATAACATTGGTGTCTAGTGCCATCTTTTGAGATTTTGTTGTGAAAACAATATTTTTATATTATTAATTATTATAAGATGACAGAAAGCTTAATTTTGAGGGTAGCGATTGGTTTTATAAAAATCGTAAATACTAATAACGAGTAATCTTCGTTAAGTCAGATCTCTCTCGAGATCGCCCACTATTTCTCCACCTACTCGATCTTTATCATCATCAATGTCCCTCATAATCTAGTTACCGTGCAAAATTTCGTGTTATCATCTTTAATTTATCCTGAGATATTAAATGAAATAGATGCCAACATCTGCACTCGCATGCCACATGCATCCACAGATATTTTTTCCCTTAATAGCCTTTTCAATTTATTTCTTTTATAAAACTCATCCCTATTCTCAAAATTAAGGTTGTTGCAATTACAGATGTATAAAACAAAATTTAAAAAGCTAGGAACAAAGGATTACTGCACAGCAATGTTTTTCAACCTATTTGGTCATGTGATACTTATAGGTTAGTGCAATTTGATCTCCAAGCTTTTCTGCGTACCCCTAAGACGAAAATAATTAGAAGTTTTACCCTGTATAATATAAATCATTACATACTAGTAATTTAGTAAAATTTATTCAATTTCCTGAAGTATAGCTTATGTAGCCATAACATGTAATTGAAGGAAAATCCAGATTAAATGTTGAAATTATAAGAGGCTGTATTAATTATAAGGCAAAATAGAGTGGAATCTTGTTATAACAAACTTGAGGATATCCTGAACAATGTTGTTGTAATGAAAAATGTATGTAAATTATCATCAAGTAAGTTAAATAATTAAATATGAAGTCCACATAAGAAACTGTGTGTGTGTGTGTGTGTGTTATATTTTTCTTAGTGTAAATACTGCACGTAAATAAAGTAGTTTAGTTCTGAATTCATGCTCTAAATCAGTGGTTCCCAACCAGTGTTCCGCGGAACACTGGTGTTCCGTAAGCATCTCCCAAGTGTTCCGCAGATTTAGTCGCAAATCGGAAAGTGTACAATCGTATTCGAGCCGCCGAATATCAAAAAATTAAAATCATAAAATTTTCATAAACTTAAATATATATATATATACGACTCGTACTTATGGAGTGTACTACCGTTTCGAATAAGATAAAGGCAATAAAAACTGAATGAAATATGTAAAAAACATCAGGCACAAGTTTCCCATTAAAGTTATTTAGGTATATTTTTTCTTGTCTTAGAATTGGCGTTAATAATGAGTAGAGATTTTGAGTTATAACTGCTCAATTCTAATAAAATAACTGATGACAAGCTTATGTATTTCATATTAACTTAAGTAAGTGTTCCGCTAAAGAAAATTGCTCACAAAAGTGTTCCGCATCCTAGAAAAGGTTGGGAACCACTGCTCTAAATCATATTTTCCCTGCAGTTCGGATTCCTTTACTGGCAAGAAATGATCATGAGTTTGGCAACATTTCCATCCCTCGTCCCTTCATGCTCCCATGCATTTTAAGTGAAGAATAAAATAAATAAAAGTCAAACAGCCATCCTTACACCCATGTCTATGACAAAACTTCTCATACTTGGGGTTAGTATACCTACAACTCATTAGCTGTTTCCAAGCTCACCTCTCTTCCTTAGGATCCAGTTGTTTATTGAAAGATAATAGTAAATGAGGAAAGAAGCTGCAACAAATTTGTTACAGTAAAGTGAAAATTGCAAGAATTTTATCATCATGAATGTTAAACTGAGTTTGTTTTTAAATATGTTTGTACAACTGATAGATTTTTTTCTTTAGAGGTTAGGCCAGAAAAAAAAATCTAAAAGTTTGTTGTTACCAGATTTGTTGTTGGATTTTTCTAACAGTAGTAATATGAAATGTGAGAAAGAAAAGCAATTGTTATTTGGAAAATATGTGTATATATATATATATATATATAACAACATATTTTATAAATAAAGATATTGTATTTGTGATCAATCAGTATTTCTTAAAGCATCTTTCTTTTAGAAACCTGTATAAATAAACTTTGTAAGTTGTCTTGTTTTGGCCATGTATGGTGAACCTTATTAAAGTAGGTTACCTTTTTTTAATTTATAGAATTATTCAATTTTTATCGATTTCTCTACAAAAATTTGTTAAATAATTTTTTATGCCTAAATATTTAAGAGTATGTTAGAATTTTATCATAATTTCCCTATGTTCAAGTTTCAATCAATATATTGAAAGTATGACAAAAAATTGCAGCCCGGTATTGTGATGATGTCACAATACCGGGCTGCAATTTTTTTTATCATATTTTTAATTTATTTTATTTAATATATGCTCTCCACTTCAAATTAGTAGTGTCTTGCCAATCATCTATTAACTGCTTTCAGGTAAAACTTCTGAATTGAAATAACGTGACTTCCGATTTGCATCAAAGTTCATGTATAGTTAATCAGGGACTCCTGGCCCTAAGGTTTCCTTATCTAGTCTCAAATTTCATCTATCTAATTCTGTTCTCGAGATTAAGGAAAGATAGACAGCAGATGGACGACAATGAAAATTTACAGGTCTACAATTTTTTCAAATTGCAGCCCAAAAATTAAATTAAAAATGCAGAAATTAACATCTTCAGAAATCTTAAACTAACTTGATATACTCTAAATTTCTTAGTTATTGATGAATAGAAGTGTTCTTCAAATAATATTTTTTTCTCATTGTCTATAGTATATGTTAGACATACATATTCAATAATTTTATTTCATTACGATATATATATGTAGGAATAGTGATTGAAATAGAGAACCAGCAATGACAATAGTCTTCCAGCGTCTTGATAGAACAATAATCTTCTTCCTAACGTCTTTTGTTCTTTCTTACTTTCACGTCGTCACCCACTGTCATCTTCCCCGCTTCTCCTCTTACTAGTTCTCATTCCCTCATCTCCCTACAACCCCTCGTAAATCTTAATAATGGTTTAGGAATGTTACTCGTCTAAACCCCACATATATAAAAAATGTTTTCAACTAAAATTAAAATTAAATTGAAGACACAGTCTCTGAAAAAAGAAATCACCATTTATTCACTTTTAATGTTCCAGAATACAAGTGGTAAGGATGGAAAGAAAAAGACATCTGGTATTGCCAGTTCCGATTTTTAAACCTATGTTTTTAATAGGATATTTTTTCGTTGTTTTTAAGGAAAGTTTTAATCTTGACGGCAAAGTAGCCTACAATGAAAGGTCGACTGTTAAAAGTTTGTATTCCAGAACATTGAAAAAGAATAAATGGTGATTCCTTTTTCAACAGACTGTCTTCAATTTAATTTTAAACTCAATTGCCATCCAATGAAATTCTATAAATTCTTGTACTACAGATTGCAGATGTCACTGCATCTCGTATTAATTAGTATGTGAAATATCAGTACATTCATTTAATTAAAAATTTTTTAATTATTTTATATTATATTTTTTATTTTTCTTTAACCAAAATTATATAAATTAAAAGTTTAACTTAAGTTTATTAATTTATTTAAATTAGATTTCCACAATGCATTTTAATGTTCTAACAAATAATGAAAATCAATTATCTTTTTGAATACTTAAATCCATAAATTCCAAAGCAAATTTAATAATTGATCATATCAAGTTTCTCTGACAGACTATGAATTTTGCATAGAAAATGTATACACTTTAAATGTGTTCAATGCTCCAGTTAATGCAATCAGTTTACAATAAACTATGTATTGGCAATACCAGTGTAAGTTATTTCAGACACCTGTAGATGATATTATACACGAGTCATGTTACCAGCTTCAGCTTTCCTCTTTCCCAAGATAGTAGTTATTTACACAAATGGAGAAGACATGGAAAAAATCTGGAACTATAGACTACCAAGCTATATATATAACAGCTGATTTCTGTACATTATTTAGAACAGTAAGCTTACAGTATAAAAGAAGTTTCAGCCTCAATCCCATAATACCAACAACAATCTCCAAAAATGAGCCAAAGAAAGGATGCAGTCCAGTAGAAAATCTCAGAGCCTTTATTGTGCTTGTTTCTGAAGAACAAACATTTTGAAAAAGAGGATGATCTAATGAGAACACACAACTAAAAGGCATCATTGAGGAGAAGATTGGAAAGTAAAAATAGCTTTGAAGTTTTAGTTTATGGAGGTATGATAGATAGATGTGCCAATTAATGGTCCATTCATTTGTCAGAAAGCTGAAGACTGATACAAAAAGGAGAAAATTTTACAGCATCTAACAGATGGTTTTCTCACTGGAAAAAAATATAAAAACATTGTTTGCAAACAGATGCATGGAGAAGAAAAATATGCAAATTTCTCTTCAGCAAAACATTGGCTAACAGAAGAGTGGCATAAATTCCTCCCTAAATTTTCATCTTAAAATGTTTATAATATAACGATGAAACTAGCCTGTATTTTCATGCTATGCCTGAGTGTATTTATTTATTCAAAAATAAATGAGTACAAGTCTAAGATTTCCAAAAAGCATCTGATGGTCATGTGTTATGTAAGAATGGCAGGAAGAAACAATTTGGATTAGGTGACAGGAAAAGATAAAAAGCCTAGCTGTTTTATGGGGATAAGAGCATTGTTGACTGTTCATCATTTAATAGCAATACCTGGATGACAGCAACAATTTTTAACTACTAGTTGTGGGTTTGGGGCAAGAAACTTAACTGCAAGTTCCTACTGCTGGTTGACAATTATGTAGCATGTTGAATGGCAAGTACAGTACCTTACTTTGCATAAAAGTCAAGTATTTGCTAGCCAATACATCATTCATCCAACCTTGTGATCAGGGCATAATACAAACTACAAAAGTATATTATCGCTGCAAAAAGAACAGTACACTTCTCCAAGACATTTAAAGTTTAAAAATTAAATTTTAGACATAATTTGTTTGAGAAATAATTTTAAATTGAACTTGTTAGTCGTTCATAAAAGCTTGTTTATTTTAATGTGCCCATTTTGTTCTGTGTTATATACCTGAAGATGTTTGTTATAAACGGATAAAAACATTAGTAAAAATATGTTAATTTCAAGTATGCTAGTATAGGTATCTTGTATGTTTTTTTTTATATTTCAGTATTGGAAATTTATTTATTCACTACTGATGTGGCTGAAGAAAGTGACAAGGAAGTCAACATAACTAACCCTCCAACAAATGCCAAAATTCCGCAAGAGCTGGAAGTCTTACAATGTAGAGCACAATGTTAATCAAATGCTTATACGATGCAATATTCTATGGATGTTTTATCAATGATTTAGTGCATAAAAACTGATCAATCAAAAATAAATGAATTTTTTATCACTTGATACCATATAGAATGTGTTTCATTTTCTATCTTTTTTGTTTAAGTTTGGTTATTGTAATCATCGGTTACCATTTTGACTTGGTCCCAACACAATTACAATAAGCAGCAATTGCTGTATATTTGTTATAAGAGCTTTACCCAAAAATAAGATAAAAATAACTGAATTTATATTTTTAGCATTATTATTTTCCAATTGATTTTCTTTAGTTTGCGACTAAAAGTAAAACATATACAATTCATTTTAATTAATTTTGTTGAAATTATTGACAAACTCAGTCTCTTCTAGAAATTGAATAATTTTATTTTATTTAATTTTCACAAAGTGAAAAAGCTGTTTTTTTTTAGAAGACAAATTATTTTATGCTAAAAGTCTTTGAAGCAGAATACAAGAGATTTATTTATATATATATATATATATTTTTTTTTTTCTAGAAAATATTTTAAAAAGTTAGAACATCCTTGAACATTCACTCTAAAATTTCATTAAAATTTTATATAATTTTAATTATTTATGCTGAAATCTAATTAAAATTTTAGCAAAATAAAATTATACAAAGTATTAAAAAAAAATACATAAAATAAAAATAATTTAGACTTATTAATCTTGCAGTTATTATTTTCAAAGATTTGACTTCATCTTTTCAGTTGGAGAATACAAACAATATTGCTATTTCACGTTACTGGCAACTTCTTACTCTATTAAAAAGAAGTTTAAAAGATGTACTATAAAGCCAAATATATTTCAATTTACTAAGAACATTAAGGTTTTCATGCCTATTATTTATTGTAATATCATACGAAATAATTAATTTCAATCTGCAAAATAAAAAGCATGCAATTAAATATATTTTTTGGAGTTTTATCATAGCATTCATACATATCTGCACAGATAAACTAAATGATATCTTTAATATAAGACGACATATTGGTTTTTAACCAGATATTGCAAACTGATATGTTAACTTTATACAATGCATTCCCTATACTGAATCAGATTGTACAGTATACGTGAATGTTTTACTAACTTATATATTTCTGAGTAAATAAATGTTACATAACTGTTTAAAACACCTATCATAAATTTTATAATCATATTTCATGCCATTGGTAAAATATTCATTACTTTCTCTGTGAAAATTCTCTTCAATATAATTTTTAAGACTAATTTCACAGCAATCATTATATATATATGTTTATCATCTAAATAGCTACTACAGAGTACAACATTCACATAGTGCTGAAATTAATTCAACTTTATAATTCAATAATAATAATAAGATAATACTTTATTCTATTAATAATTCATGTGCAAAAAATATTTTATAAAATTCTTTATCATCATTATTAAATATTCATACATTATAAATAATACAATTTGTATAAATACTGTTAAATCATTTTAAAAAATGCTGCCATCTTAACTGTTTTATTCCATAATCTTTTCCAAAATAAGAATGGAGCTAATGTTTATTAGTCTATATACGCAGATGAAAATAGTTGTGTTCATTATAAAGTAGAACATAATACATCTATCAGGCATATTATTGTAAATTATATGTTTAAATTTTTGAAGTTTTATTCTGTTCTATTTTATTCAACTTTATTGAATAAAATAGGCTGTATTAAGCAATGATTGGCAAAGTGATGTATATTCAAGATTTAGCACATCAGCTTCATTCATTTTGGGAAAATACTACAGCATATCTTTGTTAAGAAGAAAAAACCATTTCTTGTTTAACATATAAATTTAAAACACTAAAACAAAAAATTTTATTTTATGATTTTGAAACATGCAAAATTATTATTCCACTTTCAATAAAATAGAATATTTATAGTTATAACTTTTATGCATATTTTTGTATGCATAGTTATTAAAATAATTCTATTTACCAGAAATGACAATACATTTCCATTAGAGTGCACAAATACATTGAGAAGTTTTTATTAAATCTGATATCATTTTAACAATACCTCTTCTTATACCATACTTAAAAAGTCAGAGAAGAAAACTTACATAATCTATTATATAATTTTATTTTCTATATTGTTGATATGTAAATTATGAAGCTTTATCAATTATAAACTTACATCTATATTTATTTGGTATAAGTTTAAATAAAAATTCTAATACAGTATTACATAAATATAAGTAGTGAATAGCAAAGGCAATATCAATTAATATATAAATACAGTAGCAAAAGTGATAAAAAATATATAAAAAAATTATCTATAATAATATATTAAAACAGAATTGTGAAATATGTATATAATATTATTTTATTATAAATCTTTGGAAATAGGTATCTAGAAACATATTTAAAAAATCAGTTGCTCTATAAAGCAAATATTATAAAAAAGTGTCACTATTTTGTTTAAATAGACATATATTTTTAATATATGGAACAATTAAGACAGATAAATCTATTTAAAAAGTTGTAAGTTTTATTTATTAAAACATTTTCAGAATTTTTGAACAGTCATCTTAAGTTCATTAAAAAAAAAAATAAAATAAATAAATTGAATTTTTAATTATATTTATGAATTAATGAACAACTATCCAAAAATCTAAACATATTTTAATAAAACAATTTCAATTTAAAAAAAATGGAATTGCAAATATTAACAAAGTCAGAATTTAGAGAATGAGAAATTTTTCTTAGTTATGAAATTTTGTTGTGTAAATGAATAAGTGATAAGAATATTAGATCACAGATTCAAGAAGACCATAAATTTTGGACTTCTAACTATTTACATATAATAAAAGAAAAGCTATGCATTTGCATCATATAAACAATTACTGGCCAAAACCAAAAAATGAGCATCATAGTTGTGATGTATTTTATAACTGTCCATATTTTGTTATTAACCTTTCCAACTGTTCTTCCAATTCACTGATTCTTTTGTCTTTTGTTTTTATTGTTTCCTTAAGAGATTTAATTTCTGTATTCTGACGTTTATAAGCCTTTCGTAACTGCAAAATTCAATAAATAATAATTAATATAGATTTTAAGGTAAAATAAAGATTAATTTTTACTTTATTAAAAAACTAGCAGATAGGCCCGGCGTTGCTCGGGCAAAAGTAATGATAGCGAAGATTAAGATTATTACGTTATAGTCACAGAAGAAAAAGAGTAATTTCATCGACAAACTAAATATTTCTAATAAAAGGTCGAATTTGAAAATCGAATGTTCTAATATTGTTCGATTTTCACGACGTGTTCTGATTATATCGTTCGATTTTCATCAAATGTTCTAAAGAAGAAAAGTCGAGAAAAACCGAATTAATCTGTTTAAATTTGAAAATCGAATATGTTCTAACATATTACTTTTTTTTTTTCCTCCAGCACCCGTAAATCTTGCACGTCGCCTTCTCTTGTTCTCCATTGTTACATAACACTTCTATTGATACTTAACACTTCCATTGTTGATGGAAGTGTTAAGCCTTAATCCTGTCCCTCTCCCCGTGGGGAGAAATTTCGAAAAATCCCTTCTTAGTGTGCATTTTTGTGACGTACCGTAACTATGTACCAAATTTCAACTTTCTACTCTTAACCGTTTGGGCTCTTAACACATTTCCATTGTTGACACTTCCATTATTACTTCACACTTCCATTGTTGCTTCACACTTCCATTGTTACTTAACACTTCCATTGTTGATGGAAGTGTTAAGACTTAATCCTGTCCCTCTCCCCCGTGGGGAGGAATTTCGAAAAATCCCTTCTTAGTGTGCGTTCTCGTGACGTACCCTAACTGCGTACCAAATTTCAACTTTCAACTCCTAACCGTTTAGGCACGTCTCGATAATGTATATAGAAGCTTTAATCCTATCCCTCTCCCCCGTGGAGAAGAATTTCGAAAAATCCCTTCTTAGTGTGCGTTTTCGTGATGTACCCTAACTGTGTACCAAATTTCAACTTTCAACTCCTAACTGTTTGGGCTCTGCGCTGATTATTATTATTATGTTGGGTTAAGTTAGATATACTCGGTTAACACCGGTGGCTAAGTACTATGCCGGACCAAAGTCAAGGCATTTTTTTGTTGTTTTCGTAGTGTACATGTTTTGTAACGTTTGAGTCTACGTGCTTTGGCAGCAAGTTTTTGTTTTAGTGTATCAATGTATTCTGTAATGCGTGTGTTGTGATGTTCGTGTTTTGTGTGTGTTTTTATTTTCTTGAAAATGTTTTTGAGCTGTTTCCTTAATTTGGGTGTTATGTTGTTTTTAGTGTATTGTGTCAGCCTGCCTAATTGCTGTCTAATGTCATTTATTTGTGTTTCTATTCTTCTCTGCCAGGCAGGTTTGTGATAGAATTGTGTTTTCTGTGTATTTGTCTGTGATTGTACTTTCAGTCCATGTTGTGTCACTACTGTGACTGCCCCAGCATAAACTAATGTATGAATGTCTGAGAGTGTAGAAATTGAATGAATGTAGTGTGGTAGTAAGTGAGTGTTTACATAATTTAGTGTTTTTCCTACTTCCTTTGACGTGTTGATTTTTGGTATTCGTGGTCGTTGTGTAGGATCTGTACCTGTATATTTAGTGAGTGTTTCCTGAAATATAAGTGAGAGCGTATTAACTAAATCCAAGTCTATGTTATCAGTGATGGATGAGGAAGTGTCTGTAGTATCATTAGTGGTAATTGTTGTATGTGTGTTATTATCAATGCTTGTTGCTGGATTATCCTGACAGGTTACATGATCTTCATTAATGTTAGATGTTTCTGTCTGTTGATGTATTTGATCAGCAACCTGTTGTTTGATAAGTTCAAGTGTTGTTTGTGGAATAAGGTTGTTGTGTATAATTGTTCTTTTTTGATCAACAACCCTTTGTTCGGTGACAGTGAGATGAGGATACTGTTGTGTGAATCTATGGTGTAGTTGTTGTCTGTATGCTGTCATGTTTGTTTCGAGTTTTGTGATGTGTAATAAGTACGGATGATAAACTCGTTCATTTCTACTGTCCATTTCATCCGTTGGCGTGGTTTTCCAGCCTTTGTGGTCTGTGGATGCATTGCCACAGAAACACCAAGGCTGGGTTGGTTCCTCACATCTGTTGAGGGCATTGCAGTAGCCATGCTTGGGCCGGTGCTGCTTTCGCCACCGGTAACCAAGGGAGACTGTGACCTATTTTTCGAACGTGAGCCTCTGCCTAACCCACGAACGCGGACCTTGTAAACCCGGGCGACGTCCGAGCCTGTATCACACTTTGATCTAGTTATTACCATGATGAATATCTCCACAGAATGTGGGTGTGGTCACTCTTAGCTTCATTTCTCCCCATAGACCTTACTGGCATGGGTGTCCCTACCAGGAGCTTATGCTCCAGCCTGCATTGCCCTATGGATCAGTAAAATTACTGGGCTCTCCCACCACGACCAGGTGGTAACTCCAACCGGAGAGCTATGGTGATTATTATTATTATTATCATCAACTCGTCTCGATTATATATATAGATATATAAATTAAATTTTAAAATATAAATTTTTTTTAATATTTGATTTACTTTTTATAAAAAATTGATTGTAATAAACTCAAATATTTACAAAAAACAAAATGTTTAAATCAATATTTTATTTACTATAATTTCATGTAGATAACCCATAGCAGCGCACAACCTAAGTTTAAACCATGCAACTGTTGTTTTGGCTACTTTTAGTATCCCTGCTGAGTCTATTTTTGATGGCTGGATTTTCATCGTGTCTAGCAGATCAACCATTTTTGACATTCTGCTTCTTCAAGAATAAAAAGTCAGAGTAGGTAGTCCTGTAACAACAGACTCAGAAACACAAATACTTATGGTTTTATGTTCAGTGGAGAAGTCAAGAAACTCTACATATGTAGCATATAGTCTTGTGGTGTCCAAGCTGCTAATGCTCTCTCATTCTAGATTTCTTTGCTTTACAAGTAAACAACTTAGCTAAATCAGTACAAGAAATACTGATGTGGCTAACGCAATACATTTGCAGATTACTACACATACTTTTGGATGCTAGAGTTTATTATGTTAAAAACTCAAAAAATTACTTGTTAGAGGGTTCCAACTTTTTACTACTATATTGTAATTCTGTTGGTCCCATTATATGGTATAAAGTGTACTGAATTTTAGATTATTAAACAGAATCTGTAAAGTAATGCACATTGTATTTTGATTATTAGGACCATTTAGATTCTAATAATCAAAATACAATATGCTTTATTCTCTAGATTTAATTTAGTTCTTGCATATTTGGTCTGATTAACTGAATGTCCAAGTAACCAGTATTGACTATACATGAATCTGTTAGTGATTTAACTAGAAATTGCTACATTAGTATAATGCACAGTCAACTATCAATAGGGTTTCTGCCTGTTCTCAGGAATTTTTTCGTTTTCCTGATTCCTGAAACCCAGGAAAAGTTGGTTGGAAGAACAAAAACTTGGCTCCTAGAACCCAATAATATCCACAATGGAAAATAAACATATTACTCACAATGTATCTCTTAGGAAAAATTTCTATTTATTGCTATGTAAATTTACATTGTGTTACATTATTATTATGCCATCAGAATCAGATAACACATAACCAGCTAATTTTAGCTCTTGTAAATCAAGCGCATTTGATCATGGAGAACAGAAAACAGTTTGTATTTACACAACCCAAGATTTCACTACAAAGTCATCTTCAGGTAAACTAACTAAAGAAATCTAAGGTAGCTTACCTTAATATGATATTGTAGTCAAATCATGATTGTGAAAAATAAATATTTCTCTTGGTAAACACAAATTTTTTCTGTTCTCCATGATGAATTGTTTCCACAAAGTGACAGCTAATACTACCAACCACATTCGATCAGTTTGTTTGCAGCCAATTGTGATGTACAGTAAAGCCTCAGCTCATTATTTCAAAACTCAAGGAACCAAAAAAACATGACTTTGAATTAACTGGGTTCAAATTTGCCAAACTTTTTTTGAAACAAAGTTATTTGTAATTCTGAAATAAAATTATGACATTACCTAAGATAATTTTACCCCTTGTTTACAAATGCATTAATATTACAAGTTATTATTCAATAATTTAAGCTATTTCAAAAAAAAAAAAAAAAAAAAAATTGTCAGTTGGCGTTTACTTAATGAAAACAATGAAAACGTAACCAAATTACATTCAAAGCAAGACCTGAAAATAACATACAAAAGAAGCTTAGTCATTATTACAGGTCATCAACAAAAATTAAATATAAAAGATTATTTCAGGAATGCTCAAAAATTCTCAGGAAATACAAATTTCCCATTCCTAATTCCTGACGGTTCCAAAATGTTGGGAATTTGAAAATGCTAACTATAAGTTGGGCTACCAAGAATCTGCAACCATCTGAAAACATGTAATCACTTTAACAATAGTATCTAGTTGATTATATGCAATGTTCTTGATGCGTACTTCAATGGAAAGCTCTGCTTTTGGCTTTCTGAGCTAATTAGCGATCTTGGATCCTCCAAATGCTCAGGAATAATGAGTGCTAAATTATATTAGGCAGATACAATTCAAAAGATACCAAAAACAGCATGATGGTCTATAATTATTTTAAGAATGGTCCATATCTTTAATAACAACTCAATCAATTATTTTATACTAAGAACAAAAAACAATTGTTCTTAGTATAAAATAAAAACATCTAAAAGATAGACTGGTGACAATTTATAGCCTAGATCATAACTGCATCAAGAACTTTGAGGATGATCTGGATCATTGAAAGCATTACAGAAGAAAATGCATAAAAGTTTGATAGCAATAACCAGTTCAGTTCATCTCTAAGACAAATGGAAGAAATTTTGAAGAATATACTGTATATATAAAAGTCAATGGAAATTTACTCTCAAAGATAAAAACAGTAATAAATTTGAGTATTAATTTTTTCCAATAAATACATTTATAGATTCAAGAAATATTCAGATATGAATAGTAGAATAGTGATTTTATGATAAGCTGTCAAAATTTTTTAAAGTAAACTTATAATTACTAACTTCTAATTCTGTCTTTGGTCCATCTGGTTCCATTTCTGGATCACTTGCACTATCTGTATCTTGTATAGTGACATAGGTAGCAACTGGCAATGTATGACTGGAAACAATATCACATACAGTTACACCATTTTCAGAACATTCATCTGCAGAATCTTGTAACCATGGCAATCTGCTCTTATTAATTGGCACGAAATGATGTTGACTTACACTGAAAAAAACAAAAATTAACATTTAAATTATTCATAATTTCAAATCTTTAATAAAGTATTATTTAATACTTACTTATCTATTGAATTTTCTACATTTAAAGCATTTTTATTTTTTAAAGAAATATATTGTCTATAATCAACGTTATTCTCCTGAGAAATAAATAAAAATTTTTTCTCATTGTTTCTATCTGAAGTCAAGAGTCGATGTTGATCGGCTTTATATATAACAGGTTTGTGAGTGCGAGCACCAGCACCAGTCTGTTATAAAAGTAGTCTGTTATTTTTATATTAATCATTTATACAATGTCAAAAATATACTTTATTTCAAAACTAATAAAATTACCTTCATAGAAATTAAAATGGGATTTCGATTCTTTCCATTTAACCATTCTTCAGCAGTCAATGCAGGAGTAGGAGCATTAGTATCAGGATAAAGATCATCTTGAAATTGTTCAGACTAATAGAATAAAAAAAATTTTCTTGTCATAATGTAACATTTGTGAAATAATAAATTTAATATTGCAATATTGTGAATTAATTACAGGTTATTTTTTCATTGATAGTTAGTGATATATATTTTAATTTCTCTATGAATGGAATTAAAGATACAGAACAGAACAAATAAAATTATATGTTTAAATTGCAGATTAACTACAAGATGCAAAATCTGAAAGAGATTTGTGTTGCTTCTTATGCACTCAGTCAAGTACAGATGGTTATGCTAATTGAACACTAAATATATTAGCATAAACATCTCAGAAACTGGAACAATATATGACAATTATCATACACTTCTGTTCCCACAGTTAGTTTCTTGGATAGAAAAATTGTTTTGCTGCTTCATTGGACCTCTTCAGGTAAACAAACAATATCACAGAAGTTTTATCAGGTTTTCATACATTCAAAAAGTATAAACAAGCTAAAAAGCATTTAGCTTCTATGTAAAGAAGCTAATAGCTGAAGCTTCCTTGAAGTTTGCTTAAATCAAGTTCAGAATGACAATTCTTGTCTTTGCAATGAAGTTTAAACAAACTACGATGTTTAACCTTTTAGCTAGATGTCATTTTTACTTTAAACCAGATCTAGTGAAGACAGCCTCTGCATCCTTATTCTTACAGTCTGCATTGCAAACTAAATAATTTAAAGAAATGTAATGCACAGTTTAAACTGTCTCTTAAAAAATGAAATGAATACTTCAAAATATATTTTTAAAAATCTGATTAAAAAATGATAATAATAAACTAAACTGAATAAAAAATCAAAATAAAAAATTGAAATTAATATAAATTGAACCTAAATCATGATTTTAATGTCATTTATATAATCAGAATGACTTTGTTGATCTGATTTTGGAATATTTCATATTAAAGAGTCATATGATAATTGTAATCTATTATTTATTAGCAAGGTTGAGGCCGAAGTTTTAAACACAAAAATGTGTACGTCGGACGTTCAGCACCACTTTCCTTTAAGCCTAGAAGTTTGACAATGGTGTTTGGATAGTCAGTGGAATCATGCTCGACATTCCAAACACCACTGTCAAACTTCTAGGCTTACAGGAAAGTGGCGCCGAATGTCCGACGTACTGTACATATTTTCACGTTTAAAACTTTGGCCTCAACCTCGCTATTATTAATAATTATTATGTAAATAAAAATGTTCACTTCATGATAATAAGTTCCACAATATGTATATAATATTTACAAGTTATTACTATGTAAATATTATACACAAAAATTTTTTATATCAGACACTTTGAATATTTATGTCATATGATTGTTATCCCTACTCTAATTTATTAGTAAAACAGTAATTTAATTACAAAAAAAAAAATAGTTTACCTTTCTTGGAACAATCATAGATATTGGTTCACAGGCACCTTTTGTGGCATGTAGTTTGTAAAATCTAAATATTTCACAGTGCATTACATCAAGTCCACGTTTTGGCATAAATCCTAATCCTCTTTGAGGAAAACCAGTTAAAAATTGATTTAAATAATGACACCATGGTGTGTCATTAACCATTTCATAATATCGAATATTGCCATCACCCTAAAATAGATCAATATAGAAGTTAATTTTAAGAAAGTATTAATTTCAAAGTATGCTAACCCATAATTTTAAAAATATGTTGCAATAATACAATACCTTTCCTGCTACATATACTACTTTCGTATCATGGTCATAATATGGAAACAGAACTCCAGAAGAAGAATCAATTGTTTCAATCCTCAAAGGTTTGTTCAAATCATGCTAAAAAAAAATATTTCTATTGATTAACAAACAAAGTCATATATTAAGTCCCATATTAAAAATGCACTTTTAATTAAAATTTTTATATTAGAATTTCAAATATTAAGTAAATTTATATTTTTACTTGGGACCAAACTGCCCACTGTCGATCATTATGACGAGAAAATCCAGTTGTAAAAAGTTTTCCGGTATCACCAAGAAACACCACTTTAGATGCTTTCGATCCCTGATGACAGATTCCCTCCTGGAATGATACTGAAATAAATTAAAATAATCTAGAATTTATTGATAAATTAATGTTAACAGATAATAATTTAAAATAATCTTTCAGAATGAATGCTATCTACTCATATGAGAATTACTTATTACACGTGTATGAATATTAAAGAATTATTAGTTGAAGGCTTGTGTTGAATAATGTTGCAAGCACCAAAGTAATATTTACAGAAAAATGTAAAACCCTTAATTGTAGCAGCTGAAACAACACTGATTTCAGTGAAAGGTGTAGGAATAACAATGCTACAAAAAATTAGGTCATTTTTATCATGAAATACTTTAGAACAATGGTTTTTATCCTTTTTCTAATTGCAAAATGGAACGTCTTATATGCCGGAAAATACAGTATTTATTTTAAAATTCTGCTTAACGTTTATTTTTAAATTTGCATTCTATTTTCACAATCTGTGTTATCTTAACTGATGAAGATTGGTAAAATCGTTCGAAAACGTTTTTATTGGTAAAAATTTTTCGCTGGATTTTTAAAGGTGTTTTTTCTCTTATTGCTTATGGTAAAGATAATAATATTGAATAAACAGAGATAAAATAATATGTAACATTAAAAGATTTCAAAAATAAAAAAAATAATTAAAAATTTGGAAGATCTATTATAGGAATAGAAAGTAATCATGGAATAAATAAGAAACAAAGAACAAGATCTATATCTCTGCATATGGGTTATGAAATAGTTACCATTTTTGGAAAAAGCTAATTTTAAAATTTATTTTCATGATCAAATGGGTGTCGTTCGTCAGTGTTGGTGAGTTTTTGAGTGAGCTGTCATTACTGAACTTTAACGCTTTGGATATGGCTTTTTCTACAAATTGTGTATTTCTTTACTTTAATTTTACTAAAGTTTTTGATCTATATTTATTATTATGTGCTTTATTACTAATTGGAGGCATCGAGTCTAACCCTGGCCCGATGTCTCGCACTCCTCCTTCCTCCCCTCCTTCAAAGTCGTCCATATCATCTGTTGGCAAACGACAAAGATCTCCTAGCGAACCAACTCTAAAATCTCAACGACTGGAATCTTTCTTTCCTCCTCTGGCTTCGTCTAATGTACCTCAAAATTTGTTTTCTTTCTTAGAGGAGAAATTTGATACCATTTTGATTAAACTCGAAGATTTATCTACTAAATTCGAATGGCTGGCAAATTTGCATAAAGACTTTGAACAGCGTCTCCTCAATGTGGAGAAGAAGGTAGAGGAAATTTCTAACGTAAATGTTTCATCTACTACTCCGACCTCCTATTTTTTATATCTCTTAGATTCATCGTCTAACGAACGTCAGAGGAATAATATTGTTATTGCCGGATTAGAGGGAAATTCGACTGAAGTTTTGTCCTTGATTTCCGACATTTTGTCATCTGTTAAAAGACCCAATGGCGACTCTATTGTGGTGAAAGATCTTAAATTAGTCTCAAAGAATAATTTGGTGGTGGCTGAACTCGATGTTGCCTCCGATAAAAAACTCATTTACCGAAATGTACATAACATCCGAAAGAGGGAAAAGTGTTCTAGAGTAAAGGTTTTTGATGATTTACATTGGAGATCGAGAATTAGGAGAAGAAATCTTGTCCCTTTTTATCGAGAGGCTAAGGAGACAGGCAAATCTGCGTTCATGAGAGCTGATTGTCTAACAATTGATGGAGATAACTTTACGTTTGACTTACTGAATAATAAGCTGATGAAGATTGAACCTTTTTTATTACCAGGAAAGTCGCTGGTTCGTCGAACGGACGAAAATTAAAAACTTTACCTGTTATTCCTTACTCAGAAGTTTTATTTACGTTAAAGGTGTTGTCTTGGAATAGCCAAGGTTTATTGTATACTAACTTTACTGATAAGAGTTTTGTTGATTTCATCTTATCATATCATATTATTGGCATAACTGAATCCTGGATGACATCTTCTTTGAAAACACTTCTTTCATCATTAGATTCTCAGTTCTATTTTACTGAATCTCTAGCTCATAAATCTGAGGGACCTGGAAGACCATCTGGCGGATTGTTATTAGTAATTTCTCGGAAACTTGGTAAGTTAGAAATTTGTCATTCCTCCGATAATTTTATTATCGCCAAACTTACATTCGATAAACTTTTGTTTAATGATCGTCCTAGACTACTAATCGTCCTGGTTTATATTTCTATCAATAAACATGATTCACTGATTGAGTATCTTGATAGATTGATTCTTGATTTTAAAGATGATGATGACATTTTGATCTTTGGTGATTCTAATGCTAGAATTGCTTCCGAAATAGATACATTATATACAGGCTCTAATCTAAATTTTTACAACCTTAGAGAGTCTAAAGATAGGATCTTTAACTGTAGAGGAAGACATTTTTTGAACTTGGTCAAATCTTATGGTCTGATTCTTTTAAATGGTCGTTTCGTTACTGATTTCCCTGCGAACTTTACGTTTATTTCCTCTTTGGGCGCATCAGTTATTGATTTGATAGTTACAAATTCTGAATTAGTTGATAACATAGTGGACTTTAAGGTTTTGAATAAATTTGATTCCGACCATCTCCCAGTTTCTATTGCCTTTAGGTTTAATTCTCTTCCTCTCAGTAAAGAATCCCCTACCGAAACTTGTCGTTATGTGTGGAGACCTTCGTGTTTGGATAAGTATTTGTGTAATGTTACCAAGCGATACGTAGATCTCAAAAGTGAATTCTTTTTGGATTCTTTTTCTTTTTATTCGTCCTTTGTTGACGTGATCCTTGAATCTGTAATTCAAAGTAATATGTATGTCAAGTATGATTGTTTAAGAAAATTTGCAAAGTCTTGGTTTGATGCTGATTGTTTACGATCAAAAAGAGAAAAGAATCGTGCTCTACGATCATTTCGGCGATCAAGATCTAAGCAACAATTTATTATTTACTCCAACTTGGAAAAAACTTTCAAATCCCTCTGTAAGGCCAAAAAGAAACTATTTTGGAATAAGATTAATTTTCAATTATCGCATATTAAAAACTCTGCTGAATTTTGGAAGATTGTTAATAAATTTAGAACTAACAAATTCGTGTATAATAACATTTCTATCTGTGATTGGTCGGAATATTTGCAAACTTATTTTTCTGGACCATCTTTGGCTGTACTGTTTAGTAGTACTAATGGCAATATGGACCCATTACTTGATGACAAATTTTCTTTTGACGAATTACAATCTGTAGTTCGTTCTCTAAAAAATAATAAAGCCCCTGGCTTAGATGCTATTAAGGCTGAGATGATTAAATTTCTTCCGATTAATGCTTTGAATGATTTGTTATCTTTATTTAATAATTTTAAAACTAATTATTCTTTTCCAATTACTTGGAAAAATATCTGCTTAAAAATGATATATAAGAAGGGTGATCGTCTCGATCCTTTGAATTACCGTCCAATATCGCTAATTAGTGTAATTAGGAAAATTTTCTCTACGATATTGGCTAATCGTTTGTGACTCTGGCTCGAGCAATCTCATATTATAACTATTAGTCAAGGTGCTTTTGTAGCAAGTAGAGGTGTTGATTATAATCTATTTATATTTCTTGGAATTTTACAATTAATTTTGACGAAGAAACGCAAAAAACTTTATGTTGGATTTATCGACTTGTCAAAGGCGTTTGATACAATAGATCATGATATTTTATGGTCGAAGCTTTCTCGGATAGGTATATCATCATCTTTTATTAACCTCATAAGACAATTGTTTTCTGACACTGTTTTCCAAATTGAAGTTAATCGTTGTCTTTCGAAAGCGGTAACTGCTAATAAAGGTCTTCCACAAGGTGAACCACTTAGTCCTATTTTGTTTAATTTATTCGTTAACGATCTCCCGGACTTTTTTTGCAGTCATAATACTATGGGTATATCTATATCACCGGAGGTAGAATTGAACTGTCTTTTGTTTGCCGATGATATTGTAATATTTTCGTATTCATCTATTGGCCTTCAGAAGAAACTTGAACTTCTACAATATTATTGTAAGTCTAATAAACTGCTTATTAATGAGACAAAATCTAAAGTAATGGTTTTTCGGAGAGGGGGTAGACTAGGGAAGGCTGATAAATTTTATTTATCTAATTCTGAGTTGGAGATTGTCTCGTCCTATAAATATCTGGGTGTTTATTTTACTCCACAGGGTTTATTTTCATTTCACCTAGAAAAATTGTTTTTGAAATATAAACTTCAGCTTTCCAATTTAATAAAGCTTATGGTTAGAATGAAACAGTCTTCCATTAAGTCATACTTCCGATTGTTCGACTCCTTGATACGCTCAAGTTTAGGATTTATGTTCCCTATTTGGGGATCATCTCTTATCGATAAACTAGAGAAGACTCAACTGAGGTTTATTAGATCGACGTTTCATATTAATCGTTCGGTGCCTGGACCTGTTTTAAGATTTGAATTGGACCGTCCGCCGATGGCTATACGTTTAACAATGGCCATTTTCAGATATTGGATGAAAATTTTAGAGTTACCAGATTATGATCCTAGAAAGTTGATTTATAACAAATTGAATTTAATAGGTAGAAATTCTTCGGTTGTAACTTGGCCTTCTTCAGTCCAACGTTTATTATTTGATCTAGGTTATTCTGCTGATTATTATACTCAAATTTCTGATAAAAGACTATTTCTAGCTGAAATATTTCAGTCATTAAAAGATAAATATTGGGCCCAAGATATTCATTATATTGAGCAAAAGCGTAGTCTTTTTGATACTTCTTTAGCATCCCCATGGACACCTCGATATTATCTATTATCAAATTTAAATTATAATATTAAATCTCTAATAATACAATTACGACTTAATGATTACACTATTGTATTAAATGGGCGTAGAATGAACATATCGGCTCATTCCAATTGTTCACTATGTAATAGATTCTGTGAAAGCGTCAAGAACCACTTATTTGTATCTTGTGAACTTACCGAGCATTTAAAGGACATTGTTTTGACAACCGATTTTGATATGTTTTGTCTATACGATGATAATCTAAGTTCCAATATGTTATATAAAGTTTATAAATTTTTCTGTTATTTACTAAATATGTTAACATAATACTAATTAAGTTATATCATTTATTATTTTTGTAATTATATATAACAATGTCTGTAATTATTAATGTCATTATGACTTTGTAACCCCTTTGCAAAGGCGAAAGCCATGGCAAATAAATGTTGATTGATTGATTGATTTTCATGATCAAATGAATGTAATTTACACAATTAATGGTATTTTAAATATTTGGTAAATTGTAAACAGTACTTTTAACTTCTATTTCTAATTTTAACTTTAAATTTTAAATCTTAAGTTATTTTCTGTTTAAGGTTTAGAAATCAAATGTTTTCTGTTCTACTTCATTTAGTTGTTTTTGATGGCTTGAGAATGGCATAAAAACTCCCAAAACATTTGTAACTAAATATTTATGTAACTTCTAGACTTTATAAATAGTTGATTAAGGCCTTACTTTTAAGTTTACTTAAATTTGGGGCACATTTTGGAAAAATTTGTGACAAAATCATCATTTCAAAAAGAGTTTAGAACTCATATGAATAAAATCATTTTCATTGAATCTTACCTGAATTGAGACATATCCCATGACCCATTCTATCTCCCCACTGACTTCCATACTCCAAAATTTAACAGCAGCAATGTTTCTTATATACAAGTTCCCATACCAAATTTTGTTTCTTAATCTTTACCCCATCCTGAGATATTAAATGAAATAGATGCCTATACACACAGGTGGTGGAATATTTCCCTTCTTTTCCTTTTTGTGTTCAGATGGTCTCAAAACATTGATATTTGCAAAAACCCAGTGTCAAATTTGACATAATTATAATACTTTCCCCATGTTAGGTTATAACAGCTGGGAAAATAATATAGAAGCAATATATTCATTCAAATGATACAGCCAGGCTTATTACTAGACTATAACTAGCCTAGTAATAAACCTAGTAATAATTAACCAACCACATCATTTGCTTATTAATAATTTATGCTTGGTTTTCAGTATGATTAAATATATTTAATCATCATAAAAAATAAAATTCGAGAACTACCTCTATAATTTCTCCTTTTCTTGGATCAATAATTCTCAGTTTTTTATCTTTGCATGTTGTGGCTAACAATGTACCATCTCTATTAAATGACATACTATGAATAGAATCAGAATGGCAGTTGATTGTTAATGCTACTTCACCCTTGCTAACATTCCAAACTATAATCTTAAACAAAAAATAATAATAATAATAATTTGTGAGAATTAATATTCAAATGAAATAATGAAAAATTATTTAACAATATATTAATATAATATTAAAATAAGTAATTTTTCTTTTTAAATGTAAATTCTATTAAAAATTTTAATCTTATTTATTTTTAATTAAAAAAAAACCCTAAAAATGTACAAAAAATAATTTTTGCTAACAAAGTATTTCATAACTAAGATAAATATGCTATTATCTTTTCTCATAATTTAACAATTTAATAAAATAAATTTAGTATGAGCTATAAAAGGAATTGAAAATGAATTTCCTTTCCAATATACGGATATAAAATAATATTTTAATTATATCTTTGTCTATGTCAGACTTCGTATATTAATAGGACTTATTATACTACTGGTGTATAATAAAACCTATTAATATAGTAAGTCCGACATAGACAAAGATATAATTAAAATTGAATATAGTAAGGACATAGAAGCATAAGAATTAATAATAATAATAATAATAATAATAGTACTTCATCAATTTTTATTAATCAAAATAGAAAGCATATTATAAAATTTTAAAATTTTAATGTAATAAACAATCAGTTTCATAAAAAAAAATCAAAGTTTTTAAAATTTTCTTAAATGTTATCAGAAAATAATCACCACCAACAGGAAAAATTATTGTTCTTACAACAGGAAATGTTTAAAAATATATCCAGATAGTTTCACATATCTCTGGACAATTAATTCAAAAGTGAATAATAATTCAGAAAATAGTAATCTGATTAAAATATATAAATTTGACTCTTAAAAAAAATTCAAAATTTTCATTCTTTCAGTTTTTTTTTATAATAATTTTAATAAATTTTTGTTATTTAATTTAACAAGCATATTTAAACACAAAATTTTGAATGCCATTTATATTGTGTCAATTAGCACAGTTTTTATTAATTCATTTGATTTAAATTAAACTGCGACACATACCAAAAATGGAAATAGTATTATCCTCGCATGCACATTGAAATCTAACTTAAATAGCAATGTCATCGCTGATTCATGTTACGATGTCTAATAATGTGAGTTGATCTTGACGCCACTAACTTCTGAATTGGCAGTCCTGTCAATGATTGGTCAGGCTGTTGACTTTCTTTAACATAGAAAGTATGGGAAGTTGACCATCTGTGGCCGGCTCTGCCAAATAGCTTGTTTAGCAACCAAGTTATTGTATGGCAGCCAGGGCAAAAATAAGTTCAAAAGTTTGTTCGTGAGCCAAATTGTTTGAAAAGCGAGGCATTTGAAACCCAAGGTTTGACTATTCAAGTTGAAATCAAAACTCCATTCTAATCAAACTAAATATTATTAGAAACTTTAAAAATATTTTAAGTTATTTTATTTTTTTTCTAAATTTGTAATTTTAATTGTAAAATTGTATACTAAATTTGTAATTTTAATTGTAAAATTGTATATATATATATTTATTATTATTAAAATTAAACTTCTCTGAAACTGCATTTCTAATGAACCACAACATTGCTACTTAGACCTTTAAAATGAGGTAACATTTTATTTCTCAAATGTTTTCAGTTGTCTTGATCAACTTTCAGGAAAGAAAGAAAAAAGCAGATTACATTCAAAAAGAACAAACACCTGAAGGTATTCTAGAACAAATTAATTTGAATGATGAAATTTTAGAACAATAAAAATTTACACACTTCTGCCAGATTTCTACAAAATTATCAAACACACATATTTGATAAATACGAAGAAATCTGTTTCAGAATATTTACCTCCTACTCATTTTTTTATATCATCATTCCTTGATGCCTAGCAAAATATGACTGTTTTGGCCAAGTACTATATGGCTTATTGAATTTCCTTCTCATTTCCATATACAATTATAGTATAATCTACCATAATAAACAAAAAGTTGAAATATGCATTTTAGTTTACCACCAGGTTTTTAGTCATTATGTTTTCTAAAATTAGATAGCCATGTAAACTGTCCATTCCCTTCTCTTTCATTTAAAGGCAAGCATTTGAAAAATAACTATAAAGAAAAACTTCAAAAAGTAGTTCAATTTTCTCAAATTCATAGATCAGATATGAACAAATTTAAAAAAAAATTTTATATTCTAACATTTTTTAGAACATAAAATTTGAAAAAGATTTGTATTTTAAACATAACATATAATAAACACTTGGCTTTATTTCCATCTTTATTTAGTTGAATTAGTGGGTGAACAATCCAACACTTGGCAAATTCTGCTTCGCAATGATAGGAAGAGCCGACATTGAAGGATCAAAAAGCGACGTCGCTATAAACGCTTGGCCGCTTCACCCACTAATTCAACTAAATAAAGATGGAAATAAAATGAAAACAAAACACCTTGGTATTTCCAGCAAACAAGTAAAATTTAATAAAATAAAAACGTTTTCGACTATTTTTAATAGTCCTCTTCAGTTACTCTTTAAATTGAAAATGGAACATAAAATAGAATGCTTCTTTAAACAGAATTAGAACAAAAAATAGAATGCCAGCAATAACATCATTTAAATTTAAAAAATAAAATAAAAATAACATGAAATAAAAGTAACATAAAAATAGTACAAATTAAACAGTAAAATAAAACAAAGTATTAATATAATTAATTGTAGTAAAAAGATTTCCATGCACTAGAAAGACTATCAGCATCTCTATGGTTGATGCAACCTTTGGTATTATGCGCCTTGTAAATCTCGAGTTTTTCAATGTATTTAATAAAATGTTTGTTAGTGGCAGTCTTAATTATGGAAGCTTTATCCCAATAAATATTGATATCTTGTTCTTTTGCAAAGGCTGCCAGTACAGTACTGTCCAAGTGTTTAGTAATTGAATATTTATGCTCCTGCAACCTCTGTTTTAAAGACCTCATGGTAGCACCAACATAAACTAACTCTGAATTAAAACGGCAGTCAGTTAATGGGATTGAATATACTCCTGATGTGTTGTTTCGATTTAGTTTCAACTTATCATTCCGTAGAATTCTGTAAATCGTAGGATTACGTCGATAGATCATTTTAACATTGTTCTTGCAAGCTATTTTCTTAAAGATGGAATGTAGGAAAGGAATATAGTTGAGAACTACCTTTCGGTCTTGGCTGGTGGTAGTAGGATGTTTATTTGTTGGATTACAAAATTTATCAATAAGAGCGTTAATCTCCCGTAAATGATATCCTTGTTGTACAGCTATTGTGCGTATGTAATTTAGCTCTCTATATGTGTCATAAATACTTGTACAGTGGGTATAGGCCCGTTTTATCCAAGATCTAAAGGCTGCATGTTTAAAGTTGCTGGGATCGAAAGAATTCTTTGGAATAATAATAGGAAGATAGCTAGGCTTTCGATAAATGTTCGTCCATATTTCACCAAATTTACAAGTGATGGATAGATCCAGGAAGTTTACATTCAGGTCACTTTTTTGTTCCAATGATAGCGTCAAACCATATGGGTTGTTATTCATTTTGTTAAGGAACTCGCTAGCGTTATTAATATTCCTCCAAATGATGAACACATCATCCACATATCTTGCATATAAAATTATGTCGTCGTTGAAGATAGGCAGTACTTTATTTTCTAAACGTCGTAATACTAGTTCACATAAAACTGGGGATATTGGGCTCCATCTCCCAGTTTTATGTGAACTAGTATTACGACGTTTAGAAAATAAAGTACTGCCTATCTTCAACGACGACATAATTTTATATGCAAGATACGTGGATGATGTGTTCATCATTTGGAGGAATATTAATAACGCTAGCGAGTTCCTTAACAAAATGAATAACAACCCATATGGTTTGACGCTATCATTGGAACAAAAAAGTGACCTGAATGTAAACTTCCTGGATCTATCCATCACTTGTAAATTTGGTGAAATATGGACGAACATTTATCGAAAGCCTAGCTATCTTCCTATTATTATTCCAAAGAATTCTTTCGATCCCAGCAACTTTAAACATGCAGCCTTTAGATCTTGGATAAAACGGGCCTATACCCACTGTACAAGTATTTATGACACATATAGAGAGCTAAATTACATACGCACAATAGCTGTACAACAAGGATATCATTTACGGGAGATTAACGCTCTTATTGATAAATTTTGTAACCCAACAAATAAACATCCTACTACCACCAGCCAAGACCGAAAGGTAGTTCTCAACTATATTCCTTTCCTACATTCCATCTTTAAGAAAATAGCTCGCAAGAACAATGTTAAAATGATCTATCGACGTAATCCTACGATTTACAGAATTCTACGGAACGATAAGTTGAAACTAAATCGAAACAACACATCAGGAGTATATTCAATCCCATTAACTGACTACCGTTTTAATTCAGAGTTAGTTTATGTTGGTGCTACCATGAGGTCTTTAAAACAGAGGTTGCAGGAGCATAAATATTCAATTACTAAACACTTGGACAGTACTGTACTGGCAGCCTTTGCAAAAGAACAAGATATCAATATTTATTGGGATAAAGCTTCCATAATTAAGACTGCCACTAACAAACATTTTATTAAATACATTGAAAAACTCGAGATTTACAAGGCGCATAATACCAAAGGTTGCATCAACCATAGAGATGCTGATAGTCTTTCTAGTGCATGGAAATCTTTTTACTACAATTAATTATATTAATACTTTGTTTTATTTTACTGTTTAATTTGTACTATTTTTATGTTACTTTTATTTCATGTTATTTTTATTTTATTTTTTAAATTTAAATGATGTTATTGCTGGCATTCTATTTTTGTTCTAATTCTGTTTAAAGAAGCATTCTATTTTATGTTCCATTTTCAATTTAAAGAGTAACTGAAGAGGACTATTAAAAATAGTCGAAAACGTTTTTATTTTATTAAATTTTACTTGTTTGCTGGAAATACCAAGGTGTTTTGTTTTCATTCTGTTTATATTCCAGTAAGTGTTTTATTTTATGATGAAAATAAAGCCAAGTGTTTATTTTAAAACTTGACTTAGAGTTCATAGTCCAACAAATTACCAAACACGGTTTCAAAGAAGAGATATAACATATAATTTATATTTACTAATTAATTGAACTGCAATTTTCAGATTGCAGACCTATGCATTTCCACTATTGTCCATCTGTCTGTCCATTAATCTCAAGAATGGAGTAGATTGATGAAAATTGAGACCAGAAATAGAAAGTCCCAATTTACTATATATGAACTTTTTTTATAATATAATGAACTGGTTTATAATATAATTAATATTTTGTTTTAGTGATGATGTAAAGTCTTCTAAAATATTTAGGAAAATAAAAAACTTAACTTTCTATGAAACTGATTATTTTCGTATCATTTAATGGAGTAACCTTAATGATTGCAATAATCATATGATAATTGTATTTGCCATATTTACAAGATAATCAGATCCTGCACTAAATAAAATGTTTTCAGCTGTTGGATGCCATTCAATATAACTAACTCTTCTCCTGTGTCCATGAAGATCCATTATTGGTTCTGTCATGTTTGTATTACTAATACCATTATCAGGAATGTACCATAATTTTATCTGAAATATAAAATGTTTATAAAAATGATATGTTGCACTAACAGATCTGTTTTAGTTTGTGTTAAATTTACTTATAATTATTTTATTAAATTATATATATATATATATAAGTAATAACTTTAATTTTGTGTGGATTACCTGTGGCAGCATACAATCTGCACTAGTACATAACTCATGAAACAGTGATAAACTGAAACATACCTCTAAAGTGCAATTGAAAACACTACACTTACCTATATGGAATTTAAGATATCACCTCAAATATTCTTTTTTCCTATTTCTTCATTTCACTTCCATTAACAGTTCATTGTAGATGTAATTATAAATAAGTAAAATAAAAAAAACAAAATATTTAAAACAGAACCATAAAACTGCATTAAATGTCAAAAATACAAACGATAATTGAATGACAAAATTATCGGTTTGCTCGATTTCTATTTCATCAATCTTAATAAAATATATATTAATACTGGAGAATGACACAATACCTCAGACTTCACAACACATACATTAAAACAGAGTGAGTTCTATAAGTCCATTCTGAATTCTGTCCGGCCTTAAATCCATTGTCTAATAAGTTAAACAACACAAGATACAAATATAACATCAAACATAATATATAATATCCTGTCTCAAATGATACCAGTGGATTTTAGACTACAATATGGCTAATTGAGCTGCAATTTGAAAAAATTGTAGACCTATAAATTCCTTCCATCTTTCCTTAATCTCAAGAATGGAGTTACAGATGAAATTGCAATTAGTAAATGACTGGCACAACTTTATTATTAAAGGAAAAGTATGACTTACAGGGGCAAGACACTAAAAATAATTTGAGGTGGAGAACATATATTTTAAATTAAATAAATTAAAAATGTGATTAAAAATTGCAGCCCAGCCTTTTGATGATGTCAATAAATAATTATTTATAAAGATATTATGTAATTTGAACTAAAGGAGGGCAGGTAAGCCACCATCTTGTGTTAAATTTAATAATTAAAATAAATCAATTTAGAATACTCTGGAAGAAAAGATTGATCCAGAGGGGAATCCAAACCTGCAACTCTTGCTTACCATGCTGATATACTCATACATTGTCAATTATGCTACTTAGATCTCCATCTGATCTTCACTTCCATACAAATTAATTTACAATAAAACATAAAACCATATGTCACTTACCACATTGACTGGAGACAATTATACATGACACTCAGCTGACTAAAGCTTATATCCAGCATAGCTATTTTAAGCTTATTTGGATCAGAGTAAATTGTCTTTGTTCTTAATGGTGATTAGACATTTCACACTGATGAGCACTATTTTCAAACTTTCTTAATAAAGAACATTGTAAGTGAGATTATCCATAAATTCTCATGAGGGTATAAAAATTCTGGCACTACTATGACAAAAATATTGGAAACAGTAATCTCTGTAGTAGTTGACCCACTGATGCATATATGTTTTGCCTTTAGTTCTCTCCTGTTCATTTCTTGTATGTCTAGTTAAACTTTTATAGAAATTAACCACCCTTTATCTTGAAAGGAGGACACTGGACTGTTACCACTCTGAAGTCTTCTTATCCCATTTAGCTCTTTAAACATCAAATAATTACAGAAGATAAAGATGTGACAGCATTAAAGTTTTTTTCTATTTAATTTATTTTAGATTGTTTTATTTATCAGATGGCATTTTAAAATACTGTTATCTGATAAATAAAACAATAGAAAAATTGTCATTCAGTGGCTATTTTGCATTTTCAACATTTAATATAGTTTAAGTTCAGATAACTGTCTCAAATATTCCATTTTTTCCTTTTTACTTATTTATAATTATAATTATCTGCAATGAACTGATAATGTAAATAAAATGAAAGAAATGATAATACAGAATACTTGAAATGTTAACCTCTAAACAATATACTGACAACTATTTGGAGATGAGAGGTATATGGTAATGCAAGTTATGAAAAAGATTTCATTTTTGTTTATAACAATTTTTAGTGGATACACACCACAGGTTGTGTGATAGTATTCTGTATTTGTATTTTTCTAATACAGTTATGCAGTAGAACCAGAAGTAAATTTTCAATAGCTAAAATATGTTAGAATAAAATAAAAAACATTTTTAACATTTTCCCCTTATCAAAAAAAAAAAAAAAAACATTAAATACATTATACTATTACTATAAAATTTATGTACTTACAGTTCCATCATCTGAACACGAAGCTATAACGTTATCATTAAATGGATTCCATTTCAAATCTAAAACAGGACCTCGATGACCAACTACTTTTCCAGTATTAATATCAACTCTACCTGTCTAATATTAAAAACAGAATTTAATTAATTCAGAAAATTTTGTATTAATGACAGCATAGAAATATGAAAGTGTTTTATTAATTATTAAACATTGAAAAGCTTTTGTACAAGGTTCTGTATGTATTTTATTTATTTTTAATATATTTGCAATTAGAAGTTAAATAGTTTAATTTTGATATTTATAATTTTTAAATACAAAATATAAAGTACGTACATATATGTACCTTACATTTTGTATCATATATGTAGTATCTATTTGTCTCTAACATACACACACACACACACACACAAAATGGAACTTTTCTATAATGAAGATTTTAAGACTACAAAACCAACTGTCTATTATAGAGATGTCTGCTCAAGAGAGTTTATGTGAAACTATCTTTAAAAGCAGTTTGGACTATTTTTATTTAGAAACATATAACACAAATACCACACATAAAATTTTGTAATGTATCTTCTTATCATCATAAGAGATTCACTATACTTTTTAAAGATTTCAATTATATTTGTGTTTTACAACTGATTATAGCAATTTCTTCTCAATATGCATAAATAAATCTTGCACTAGCTTTGTACCATCTGCATCTTTTTATAAATGTAATACTACTAGTTGTTCACACAGTCCCGACCTATCTATGTCCAGTGGTGATATTCGAAATATTTAACAAAGGGTTCACTAGCAGAAAATTTTTCCCTGACAATCACCGACAAACAAAATGGAAGTTTTGGCTAGAAATAAATACAATACCTTTACTTGCGATATATCTAATAATCAGTGGCGTATTTGGAACGTAAGGGGCCATAGGCAAAGACCAGGTAACAATAGTATATTAGTGCTGTTGACCTTGTTTTTTTTTTTTTTTTGGCAGAGAAACTTTTCACCCCGAATGGCACTGCTGATAATAGACAGACATCATCATCTCTTGAAATACAATATCCTTTTTATTTCGCTGTCCATAGCCCGACATGTGTTCCACAGCCATCTTGTATTATCATGTGCACGTGAGATTGTGGGATCTCTCTTATGACTGGATCTAGTTTCAAGAACTCTCTTGAATCGATTGCAATTAAACCTCGTTTCGGTCGAGAGAGATCGCACCAAGGCATAGTCCCCGACCTTGCTCACAATCTAGATTGAAATGCTCAGTGCGAACGGAGTATAAGGCTCTAGTTTAGTAGTGTTACAGAGTATAATACATATATTTTAATATATTTTTTAAAAGAAACAAAACCACTGAGAAATGTTACGTGTGTTTAACAAGGTTCGGAAAACTGAAAATTTTACCAACGGGTTCGGCCGAACCTGTGCGAACCCGCTGAATATCACCACTGTGTATGTCTATTGGTAGGTCTGTAGGTGGTGTTATTTTGGTTGTGAAACCATTGTCATCATATAATCATCTTTATTCCCCTTTCTTGAATCTTAGAAAATGATGACTGAAAGACTGTTTTTGTATCTTGGTTTGTGGACTCAGTTGTAATGTCAATTTTTATGTTGATGTAATGGCTTGCAGTGATGATAAGTCCTTCTACCTTCATGAGACACTGTGTTGTCTCCATATCATTCACAATAATTGCTACAAAACTACAAACAGTCCTCATTTTTGAAAGGAAATCTAGCTTTAAAGAAACAACTCTGAATTGTTAACAGCAAAACTCATCTTCAAACAAGAAATCCACAAAATGGCTTGGAAGACATTAAGTTGTTTTGCAATGTTTTAATAATGCTCCCTGATCTACATTTGTGATTGTGTTTCATAACCATTTGTCTGTACTTCTTTTGAAATTCTGAATTATGCTTTGACTGAAAGACTGAAAGAGTGAAATAGACATATGGCAGTAGAAATATAATCTCAGAACTTTCAAGCTGATATCTGAAAATGACACACAGCATTGTCAGAAAATAAAACCACTTTGTATTTTGGCACAATATTTTCTTGTTCAGCAGTTTCAGACACACTGTCATAGTTTCATCATCCAGGCCTTTGTTCAATTTTAAATTTAGTAATGTCAAAATTCTTGTAACATCTTTGTTTGACAGCCTTTCCAATTATGAGGATTTCTTGCATTCTCCACTCATTTTAACACACAGCAAAAGAACAGCTAATAATTCTGTTATTTTGCTAACAAAACATGATTCATCCTTGAAGAACAAAGTTTTGTCCAAAAGAACACAAAAGAATACTTCTGTTTCATATGTATTCAAAATATTTTCTGGAGAATAAATAACCAGTAATAATGAAAGGAAGTTTAGCTTCCTTCTGTGTTACTGCATTTCAATCAACTCCAGACAATTCCATATAAACAGATTTGAATTTAATATTATGTCACTTTTAAAAATTTTTAAGCCATCCCTTTAAGGCTTAGAAATTCATGGCACTTAATTTAACTACAGTCATAAAACCAACAAGTAAAACAGCAAGGCCGTATTTGGGACAAGACTATGTCTCGAAGACTCACTACTAAGTGAGTCTCCAAGACATAGTCGCTCAAGGCAGGTCTTATTCTCATTCTCCAAACTTCTTTGGTATCGCTGGTTTTAAGTTAGATCATTCAAACTTCGCAGGCCTCGACCATGGCCATGAGATTGTCCATGATGCATTTTCGATGAAATTAACCTATCCAATGTCAAACTTTATCTCCACTGCGTGTCGCCCCAGGTTAAATTTTTTGTCGATGCCTAACAAAAATTTCCCGTTTTTGAAAAAAAATAATCATGGCTATTGTATCATCCAATTTTTTTTTAATTTTTATTTTGCACAAACAATATATATATATATATATTAATAAATGTAAAAACAAAAAAAAATTATATTTTGGAAGTTAGTTTTAATATGAAAATAATATGAAATTATAATGACTGGCGCCATCTAGTTTCAAAAATGCACAACCTTCGCATTTCCAACTTCCCAACGAGCAATGCATGCACAAATCTCACACTAGTGCCTGTTTATAGAAAGAGTGTCGTCATTTGTACTTTATTTTGACTCAGTTCTCGGTCCTGAGTATCTACAAGTCTGGTTTTTTTTAATGCATATGTTACAGTCAAAACCCGTTTTTAGTTAGAATGCGTTTTAACTAGTTGAAACTAGTTTATACTGGATGTCTTTGTTAAAACCCGTTTTGTCTAGTTAAAACTAGAATTTATTGCTAAATGGGTTTTAACAAAGACATCCAGTATTAACTAGTTTCAACTAGTTAAAATGCATTATAACTAAAAACGGGTTTTGACTAACATATATATATAACTTATATATATAATGTACCAGTACATAATATATATAATAATAGTTGTAATATCTACATACATTACAACTCTATTTTAGAGTAATTTATGATTTTTACATTACAAAGTGAGTATTCTGAAGATTGGAAATTATATTTTATGATGTAGTTATGATTCTCGTTTTAAATAGATAAATTATAATGTTCACCAGATAAAATAAAGAACTGCATATTTACCAAGATGGCATTAAAAAAAGTTACAAAAAATAACCATTGTTCCTATTTCTGTTCAATTCACTCTTTCTGAGATTTCAAACTATAAACTAGTTTCAACTAGTTAAAACGCATCCTAACTAAAAACTGGTATTAACTGCAACATATAGAGTGATTCAGGGTAAGATGGTAAGCGGGGGGGAAGATGCCTACTTTTTGATAGTTTCAAACGGTGACGTCAGGTATTGTCATGTGTTTGTATGATGAATCGTTGGGCCAATATTGAGTGTGGAAAGCTGTACTTTGCTACCATTACCTCATTTTCTTAATCTGAGAAGAATAAAAGCCAGATAATACCGAAGATTTTGTTGTGAAATGTTTCTAGAATCATTTTAAAACTAAATGTTAAAATAGAATTTATTAAAAGTTGTGAAAAACAATTAATGTGTGATGTAGTTAAGGTTCTAAAGTTTCCATTGTGAGCTACCGCCGATCCCGATCATACATGCTAGAACATGTGACTCCACTAGACATCTTAACCTGACAAATGGAAAAGATGCCACATTTTTCTTGGGGTAACATGTCTATTTTTTGTTAATTGAATTCCAATATGCCTATTTTTTGTTAATTGAATTCCAATATGCCTATTTTTAATAAATTTTTGTTTTCTCGTTTTATTGCAGGATATGCATAGAAATTATATAAGGACTTCTCAAAAAGATTTTTGGACTGAAAAAAGTTTTCAACTAGCTATAGAGCACATTAGAATGGGTGGAAACTTAACAATACTTATACTGTGCTGTTACACTTACTATGAAGTACTTTGTACTACATATGCAATAAATTAAATTTGGTTAAGATATTCGAAAATTAATTTTATGCAATTATATTTGTTATTTTACCCTAATGGCATTTGGCATCTCACCCGGATACTTAGGGTGAGATGCCTAAAATGCCAGACAGTAAAAAAGTCGTCATTGCAAAAACAATATACAATTATTTTTCATATACTCCAAAGTTTTATTTGAAAAACATGCTCAAGAATATGATATTTTGTTAGAGGCCTCCAAAACCCAAATTATTGCTATAATTTCCTTCATAAGCAAAATGTTAGGCATCTTCCCCTGAATCACTACACATAACTTTATCTATTCCCCCAAACATATTTATGTAGCTAAAATTAGTTTTAACTAATGTTAAAAGTTAAAACTAGTTTTATCTAAAATCAAAACAGGTACAGCAGTAAATTAACTAGACAAAACCCATTTTGTCTAGTTAAAACTAGAATTTAGAATTTACTGCTAGTCAAAAATAAATTTGAGTTAAAAGTAGTTTTAACTAGACAAAACGGGTTTTAACAAAGATGTCCAGTATAAACTAGTTTCAACTAGTTAAAACACGTTCTAACTAAAAACAAGTTTTGACTGTAACACATACATGATTTGGGCACTTAATACTTTGTGCCAAATTGCAACTTCTGACATGTACTCCTTCATACCTCTAAGCTGGTAAGCCATGATGGCACTGCGATTTTATAAACAAGACATAGTCTTGTCAAAAACCCTATAGAAATGATAAAAAAGTCACATTAGCAAACATTTTCCTCCATATTAAATGAACATCTTCGGGCTCTTAACATTCTAAATCTAAACTACAAGATGGAACACCTCAATTCAAAATACAGAAGCTTGTTTATTGGTGGACTGGGCACCTCATATACCTCATGATTATGACAAGAAGCAAGTCTTCTAATCTAATGGAAACAAATCTACATCCTTGAAGTTGATGGCTGCATCTCTTGCAGTGGCTTTATAAATTTCTAATGACTTCAGAAATTTGAATCAAATTCTACTGCTTGTGATATATAAAATTTAGGTGCTATCAAAACGTACCTCAATTTCAAGGTCATAGGCAAGGTGGTGGCCAAGGCAGTGGTTTTAGACTCCTATTTATAGTCCTTTATGAAGGTGATGATGTGTTATTTTGTAGCATCCACATATTCTAATGCTTTGTTAAATCAGTGGTTCATAAATGTTATAGAATACACTCACAGTAAATACTGCCAGCTGAATTGATCGTTAGCATTCCTGAAGAGTTAGTATATCATCGGGCTCCTTTTGAAAGCCAGCAAGAAATTATTGAGTCTGCCTATCTCTCTATACAGAGGTGTAAGTATCCTAAGATAGGTAACAGCCTTGTATGTAGTTACATTAGAGAGGCTGTGTGGAATGCTAGATACATTGGAATCATAGTATTTATTAAGGCTCCTAATGATATTCCTTGAGTATCTGTATTGTATGGCTATGATAATTTTGAACTTCTCTCTTTCTTGTGTGTCCAATGTGTGTGTATATGCTCTACAAACCAGTTAAAACCTGCAACCTTATAGGAAAATGAATCATGAGGAGACAGGATAAAGATAGGACGGTAGAAAGGTTTATTATATACGCCAGTGGAAATGCACCTGTTGATTGCAATGTCAAGGAAGTGACTCTCAATGTTGTTCTGCTGTTCTGGGTGCAAGTATAGCCCATAGAGGTTGATGTTAAACCTGTCCAGAAAGTCTTGTAGCCTGGGATCTTGATGCCAAAGGAAGAAAACATAATCAATGTAATGTGCATATAGGACCATAGTTCTGAATGATAAATGCTTCCAAATTACATATGATGAGTTCGCACTAAGTGCCCGAGAGAACTTCCCATTTGCCTTTGTGTGTATGTGGAACCTTTGAATGAAAAGAAAAAAGTACAGCAAAGGAGGTCTGATAGTTCCAAAATGTTTTTAAAGTGGCTAGCAGCATTGCTATTGTTACTCATCAAAAAATCTTGTAGAAAACAGAAACAAGACTCAATTCTGACTGACACACACAGTGACTAAGTAGAACACTTAAAAAAACCAGGGCCTTGGAGGGTAACATCATTGAGGCTTATAATTAATTGCTGGGCATTGGGGATGGTGTGCTAGTAAACTGGAAGGTGTTTATTAAGTTTTCTAATAATGTAGATAGTGAGAGATGCCAATTTATTTATGACCAGTCTGAGTTATGTACCAGACTTGTGTGTCTTAGCAAATGCAAATATATGAGGCATAGCTAGTGCTGGTACCTTGGCTCCCCACAGTTAAAGAGTGCTGCAAGTGTAGTGTTGGTAAGACAGAGAATCCAAGATTGTATCATTTGTAGGAAATTATCTGAAGGAGGAACATTGTGTCTGCTATATATATTCTAGTATGCCTCTGCAATATATAGATCTACTCACAAGAACAATGTGCTTGGATTTATCAGCCCTGATTGCAACAATATCATTAGACTTCATCCCTTTCTTAGAATGCCCTATCATACTTCAGGGTAGGGTTGCAGCCATGGGTGCTTGACAATTTTCCATTGAAATAATTCCTTATGGGCATTGTCCAAACACCCTGTGTTTTTACTATAAAAAGGTGAAAGGAAACATTGTATAAACATTATTTGAACTGCAAAATAAAATAAAAAATAACTTGTTTCAAAACTGGCCCTATTTGTAGTTGTTTCAAAATACTTAAACCACATAGCAGTTAATGTTTAAAAGTTGTCTTATATCTTTTATTTTTAATTTAAAAAAATAAAGTTTTTATTAACAAAATTATACAATGCTAAATACAAAATTTTTTAGTTTTATATGCAAATTTATTTGCATAGTAACATGGAAGACATACCTCCAACATGTCAGCATGATATAGTGTAAAAATGGTTCATGGAAAAGCTTTATCAAAAGATATATGTAAAATAATTATTGCATTAAATAAAGAAGGCAGATTTGCTCAGGAGATAACCAAAAGTTTGGATCTGCCATCTTCAACTCAAGGACATAGTTAAGTAGTTCCAAGAGTGCAGCAATGCTTCAATTGGCAAATCTTCATGATGATCTCAAACAACAAGCAGACAAGAGAAAGGAGCTTGTAAAGGCTTTCAAAGTACAGTAGAGACTCGTAAATCGGAACCCCGGTAATCGGAATCGGTGGTAATCGGCACGATTTTCAGTCGGACTGTGTCGTGCTGAATCGAACGTTTTTGATACTAAATTTACTTCTAAAGTATAATTTTCATGTTTTTATATTCTTCAATATATTTATTTTGTTTGTACAAAATGCAGAAATAATTTTTAACGATATGATAGCCTCGATTATTATTATAAAAATTTTCGTTAGGCTTAAAATCGACAAAAATTCAACACGAAGCGACACGCAACGGAGAAAAATTTGAACATCGGACAGGTTAATATATTTTTTCATACATAATCCATAATCGGAACAAATCCCTAATCTGAACAACCCCAGTCCCCAATTGATTCCGATTTTCGGTTCACTACTGTATTGTAAAGGCTAATCAACATGCAACATTGCCAGAAATAACATCAGACTGCACAGGCACCAAGTAAAATTTATCAAGCGCAACATACAAGCATTGACTCAAGATCATGAAATATTCATCTTACAAAATAAAAGACTGCTTAAACAGAAGAAAGCAAGACTTGTCTGAACTAAAAACTTGAGAATTGGATACAACAATGGCAAAGAATTGCAACAAAAACATGAATACTTATAATTCAATTGCCTTTTCTGTACTGTTAAATTACTATAGAATTTTGTGGTTTGAGAGCGCCAAATGTGTCAGTGCTCTTCACATTCTTGATGTTAATTCTGCAATATATGCAATACTGTTAATTCTACAGAATATATCAAGATTCTGGAAGAAAAGCTTTTTCTAACAGTTTCTTGTTTATATCCTGACAATGACTGTATCTTTCAAAAAGATAATGCCTGTTGTCATGTGGCAAAAATTGTCAAGTGCCAATTTTTTTGAACATCACGATGTAGTACCAACACTTCTATAGCTGGCAAACAGCCCAGCCATGTTACTTGTCAAAAATCTTTAAGAAATACTGAAGAAAGCAGTTCAAAAACAACAGTCTTCAACAAAAGAAAAATTGTGTTCAGTATTAAAACCAGAATGGGAAAATAACTCCTGACTGTTGTTTACAATTTGTAAATATTATGTCAGATCAATTGTATCAACCTTGCCATGTAAAAAGAGACTTCACAAAATACTAATCCTCACTGGCTAAACTATTTTGCAAAAAGAAATGATACAACCAAAGTTTTTTTTTAAACATTTTTATTTTTTATTATGTGAAAAAAAATAACACACACAATGTTACAATCTCATTATAGTAAGAACATTCTTGTTTTCAAATGGTAACGACTTTACTGTAAATGAAACCGTTAACTGTAGTTTTAATAAATCAAAGTTGTTTTTTAACATTTGTTAGGTGGCCTAACCTTCAAGAAAGGTTCTTTATACACATACATTACATATACATCCGTAAGTTACATTTTGTCTGCCTGATGCAATTTGTATATTTTACTGAAACACAAATTCCTCTTATATAACTAACTATACACATTCAAAAGAAGTGATTGAATGAGCAAATTATAATATTCTTTTATTTGCCAAATATTTTTACTTTTTAAAATTTTAATTGAAATTTTATAAAAATAAAACTATTTCAAGAACAGTTGGCATAAACAAATTTTATATTTAAAACTAATATTATATTGAAAATTTAATTTAAAAACTGATAAAAAAAATAAAATAAAAACATTTTTTTCTTTACATCAATAAATAATTAAGTGTACAAATCATACTATTACATTAAATTAAATGGCTTTTTTTGGATACACAACAACTGGGAAATGGTTAAGTGGGTGACAGAAATTTAAAAATTTTTGAATGCTTAGCAAGCATACAATTGGTAAAATATATATAAATATAAATATAAATATAGTTAAGACTTATGAGGTATGAGTTATAAATTATGAACTATGAGTTATTTCCAACTTAAGAAAAGGAAATGTTTTGGAACAACATACTGTAGCATCATTAATTATTATACATCAGAAGTGATTAACAAAGAAAAGCAGTTCTTTGAAAACAAAATCTTTCAAAGAACTTTTATCATTTTGATGTACTGTATATTGTACTTAATGTAATATAATGAAATGTATTATTTTTAATTTTATATAATTGTTGTTTTTGTTTTTACATATAATTGTTAATCTTGGGGTAGATATGAACTTTCTTTGAGATTTTTCTATTTACTTGTAAGAATAAATAAAGCATGTAAAATGTATAAATATGTTTGTTAATTACAAAATAGTAATTATCAATACAAACTCGTTTAACTCGTTTCTTAAAAATATTTAAATTTACCAGATAGTAGATCAATAGAAGAAAATGGTGATTTTTACAAAAAAAACAAAAAAATTTTTGTATTTTGTCTATTATTCATCTCTTATTTTGTTGCCCAGTTAGAGGTAGCTCAGTTGACCATCACCTAGTTATCATCCACTCGCCATTGCCCAGTTGACAGTGTCCCCCCTTTTTTATTAATATTTTACTGTAGCTATTAAAATAAATAAATAGAGATACAGTGTCTAACATAATTATAAGACCACCATGTTATTTATACTAAATAAAAAATTAATTTTATAATTTCTATTTTGGTGATATTTAACTAATTTGCACAATATAAAGTAAGCATCTAATATTTAACTTATTGAAAAAATGTAAAGTAGGCATTGATAAATTAAAAGTTAAATGACATTTCTGTGTAACACAATTATAAAATTACAGGATTTTCTCTTAGATTAACAAAATGGAAAATAAGTATAAATGTATAAAAGTAATTTGAGTACTCAAATGAGTAAATAGAATATTGTTTTGCATTACATAACATGTATACTAACATGACTTCAGGACAATACCCAATCGTAAAAAATGCTTGCCAAGCAATTGGGTGTTACTCAACCAGCCATTTCCATGCGTCTACGTGATGGGAAAGATTCGAAAGATCAGAAAATGGGTGCCGCACGAATTGAACGATGGGCAGATGGAGTGACACCAAAAATCATGCAAAATCTTGCTTGCCAGACAAAAAAGAAAGTCGTTTCTGCAACGGGTTGTAACTGGCGATGAAAAGTGGATATATTTTGAGAATCCTAAATGCAAGAAATCGTGGCTTAATCCAGACAAACCATCAACATCTTCCCCAAGACCAAATCGCTTCGGACAGAAGACGATGCTGTGCATTTGGTGGGATCAGCAGGGTATCGTCTGCTATGAACTGTTGAAACCTGGTGAAACTGTGAATGCCCACCGCTACCACCAACAACTGATCAAATTGCACCATGCTCTGAGTGAAAAAAGGCCAGATTATCAGCAAAGACACGACAAACTGATTTTCTTCCATGACAATGCACCATCGCACGCATCAACATTGGTCTGAAACTACTTGGAGACACACAACTGGGAGGTGCTACCCCATCCTGCTTATTTACCAGACCTTGCCCCTTCCGACTATCACCTGTTCTTGTCGATAAGTCACGCATTCTTCAATTCTTATGAATATGTCCGAAAATGGCTTGAGTGGTTTGCCTCAAAAGAGAAGGAATTTTTTTGGCGTGGTATCCACACATTGCCCAAGAGATGGAAAAAATGTGTTGCTAGTGAGAGAAAGTACTTTGAATAAATTTGTTTTTGCTTTCTATGAAAAAAAAGCATGTTTTTCTGACTAAAAGAACAGCAGATTTAAGCTTATACACCTGGTTTATAATTTTTCATTTTCTTTGATCTGCATTTGGTTGAATTACACTTTTCTTTACATGCGTACCTTTGGTACTCATCACCTTCTGAAATTGATGTTTTTTTGTGCACTCCCTGTGAGAAAGAGTGATATTTGGTATACATTCTATTGTGCTATGTGACAAATAATTTCTTACAAACTGGTTTCTGGTATACAAGTGTGAAAGACATCCTCCTTTGTTTCCAAGTGACAGTACTTATCATTTTTAGTATTACTGCCAATATATTCTGCAGATTGCCTCTTGCCCTGTCCACATCTGGTATTCTTAGCTTCATTGTATTTTCTACTTTGGCTACAGCAAACTTCAGCTCTGATATTTTCTTCATTTTCTTCACCTGAGCTTCTAAACTTGTCTTTGTGCTCACTTGCTTCTTTTTCCTTTCTGTTCTTGATTGTGGAAGACTGATCACTTCCATACTAGACTACTTTGTTTGATGAATCGTGGATAGTCACATCAGGTTGACTGATTGATGGCTGTTCATTTTCAATACATTTTCTGGAATATTTTCATTGGGACATTGATTTTGATGTAGTGATTCAATTATTTCTTATAGCTTCTTTTTGGTGTGAAGATTACTACAGAATCATAAAGAAGAGATGATGTCTTCATTCTAACTTTTAGTAAACTGAACATGGTTTCATAAGAACTACACTTAATGCTTTGATGATATGATCTATTCTTCGTGAGATGCATAAACTGTAATCCCTTGGTCCAGTGCTGGGTTTGGTTACTTTCTAACCAAGAGTTACTCGACAATAATGCATTATTTATCAAATTTACCATCCTAGACTGGCAATTACGCATATGGTCTGGTAAATTTGATTAAGTATGATTTTTATTTACCATTATAAACTAGTGAGTATGCATAATCACCAGTAAATGTAATTAATGTGCAAGATATGAAAGAAATTTACAGCATTTACTAAAACCATGTGAGATTCCAAGCTACAATTTTGTAAAAATCAATATTTTAATATTTTAAGAAAAATAATTCTTTAAATAAAAGTTAACAAAAATGAAATTGTTGGAAAAATCAACAAAGAAATAACAAGATTCTCTCTGTGATAACACTTTTTCTAAACAACTCCTCTTCCTGGAGAGACAATTCATCCAGAGAAATAGAGAGAAAATATGGGATTGGAGAACAATAGAGTTTCCATCCAATTTTACCATTTTCGAAAACATCCCAACCCAAAATTAAGACTAAAACATAAAAAAAAGGAGAGAAAAGATCAAAAAGATCATCCAGTTCAGCCACCCAGGCCCATTCCCATCGGTGGCTGCAAATCAATTTGATTAGCCAGTTCAGTCATCCCCATGCAGTCCAACTGCCAGCAGATAACCGACACAAAGGAATAGAAATAGATAGTTATTGCCAATAAGGACAGATCCATATCAGAGTAATCATCATCTGAAGACATCAGTCATAGCATCAACAAGATATTTATCTACCCAGACCAAATGTGAACTTTCTTACTCTCGCAATTAGACAGAATTAGTTAATAATATAGTAACAGTTTTAAAAGGTCATTTATATTTGTATTTTTGATTATCCTATTATGAGTTATTATCCTACTTTGAGTTATTATGTAGTTGGAAATGTATTTAATCCTATTAAATAAATTTAGTTATTTTTATAGTTACTCTCGTAGTTGAGTGTATTACTTCTGGGGTTTCCTGTCTCTCTTATTTCCCTCCTCCGTCCCACATAAGGTGCAACTGACATACTGAAAAATGCACAATAATTCTAGAAAAGGTTTCCTGTGGACATATAATATATATAGATGGTGTCAGAACCTGTCATACAGGAAACGCATTAGGGTTTCTCACATTGATGATTACGCATAATCACTGGATTAATCACTTTTATGTATACACTGTACAAATTATTTACAAAAAATGAAAAGCAAAAGTTAAAGCTTATTATTCTTCTATCATTGATTTCTTACTGGTCTTGTAATTATCATATACATTGTAATTGTAAATACAAAATTTAGTGTCTATACTTTATATATATTGCTAATATTTAGGTTCTCTTTCTCAAACTTCATTATATTTAGATGTTCTTACTTAATCTAAATGGAATTTAAACTTTATATACTGACTTTATTTTCTTTTTGATTAAATCTGACTTCTATTAAAACATTTTAAATGGCATTTTTTGTAGTATTTTTCTATTTTTATTGCTGCTTTATATTTTTTAACTTCTCCTAAAAAGTTATAAAGCACTGTAATAGATAAGACTATTCAGATTTTGTCTTATTTTAAAATAATTTTCAACTTACCTTTTCAATTGGTATTACTAAAAATGCACCACCACCAGCAGTTTCAGTTACAACAGCAACAAATTTTGGATTAGCAGCACAAAAATAACTATCATGTGCATTTTTTGTAATTTTTATGCATTCATAACAGTTATCTTTACGAGCTGGACTACCGTATATGTGACGAAATTTACTTGTACGAACACCACGGAAAGAAATCTGAAAATTAAAAATAAAATCAGTGTACAATGAACATGGCAATTTCTGATTTGGTTCAAGTTAAATTATGGATAATTATTGCGCTATATACACTACAAAGGAAAGTTAAATACTATCTAAATACACTCAAAAGCAGAAACTATTGATTAACAACACTTCACACCTCTTATGCTTACTCCAGCACATAAAATTTAATAAACACAAAAAGGTTTTCAGCCACTTTAAAGGGACTTCATCTGACAAGAGAGCCATATTTGTACATCAGACAAGTTATAAAATATTTAAAGATGGTTAGAATTAGTCAGTACTACTATATAAATCTTATATCAAACTGAAAATTCATGTATAGAAGACTAACATTTTTAGGACTGATATTTTTTAGGTGTCATGTTTCTGTGGACTGAATTTTGTTGACCTTTTTAAAATTATATGAATTTAAAAACAAAACTTTAAAATAATCTAATAACAAAAATCATACTTATTTGTCCTGTTTAATTTGATATAAAATAAGAATTTGTTGATATAGATTTGATTACTTAATATTCAAATTACAAACAAATGCAAAAATAAATTTATTTTAGCCTTTTTGTAATTGCATCATTTGAAAAATCTGCACTTAATTCTGATTGGGGAATTGTTTATTTTCGTTGTATTTACTATATTCTATCATCTGACAAAGACTTGTGATGATGTATAAAAGATAAAAATTTTAATTTTTGGTTTGTTTATATGCCATTGTAGTAAATATGCACGTTGACACTCCATAAAAATTGCATTAAACTGCAATAATCATGATGTTTTTGCTTATTTCCTTATTTGTATTTATGTTTTAAAAGAACTACACATTAATATAATTAATAATACTAGTAATAATTTTGATGAAAAGAATGGTGAGAAAATCTTTTGTTGCATAAATTTTTTTTAAAAATTTGAAAAATCAATATTTATCTTGAATTTTTATCTTAAAATTTTGCCAATAGATAGAGCAAGGAGTGTGTTATTTAGTAAAGGACAATAGCAAGGTTATGGGAAACCTATTAGTATAGTGTAGTTGTGGACTATAGTCAGTCTTGTATCTCACACGAGGGCCAAAAGTGTAAATAAAAATGAGGGATATTAATTAGTCTCACCCTGCCAATATTACTTTCAAGGGTACACTTCCTATTTGCTCATATTTTCATAAGAAAATGTGAATAATCACATGACTTAATCATTGTAATTAAAAACTCATGTTAATAGTGTTACCACCCGTCCAGTTTTCACCCGGACAGTCCGAGAATTGACTCACTGTCCAGGTGAACTATTAATTTTGTCCGGGAATTTCGTAAAAATTGTGAAATTATAATGAAACAGAGTTCTTGCAAATATTGTTATAAATTTACACCATTTGAACAATGAAAGTCCTCACACTCACTGAAACTCATCTGCCATTCCACCATGTTACTCTGTTTATGCTGACATGTGACACGCAACCTGCCTCTCAACCTTTTTTTTTTCCTTTTGCTCATATGTTACTCCTATGCAAGTCCCTAGTCCCTAAGTGTAACTGATTTAGAACCGACATGCACTTTATTCTTTGCATTGTAAAATGACATTGTGCATGTGTCAGGAACTTCTGTTTGAACAAACCTGGCCTGCCGTCCGGGTCAGTGATTTTGTAAAGGTGGCAACACTACATGCTAAATAAAAATTTGATTTTTACTTTACACATTTTACCCCATTGATCAGTATACCATAAGGATCTATAGTTAATATCTTGTTTGTAGCCTACATTATTAAATCCTTTTCTCAAATTTCCTCTTCCTTTGTAAACGTCTATGCTGACAACACAAAACTTGTTAGCCCTTGTCACAACTTATTGCAGTGATATCAACAAACTGTTTTATTTGAGAAACTTAATTTTAGTTTTACTAGTATTAATTTGTAAATTATGATTTTAAATATCATATTGAACTATTAACTAAAAAAGTCTCAATCCATAAGAGCATGTTGTACAGAAATTTCACAGTAATTTCAAGTAAAAGTATACTTCAGGCTTTATTTTTTTACTAATATACAAACCTTTACCAAATCAGAAAAGTTGGAGTGCTGATGGATGATATAAATTAGTCAAACCTCATTAAGCTGACACCCTCACCAACCATAAAAAATAATTAGGCAAACAGATCTGTTTTTTTTTTTTTTTTTTGCAATAGGAAATTCCTGATAAACCACTCTGCCATCCATCAATCCTCCATAATCTGCCAAAGTCTGCGGGAACATGCATTTTAATATTGCTTTTGTTTTCAATAATTCACAACAGGTACAGGAAATGAAGCTTGACCTACATGTAAATCACTTCAGTCTGACAACAACTTGTTAATTACCCAAATGGTTCTTGTCAATTATTTTTAATCCACTAATGTCTGAGAATCTATAAGACCATTGGGAAACATTCATTAAAAGTCTTATTGTCACACATTTGGAAAGAGCTGGTTAAGGACACTACTTGATGTTGAAATGTTAAAAAACTTTCATGGCACTTTGCAATTCCTTTAACAAAGTTGTCAATCAGTCCCACACTAATTTTGTCACCTCAGTCTGCTTCTGGTTGCAAAGGTGGTTTGCTGTGGATAAAATGAGGTCAGGAAAGATAAGACAACCCAAGGGTTGCTGAAAATACAAAAGTTTTTGGAAAAACATTCCAATAACAGTAGCATAATGTACCATATTATTGCACTGGACAACATGCTCTAAAGAAGCAACAAATGTTAATTGACCACGTCTTCAGCCCCAGTAATTAAAGACAAGACATTAAACACAAGTTATCTTTTACAAAGTTATCTTTATGACATATTTATGGTAATGCAGTAGACAATTCAGACTGAACATAAGGAAAGTATATACTCAGTGCATTTGCCCCCTCTCTTGTATACAATGCACATAGGCTATATAATTTGACTGGAAATGGTAACACATTGAAAAATTACTTTTTTTTTTGATATAGTTTAATTAAAACAACTATTTTACATATTTAAAACTCATGGAAGAAACAAATGTCTAATATAAATAAACATCACTAAGCCCGATGAGTATATAATGAAATACCAACAATCACCTTAAAAATCGGGCTATAAATTGGCTAATTAAATAATTGATATAAAGAAATTTGTTACTAGAGGTAGATAAGAGATGGTGCCTAATGTCTAAGTTAATAATTATAATTTTAAGTAAATATAAATTTAGAACCTCCTGGAATAAAAGAACTGACCCGGGGCAGGGCTTGAACCTGCAACCTCCGCTTGCCAGTTACGCCACCTGGACCCTGAGTGAGTCTTCGCTACGAGAAGTATATTAATTTAGATATAACCTTATAATAAATAATATACTACACTACACTGCAAAACACCAGGATGTGTAAAATACTGCACTCTTAGAACCTATAACCAGTATGATATAAAAAACAAGAGTGCAGTATAAATAATATATATAATTTATATTATATATATATATACCTCACCAGGTAGTACGTCAGCTGGCTGAGTGCAGTTGTGGAATTGTTCTTAGGCCATGGACATAGGAGTCGTCCCCAGCCTGTACCGTATTTAACCAAGTAAGGTTATATCTAAATTAATGTACTTCTGGAAGCAAAGACTCACTCAGGGTCCAGGTGGTGTAACTGGCAAGTGCACCATACGGCAAGCGGAGGTTGCAGGTTCAAGCCCCATCCCGGGTCAGTTCTTTTATTCCAGAAGGTTCTAAAATTTATTTAATATTTACTTAAATTATAATTATTAAGTTAGATAAGAGATGGCTCCTAACATCTACCTCTAGTAACAAATTATTTTATATCAATCATTTAATTAGCCAATTTATAGCCTGATTTTTAAGGCAATCATTGGTATTTCATTGAAGCAAATGTCTTCATACTTCTTCTACGTTCAATCATGAGTTTTAAATATGTAAAATACTGTCAGCCACTTTAATTGAACCATGTAATTTTTTATTTAATTACTCACTTTTCAGGTTGTCACCAAAGGATGTTTTAAACTGTTTTCAAATAATTTTGTAGCGACATAGCCTCTAATAAAAAGTCATTTGTGCAAGGAAGACAAGGTTAGGTATGGCAAAGTATGATGACATTTTAGTTTTAAATCATTTTTCATCTTCTTGGTATACCTTATTCAGTTCACAACTTGCTTAATTTATTGCAGTATACTGTGTAATACATGAAATAAACTTATTTTTCTCCATGCAATGTTATAAACTTTTTCTGATAGACCACCAATCTCACTAAACCATCAAATTCATAACCGAACAAACTGGCATCTTAACAAGGTTTGACTATATTGATAATGCTAGCCTGCAAATTTAAATTTTTTGCATGCACCAAACCAAACAATTTTATATAATTTATGTGCACTAAATATTAAAATAAATTAATTTTTTCCTACTCACATGAGAATTTCTTGTAGGACATTAAAATGCATAGAATGTTTGTAAAACTAAATATGTGAAAACAGCCATTTATTTTGCAATTGCATATTTACACTCAATAAAAATTCTTTGTAGTTTATATTGTAGTTAACACAATATTACACTTTACTCTGATCTTAAATATTTCAATAAATCATTCTCTCTAGAAACAATGATTACACTGATATAATCACACTAGCAGAGATACTCAATGTTGCTTGGGAAATTTGATATTTGAAAAACTTTTTACAATGTAAAGGGTAGACAATTTACTAACAATTTACATTCAAAAATAGTTTTTATTATGGAACATAATAGATTGATATACAATGTTTTAGTTTTGGGTAAGGCAATACAATTTCATCAAACACTGTACATCATTCCAAAGGAAACAATGGGTTATAAACTTAAAGCTTGCTTAAAAATGTCCTCTCTCTGCAGACGGTTTTCAACTCCAATTTGACATCTAAGAAGAAACTTTACTTACAGAATGATTCATCTGCTGGCTTTTTCACTCAGTTGCTTACTCTTCATGATGGAAGAGAGCCAATTGATCTAAAAAGTGGACTCATCGTATAACACTACAAATATTAGATACCAGTTTGAAAACTTGATGTAGAAATTAAATTTTAAAATGTAGTAATAATGTTAAGTAACTCTCAAAATCCTCTAAGTATGTGTCCTATACTTGCTCATAATGCAAAATTAAGTAGTGCTATAATATTACAAAATGCCCGTTTTATTGGCTAGATAAAGACGTTGCTTGTTGTAGACGATGAACCAATTGTTTTGTAATAATTTTCAACCATCTCAACCATTTGCTGGACGAGAGGATGATTTTAAAATGTTTGGGTTGTATTTACTCTTACTGTCTTCAATAAGAGTAACTGCAACCCAAATATTATATATATATAAAGAAGAAAGTTTATCTATTTTGAAAACTGCATCATAACTGCATGGAAAGTCCTTATATCAATTTAGTGCTTTTCTAAACAACAAAGAGAATGTATAAAAATATACAAATTTAAAGAACAAAAAGGATGTATATGATATTTATGGAACCTTTAGGCTTCTGCATAACCAGTTTTCAATTATTCTGCTCTGCAAAGCTCTCCCTGGATGGGAATGACAACTGCTTGTAAGGATAGCAACTCTATGGAGCTGGAACCTGTTGGGCCTCCTCAATATTTGAAGAATAAAAATAATTTTTATTAAAAATTTTTTTAATACCACTTAAAATATTTATTGAAGAGACCAAACAGTTTCTGATTCCTTAGAGTTGGTACCCTTTAATCCTTGATCATTTAGAACTGACTCTACCCTCTTCTCATTCTTGGGAGAGAAGAGGCTTCCTATCTTTGTTCTTAATACATTAAGTGCCATGAGTGTTTTGTACAAACATGTCCTGGACACCATTTTGATTATGCTGTGAGGGATGTGACAACTAGGGTGTCTCTCAACAGGGAAAAAGAGGAATTAGCTGCCAGTCATGAGACTAGAGAATCATTGGATTGTTGTCCCGCTATAGCTATACTGATGTCTCACCATTAACCATGTACCCATTCCCAAACAAACAATAAAGTGTATTGAGTCATATCATAGTCTCAACCTTTTCTGTGTTATTGTGCATAGTCACAACATATGCAATATTTATTTGCTGTTTAAAATTTTTATATTTATTTTTAAGTCTAATTGGTAGTAATATTTATTATTTATCAAAAATAAATATATCAATGTAAATTATCTTTTAGTGGGCATGTGAAGTAACTTTTCTTTTGCAGATGCTAATTATAAGGTAATTTGGGTAATATAAATATGATTTTTTTTATTTTTTAAGATCTTTTGATATTTTTTCAATAAATTTTTCCTTTTACGACACCAAATTGATTTGTCATTCATATTCCAGGCACAAATTAGTCACTTTGGTAGTACAGTAAAACCCTGCTTAACGTGGAGGATGAGTTCCTAGACAACAAAGCGTTAAGCAAAACAACGTTAAACGAGAGCATTTTAACATAGAGTAAATAGGGATAGGGGAACATGCGACCAAGAAATAAGCAAATTTTACTATAATTTTAAGTTATTTTTATATAAATTTTTGCATAATAATATATGTTAAATAACACATAAACATATGCGCACAGAAATGTAAAGTTAATTTTTTGTGAAGAAGGTCCTGGCTCTACTAAAATTCTTGTTTTTTTGCGATGAAGTCATGTAGTTTCATCGGTTGCTTTCTTTTTCTTTCCTTAAGCAAATATCAGTAGCAGAAGATAGCATCCAAAATGCCTCGTTTTGCTTTGGCATTCTATCAAAATCTGGATCATTCGATACAATTTGATCAACAATTTCAGTTATCATTACCAAACTTTTCCTAAGGAAAACTGTAGAGAAATTTTTTGGGTTCTTTGTCTTCAAAATCTAATTTTAAAATTTTCAGTTTATCTTTCACACATTCATTACATCATATTTTTTGTTGATTGTAGCAGACATTTTTAGGCAAATCAAGTTTCCAGAAAAATGTGGTTTTCCAGTCATCTAGGGTCCAACCGATATGGTCACAAGCCCAGGCGAGGTGCTGTATGCAATGTCATGCTGTTAGTAAAGGCACTCGAGTCGGTCTTCTGCTGCCATAGCCCATTAATGCCAAATTTCATTGCACTGTCCTAATGGACACTTCCCTCATATGTCCCACATTGATTCCTGTGGTTATTTCACGGAGTGTTGCATGTCTGTTCACACTAACAATTCTACGTACATATCGCTGGTCTCTGTCATTTAGTGCAGGCAGTCGGCCACTGTGTTGTCCATGGTGGAAGGTTATGCCTGCAATTAGGTATTCTCGGCACACTCTTGACACTGTGGATCTTGGAATGTTGAATTCCCTAATGATTTCTGAAATGGAATGTCCCATTTGTCTAGCTCCAACTACCATTCCACGTTCAAAGTCTGTTAATTCTAATCATGCGGCTATACTCAAATCAAAAACCTGTTCACACGAATCACTGGCAGACAAATGACAGCCCAGCCAATGCACTGCCCATTTATACGTTTGGTACGCGATACTATTGCCATCTGTATCTTTGCATATTGCTATCCCATGACTTTTGGCACTTCAGTGTATATATATACACACACATTTTTTCTTTCTGATTCTTGCTTTGCTGCAGCCCACCAGTTGGCAAGGTGTGAAACCACCTTACCATAAGCATGGTAAAATTATCCTTGAAATATTGATTGCTACAAAAAGATGAATGTGTCACAGAATAGTGCAATTTGGAAAGAATATAAATTTTCACCTATCACATTATGATGTTAAGGAAACTCACCAATACAATTGTGGGCACTGGACCTACAAGGTGGTCATAGAAATTAAAGACAATATGATGGAATATGATGATAAAAATTTTCAGTTTATCTTTCACACATTCATTACATCATATTTTTTGTTGATTGTAGCAGACATTTTTAGGCAAATCAAGTTTCCAGAAAAATGTTTGATTAATTTTATTACAATTTCTAAGCATTAATATTAGTACTTAAGTAATTTGTTACATGACCTCTTATTAATCACTAAGTAGAGTCTGAGACCAATTGATTGCTAAGCCAAAGAGAAAGTATAACAAATATTATTTTTATAATTATAAAAATTACATTTTAATAGACAATTTTTATAATTACAAAAAATATACAATTACATAAAAATTACTGTTTGTAATTTTTATGTAATTGTATATTACTAATAATTGTAAAAAGCAATAATTTTATTGTTAAAAAGTACATTGAAATTCTTTTTTGAGTTAAAATATTTATTCCCAATTCCTATAATTCAATGTAGCTCTTCTTTCTAATTCATTATGAATGAGGAAATAAAATTATTAAAGTTTAAGTGTGCAACTTTCTTTTCTTGCAAATTGAATTTACTGTATATTGAACTTGGAAATCCTTTTTCTACTTGGAAGATGTTTTCTCAAAGGTTTAAATATCTGAATACTGGGAGAAATATTAATTTAACAGAACAGTACTTGATAATGACATCAAAATTTACTAGTACCAGTTTAACTTTGTACTTTTATGCATATAAAGACTGCCCAATTGAAAATATCACACTAATGTATTTGTAAATAACTTTAACAATATTGTGAAATAAGCAGAGGGTCCGGGGTTAAATCTCGCTGACCACTTACTCTGCATGAGTTGGTAAAACCTGACCTTGTTGTCGTTCCGGACGGCTAGGAGGGCAAAAAGTGAGTGGGGAGGTGCGTCAGTAAGTTGACAGGTGTCCTTAGAGTGACAGGAGACAGGTTAACAAAACAAAACATTTATTGAATAACTAGAATAAAATACAAAGGCAGTTACAAATTATTCTACGATTAACTATGAGATTAAATGCAGTTAACATACGTTTGAATGCAACTATATGCAAGTTTACAGATTCTAACTAAGACGGCTATGTGTTAATCCTATTGCCGTTGCGGGAGAGAGTTTACAAAGGTTATTGCATGTCGATATACCTTAATATGCTGTCCGATGACAGTATGAGACAATCTTCTGGACTATGGAAGCTGGAATCAGTCTTATGTCTTCTACTTGTTTCTTCCTCGGACAGGACCGGGACGGGCGACACTGTACTCAGACCTTCCTGGAATGATCACCCCTAACTTCCAGAGACGATCGGTTTTTATACGCTTGTCGTTGGCTCGGTGCCAACGACAAGTCAACATGTCAACAAGACAATGATGTCACTCAACATTCGATGACTAATTAGCCGAAGCGCAATGACTTGGGTTTTTTTTCTTCCAATCTGGTCGATGTGTAAGACGACATCCAATCGATTTCCATGGGAACTTGCGGGTCATGAACCCCTTACACTCAAAAATGTACGCCCTCAAAACCTGCAGGCTCACAATATCAAAACAAATTCATATTTGAGGCAGTGTTGCAGAGCCTCTTCTATGTGAATTACAAAATTGTTTTCCCCTCAAAATCTGATTAATCAATTATGATAAAACTATCACTTTTCATTAATTGCAATGAGGAATCCAAAATATCAGGTAACCAAAAATGTTAATGTAATTTTTCTAAGACAAAATTAAAATCATCATAAAAATAAAACAGATATTTTATTCTGAAAAATAAATACACCACAATTAATAACTTTTCCCCAATGAGAAACAAGTTTATAAATTTCATTCTTATAAATTCTTTGTCTTTAGAAATAAAATCATCAATCAACTCCTTTTCTAGATATTCTTCTTGATTTCAAAATTGTTGGTTATGCATGTAATTGCTAAATGACAAGAAAATGTGAAAATCAAATGGTGAGGTCTAGTGAATATGGTGGGTAGGGTAGATTTTTCTCAAGAAGTGCTAGGGAGCTTTTTTTCAAGTTATTCTTGAAGTATGAGATTTTGGAATATCTTGAAGAAACAACACACTTTTGTAATTAACCACCACCAGCTGTTTTTTGGAAAGTTTCTCGTGCAAACATTGCAGCTAAGCAAAATAAACTTCCTTGTGATTGTTGGTTTGAGAATAAAAGCTCAATGTATGATACCTACTATATCCCACTAAACATGCAACAAAATCTCTGTTGATGAATTTTAAGTTTTGATGTGGAAGGTGCAAGTTCTATGGAAGATGATAAAATCACTTAGTGTTAACACAATCCATTTTTCATCGCACATCACTAATCCGTCCAAAACCAGTTGACTTTTCTGATAAGAAAGACGATATAAACAAATTGAAAATCTCTAGATTTTGTTTTCTGCTGTAAGTTCATGTGGAATCCCATTTTTTATTTTGTTTGTATACTTTTCCCAAACAATGCAAGTGCATTGTTGTTGTGTGCAACAACAAATCTCTGCAAGCTGTCTACAATTGAGTCAAATTTAGCTCAACAGCACTCTTTAATTCATTATTATCAATGACTTTGCCATCCTTTGTGAGAAACATCTTCAAAAGAGAAATACTCAGATGCAAATTTTTTATACCATTTACGGGCTAGGCAGTCACTAACCATTCTTTCTCTAAATGCTGTGCATATCTTTCTGGAAGCTTATACAACATTTGTCCCAAATTTAAATTCATAAAGTAAGCATGTTCAAATAACTGTACTTGAAGGTGATATTTTGACAACTTTTTTCCTCATTTATTGTAAACAAGTACTGTTAAAATTTTTTTAACAAATTGCTATGAAAATCTAAATTTTGAACAGTAATAATAATAACATATCATCTACAGGAATACAGTAGAGCATCGATTATCCGACTTAATTGAGGACTGGGTTGGTCGGATAACTGAAAAGTCGGATAACCGAAAAGTATGAAAAAATACACTATTAGTATATTGTATTAGGCCTGGTTTAAATACTAGCCTCCCTTTCATGGTCGAGCCAGTACTGCCAGCTAAAACATGCAAAAATTTAACAAAATAATATTAAAGTAGCCAAGACATAACCAAATATTGTAACGCCACATCACTAGCGGACATTTGAATTTGCCAACTAGAAAGCAGTCGATTAACCGATTAACCGATAAGTCGGTTAATCGGGGGTCGGATAAGCGATGCTCTACTGTACTACATAATTAATGATCATAGTAGTAACTTTATATAACAACAAACTTTTTCGGTTAACTGATATAATAAAAAATGGGTGTCCATAACTTTGTTTATGGAAATATAAGGTTGCTAGCACGAGCACATGTGACAAAGTGACATTGCGAAATTGAATGACAAAGCAACATCATGCATTGTCCCAAGGTTGCTAGAACATCAGTGTGGCTTATAGAATTCAGTTTGTTCTCAAAATTTCTTGGACTGATTTTGATGCTTTGCTATTTTCCATTAATTGCAATGAGAAATTCAAAAATGTAATAAAAATTGGGGGTTCATGATTTTGTTTCAGAATGGTGGGGTCAGTGACAATGTCCATGCTCTATGATGTGACTGAGTGCACTTAATCAAATTTAGGGGGCAAAAATAAAAAAGCAGCATTGTGCACACTTAATAGAAAATGTGCGCTAAAAATGAACAAAACAGGACAAAGCAATTGGCGCAGACTATTAAATCGCCTCTCTGTGGTAGCAAGCATAAAGATTACCTCTTCTGTCTACAGCAGGTGTAAGGATCACAGCTTTCTGGCTCTGCCTCAATTCTATCATGATATGATAGAGTTGGCAATGTCCCTATCCTAGTTTAAATTTATGTGAAGTGTACCTGAGTTTTAGTACAAAAGGGATCAAAATCAATTCATCATGGAAGATTAGAAAGGTAACAAATGGGATGCATTAGAATTGCATCCCATTTATCTTTTTTTGTTACTAAACTAGTTCAAAAGCTAGTTTTACCTCCATTATTTTGGCTACTTCAAAATACCAACTCGACATTGAATTCATGAGGGGGTTTGTAACCATGTAATGTCCAATTCCTCCCATGCATCAAGGATTGCAGTTGTCAAATCTGCAACAGTGGTGTATTGCTTATCTCTGCTATAAACTTTATGGCATAAATCACCACATAGATCCTCAACTGGATTCAGGTCAGGAAAACAAAATGGCCAATTCTCAAAGAATATTCTTGTGCTTGAAGGAGTTTCTGGTGGACTTAAAAATGTAGAATGTTACATTGTCTTGTTAAAAACAGAAAGTTTGATCCTACAATCAGTTTTTCAAGTATAGTTGAGATTCTATTTGGAGTTTTTTATACCTTAGATTTGTGAGCCCACTGTAGCTAAATGACTTCCAAACTATCATTGATCTGCTATTTAAAACCTATTTTGAATAGCCCAACAGTATTTGTAGCAGTAGAGACCATCAAGATTGAATTTCTTATTGGAAAAGATAACTTTATGCCAATAACTAGTATTGAAGAAATGATTGAGGAATTCCATATGAGCCTTTTTATGCTTTGAATTCAGCAGGGAAACAGAACTGTTTGACCAAATGCAATTTTTACAGCATTTAGCACACATTGTGGATGGTAGATTGACAAACAGACAATGCAAGTTCTTCCTTAATTTTTTGACTGACTTGTTCCCTTTGATAGCAAGTCACAAAATGGCATACTTCTGATTATTGGTTACTTTGTACTCGACTTTGTTGACTTATCAAAGCAGCAATTTATGTTGCTGTCTTTTTCATCTGGAGATTAAGTTTCAATTTTTTTTCTCAAAATCTGTCAGATCGTTCTTGTTACTTTGCTTACCAATTTTGGACATGATTAGATTAACTGTTAATGAAATAACTGCAAAAACTTCAGTATGATATTTCAATTGGACAGACTTTAAAATAACTAATTTGTTGTGGACACTGCAAATTGTGCACTTTCATAGAGAACTAGTATGGTAACAGTGTAGTTTGTTATGTTTTTGCAGTTCTTCATTCAGAAAATTAAACTCCCAATAATAAATATAGTGATAGACAGGTTTTAAATAAAAACAACAAATTAAATGCTCTAGTTAAACAAATATAAACTTAGACAAACACAAATTAAAATGATTTGTTATAAAAAAAAACACAGTATATACAGAATATATCGTACCTGGGAATAGGAACATTTTTCAGTCACGGCTGAATCAGGAACACAGTGCTGTTCAGATACAAAAAATAAAATGTGACAAAAAGAAATAAAATAAAGAAATCAAATTAAATAATAAAAAAACAGAGTAAGTAATAATTATTTAAATTTGTTAGGGTATCTCATTCATTTTGATTACAATATGCTTACAGTAGAACCTTTAAACCCTAACAGAGGTTTTGCAATATCTGAGGCAAACCTGTAAGCAAATACACTATTTTTCTTATAATTCATAAAAGTTTTGCCATGAATATACCAAACATGTATATGTTGTCATATCATCCTGGATGACACTTTCCAACCTTCATGATATGTAGATGCTGCTATCACTGCCCCTATTACAAGAACGTTCTTATTACCATCAATGCAAGTGCTTGTAAATATTGAGTTAAACACCATCAATTTGGCAGTACACACAGCTGGTTTTTCATGTCCTAAGTTCATGCATGTTCATAACATAGTTAGGAAATCTCTATTTCCAAGCACAACATTACGCAACAAGGAGGCAATGTCAGTAGTTCAACTTCCATTACCATACCGCAAACCCCTTTCCATACATTCAGGCAACATAACTTTCTCCTGCCCATGTCTCCCCTACCAAATTTGCACAGACTCACCTGCAATGATCGAGATTAATTCTCCACCTTTAAAAAATCGTGAATCTGTGCTGTGTCATAGGAGAATCTCATAATGGCGATGAACAAGGTACATTGGGAGACAACACAAATGCTTGTAGCTGCCTAGCCAAGCACCAGGATGACGTGGTGAAAGGAAAGGGTATCATAGAGCTTGCAGAAAAAGGTGTTTGAAAAGAACTACAACCCATTATGGGCTCAAACAACACTACTCAAATTCTGCAGTGACCAGAAACTCGTATTTATATGGGAATCTCTCCTTACAACCTTGGAGACATGCAATACTCCCACACTTGACCTGCTCAGCATGTGGATTGCCCTATATAAACAATTAAACAGTGATATACATCTGCTAACACACATTTAGCATGGGTCTATCCACACATATGCTGCACGTCATCATAACATCCAGCATAATCAAACTTTGTAGCATGCTCATAATGATTTTTTAATTTTTAAATGAGTTCCACTTATATTAGAACAGTGTATTCTCTTTTTAATTTTTCATTCACCTGACGATGCAAGTTTGCTGAAAACATGAAAGCACTAGTAAAAATAAAAAGCTGTTAACACTGCACTCTGTATGTCCTTACTTCCTAATGATGTAAGTTTGTAATTTATGCAAATATTTTTATGATATTTGGTGTGTAAATACTTTAATATATCTATTACATTTGTCAATTGTTAAAAGTTTACAGCAATAATATTTTTGTGAATGTGATTATATCAGGACCAGAATAATTTTTGCATAACAATTACAAAATATTCTACACTATTGTTCAAGGATTGTATAATCAAAGTATATTTTAAATCATCATTATCACAAGTTAGAGCTTCTAAAATTCTATAACTTCTAGGGCTTGGTGCTACAGATTCCATAGAGACCAGATTTATATATACATTACATCTGCAGTTTATATATTATATACAGAAAGAAGATATGATGATAAAATTTCAGCAGAATAATAACTAAACAAATTTCTATGAAAGATCATACATTCTACATTAAACAACATTCATAATGTGCAGAGATTTTCATCATATTTTGTAAATAGCCTAGGATTGATTATACACTTAAGTCAATAAAATAGAAGTATTTAACAATGGAATGTGAAAAGAGTTAAATCCTTCAATTATAAACAAAGGCCAAATTAATCTGATCAAAGTTAACTGTTAATGCAATTATTTAAAATGAACCAAAAGGATTCCAAGACAATACATCTTTTGCATTAGAAAAAGAAAAAAATTCTGTTTTAAGATATTGCTGTAGAAGTGAAGAATAAAATTTCAGGCAATAAATTCCAAGTCTATGGAAAGTGCTGTTCACACTATGACAAGAAACTAAAATTATAAATATAAAACAAAATTTTTTTGTGCTTTTGTAATGGCTAGTGACATCAAATCAAGGATATCCAATTTGTCAAGTTCTTCAAGGAATCAGCATCTTAGCTGATAACAGATTCTTTTCCTAAACATCCTCTTTTTCAAAAACATTTTAATTCTGATATTGGGTTAATTATTATGAATATAATAACAACTATTAAGTTCTTATAGCCTTATAGCGTATGCTTATAGCCCAATAATTCGACAGTTCGTTCGTCTTTAATAATTGGGCTTACGAAGAAAAATTTCATACTTGCAAACAACTTCATACTCGTTTGAATCCTTGCCTAATTTGCACAATCTGGCATTACATAGTTATTGAAGCTACTGTGCATGGTTAAAAATTAAGACAGCATAAGCACAATTATTCCAGATATTACAGGTTCTGATAAGTAAAGAATTTTCAGAGTCCTGCCACAAATAATCCATGTATTGATTATTGACCATTTGTGACACGCCATAACGAGCAAAAATTTAAAAAACTAATAAGTAAATTTAAAATTATTAAAAACAAATGTATTCTGACAGTTTATGAGTTAATTATGCTTTCTATTTGCAAAATTTCCTCAACCTTAACACAAAATAAGAAAAAAGTGAATTTTTAAGTAATTTGTGGGATTTTCCAGGTTAAAAAAACAACTGGGATCTTGTTTGAGAAACCCTAGTTATTGCATTATACGTGCAATGACTATTAACCTAAAGTTATTTGACAATAGTTACATCACTTTTTAAGATTTTATCAAAATTGCTTAATTTTCATTTTTTTTTTTTTAATATATTCAAAAATTAAAAATGCTTCAAAATGAAATAATTCTCAAAATTAAATAAATATGAGACCACCAACTGTCTGGCTTAAGTTTTAAGAGGCAAAGACAGAATCTTCTGTCTATAAAAATCAAAATTAAGCAATTAAATCAAAATAAGAAATTTCAAAAAGAAGTTAATTTAGATGATAATCAGTAAATTAATTTTTGATCTGGCCATTATATAACAAAATAAAAAACAAGGATAAAATAAAATCTTAAGTCCAGTTGGCATTATGCATCATGCAATTTTTATCATTTGATGCATGCCATCAGTGGCGTAGCTAGCATGGGTGACACCCGGTGCGGATATCGTGGTGTCACCCTTTTTAACTCTTTTATAAAACACTGTTGAATTGTAATATCTTCGCACTCGAGCAACTTGAACACTATATTGAGTATGCGATGTCACGACGTACGAGTTTAGATTTATAGAATAAATCATGGTAAGATTTTCAGCTGGTGCGAGCTCTCGTGGCGTCTCCTCCTCATAGCGAAGAAAATGTCATGGAAGGTGAGCCGTTGACCTTTACCTTTTTTTTTTTTTTTAGGTGTAGGCCTACCAGGTGTCACCCCTACACGGGTGACACCCGGGACGGGCCGCCCCCACCGTACCCCATAGCTATGCCTCTGCATGCCATATAGAACTTCGTAACAAATCATGAATGAAACCTTTCATTTTTCACCACTTCCATCTAATGAGCCTTAACACCTTAAATTATATGACAATTTACTTTTGTTCTTTATATATTGACTGACATTTTAACTGATTTTAGTGAAACAAAGAAATAATGAGCAAAGAGATTATTTATTAGGACTAAGGGACATCATCACAAATAGCTTTTTTCAGTAATTCCTCTTAACAACAAAACATTATTGATAGTTGACCAAAAACAGATAACTGCATATATTAAACCTGAAAATTACCATAACTGTATAGAAAAATCACATCATTCGAACAACTTTTAAACAATTTGACACCAGACAATTATCCAAGTACCTCTTATTATATAATGTAAACTGGATTTTAAAGAAGGAAAATTTGGGCAACTTCTTTTCAAAGTCTTGAGAGAAACTAAATAAAATAAATACAAAAAATACAGATGAGAGAATCTTCCGATAAATAAAATAAAAATTGGAAAATTTTCATCTATATACGGAAGTCTCAATCTATGCAAAGATTTTTGGCTATTACAGAAAATTAGAAACAAAATTGTCATTCTGCCTGTTTTCCCCCTTCTTAAAATAAATTTTTCAAGTAAAAATTCCTGATAAGTCTCAGACAAAGATGTAAAGTCCTTTTGCAAATCTTCTAATAAAAGAAAAGAAAATATAACAATTAATTCTTCTGGATAAATCCTTCTGAGAAAGAAATAGCATTGGAAATTCATTATACTGTGAATGACAATCAAGAGTAAGTTAAGAACATACGTGCATAAAATGCAAAGTCTGGACAAAAACAAAAACAATATTTTTTGAAATTTTGCCAAAACCAAAGGGATAGAGTAGTGCAAGTTTTCATTTTTTACACCCAGAAAATTTTTCGTCAATGTCTAGTCGGCAACTTTCACTCTAGTTACACTGCATCGTCACATTTCAAATTATAAAAATGCCAGATACCGTCGTGGCCGGCACACAAAGGAACTAATAGCCGATTAAATCTAAATTCGACACAAAATTAATAAATTCTCTGGAACACGTAAACTAAAAGCTTACTAATTTTAACGTCTTTTACCCACGTTTGATATTAGGTTCATATCAACTGTATTGGTGTAATTCACTTATTGGCATCTCTTAATCATATTTTACAACACAAATCAGTTAATATCAATTATGGCATTGACTAAGTTATTTCCTAAATATCTTCTGTTGAAATTTATCATAAACTAAGGCGAAGTGAACGACCGTCAGACAAAAACAACGATAACCGCGATAAGTTTTGAGTTGAACCCAAAAAATTGTTTTGGAAATATCTACCAAATAACTTATCACTCTTTAAAAAACACTTCATGTATTAACTAAATTACTACCGAACGTTTGATAAGTATTTTATTTTATTAAGTGTCTTTTCCCCTGTCGAAACGACCGTATCATTCTCTGCCAATTTCGTTAAGTTACGAGAAACAAAGTTTAGAATCGCTCTTCTGTTACTTCCCGCGAGAATCGGAAAAAAGAGAACTTCTCATTAAACAACTCGACGGCGCCGACGAGTGTCGGAAAGACGAGAAATATCCGTCAGAAGTACGTCCGACGGGAAAACCAGAGTTTCCGTCCGATTCGGAACTTTGATTTCCTGAAGTAATTTTAGATAAAGCCAGAATCACGATTTCGTTTTAACGATCGAATATTTACGCCGAAAACTCGGATGCGCCAACGACCACGCCTCTGCACGAGAACGATAAATGACATACGCCGATATAACTTTACGAAGAACCATCGTTTGATTAATCGCAATTAACAATTATTATTAATTAATCAGTGGAAACTCGAACGTCGATCGAATCGACTCCGAAGAAAATGACATTCCGTCCTCGTCGCAGCCAGACCTAAACGTCATCGCCCCTACGTAATCAGTGGACGGAGTCGTCTCCGCTTTGGTCGTTTGGCTGATTTGTCCTCGCACGCTGATCTTTAGGCGCCGGTCTGTCTCGCTGGGCCGACGCGTCCGACAATCGATCCGTCACGATCGATGACGGAATGTCCGCGCGACAGAAAAATTCTTTCGTGTCCGGCAAAGGGTACAGACGATGTTGCGACGGTCGAGCGTCTCGAATGACGACGAAAGAATATTTCCAGCAGCACCGTCGAGTTACAAAAAGAAGTTCGTCCGCCCGTCGCGGACGGTCGAAGGTCCCGGACGCGGGCGTCTCTCCCGGTCGGCCGACTGCCACCCGCTTTCGTCCTCCGCCATCGGGGTCGACGTCCCCCCCGCCGACGATCGGAGGATGTCACCGTCGACGCCCATCCACGAGTTTCCCGCGAGAAACTTTTTCTCTCCGGAAGGATTTCTTCTCTCGTGCATCGCGAGAACTGGAGCGAGGACACTCTTCCGGCCGACGCCTTGGTCTTTCGGCCGGACCGAATCAATTCCCCCCATTCTTTTTCGTCGCCCGAAAGCGGGCCACTCACCTTAGGCGGGGGCCTTTGGTTGGCGCCGCCGTCGGCCACGGTGGGCGACATGACGCGGCCCGATGCTGCTGTTGTCGCTGTTGCTGCGGATCCTTACGATCAACGACGCTTGCTTCCGGCACTCTCCTTCCGACGTAAACCGCTTCACCCTTCGAATCGATGATTTCTCCGACAGAAGGCGCGTTTCTTTTTCGCCCTCTGTCGGCAAAAAACCACAATCGATAGCTTTCGGCGTGGCTACGTTATACCAGAGTTGATAGATGTACTGTACTGTATACTGTACTGGCCCTTGCTCTAATGCATACTATAATGGTTTAATAAATATTTCTGCCACTTCGAGCGCTTCGATCGCGTATAGTCGTAAGTTTGGATGAAACATAGGGAGAGTCAGCTGTAAACATTCGAAATTCTTTTAATATATGAAATTTTCTCGTTTCTAACTCAGATATTGCTTTTGTCTTTTTTAAAGGACTGCTTATAAATACTATTTTAACTCGGTTTTGAATATTATTTATTCGTAAATTCGTTAATATTTATATTTCTATTAACTGTCACTTTCACGATTTTAGACTTTAAATTGATTAGACTGTTTGTTTTTTGCTTACAATTTGTGTTCATTTTTAAATATGTTTGGAAGTTTTCGTTAAGGGCAAGAAAACGTAGTCAAAAAATTTATAATTAAGCTTGTATATACATTATTAATATGGAATGTCTTTGGGATTCCCGAGAACTCTCTGAATCAGGAAGAAAAGGGAATAATGAGAAGTAAATATGTTACCGGCAAAACCCGATTTTACGCCAAACTAGTTTGGCGTAAGCGTGTCAGGCCAAATTAGTTTAGAATTATTATTCAAGTATGTTAATGGTTAAATATATTAATGGATGGGTTAAAGTGTACCTAGGTAACCCCAATGGCAGAGCTTCCCACTGTTCGTGCTCCCGACGGCCTCCGCCCAGTGTTTAACGTCACTAGTTATTGATTCACGGTAGTTCTTGAATAAAAGCAAACAAAAGTATATAAAAGTATATGGTATATAAAAGAAACAGTATCAACAGTAAAAAATCAATTAGATGAATAAATATTGTTTATCTAATTAATAGCCTTTTAATTTTATTTTAACCATTAATATACAGTGTACTTGAATAATAATTCTAAACTAGTTTGGCCTGACACGCTTACGCCAAACTAGTTTGGCGTAAAATCGGGTTTTGCCGGTAACATAATACATTTAATTATGGAAATGTATAGAAATGTTAAACCGTGTGTTAAGATAGGATACATTTAAAGTGACAAAAAAAGAGATTTAGGGTTGCTTTGGAGTTTATCAAGGTTAAGCCCATATTTTTTCTTTATTAATATTAGATAAATTATTGTAGTTTGCAGTGAGAAGAGCTATGATATATGTTATTCACAATTTATATTGTGTTTATTCATTTAATGAGATAGAAAGAGATTAAAGTTGAGCCAAAAAAAGTTAGGAGCACGTTAGAGATTGGGATTAAAAATCAGTAAATTTAGTTCTTGGATTTCAAACATAGACTGTTAAAAGAAAAAGAAGAAATTCCAACTATTTAGACAACATATTCGACATATTTACAGGCACATAATAACTTGGATATGATTTTTTTTTATTGTTTTGTAACTCTTTCCGCCCAGTGGGCACTAAGAGGGCCTTTTATAGCAAGCCCATTATGGGTTCGGCCAGGCCCACAATGGGGCGGCTGGGTGGTGAGGGACGGGGACCGACATATCTGGACGGACCACCCCCCGAAAAATTCCTGAGGATTTTTCGACACGTCCGGATTCGATTCCGGGTCCCCCACGTGCATCACAACCTGTCTATCACGGATTATTTTTCAAATATTAATAGTAAACCGATATTAATTAGTAGTCATTGACTATCTTCTCTCCCGGAGGACAACAACTACTTTTGGTAGAATTACTTCAGCCCCTTTTACAACAGATCCTTCTTTTTATCGAACCAGCGGTATGGCGACATTTAAATAGGAAATTTACACAATACAAGGTTATCAGACTGCACAAAATATGATTTAAAAGTTGTTCAATCTGCCAAACATAGATACTGATCATAAGTTTCTGTTATCAGGGCATTCATTTCTATCGAATGATAGAGATTTCGGAGTTGTAGAAATGGCATTAAGAAAAAATAATTTGTTTGTGGTTAAAGAATACAAATGGAAAAATGGTAAGCTGGTTAAAAATATGTTGGATGCGTTTTTTGAGAACTAAACCGTATAAAACGTTCTATGAAACATCCATTAATGAGGATACAGAATTTAAATCTCTGGTTTTTCTACTGCGTTGGTGGGAGACCAAGAAACTTTAATAATATTGAATTGACACCACTGTACAAAAATGTAAGACCAATTTCAACATCCAAATACAAAGATAAGATGGACTTATTACACTATATACCATCTGCACGCTGTGATTACTTTAAATCCCTCCCACACAGGCAAAGTAAAGATGAATAATTTATAAGTTACGATATATAATATCGCTGTAATATTCCTTAAAAGTGAATAAAAATTGAATATTTTCGATTTAGTTGTAATATACTTCGCAATATACATCGTAATATACTTTATTGTTTTAATTATTTTAAGGATATTATATCTTTTTCAAGAGACTTAATTTTTTTAATTTTTGAAAAAGCGTATTTCATGATTTTGAAAGTGGATTAAGTCTATTTATGGCCAATAAAAACATGTTATTTTTTAAAATAATGTTTATTATACTGATTGGTTAAATAAATTAAACGCTTTTAGAAACATAGAAACATTATAGTACCATGCTATCAGTTATTAACATTTTTAAATTAATTAAAACGCAAACTCTTAAATATCTCGATTTAAAGATTTAGGCTACTTTCGAAATAAACGGCTCAATTATCGGCTCGAAATCCCTTTTCAGTAAATAATTCCTTTAATAAGCATATTTATTTAGTACATAAAATTACTAATATGTTAATTTTGCGTATACAATTAACGAAAAACAAAATGAAGCAGAAATTCATACGAACTTCTGGTAATAATTTTTAAAAGAAAAATAATACAGGAGTAAGCAAAACAAATGAATTATTTATAATTCAACAGAAAAAAAATCTTCCTGCATTACTGGAGATAGCTTGGAGATAACTCCCATTTTTCTGACGATGATTCTGTCAATAGATCACTTGTTTGGTCATCCTCTTCAAATAAACACTTCTGAGAAGGAACACTGCGAAGTGTTTCAGGTCCAGAGGTATTTGAAATTTTGTCTATTTCGTTGTCAAAATTTCGGTTACTCAAAGGATGCTCCTGGAAAATGCCTTCTCTGTCCATTTTGATGAAAACGTCATAAAGCTCTTTCAGCAATGACATTTTTTCGTCAAGAATTACTCGAATTGATGTAAAAAATTCACATTTTCTTTTGACTTGTCCAGATTCTTGTCATAGTCAGGGTTTGATCGGACTTTTTTTTTATTTTTGTTCTTGTTTTATTTCAAGCCAATTTCAATTTTTACTTCGAAATTGGTAGCAGTGGCTGCATTTCACATTCCAACCCTTCCTCTTCTTCATTCAAATGAAGAAGACTCGTGTCGGTAAAACAGTTCCAAATATATTCTGTTTGCGTGTATTTATGAAACTTCTCGTTATCGGAAATAGGAAGTTTCGGTTCTATCATCAGAAAAGGTTGTTCTGTGTCAGTTCCAGTTGTAAATTCTAATCTGTTCACCATTTCTCGGTTAATGTGTACCATTACAACATCGCTCATCCATTTCTCTACTCGCTGTTTGCAGAGTCTAATCAACTTTCTTGTGATGTAGAAGATGGCGCATGTTGTTAAAATTACTACCTGACTTACCAAAATGTACAATAATATATTAAGTTTAGTAATGTCCCAGACATTCGGTAGTGAATATTCTTCCGGTATACTACTTTTCGAATTAATGTTACTGTTTATTGTGGTACTAGTGTTGTTTTCTGCACTATAATCCCTAATGACGTGCTTTTGATTTCTGATTTTCTTTCTATCTTTTCTTACAGAATTGTCTTTCTTAAGCATATGCCATTTGTTCTCACGTGGGGCATACAATTGAGGAAAGAATTCATTATTTCTTAAGGGAATTAAAATGTCTGAATTTTTCTTATCTAGTTCGGACTTTAGAATTCGATTTGGTGAGAAAACTTGATTCATTTCATTGGCGTTTCCGTTTTCTTTCAGTTGCTCGGATCGAATCGGAATTTTTCCATCTTTTGACTGGTCCGCTGGGTGAATGTTGTCACGTCCAGTCCAAAATATTCCTTTTGTATTACTTTCACTTGGAAGTAATACGAAAATAATCGTAAAAACAATGAAAATCTTAAGCATTTTCTAACGAATTGCACAAATCGCCTTGAAATCACTTCAACAAAGACCCGCTCAACAATTGCGAAAATTGTTTCTCCTACGTTTTACAATTAAGTATCGTTTAAATTATTAAAAAATAATAATAATAATTGTTTACTGTAGAAAAAATGCAACAATTTTGTCGTACCGTTTCATTTTATTTCAGAAAATGGCATGAATTTAGTTGATATAATCGAAACACTCTGTAAGAAGTGTTAGAAAAAACGACATTGCTCCATGCCTATCGGATTATGAAAATTTAATTAGTGTTACTTTGATTAGGAAGCTATCGTATAAGAAATTCTAAATCTCCTTTTATTACAATAATAATAGTAAAAGCCTTGATATATTTCCAATCAGTAGTCGATTTGAAAGAAACTTCCGGGATGCATCATCCTTAGCAGATCACTCACGTGTCCCGTTGCTGTAATCAAATAAACCAAACTAATTCTAATGAGCGATTATTTATTGTGACATAGTCATAATGCCGGGCTGCAACTTTTCGTCACAATGTTCTCAATTCTTTTAGTGATGGTCTTGCCCCTGCACATCATACTTTTAGCAATAAAGTCGTGTCGATCTTATATCTAACTTAGTTCCAAAATTTTGAATCGAAGGTAACATGCTTATGTTCTAAACCGGAAGTTCGTATACAGTTAATCTGGGTCTCCAGCCCTAAGCTTTCCACGTTGAGTCCCGACTTTCATATATCTAACTCCTTTCTTGAGACTAAGGAAGGACAGATAGATAGGGGACGACAGTGGAAATTTATAGGTCTACAGTTTTTCAAATTGCAGCTCAATAGTTTTTCTATAAATGCAATGTTTACGAGAACATATACTTTCCACGTAGTTTATACATTCTGTTGCCAAAATTTAAACACTTTATTATCACATAAAAGGAATTATTCTAGCATTTTTACAAGATATTTTTTTTTTATTTAAACAAGTTTTATATGAAGTCTTTCGGACGTTAATGTTAGCAACGATCACATGCGAGGCATCAAAACTTATCCAACACGGATCACTTTTCAAGTATTAATAGTAGACCAGTAGAAGAGAGTAGTCTGTACGCAGGAGCGGATACAAGGGAATACCAATGACACACACACACACACACACACACAATACAGTAGAGCGTCGAAAAGTGGAACCAATTGGAGACTGGGGTCCTTCCAGTTAATGATTTGTTCCAGTTTCCGACTTTGTACGAAAAAATACATTAACCTGTCCGATGTTCAAATTTTTCTCCGTTGCGTATCGCTTCCTGTTGAATTTTTCTCCGTTGCGTGTCGCTTCGTGTTGAATTTTCGTCGATTTTAAGCCTAACGAAAATTTTTATAATAATCATCGAGGCTATCGTATCGTTAAAAATTATTTCTTCATTTTGTACAAACAAAATAAATATATTAAAGAATATAAAAAACATGAAAATTATACTTTAGAAGTAAATTTAGTATCAAAAACATTCGATTCAGTGCGACACAGTCCGACTGAAAATCGTTCCACTTTCCGGCCATTCCACTTACCGACGTTCCACTTATCGACGCTCTACTGTATATATAATAAAATCCAGAACGAGTTGCTTAATTCTCCGGCAACACTTAAAACTGCGTGTAGTGCCATCTGTTAAGATATTTTATTAAAAAACTTTTTAAAGTTTTAATTATTACAAAATGACAAAAGCTTAATTTTGAGGGTAGGAATGGGTTTTATAAAAAAAGTTGTAAATACTAATAAGGAATAAAATCATCATTAATTAAGTGCGATCCTTTTTGAGATATGACACACGATCCACCTTTATCTTCCCACTCCGTCGACCTTTAATCACCAAAATTTAATAGCGTCAATCCTCAATACACAAACCTCCCTGCAAAATTTCAGACATTTTTGACAAAATATACGGAAGTTATTAAGCTTTAAAGACACACAAATTAACATCCATACATACAAACATTTTTTGCATTTCTCTACGTTTTAAGGCCCTGAGTCGAAAAATGTAAAAATCTTGGGGGTCATTTTGACCGATCGCTATACTCTCCCTATGTTATATATCAGGGGTGGCCAACTTTTGTGTACATAAGATCTACTTTTTATTTTAAAAATGTGTCGCGATCGACTTGTTGTCGTAGGCATAGTCTAAGTGGCGAGGGGAGGGTGTGAAATACATACTATGTTTATACATCGTGCTTCAGTACGAGGTGCACTCCCGCGAGCTATGGGTAGATAAGGAAAATATATGTTCAAAACTATTTTCTATTTTTTAAATCACTTATTAAGTTTTCAAGATATAGGCTCATAAAGAAAATAAATTTCCAGACTGATATAAGATTTTTAGACTTATTTTTTGCTAATCTATCAATAGCTCGTGGGAGTGCTCTTTGTACTGAAACACCCTGTACATCTCATATCTACCTACGTAAAAAACAACGTAATTATTTAATGGGCCAAAAAACTCACGTCCAGGGGAATTAAAACAACATGAGTAATTATTAACAATATTTATTAACTCAAATTAGCTACTGATGAAGACAGATTTAGAATTTATTTTATTACGTTACATTAACGGGAGGACTGAGTTTGCATGTCTCTTACCAAGGAATCATAATTAGGTGTATATCCTGACAAAGATGATGATAATGATTCTTCAGTATGGGAATCAGTCAGGACAGAATGTTTAGTCTTCGTTAACTTTAAGTATGAAAATGCCAATTCACACAGGTATGTAGTTCCGAAACAGGAATAAATATATTTGCTACATTTGGTGATACTGGGATATTTTTCTCAATTGACGTATTTCATAGAGGTCTGTTGCCGAAAACGCTCACTTATCATGTAAATAGATAGGTAAGAAAAGCCATAATTTAATTTAAAACATAAAGAACAGGTACTGACATTTTAAACAAATGAAAAATTGAAACTCAACATTGTCACCGTGGATAAATAATATTGATTAATTAATAATAATAATATTGTTAATACTAAAGAAAAGAAGCTACCGCATGACAGTATCAAATGTTCAAGCTAAATGGCTGTGTTTTCTACGAGTCCAGTCATAACTGCATGCATATTGTTGCTTTTGCGCGTTACGTTCACGCGTTGCGTTCAGTTACAAGTGTAACACATTAAGTCAAAGACATCGCGAGCGATCGACCAAAATTGGCATCGCGATCGACCGGTCGATCGCGATCGACTTGTTGGCCACCCCTGTTATATATAACAGATCAGGGAAAGTAAAAACTTTTCTGTGAAATTAACTTCTCATAAATAAATTAATTAAAATATCTATAACCGTAAGGCAGATAATAGTAGGACTTATCTGCCTCACGGTTATAGATATTTTAATTAATTTAATTATGCTTAGGGCTAAAAGCATTTTCTGTAATAATTATGCTGTCATAAATACTTAATTTTAATTTGGCAAACGGATGTACAGTACATAAGTAAAATCACATAAACTAACTAATTTATCAGTTTTTTAACACGCGCATTCGGAAAACCTACTTTATTATACAGGTATCTTTAACGGAAAATAAGTGCGAAAAACAAACAAAACACAACAAAGCGTAACATTAATCATTTTTAAGTGTCGTTTAATCCAATTGTATAAATGTGGCAATGCTATGTACACCAATGTAAAGCAACATCTATTCAATTAAATACGATCGTTCCTCTGTGAGAAAAATAAAATAAATTGAGGTAACAAGCGAAAATTAAAAATAAGTTTTACTCTGATTTGTTTTAATCCTATTTTTTCTGTAACAATTTTATTTTGTATACATTAAAAAGTATTTTTTTATAGCAGAAAATTGATTTTGATAAAATTATTTTCCTATTTTTAAATAAATAATATCGTTTTCGGTATCTGAGTAATAAAAAATGTATGCTTAAAGAATAGACTTATGTAACTTTTTACAATGGCCTGGTTTAAAAAGCATGGTATAATAATTGAACTTTAATGGACGTCCGTTTTATTTCATTAAATTTTATAGTTTATACATTTTATTACTCATAAACGGGTAAAGATTTTAGGGGATTGAGTTTTGTTGGACGTCCGAACAGTGCCGTCTTTAGAACGTAAGGGGCCCTGGGCCAGAACCAAGATGGGGCCCCGTTAAGAAAACAGAAACAATAATATATTACAGATCTAGGGATGCATTATTTGTTTCCTCCCGTGGAGTATATACGATTTTTCACCTCCCTCGGCCCGGAAGTGGAATTTTCTTTCCGCGCAGCAGGAAGAAAGTACTATTTTCGGCCGAGGTGTGGTGAATAAAAAGTATCAAAAATTTTTTTAGTTTTCTTACTCAAGAATAATTATTTTAAAAATTAAGTTAATATATTAATCATTGAGTTTTTAATTTTAATCAAACTTTTTAATCAAACTTCAATTAACCTATTTTTTATTTGTGACTTTATTACTTTCGGATTAGGGGGCCCCCTACGACCTAGGGGCCCTGGGCCAGGGCCCCGTAGGCCCTGCCGTAAAGACGGCACAGCGTCCGAAGAGGTGAGGAGGTTACGGAAACTTGGACAAACTGAGACAATGGGAGAGGAGGAGTAAAAATCTCAAGAAAAATGTGGACGTAATTTATGGACGGTCCAATTTTTTGAACAAATGAAACAAGTAGAAAGTTTATTAATAAAAAGCAGACTTTAATTTCGTAGTGATAGCAGGTAAGTTTTCTCCGGTGCTCGGAGAAAAATCCACAGCTCGCTCCCCGCTAGAGAGGAAAATAAAAGAAAAAGAAGTAAAAATCCACCAGGTGTCTTCGAAACCAAGACCTAGTATCGAGCGAGGTTACCGCCATCTCGCGTCCAGGTAAGGAAAGAAAAGTTTGTAAATTTTTCGATTCGTCGAAAGTTATTAAGCGTTTATATACGCGCGCGGACGAGATCGCCTAAAAAACGGAATTGCGATCGAGTAAAGCGAGAGAGGAAGGAATCGGAGGGGAAGGCGAGAGGAAGGATCGTCCGGAGGGATCCGAGACCCGCGACGGACCAACGTATGAAGCGAAGGGTCGAAAGGCACGAGAAGTATGTATGGGTACTTGACGGCATTCCGGGGAGGATGACCATCTACGGGCCGAGTGGCGGGACGCTTTTCGTCGATCCTGTCGAAAATGCGCCGTCCTCTTAAGTGCACGCGCCCTGCCGATCCGCCGTTTTCTTCACGCTTTACTTTTCGCTCCCGAGATGTTATCGTCTAGAGAAAGTGACGGCTGACTCGCCACGTGCTCTCAACTACGACCGTCGCGTTCCATCTTTCGTATATATACAAAGTAAGTCCGTCTTTTATCCCGTCTTTTATTCCTTCCGAGCATTTTATTTCAAAAATGTCAAGAATTTTAATTTGGTTATCTTAGCGACATCTAGCGACGGATAATACAACTATCCTGACTACGGTTTTTCGATGGCAGGCTCCTTTAGCCTCACGTTCTCGTGTCATATTTATCGCCTGTTTCTTCGTCTCCGATGAAAATTTTGTTTATTTATCTATTTTTTTTTCTTATGTCTACTTGTCGTTAGCGCAATTCACAATTATTACAATTTGTTTCGTTGATCGTTCCGATTTACGAGAGAATTCGGATTTCGCGGCGTTCTGCGCATTTCCATCGGCGCGCGTTATAAAAATGAGATGGTCGAAACCTGGAAGGAGGGAAAAAGTCCGTAACGTCACACTGCCACAGCATTATTGATTCCAAGTTATCAATCGCCGAACGTCGTTCTAATGAGCTTTCCCTGTTCAAAACGAAAAAAAAAAAAAAAGGAAAGCGATGCTGCGGAAACAATAAAATACAACTGTTGATTTCAGTATTTTAAGTGAAAAAGAATGGAATTTTAATTTAAAAATAAAGAAAAATCGATTAAATTTTATCGATACGGTGACCTATTTTCTCATGGAAGATGAATTGCATATTCTGCCAAAGACGAAAATACAACAAATCCTCGCTGTTATATACCGATATAGTCTTTATCGGTACGATATAAAAGTGTTTAAATTACAATTACGCACTTATCGCATATAATTTATTAACTTATATAGCCTACGTTTTATTATGTAGGATGTATACATGTTTCTAGATAAAAACGTGAAATAATAATTAGCAGATTATCATTATGTTAATATATATAAAAGTATAAAATTAATACAACGTTAAACTCCTAATTCTTATTTCGCGTTTTTATCTAGAAACATATATATACGTCCACAATAATAAAATATAGGCTATTTAAGTTTATATACTTTATGCCATAAATCCATAATTGTAATTTAAATATATATTAAATATAATACTGTATGTGAAGGTATAAAATTAATGCAATGTTAATCTGCTATATTATGTATGCATATACTGGTATATATATAGACATAGTGAGTAATGTGTGATTATAAAAAGTCTAGCAAAATGTTATAAATGGTTTAAATTTTGATATATTGATTCAAAAATCAGATTATATTAATACTTAATTTTTTGTATTAAAAATATATCATGATTTGAAATGATTTTTCTAGGAAAGTCTTTCTCTAATGACAGTTTAGATAAAAATACCAAAGTAGTACTTAGAAATTCTGCTTAATACAAGTTTGGGGGATTTAAAGGCATTAAAGCCTTCCTTATATACAGTTTGTAGAGGAAGATGTAACTGGATTCAATGAATTCTTAAAATGCATAATGCATTGTTCAATATTTAACATTCCAAATGGTTAATGTGTACCTAGGTAGCCAAGATGGCGGCTTGTCTCTAATTCCAACAAGGAAACAATGGAATGCACGTTCTAACCTAATAAATTAGCATAATTATTAGCAACCAAATTATTAGAATAGGGGTAATTTATTAAGATAGGTTAGGTTAGGTTAGAATGTGCATTCTATTGTTTCCTTGCTGAAATTAGAGACGAAGCCGCCATCTTGGCTACCTAAGGTAACATTAACCTTTCAAACTAAGCATCTGCGAGAGAATGACTTTCGTATCATCAGAAAAGCAGCATTTCTGGCTTTTTTTTTTTTTTTTTTAATTTTAAAAATAATTATTTAAATTATGATAGTGATTTTAGTTTGAATATTTATTATTATTTTAGCAATAATGTTAAATCAAATTTTGTATATTCAATATAAGGAAAATAAGGACTGGGTTAATTTATTTGATTCACATATATACACATATGTATAGTAAATTGTGTATGGGGATAACAGTCAACTGTCTAGCAACTGTTTGCAATTATTTAATAAATACATACTATTTTATTAAGAGATAAACTAGTTTATGTACTTTGTTTAGAAACTATCTTTGATGAAAAACAAAATCAATTTTAGTGAATGAGAATATAATCTACTTTCAACATTTCTCTAACAATCAATGATATAGAACTATTATCTTCATTCTAATATTGTAATCTGTATAACTCTTCAGTTGAGGTCCAACTTGAGAACGACATCTTAAAAAATACTTGAGAAGATTAAACTGTCTATACTTATTATTGAAAATTAAGAGAGAAAATTTAGTTTTGAAACATTTAAAATAATAATCATTAATTAAATAAGTTTTTAAATTAAGGTCAGTGCATTCAAAAGGCCAAAAGGGAGTCTAACTCGATAATTAAAAGTGTTTGAATAATTATAAGTACCTTTAATTAACGTAAGCAAGACAATTGTATTGCAGATGATCCAATAAACCATTTGACATTGTAAATGCTTTTAAAAATATTTTGAAGTCTCAACAAATAAATTTTTTGCATCAATGAGGAGGATTTATGCTTCAGTAGCCTCTGTGGATTAAGGTTAACTATACTATGAGAGAGAAATAAAAAGTAAAATAGCCAAAGATTTTAAAAGATTAAATCTTTGGCTATTTAAATGTAAAAACCATATTATGTTCATGTACTGCAGTTAGTACAATTATATATTAAAATATACAATCTATATCAACGTCACAGCAGAATTCGATTTTGCATTTTCTCATGTCAAACGTTATTTCCAGCACGTGTTTCACATTTCTGTTAGAAATGAGTGTCTGAAAGCTAACAATGCTTATGCTGAAGGAAAAATATGAACTTGTGTCTGAATTTGAATGTAAGAAAACTTCGCAAGCCGAATTTGAGTACATGGGCATTTCAGATTATCACTGAAGAGCAATGACAAATGCTTGTAGAAATGTCTTAAGAAAATAAAATTTCCATAATTTATTGTCATGAACATAATCAAATGCAACATTTAATACAAAAATATTGAAGAATACAAAAAAATTTGCCTTTGCAAATATTAAGGTGACCAACCATCCTTCTTTAGGGAGGACAGTCCTCCTTTTGTAAGTTCTGTCCTCCCTCGAAAAGTGTCCTCCTACATGTCCTCCTTTTTGATATTTGAAGATTAATTTGTAAATCTCCATATTTGATTGATGCCAAGCTGATCCATTGCATGTAATGTGATGTGATGTGTTTGTATTTGACATGACAGTTCATCAAGGCTCAGTACAGTGCAGTAAGATGCGATTATGAAACACGTGCTCTGCACAGGAGACCTTGAGAGAGTGTGCTGCATGCAAGTAGCTTTGTTTACTTCTTACCGAAACATAACACGGCACATGCGCATGCAGTAGAGATTATTATAGTGTATTATTGTTGCAATGAATAAAATGTTTCTTTTATTTACAATATTTTTTCCTTCAATTATTTGTGTCCTCCTTTTCATTATAAAAATGTTGGTCACCTTACAAATATATTTATTAAGCAATACACATTTTTTTATAGAGGCATAATCTCAAATAAAAGATCATCTCTATAAGTGAAGATTGTGTTTGGTTTGTCACTGGTGATTGTGAAGACAAATTGTTTTTTTGTATTATTCAGTATATTTTTAATAGGTAAATTACTGTCAGCCATATTTGATTGAAATCAACTACAACACTTACATTTGTAAAATGGTCATGGTTGTTACATGTTGGCCTATGTTTATAGTGCATTCAGTGGGAACAATGTGCTTGATGTGGTGAATATTTTTTGATATTAGATTTGGTTTGAGATAATTTTATTCATAAATCAGGCTCAACTTTAAGCTTATATCTGTATTTGATCTTATGAGCTGTCAATGCAGAAAAACCTGACTTGCAAAGATAGGAAGTAATAAAAGGCATCAAAACTTTCACAGCAAGCCTAGCCAATTCATGATATTCTTTCAACAACTCAGAAAATTTTAACCTACTTGTCTTGATAAAATGACTTTTTAGATTAGTCTGATGAAATGTCAAGTTTCTGCTGGATAACTGACAGTCCTGGAACAGGTGTATCATAATGAAATGGATTCTGTATCCATGAGTGTGGATCACAAGATAATTTGGAGAAACGTTCATGCAATTGCTGGGCAAGCATTCTCAAGTGTTTTATTATATCAGTCTTCACATTTGAGCCAGTAGCTGTGTCTGCTGGACAGAGAGCTGTGCAATGTTGGGAAGTGCTCAAACTTCACTCGCTCTGCATAGCTTGCCCAGAAATTCAACTTCTTTATCATACAATCTTACATATTGTACTTTCAAAAAAAACTTTATCATATAAATATTCTCCACTTCTAATATACCGGGATGATATACTCAACGTTTTCTCCAACCTATTAACCAGAATAATACTTTTCGATATTTCCCTCCTGCTATGGGCTCAAGGTGCATGAAATGAATGTGATTTGGGTGCTGTCATCCATTGGGGGTTACCACGCTGTAGATGGGCTTATTAGGCTTGGTGACGAATGCGCTTTGGAGTATTATGTAATCGAACACCGTCGGATGGGGAAGTGTGAAGGTCAACAACCAACTCACTATGATGTTTATCGAATGCCTGAGGAAGAGCCCAGGAGAGGCATCGAAAGCATTGGCAAATATCGAAAAGTATTACTCCGGTTAACAGGTTGGAGAAAATGTTGAGTAAGCTTTATCATAGCTTTAATTTTGTCAGGTGCTTTGAATACTGTGGAAAGAACTCCTCTGAAAGCCTAAATTTAATTCATTAAGGAGAGAAAAAATATCTGCCAAATATGCAATCCTTTGGATCCAAATTAAGTGCAGAAGACAATTGCCCAACTCAAAAGGATGCTTCAAAAAGACAAACTTAAGTTTATCATGCAGTTCCATTATATGTATCAATACTTTTTACCTTACGAGAGTCAGTAGACTTCTGTGTACAACAACAGCATAACATGCTCACTAACCATTTCATTAGATAGAAGTAAATATCCTAGTCTTTACAAAGTTGACAATTTTGACCTCTTCATTAAAGACAGTTTGACCAATTATGACCAATTTGCATTTTTTATAGAGACATAGCCTCCAATAAAAGGTTCTCTTTAACAACTATACTTCTTCCTGTAGACTGGATGAAACTTAATTCTTTCTTACACGAAAAACCTTGACAATCCAGTGTTTTTATATACAACTGCTAACGTTTTCAACCCCTTCGGGGTCTTCATCAGGCACAGCACAAAGGTAGTTTCAAATGCCCGTGAATGGAACCAAGAAACCAAAGCGAGTTCTATTCCAATTTTTGAAATCAAAGAAATTGGAAGATAAAAATGGAACATTATGCACGAGCTATTATCTATTATCTACGCCTGCGTACTATTTACGTTCACCGCTCTTTAAATTTAAAACAATTAATGCAATATTAAGTTATTTGTGGGTGTGGGATTCCCTCATAGCAAAATTTCCATGCTTGCGAGATGTTGATTGCATCCTTGTAGTTGATGCACGTGTTGTGCAAACCCGCTTTATATATCTCTAGGGTCTCCAGCGTTCTGAGTTGGTCCGTGTGTTGTGACATTCTGATTATACGGGCGTTTTTGAGGTCGGCAGTGATTCCCTGCTGTGTGGCATACGTTGCCAGTGTGGTAGATAGTTTATTATTGGCAATGTCGTACCTGTGCTCTCGGAGTCGCTGATGGAGGGAGCGTTTGGTCGAACCCACGTAGACCAGACTTCTATTAAATCTGTCATCCCACAGGGGAACCTCATATACGCCCGGTGCGTGTTTCATGTCCAAATTGTCCTTCCCATTTCGAAGTAAGCTGTAAACTGATCGCGGTCTCCTGTAAGTTATTTTATTTCGGGTGCTGGATGCGATTTCTCTGTATATCGCATCTAAATGGTGGTTGTACTCAACTATTTTTCTTGCACTAATATCTGCGGATCTTACCCCGGCTTGTAGGTTGTTACGAGTATTTCCCCGTGCGTACTTGCGTGCCATGTTGTACACTATTTTTCTATCATAACCGTGTTGAGATGCCACTTCCTGGATACGGCCTAGCTCGGCCACTGTGTCTTCATACTTCGAGTTGTGCGTGAATGCGCGCTTAATTAGTGCCCTAAAAGCCGCTATCTTATACGAATATGGATCCTCCGAGGAAGCTGGGATGAACAGAGGTACATGGCATTGTTTGTAAAATACTTTATGAGTGATTTTATTATCTCTTATTTGAATGTCCAAGTCGAGGAAATGTGCGGAGGTGTTGCTTTTTTGTTCCAATTTAACGCTTAGCCCATACCCGTTGGTGTTCATTGCATTGATAAACTCATTTATGTCTGGTTCTGCCTTCCATATGATAAGGATGTCATCTACATACCTCCTGTAGAGGAGGATGTTGGTAAGGAATGACGGGATTATTTGTTGTTCAAGTCTCCTGATCACTAGCTCGCATAAGTCACCCGATAGTGGGCTACCCATGGGGACACCTCGTTTTTGTACGTATGTTTTGTTATTAAACCGGAAAAAGGATGAGTAACAGAGGATATGCGCCAATTCTAGTATCTGTTTGCGGTGTGTATAGGCGTGTGGTCGGGCGAGTAATATATCCCTGAGCTCGCAAAAGCACGGCTGTATTTTAATGGATGGGAACAGTGATACAAAATCAAGAACGGTGATACACGTTGATTCTGTAGTGGTAAGAACCCTCAATGACTCCACCAGTTCGATCGGATTCCTGATAGCCCAAGGGTACGCCCTCATTTGGTCACACACAAGTTTGTGTATGGCCGATTCTAAAGCCCTGGTGGGGGATCTGGCCTTGTCTAGGACTGGTCTGAGAGAGGGTAGGTCCTTATGAGTTTTGGCAAAGGCGAACAGCCTTGGAACGTCAGGGGACGCCACAACCGCCCTACGCAAGCCCCACTCTCCAGCTAACTTGGTTTGTGTGAAACGTTTCACCCTTGCCTGTAACCTTTGGAGGTATCCATCTTCCGCGTTTTCACAGTCAGTGTCATTGATGTATCTTTGCATCATAGCCTCGTATGTGCATCTCTTCATTAGTACCAGGGACTTGCTTTTGTCAGCTCTGAGGATAACATTGTTTTGTTGCCTTAACCATTTCCTGGATGCATGTATAAGGCTCCAGAACCCGTCATCTTGCCTCCTCTTGTTGTTTTCGCTTATCTTGCTCACCACTTTCCACCTGTAAAATTCCTTTTGGGCCTCCGGAAGCCCGGTAATCAGGTGTTCCACGTCAGGCATAACTTTTTCTGGTTGTATGATATGATCCCCAGGTGCATACAGCGGTCCGTGTTTTAGTGCACGAGTAAGGTACGTAGGGGGGGAAATATTGTCCCAGCAGACCAGCGAGGGATTCTGTGACGTCTTCTTAGGCTTCTGTTTACCAATAATCCACCTCAATTTCTTTCGATATCGTTCATAAAGGCTTCTTTGTAGAATTTCTTGATACAGCGCTACCTTCCTGTTTAGCTCGATTAACATTGCAGGATTTTGTGTATGCATAATATTCTCTAGGTTAATCAGAGTTTTCTCCAAACTCAAAACTCTGATTAACCTAGAGAATATTATGCATAGACAAAATCCTGCAATGTTAATCGAGCTAAACAGGAAGGTAGCGCTGTATCAAGAAATTCTACAAAGAAGCCTTTATGAACGATATCGAAAGAAATTGAGGTGGATTATTGGTAAACAGAAGCCTAAGAAGACGTCACAGAATCCCTCGCTGGTCTGCTGGGACAATATTTCCCCCCCTACGTACCTTACTCGTGCACTAAAACACGGACCGCTGTATGCACCTGGGGATCATATCATACAACCAGAAAAAGTTATGCCTGACGTGGAACACCTGATTACCGGGCTTCCGGAGGCCCAAAAGGAATTTTACAGGTGGAAAGTGGTGAGCAAGATAAGCGAAAACAACAAGAGGAGGCAAGATGACGGGTTCTGGAGCCTTATACATGCATCCAGGAAATGGTTAAGGCAACAAAACAATGTTATCCTCAGAGCTGACAAAAGCAAGTCCCTGGTACTAATGAAGAGATGCACATACGAGGCTATGATGCAAAGATACATCAATGACACTGACTGTGAAAACGCGGAAGATGGATACCTCCAAAGGTTACAGGCAAGGGTGAAACGTTTCACACAAACCAAGTTAGCTGGAGAGTGGGGCTTGCGTAGGGCGGTTGTGGCGTCCCCTGACGTTCCAAGGCTGTTCGCCTTTGCCAAAACTCATAAGGACCTACCCTCTCTCAGACCAGTCCTAGACAAGGCCAGATCCCCCACCAGGGCTTTAGAATCGGCCATACACAAACTTGTGTGTGACCAAATGAGGGCGTACCCTTGGGCTATCAGGAATCCGATCGAACTGGTGGAGTCATTGAGGGTTCTTACCACTACAGAATCAACGTGTATCACCGTTCTTGATTTTGTATCACTGTTCCCATCCATTAAAATACAGCCGTGCTTTTGCGAGCTCAGGGATATATTACTCGCCCGACCACACGCCTATACACACCGCAAACAGATACTAGAATTGGCGCATATCCTCTGTTACTCATCCTTTTTCCGGTTTAATAACAAAACATACGTACAAAAACGAGGTGTCCCCATGGGTAGCCCACTATCGGGTGACTTATGCGAGCTAGTGATCAGGAGACTTGAACAACAAATAATCCCGTCATTCCTTACCAACATCCTCCTCTACAGGAGGTATGTAGATGACATCCTTATCATATGGAAGGCAGAACCAGACATAAATGAGTTTATCAATGCAATGAACACCAACGGGTATGGGCTAAGCGTTAAATTGGAACAAAAAAGCAACACCTCCGCACATTTCCTCGACTTGGACATTCAAATAAGAGATAATAAAATCACTCATAAAGTATTTTACAAACAATGCCATGTACCTCTGTTCATCCCAGCTTCCTCGGAGGATCCATATTCGTATAAGATAGCGGCTTTTAGGGCACTAATTAAGCGCGCATTCACGCACAACTCGAAGTATGAAGACACAGTGGCCGAGCTAGGCCGTATCCAGGAAGTGGCATCTCAACACGGTTATGATAGAAAAATAGTGTACAACATGGCACGCAAGTACGCACGGGGAAATACTCGTAACAACCTACAAGCCGGGGTAAGATCCGCAGATATTAGTGCAAGAAAAATAGTTGAGTACAACCACCATTTAGATGCGATATACAGAGAAATCGCATCCAGCACCCGAAATAAAATAACTTACAGGAGACCGCGATCAGTTTACAGCTTACTTCGAAATGGGAAGGACAATTTGGACATGAAACACGCACCGGGCGTATATGAGGTTCCCCTGTGGGATGACAGATTTAATAGAAGTCTGGTCTACGTGGGTTCGACCAAACGCTCCCTCCATCAGCGACTCCGAGAGCACAGGTACGACATTGCCAATAATAAACTATCTACCACACTGGCAACGTATGCCACACAGCAGGGAATCACTGCCGACCTCAAAAACGCCCGTATAATCAGAATGTCACAACACACGGACCAACTCAGAACGCTGGAGACCCTAGAGATATATAAAGCGGGTTTGCACAACACGTGCATCAACTACAAGGATGCAATCAACATCTCGCAAGCATGGAAATTTTGCTATGAGGGAATCCCACACCCACAAATAACTTAATATTGCATTAATTGTTTTAAATTTAAAGAGCGGTGAACGTAAATAGTACGCAGGGGTAATATTCATCCCAGTTTAAACTGTCATTAGCAGGATCTTCATAAGAGTTGATGAGTATTCTCCTTTCCAGTGATCTTCCAATATCTGATCCACAATGCCGTCTGTTTTTCAAAATTTTTCATAGTGTAACCAACAGTTGACTGAAGAGGGGCAAAGCCCGAAACGTGTACAAGACAACGTACCGTATCGACTAAACTGAATAAAGATATTTGATGGAAAACTTGCCAAGTGTCTTTGGAACACAACACAACACTAGTGTTTACTAAGCCTAAAATTTTTCATATTTCATTGTGTTTCAGACAATTGCTCCAGTTTTGTAGCATGACTTGCAAAATAGCTTGTTGCCATAAAGTTTTGACACTTTGTTCTGTAAGAATTGTATTATTGCTACCAATAGAGCCTTTCACATTTGTCTAAATAAGCTCAATAGCATGGACTTCACAATGATATGGAGGTCCTTATCACTATGTGCTTCCACTGATTAGCTAGTCATCAATAATGAATTTCTTTTTGCCATTCATTGACTTCACTTTTTTCAGGAGTGCAAGTGTCAGAAATCCATTGTTGCATTTTACATCATAATCTCTGATTTCCATTTCAAAGCCACTTGATGATTTCCAATTTCCTGTTCTTGCTGGTGGGTGCCTTGTTGATTTGAATGGAGTGATAAGTTGTCCATAACAATAATTGAATTTTTAGGCATGTTTGAGTTTTAAGAAGCTACTCTACAAACAAATGTTGAAAATTTTGGGAGTTTATTCCCTCGTGATAATCCTTGGATTTTGTTTTGGAGGTGGAAATCAATTTGGCTTCTATAAGTCCATCTTCCATGCACATAGGAATGGCAATCTTTTTCCTTTGGACCAATACCTGAAGGGCTTTCAACAGTTGTGTCCATCCATGATTTTGACTGTATTGGAACAGTATTCTGGTCACTTATCTCTCATCTCTTCTTTCAGAGACAAATGACATCAAATCAAGAGACAAAATTTGTCTTTCAGAGACATAGGCGATTCTGGTCATTCATAACGATCTTGTTTTTGTTGTTGACATCATGATTCTATTAGGTTGATTATACATGTTCGGGTTATCTGCACGCACAACACAGTATAGAATTTTAATCAATAAAGTTGTAAAATTTCCAAAAATGTAGAGTACAAAATTATAGATCATGTGATAAGAAAGCATGCTTTTAAATAAAGCACATAATTTTGATTAAGATATGTTATATGTTTTTTGTTTTCGTAATGTTTTTAAATATCGTAATGTCAAAATATCTTGGGTAACATTGGCTCTTCGCAAATAAAACCTTTATTAACCTAAGTTAGAAAAGTGTATGTACTTAGGGAGAAATTAGAACAACAATATTTCGAAAAATACTTAGAAAGACGGATAAGGTTCACAGCATATTCAATAGTTAAGAAATTGAAGCAGGATCATTAAAAAAAGACTGAGTTAGTGGTGTTTCCGAGTAACTGCTTAAAAGTATCATAAGCATTATCTATCTCAAAATATTCTTTTCTGAGATAGAGAATGTTCCTAATATGGTTGTAGAAGGCAAGTAGCGTCCAGTCGTCCATATCGGATATAACGAAATTGAGGCAAAAGATGAAAGATGGGTTGAAAGAGAACTATCTGCTTGTCTCTGAGAGACAAGAGAATCTTCAAGAGAAAAAGTTGTCCTGAGTTGCGTTTGGAGAGACACGATGGTCTTTCGAGATGTAAACAAATGATTAGCCAACCAGCAACTGGCTTGTGACGTAGACACTGTCTCTCGTCTTGAGAGATGATGGCCAGAATACGGCCCCTGGTCTTCAAAATCCATGTTTCATCAAGCCAGACTACAGGATAAGGATTTTCTGATTCTGTGATCATTTTTATCAAACAAGTGCAATTTCTTTGCATGGAAACAATATGCAGTTTCATACAAAAGTTTTTTGTTGTTTAGCTTATCCCACCTAAAACCTAGCTTCTGCAAGACCTGTCAAAGGGAACTTTGACTGTAAAAATTTATTTTTCTGGAAGTGCTTGAAAAATGCTGTGCACAGTTGGAAAAACCTTTTGTGCATACATTTTGTGAACCATCTTGTGAACAAGAGATAAACTGAAGTTGTCCAAACCTGTTACCAGAGATATAATACATGTGATCTTTTTTTCTGGCAGTTTCTAACTTTTCCTGGGTTCTCTTTTTTTTTTTTAAATTGAATGAACAGTTCTTTTTGACACTTCTGTTGTCACCAGATTCATTTTGCAACATTGTTTAATTCCTTTATGTAGTTTTTCTCTTTTTTCTTCATCCATAAATCTATGCACATTGCACAGTATTTCATGTACCTGGCTATTTAAAGGCTTTTTTTTTTAAGGAAGCACACATTATTTTGGAGAAAATCCTAAGACTTCAGAAAAGTCTCTGTTGAAGTAAAAAACGTTATGATTGACTGTTAAATTTATATATCACCCCTCTAGTTCTCCCTAGACTGCAAAAAGTTCACTTTTGTATTGGCTACAAAAGACTCAGTTTAAGTACTTTCATGTAGCAAAATTACCATAGAATTATCAAATTCCATCACCCTATCTCTCCTAAAATAGGTACAGTTGGAACCAAGTGTAATCTTTTGTTGCACTGACTAGTAATATACATTTTTTCATTGTTTCATATAACAAGCAATGTTTAATGACTTTTAATAGTGCCCACAAATTGAGCTAATTTAATTTATAAATACTGGATATGTATATTCTAGTTAAGTTTCATTTCAATACACAATTCCAAATAAAGAATATTATTATTTAATTATATTTGACAATTTCCATTAAAGACTTTCACCTTATTTGTTTTACAACCCATTTATGATAAAAATATAAAATACCATGACATCATTCTCGACAATTTATCATTTCTGGGTTGTACTGTCTTATAGGAAAATTACATAACACTTTCCAAAACATTTTGAATTATTAATGTTAGCAAATTTATTATAGTAAATCTTTTCATCATATACAATGTACGGTACAGTATAATTCCCTTAGTCATAACTCCAATTCAGCTTCTAACTCATCCACTGATTTTGACAAACTTTTTATTTTGACTTATCTTAAGTCAAAATAAAAAGTTCTTAAGAAAAGAATATTGAAAAATATTCTTATTCTTTTTAGTTATTCATCTCCTTGTTTCCATTGAAAGAATTAGTATTAATTTATAATGATGCAAATGATTTAGGACAGTTTGCAATAAATTGGAAGAATAAACGTGTTGAATGTCATTAGCCAATGTATTGGATGATTTTGTTAATATTCCAAATAACAATGATGCAATTGAATAATTATCACCTCTAAGCCTTTGGATTTCCGGTACAGTTCGAATATAGTAAATGAACAAACCCCTGGATTTGCTAATTGAAGCGGTATCGCACGGTCTGATGTATACTCTGCACTCAACGAGACCCCACTTGAGACAGTGATGCCAGATATTGAAAGATTGGTCTGCGGCTTGGATGAAGTCCATAAGGGATACTACAGATGGAGAGTGGCCACAAGAATATGCTCTATCAACCACAAAAATCAAGGAACGAACATATGGAGGCAAGTTAGAAGGACCAGGAAGTGGTTAGCCAAGGAGCATGTTGTTTTACTGAGAGCAGATAAAAGCAGAACACTAGTTCTCAAGGAGGCAACATACAAGACGATGATGAGACAGTACATAGTAGACACCGAATGTGAAGGAGGATAGCTATGTTTATAAACTTCAGGCCTGGGTTGTACATTTCACAAGCGCATGCCTCTTGCCAGAAAGCAGGGACTAAACAAGACAGTGGTAGCATATCTGGACACACCTAGGCTCTTTGCTTTTGCGAAAACACACAAACCTACACCTTCCCTCAGACCAATCCTAGATAAAGCCAGATCTTCCACTAAGATTCTGGAAAATAAGGTACACCAAATAGTAGCAGAACATCTGAAAGATTATCCCTTATCGGTGAGAGACTCCAAAGAGCTAATAGACACAGTAGTGAAGACACAAATAACAGAGAACACTCACGTCACGGTGTTTGATTTTGAAGCACTATATCCTTCCATTAAACTGCAGCCCTGCTTTTGCACCCTTAGAGACATCTTACTGGACAAGTATAACTTATCGGTGCAATGCAAACAAGTCCTTGAGCTTATGCACCTCATGTGCTACAATTCAATATTTAAGTTCAACAACACAACATACTTGCAAAAAAGAGGGGCACCCATGGGGAATCCCTTCTCAGGCGATTTATGTGAATTAGTACTGTGGCAGTTAGAGAGGGAGGTCATCAACAGTTTTACATATGAAATCATTTTATATTGGAGATATACAGATGATGTGATAGTCTTTTGGAAAAGCGAGCCGAGGATTAACAATTTTCTAGACAGCGTGAATAACAATTCGTACGGACTCACCCTAAAAATAGATCAGATGTCTACAGCCAGTGTAAATTTTCTGGGCATCACCATACGGCTTAATTAAGGAAGGCAAAATGGAGACTGAAGTATACTACAAACCCAGCTTCCGTCCTTTATACATACCGGCAGGGTTTGAGGATCCTTATTCCTATAATGTGGCAGCATTCAAGGCATTAACAAAATGTGCTTTCACACACAACTCTAGATGGGAGGACACACTCAAGGAACTTGAACACCTAGAAGACATTGTGACAGGTCACAGGTACAATAGAAACATAATAGGAATTTAGCTCAGAACTATAGACCTCAGAGTGGGCGACATACCTCCACAGACCAGATATACTTGATTGGGACCTCAATAATATAGCACAAAAGAAGGGCACAAAAATAGCTTACAAGAGGGCACAAACAATTTACTCCCTATTGAGGAATGCTAAAGACACACCTGATAGTTTGAGGGCACCAGGAGTATATAGTGTCCCAATAAGGGACCATAGGTTCCAGAGAAATTTGGTATACATTGGATCAACCAAATGGTCTATACCAGGGGTGGGCAAAAGCCGGCCCGCGGGCCGGATCCGGCCCTTTTGCTAATTTTATCCGGCCCGTTGAAAAATTCCGCACGCAAATTTTTTTAAACTCTTTTATGAGATTTTGTTGACATCAACATTATTAGTGTGCGTACTGTATATATAATAGGCGTAATAAAATGGGCGGTCGGCTGACTACACTAGTGTGGACGATGTCGCGACGATCGCTCTCAGGGCGGTTTTTTCGTCGAACACAAAGGAGATCGCGCTAGGTTCGAAATGCATGTGTGGACGGCATATGCTGCACTCCTCTCACTTTTCGAGGGACGACAGGTCGCACCACGCGTATTGTTAATTTTGATTTAGCACTGATCGCATACTCTTTTTTGTTCGAGTCTAATATTAGTTTGCAAATATAAAATTGAAAAAGTGGACTTTTTGTAAGTAAAATTTTAAAACATTGGTTTTATTTTATTGTATTAATTAAATTATTTATTTGTAGACCTTTGTAAAATGAGTCAATCTAAAAAAAGAAAAGTTGATTTGGAATGCAGAAACTTCAATGAAGCTTGGACGGTAAAATATCTTTTTACAAACATTAATAAGAAAGCAATTTGTTTAGTTTGTCAGGAAACAATTGCTGTTTTCAAAGAATACAATTTAAACAGGCACTTTACAACAAAACATCCAAAATATGCATCACTTTCTTTAAAAGAACTTCAAACTGTAGCAGAAAACTTAGCAAAAAACTTGAATAAGAAACAAAATATTTTTACCAAACAAAGTAATATAGAGAAATCTACCACAAAAGCAAGTTATGTTGTCGCACACAAAATTGCTAAGTTCTGTAAGCCGTTTTCTGAAGCAGAATTTGTTAAACAATGCATGGTACAAGTGTCGGAGATATGTTGTCCTGAAAAGAAACATATTTTTGAAAATGTAAGCCTTTCGAGAAGAACAATAGTACGACGGATTGAAAATATTTCAGGAAACTTACTTGACCAGCTAAGAACAAAAATTGCTGATTTTACCTATTGTTCTCTGGCTTTAGATGAGTCCTGCGATATTACTGATACAAGTCAATTATTAATATTTATTCGCGGCATTAACAAGAAATGTGAAATTAGCGAGGAACTTCTTAGTGTGCATCCAATGAAAGATACAACTACTGGTGAAGACTTCTTTCTCGCTGTTGAAGAGTGTTTAGTTAAAGTAAGTTTAACTTGGAATAAAATAGTAAGCGTCACTACGGATGGTTGTCCTAGTTTAACAGGGAAAAATGTAGGCTTACTTAAACGAATTCGCGACAAAGTAAAAGAGTTACAACCAGAACACGATATATTATTTTTGCACTGCATTATTCATCAAGAAGTGCTATGCAGAAAAGTTTTGAAATTGAATCACGTCGTTACTGTTGTGACCAAAGTTGTGAATTTTATCCGAGGACGTGCCGTAAATCATCGACAGTTTGTTGAATTTTTGAAAGAAATTGAAAGTGACTTCTACGAAATTCCTTATTACACTGAAGTGAGATGGCTTAGCATTGGTAAAGTTTTGGACAGATTTCAATATTTGCTTGATGAAATAGTATCCTTCTTGTCGATAAAAGAAAAACTACATGATTTTCCTGAATTGCAAAATAAGGCTTGGCTAAACGATTTCTCGTTTTCAGTAGATATCGTAAAATATTTGAATGAACTAAATATAAATCTACAAGGGAAAAACCAATTCGCTTTCAATATGCACTCAAACGTCAAAGCATTTATGACAAAACTCAATTTATTTGCTGAAAACTTTAATAATAAATTATTAAATCATTTCCCCTCATTGCAAGCACGGCGAGAATCATTGAAAAATACAGATTTTTTTAAATATAGTGCAATAACACAAGACCTGCATTCTGAATTCCAAAGAAGATTTCAAGATTTCAAAGCTATTGAAAAACCTTTATCATTAATTAGCCAACCTTTCAATTTCGATGTGCAAGAAGCTCCTGTTGAAATTCAACTAGAACTAATTGACTTACAATCAAATAATTTACTAAAAGAAAATTTTCACTCAAACGAATTGAGTGCTTTCTATGGCGCTTTGAATAACGAACATTTCAAACATTTTTTGAACTATGTTCAAAAATACCTTGTTTTATTTGGTTCGACATATATTTGTGAAAGAACTTTTTCTTTAATGGTTTCCACGAAAAATAAATATCGATCACAAATTACTGACGAAAATCTACACTCGGTATTAAGGATTGCTACAAGTGATTTGGAACCCAATTTTGAAGAAATAATGTCAGATGAACATTCGAGATTTCACGTTTCGCATTAACTTTAAATATTTATTTTAACGTTTGATGTTTTTCTTTTCTTTTTTGAATTCTATTTACTATTATATTTACGAAATGCAATATAAATGTTAAATTGTAATAACTATGTGTCAATATAAAATAATTTGTATCGTTAAGACATAAATAAGTAACAAAATAAAATCTTTCATTGACTGGTTTATCTAATAGCCATTTATTTATAATAATATTTCTTTAAAAATTACGTGACATATTTTATTCAAATTGAAATGATACTTAGTGTTTTTGTCAAAAAAAAAAAAAATTGGGCAGGGAAAAAACTCCATCCAAAACATCCGCTTGTGCAAAGCATACGCGGTATAGTCCTCCGGCCCGGGAGACATTTTGAAAATTTCATTTTGGCCCGCGCTTTAAAGTATTTGCCCACCCCTGGTCTATACCCACGATACTCAACCTGCAGCCCGCTGAGCTTTTGTGAGTGGTCCGTACGTGACCTGTAAATAATGCAGTCAAAATATAAATTTTGAAATTTTTGCGGCAAAAAATAGATTCAGTCACTTCGCCCACACTGCTAAGTCCCTTTTATCCTTTCTGTAAAAAAAATGTGCTCAAATTTTACGTTGTTCACATTAACGTATCTGTGTGAAATGTCATACTCAAAAATGAAATATGCAAAGAACATATATATATAATATATATATAGAAATCGGCTTACTGATTCACACCTGGATGCCGTTTTACGAGTAGCATGCAGCAGTTACAAGCCTAATTTAAATGAAATTGTGAAAAAATGTTTGCAATATCAACAGTCATATAATTTCTCACTCACCCTAGAAATTTAGTGTGAGTTTTTTATTATAATCGTTATGTTGCGGCCTGTGTGTAATAGCTATCATGTGTATATGGCCCAAGGAAAAAAAAAGGTTGAGTAACACTGGTCTATACAAAAAAGGATTAAAGAACACAAATACGACATCGCCAAAAAAGATACACCACTGCCCTGGCAACATATGCCACCAATCCTGATGTAGAGGCCGAACCATTCTTTATAATGTTGGTGGACAACACCAACATTATAAAGAAATCCTTCCAGATGGACCACATCAGGTCCTTGGAAACACTCAAAATTTACAAGGCAAACAAATTGGGGAACTGTGTAAACTTCAAGGAAAGTAATGCAATATCTCAAGCATGGCGATATACCTGTGAAGACCATCCGCATCAATAATTACATATTATTCCCTCAAGGATCAGCCACAGCATTAAAATACAGTTATTGGGTACAAACATTCAAATCTGTACTATCAATGCATTTAACTGATTTAAGCAATTGTACTTGAATTAAATATTAGGTTCCATATTCTAAATTCTCTTGCCCTCAATTAGAAAGTTTGATCTAGTGGAGACAAATTTCTCCCTAGTTGACACCCATATTACCACAGACAATTTAGTAAATCTTGAAACATCTATTTGCAAGGCTTTTATATGATGATAACACCTACTGTCTGTTTTCTTTAATATTGAGGTTCTATAATTGCTGTTGGTGCAGTGGAATACTTTGTGATCTGCACAAATTTGGATTAAGGTAATATATATCTACCAATATATAGTAAAAATTTCCTATTGAAGATTCCAAGTTAGAACCAGAGCCAAGAACAACTTCACTTGGCTTGTGTTTTGAAATTCTAATATGAGGCCACCAATCTGCATTACAAAAGACAGGATTTGCATTTCCCAGAAAAGCTTTTAGTTCTTAACTGAGAAAAAAATCAACCGACCTTGATCAAAACAATTGTTTTGATCAAGATTCAATTGACACATTACATGAACAGTTTAGTACCTTTTAGTACTAATCTGCTCAACCTGGAAATAGACAAATGTTCTATGTTCCAGATTTATCAGGTCCTGAATACTTAAAGCTGGATTATTTGGATGTGGATGTGTAGTATATGATTTTGCATGAGAATCTATTTTTCAGATACTAGACCAATCCACCATCGAACACTGCATTTGTGTACTGGGACTTTTTGAACTTACCTGTTCAAAACTTATATATAGATGCTTTTGAGCCTTCAGTCACTCAGGAGGAAGTAGTTTTCTTATTTATTATTATACTATGTAAGGAACCTAAACTATATATTTTTTGTTAGCACTCTGTGTGTAAATGTAAATGAGTGTGCATGAAAATTAAATGAGCAGGTGGTGCGGTACACTGTAATGTCACCCCAGGAAGGATAAAAGCCCTGGGGAAGTAGGCCTCGAAGAGGTGGAGTTGCAGCTAGCAAGGAACGACAATGCCCTGTGGGTTACAAACGTACTGGATGAGAGTGACCTTCCTGGCAACAAGTAGAAGCAAATTGGAGCATAGGACCTTGTTAAATTTAGTAATTAGTCAGTTTGACTACATGAGAGGAGGAGATAGTTAGGACATGCTATTCATGCCTTAGAGGCTGCATTTGTACAGTTTTTTTATTATCAGTACTACCAAAAGCAAGTAGTTGAGAAGTGAATAAACTTAATTTTTTTTGTCTTAATGATTAGTCCCATTAATTCTGAGTTCTCAGCATTTAACAAATTGCCCATACTTCTGCAAGAAATGCAATCGTTTCATGTTGGTTCTCATACCAAGTTCAGGGACAAACTATTGACTGACTCTCTACTTTTGTTTGTGTAGCATCTGTACCATTAGGACATTTTTGGATCTAGAAAGAACAGCTGTAAATTTAAATCTCAGTCTAAATCTGTATAACCTATAATATGTAGGCTAAGATCTAAGTTACAACTTCAGAGATTATTTGCACTTGAACCATCAAGAACTAGCACCAAACTTGATCTGTGTAGTCTGGTCCTTTTTTCTATTGTAAGCATCTGAACAAGTTTCATGCCCTAACATTAATTGTCAATGTGTTGAGAGGAATTTGTTCTTTTGTATTTAGACCTCAATTCACATTATTAGAAATTTTTTTATATCTAAAACATTCAAGAAATGTGTGATACATGAAATTGGATGGTACTGCCAGAGCATTCAGTCTCATGCACTGTTACATAATGTGATGCTAATCCTAAAATTTAAAGTTTGCAGATTTCTCCAAATTTAAAATAAATATTATATAACAGGAATGTGCCATTATTTTTCATTTGTTGCACAGTTGCAAAATAAACACTTTAATTAATACTGTGTGTGTTCAGTATCTTGGCTATTTAGTCAATACAGGTACTCAAAGTAACCATACACTTGTAGCTTTGCAAAGTACATATACAGTGGAGGAGATTAGGTCGGTGTTTGTCGGTGTATCTATTTTCCTTTCGGCGTCGTCCAGCTGTCTGTCTTTATCTAGCCGACCATGCTGCCAAGCCATTCGGCAAACTCTAGTTCAAGCATTTTTTCTGGATTTTTCTTGACATCCCAATTGTCTGCTTATTCTGTTAAGAAGTTTTGCTGATTTGTGTTAACATGGCTGAGTCTCAAGATATTATCATGGGGCTAGGAGAGGAAATAAAGAAGAAGCTGTCCATCATCAAAGAATGTTTAGAGGCAACCCGCAACATGTGGACGGATCTCAAAGATAAAGCCATACAGAGTCTGGCTGGTGTAGGCAGTCTGATGCAGGAGCTCGAGAAAAGCTTTAATAATGTCATCCAACAGCAAAAACTCCACATTAACTCCCTCCAGCAACCTGTTAATAATGGCCACGGTTTGAGGAATTTAAGTGCCACAGGTAATAATGTCACGATTTTTCTTTTGGAGCGTTTGTTTGCGAGCCTTTTGCTTACCTGTAGTTCACACGTACTGACTTTTTGGGAAAGTCTGCTACCTTCTCGAGGTGCGTCCTGTCAGTAGCTCGTTAGAGTGAAGCTAAAAGCAGGCATTTCTTTTGCCTTTTTAAAGGCTCTTCTATGGCTAATAGGCCAAAACCTGAAGACAGCTGTAGTGAGGAAAGTTCCTCTGCTGGCAAGGAGGAAGGGGAGGTGGTGTTGGGTCCCGATGGGGACAGGTTTGCAGCCGCTGAAAGACTCCAACGTGAGTTAGGAAAGTACCTGACTAAAAATGGAGGATCTCGCATGGGAACGAGAAAACATTACGACTATATAATTGGTGTAGTAGGAGATATCATAGATTTCTTTCGGAAGGGAGAGAGAAAAGATCTGCAAGTCCAGATTAAAGAACTTAACGATAAAATAGAAAGCATTATGCAGCCAACCAGACCGCTCTATTCACAAGTTGTGACTAGTAAGAAAGCGGTGTCTACTAACGAAGTCATTTTCGTTGAACCAGAAGCAGAGGGGGATGACCCCGAAGAGACGAAGAAGAAGCTGAAGCAGAAAATTGACCCCAAACGTCTTGGGATAGGTATTCAGGCCGTGAGAAAGTTGAAGAAAGGCGGAGTGGCTATTGAAGTGGGTAGCACAGAGGAGAAAGTCAAACTAAGGAAGGAAATAGAAGGGGTCGGGCTTAAAATATCAGAGCCCACCAAGAGGAAGCCACGAGTGATAATATATGGCGTCCCCAAGGATTACACCAAGGAAGAAGTAATAGAAAGCATTTACCACCAAAATGAAGGAATAGCCGCAGTTCATAACGATATCAAGCAATACAAAGCAGAAGTCATAGCAAAGTTCCCACTGGGGGGAGAGACAAGCCCAGAACAAACTGGGTACTTGAAGTTACCCCAGTTTACAGGAATATTCTTAAAAAATTCAAGAAAGTGAATATACAGTGGATCAGATGCGGGGTCGACGACTTCGTGTCTGTTATACAATGTTTTAAATGTTGTCGTCTCGGGCATTTCGCCAAGGATTGCCCGAGAAGGAAAACGGGTATGTAGTCAGTGCGGCCAAGACCATACATATCGTGAGTGTCCAAACAAAAAGACTATTAAGGAGTGTGTTAACTGCAAAAAAGAAAAGGGAAGTAACTTTAACCATAATTCATGCGACAAGAGCTGCCCATCAATAATGAGAATCAGAAAAATGATAATGACAAAGATCGATTATGGACAATAGTCCCGTCATTAATCAAGAAAATGGAATGACTGTCTTACAAGTTAATCTTCAGAAGTCTAAAGGGGCCATGGCAGCTTTATGTAAAACGATGGAACGAGTGGATGTTGCTATTATTCAGGAACCCTACTGTTTTAGGGGTTCAATTGGTTGTGTTCGGAAGCAATACGTGCTTTTGCACGAGCCCTCTCCACTAGCCGCCATAGTGGTTAGGAACGCCAGGATCCCAGTTTTCTATCACGGGAACCTCAGCACTCGTAGGGTGGCCTGCGCCACTATAGGCACTGGTTCCAACCAGTATGTTCTGGTCAGCATCTACTGCCAAATAACCGAAAATCTTGAGGAGATTCTTGCCCCATTGGATAATATCGTTGGGCAGTTTCGAGGAGAAAGGATCATAATAGGAGGGGACATTAACGCCCACTCCCAACTGTGGGGCGACCCCGATAACGATGACCGGGCCGATGAATTCTTACAGTTCGTCAGCGCCAAAGGGCTGTACGTTATTAATGACCCCAGTTCCCTCCCCACGTTTGATGCCGCCATAGGGCAAAGCTGGGTGGATATCACTTGCTGTAACGGCAGGTCGCTTGGGCAGGTTACGGACTGGAGTGTGTCAACACACGCTAGTCTTAGTGATCATTCTTATATCTTTTACAAGATTGGAATTACGGGAGAGACTGAAGAAGGTGTCCTGAAATACGATGTTAAAAGGGCCGACTGGGCCACCCTTGAATCAAAGCTTAGGGAAACGGTTGAGGCCCTTAGGCTGGATGAGATTCAGGACAGTACAGTTGCAGAATATAAAATCAGTACTTTTATTAATGTCCTCGAGGATATTTGCTGTGAGACAATTCCAAGGAAGAAAAAACGGGACAGGGCTGTCCCCTGGTGGACCCCTGAGCTCTCGGCTTTAAGGTCTAAGAACAACTGCCTCAGGCGGCGTTATCAAAGGGCAAGGGACCAGAATGAACGGCAAAGGAAATATACTCTTTATCGAGAACACGAGAAGAAATATAAGGCAGCTATCCTGAGCACAAAGCTTGCCTCCTGGAAGGACTTTTGTACTTCTAGTTCCAACAGGCCATGGAGTTATTTATATAGAAGTTGCACAGGAAAGCTTAAAACAACAAACATTCTTCGGAGCCTCAATGCCAACGGCGAGTTTACGATGGATACTGAGAGCACTATCAATGCCCTCATGGACCGGTTTTTTCCGGTCGATGATCCTGACTCTGACCGTCCAGAGCATAGGAAGGTCAGGGAAACCATTGAAGAGAGTTATCAGGCAGAGAATGGGCCTCCGTTCTCCTTTGCAGAAGTGGAAGATGGAGTGCGTCATTTAAAGAGGGGCAAGGCCCCTGGCGTGGATAATCTGACTAGTGAGATTGTGCAGAAGATTTGGACGATGATACCAGACACCTTGGTCACGCTTTACAACGCATGTCTTGAACATGGCGTTTTTCCAGAACGCTGGAAACAGGGAAAACTGATTATAATACCTAAAGGAGAAGGAAAGGCGAGTGACGAGGCGGGCAGTTACAGGCCAATCAGCCTCCTTCCCGTGATGGGAAAGGTTTTGGACTACCTTATCGTCCAAAGGCTAACTTACCAAGTCCTGCATGAAAAGGGGTTTAGCCCAAAACAATACGGATTCCTACCGGGCAAATCTACTGAAGATGTCATCTGTTCAGTCGTTACCGATGTCAAAGACACTATTAAAGCATACAAGTATTGTTGCCTCCTAAGTTTGGACATTAGAGGGGCGTTTGACCACGCCTGGTGGGCGCAGATCTTCTTGCATTTAAGGCAATTGCGCTGTCCGAAAAACCTCTACAATCTTGTGAGGAATTACTTTAATGACCGGAACGTCAGTTACACACACGGCAATGTCCAGATTACTCGGAAGGTCAATAGGGGATGCCCACAGGGGTCGAACTCAGGCCCCTTCTTCTGGAACGTCTTGTATGATGGGTTCTTGAGGGTTGACAAAGGAGTGACAGAATACGCCTATGCTGACGATACGGTGCTTCTATTTGGTGCCAATTCCAGAAGGGAGATAGAGATAGTTGGAACAACCCTGCTTGAAAAAGTTACGGAAGTTGGGCATAATTATAAGCTCGAATTCAATTCAAAGAAGACGCAAGGCATAGTGTTTCATAGGCCGAGAGAAACGGACCTTTATAAGAGAGTCCCGAATATAAAAATGAATAATGACTCGATTAAAATAGTTCAATCCATGAAATACTTAGGGGTGGTTCTGGACAAGAATCTGAATTGGACAAGTCACATCACTATGGTCAAGACCAGAAGCGACTTACTCTTCAATCACCTTGCCAGGGTGGCCAAAGCTGACTGGGGGTTAGACTCAGCAGCCATCAAAGAACTTTACAATGCCGTCTTTATTCCCAAGATAACTTACGCTGCGAATGCATGGCATATAGCAGCAGACAAGGTAAGGAACAAACGGACCTTATTGGCCGCCCAGAGGCATGCTGCTTTACGTATGGCCAAAGCCTTTCGGACTGTCTCTACAGAGGCTCTCCTGGTGATATGTGGATTCCTACCAATTGACCTTGTGCTACATGAAAAGGCCCAACGCTATCGGGTCAGGAGAGGGGATGCCATCAGTGTTGGGGATCTCAGGTTTGATGCCGGCACCTATGGTTTCAAGCCGGCTCTCACCGACCTTCCCAGCCCACCAGATCGAATAACTATAATGGAATCAACAGAGAACGGACACGAGAATATAGAAGTGTATACAGATGGATCCAAGACGGATGAAGGAGTCGGGGCAGCCTTCGTAGTGTTCAAACACGAAAAAGAGCTGACCAACCGACAATATAAGCTTGACGGAAGATGCAGTGTATTTCAGGCCGAGCTGTTGGCTCTTAAAATGGCAGTCAAGTATTATAGCGATAAGATGAGTGACGAGGATGTAACCATGTGTTCAGATAGCAGGAGTGCTATAGATGCATTAAAGCAATTTAAAGACAGCAACCATCTTGCGATGGAAATCAAGAATATTATTAAAAGCTGTGGAGGATGTGGAACCATCAAATTCAGGTGGGTCAGAGCCCACGTTGGCCTGATAGGCAACGAAAGGGCGGATGAGCTTGCTAAGGCAGCAATTAACAAGAATAACACAGACTACACAGTGTTACCAGCCACTTATATAAAAAGGCAAATAGCAGAGGGAATGAGGAATAGGTGGCAGCTTAGGTGGACCGAGTCCACCAAAGGCAGGCATACTCATAACATCCTGCCGAACATCAAGGAAAGGCTGGAAGACCTATGGTGGATGCCCACAGGCTTCACCCTTACTCAAGTGCTCTCTGGGCACGCTTTCTGTAACTCCTACCTTCATAGGATTAATAGGAGCCCTACAGACGAGTGCGATTGCGGGGAAGATCAGCAAACTGTTTTACACCTCATCTTTAATTGCCACAAATTCGCCGCTCTGCGGCAGGAGCTGGAATGTGTCTTTTATCATGAAAAGCCAAGTCATACCTTTGACCTCTACAACGTTACCCGGACTAAATCTACCTACCCGGAATTCTCAAGGCTTATTAACGCCATTTTTAAACGGACCTAAGTCACTGGGGTAAGCCTCCCCTGTGGCTCTGGTGGTGTGAGGCCACCTCTCGGTGTTTGTTCAACTGAAAACGCATCAATGTAAACATTGTATATACTTTTGTTTTGTTTACTTGTCTTATTTGTTGTATGGCATAAAGGTTAATGCTAATAAAAGATGGGAAGCCCTCTGCAGTGCTAATGCGGAACAGAGGGGTATTCTGATCCCCGTAATGGGGAAATGATGATTTTTCCTAATGAAAAAAAAAAAAAAAAAAAAATGGCCACGGTTTGAGGAATTTAAGTCCCACAAGAAACAAATGTACTTATGTGGACGTTGTGAGGAGGCCCTCACGTCCTGCTAACGATAAAGTTGTACTGGTTTATCCAGATGAGAATGCTGACAGCGAGGAAATTATTGGAAAAATTGAGGAGGAGGTGGACATCACGAATTTGGGCATAGGTGTAGCGGGTGTCCGCAAAATCAAAAAAGGGTTTGCTATAAACTGCAACAATAAAGAAGGAGCAGTTAAGTTGCTAAACACTCTAAAGAGCAGGGGAGATGTAAAAGTAAGAGCTCCCAGTCTAAGGGACCCAAGAATTATTATCCCAGAGGTTTCTTGGGAGATCAGTGAAGAGAAGATGAAAGAATACATCCTAAAACAAAATGCTCACATGCTCATTGAGAACCATATTAAGCATGTCTTCTTCCTGGGCAGGGAAGAGGGGTATACAGTCGTGGGTGTTTGTCATCACCCCTGAGCTCAGGAGAATGTTTGTGGAGGTGGGTGACACTCTATACATGGGCTGGAGGAAGAGGAAAGTATATACTTTTCACTACTACAAAAGATGTGGCAAGTGTTGGAATACAGGCATACTACTAAAATGTGCCACAGTGAACTTCGCTGTACTGAATGTGCAGAAGCAAATCATTGCTCAAGAGAATGTAATGTGGAACCTCACGAAATGCTGTGTATCAACTGCCTGCATTACAATAAGAGGTGCAGCCAGGATGCAGACCGTGTGGATCCCAGGCATGGGGCCCGTAGCCGTCGCTGCCCTGTGTTAAACTATTACATTAAACTAAGTACTGACAGCACTAAGCAATAATGGAGCTAAAAATAGTGCAGATTAACCTCGACCACTGCTCTACTGCTGTAGATCACTTAATTAAGTTTGCCTTAGACCACAAGATTGATATAGCATTGATTCAAGATTCGTATGCTTCCTCTTGGATACTGGGTATTCGGGGTGGATCAATTGCTATAGCCTAGGTTTGGCCTCTTCAGTGCTGGTATTTAATAAAAGCATCTTGTCCTCTTATCGAGGAGCTATCGAATGAGTTTTCTACCACTGTTTTAATTAGTACAAATACTTCTAACTTTATTGTAAACTCTACTTATTTAAAACCATCTGGTGATATTGATGAACAGATTCTGGCCATTCATAGGCTTTTCTCTGCCTTTAAATTTCCTTATGTGATTGGCACTGATGCAAATGGTAGGTTGCCTGTCTGGTTTGACAGACTTCAAAATCCAAGAGGAGTGAGAATACTAGAACTAATATACGATTTAGATTTAGTCATTCATAATTTAGGGGGACCGCCTACATTCTTTTCCCACCAGGGAGAAAGCTATATTGATTTGACCTTAACTAAAGGTAGCATTAATATCAAAAATTGGAGAGTTTCGCTAGTTGAATCACTTTCAGGCCATAGGTATATATTATTTGACGTTGAATTATGTACAGCTAGGACTCAAGAAACTAGCGAGCCATTTAGTAAAAACTACAATGTCCATAAAGCTGACTGGAGCAGTTTTAGCGAAACATTCTCTGAAAATATTCCAGAGAGTAATAATTTAATTCATCACAATCATCCAGTGGAATACATTATTCAAAAATACATAGAAATTATTCAAAAAGCTGCTGACAAAAGTATTCCACTCAAAAAATGGTATAGGCACTCTGTTCCCTGGTGGAGTCGTAAATTGACGGTCTCCAGAGCAAGTGTTAATAGGTTAAGGCATAGGTTTCAGCGATCTTGTGGTCCAGATTGTACAGATTTTAAGAAGCGATATCTAGAAGCTAGACGGAGCTATCAAAATTTAATTAAATCTTTAAAAACTGAATCCTGGAAGAGATTCTGTACAGACAAGGGCAACATTGATCCATGGGGTCGCATTTATAAGTTATTAAAGAAGAGCTTTATTACTAGTTCTTCCAATTTAACTATCAAAAATGTACAAGGCAAGACTCTGTACGATGACAGAGAAATTGCCAATATGCTCTTAAATCATTTCTTTCATACTGATAATACTGATCATTATCAGTATTATAGTGATTCTCACAGAGATATAAGGAACTGTATTCAGCAACCTTACCATATGGGTGATGATCTGCCCTTTGTTCATTCGGAAATTAAAGAAATCATTTTGACTCAAAAGAATAAGGCGGTGCCTGGTCAGGATGGGTTGAATGTGGAGATCATAAAAAATGCCTTTAGCACCTCGCCCGACTCCCTTGTTAATATTTACAATATGTGTTTAGCTGTTGGTATCTTCCCCACAGCATGGAAGCATGCAGTGGTGAAACTCATTCCGAAACCAAGCAAAACTCTGGATAATTCGAAATCCTTTAGGCCAATTAGTTTGCTCCCTGTATTAGGTAAAATTTTAGAAAAATTAATGATCAATAGAATAAATTACCACTTAAATCTTAAAAAAATTCCTAAATAAAAACCAATTTGGCTTCACTCCTCAGATGAGTACTGTTGACCCCCTGATTAAAGTTAGGGATATTATGCAGCATGCCTTAAGTAACAAAAAAATATGCATTGTAATCTCTCTGGACATTTCCTCGGCATTTGACATTGCCTGGCCCATCTTCATTCTACGCGAACTTCGGACTGCCGAAGTACCAAAGAATCTGTAAGATCTTGTGGTAAGTTACTTTCAGGACAGGAAGGTATCTTTAAGGTATAATACTGTAGTATCACTAGGGATGTTTTGCTGGGTGTTCCTCAGGGTTCTGCTTCTGGCCCAGCCCTGTGGAATATTTTAATGAACACTGTTTTTAGGATCAAGCTTCCCGCCGGTAGTGAACTCTTTGCCTTTGCCAACGACCTGCTTGTGACGGTGACTGACAAAAATATTTATTCTCTTAAAAAGAAAGCTAGTTCCATACTAGCCAGTCTTCAAAATTGGGCTAATGAAACTAAATTAAAATTTAATACTGACAAGACTAAATTGCAATTTGTAATGAGGAAGCGTATGATTAGTAAACCACGTTTGACTTTAAATGGGAAAGTCTTAGAGTATGTAAATTCAATTAAATACCTGGGGGTTACATTACATGACAAGCATAGCTGGTTGCCCCATATCCGTGTGCAGTTGGGGAAGGCTGAGAAACTGCTACATATGTTAAATAGAATAGCAACCCTACGATGGGGACTTGCTTCTAAGACTTTACATGTTATTTGTGAGGGAGCTGTATACTGTATCTGGGATATGCTGTAGGGGTCTGGGGGGACGCTCTCATGTACCAAAAGAATAGGGATATGCTTCTAAAGTTTCAACGGTGTATTTGTATTAAAATAATTAAGGGATATAGGACTATTTCAAGAGAAACTGCTTTACTTTTAGCTAACAAATTACCATTGGATCTTCTGCTTAGAGAGCATTATGATTATTTTAACATTAAGAGGAAGGTACAGTACAGTACATTGCACCTTAATAATTATTGTGTTCAGTATGCTATCCATGCTAGTGTGGAGCAGCTTCCTCACCCTGCATATTCACATGAAGGTGCATTGATCGATTATGCTGACCACCATCCACTTAAGATATTCACTGATGGGTTGAGGTCCGAGCGCGGCACGGGGGCAGCTGTGGCTTTCCTGTCAGGCATGCAAGTTTTGCATTGTTTAGACTTTAAGTTACATCAAGATTGTTCCATTGTTCAGGCTGAAATTTTAGCTGTCTGGCATGATTTAAATTACATAATTAATAATAAGCTGAACCATGTGTTACTTTGCATTGATTTGCAGACTGCATTGGCTTGTTTAAAAAAGCCTAAGATATCCACCAAGCTAAGTTTAGACATCTACAACTTATTCAAAAAGTGCATTGCCTTGTACAACACTAAGGCCTCTTGGATTAAGGCACACTCTGCTTGCCCTGGGAATGCCTTGGCTGACCTCCTGGCTACTAGTGCACATTTAAATAGTAATATAGACTATTCTATTCTTCCTTTAGGACATGCTAAGCATATTCTTTGACAGAGTTCAATTCAGCTGTGGGACTCCAGATGGCAAGCAGACACAAATGGTGCCGTAACACATAGCTTCTTTCCTACTGTCAGTCACAGGATTAAAATTAATTGGGAGTATCATGACCATTTCACTATGACTTTATTAACGCAGCATGGTAAACTAAATAGCTATCTTTATAGATTCAAGATCATAAATAACCCAAATTGTAACTGTGGTTGCCAGGTTCTGGACACTATTGAGCATATCTTGTATGACTGTAGCCTTTTTGATATCTGTCGAAGAAAATTGATCACCTTCCTTTGTGACCAGTTGCAGGTCTGGCCAGCTCCTCTCCATGCTTTAGTAGAGGACGTTGAGGGTTTTAACTTACTAAAGGATTGCTTTATTCAGTGTGCTAGTTATTACGGTCCCCAATAAAACTCTTTCTGCTGGCTGTGGCATACTGTCACTGTTCCTGGCTGGGCTATTTAGTGTTTCTACAGGGTCTATCTTTGTAATATATGTTTTCGTATACTTGTGATATTTAGATGTGTGTATATGTTTCTAGTTATATATATGTGTTTATGTGGGTGTCGTATGCTCTGTTCTAACTCTAACATTAGAATAGGGTATGTCGCTTCACTCGCTGTCCCTTCTTTGTGCCATCACAATGATTCTCATGTACCAACTATACCTAGGCTTCCCTGGACCTCTTAGTTCTCTCTGAGCGGGAAGAGGCCTTTTCTGCATTAAAAAAAAAATAATAAATAAAATAAAAAAATAAAAAGTACATATACAATATGGTATTTGCATAGGGCATGTTGTCTAGTAAAGTGTCTTTAATACAATTGGTTAAGCAAGCCGATGACATAGCCATTTCATTTGAAACAGGCTCTGCCATTAATTTGCTTATCGGCTGTAGTAAAGCTGCTTTACCAGACAATGTGCATATAATTTTATATTTTACACATTGTAGACATTAAGCAACACACGATTGTTATTATTTTTGTATATTAGTTATTTTATTAGACAGAATAAATAAATTAAGTTAGTTATAAATTACTATAATGCTTCTAAGCATAGTTTTCCCAAACTGTCTGCCAACAAGGCTGTGTAGTAGTTTTAGAAATGCTTCATACTATATGAGTACGCATTGTATTTTATAAGTTGTAATTTTATATCTTCTAATATGCAGTATGTGATCAAAACATTTAGAATGATAAAATTTTTAATATTATTTAAACATGATTTCTGTAAAATTCGCAAAGTCTGGAACTTAATTATGAAGCATTATATTTCCCGAATATGTATACAAGGTCTGTCTGGAAAGTTCCTGAACTTTTCAAATAGAAGTTGTTTGCATTTACCTACAAGCTAGCCAGTTTTGTTGTCTTCGAAGTAGTCTGTCCCCTCCCGAGTCTATGTACTGAATTCAACATTTCTGTCACGTAAAGAACACTTCCTGAAACACTTCTTTTGGGATGGTGCACAGCTCTGCTAGCAAATTTTCCTTAATGACATCGATGGGTTCAAAATGGCAACATTTGAGAGCAGATTTTAATTTGGGAACAAAAGGAAGTTTGTTGGAGTTTAGTTCAGTGAATTTGGAGATTGAAGAACAAGTGGCATTGCGTTCTCGGCCAAAAACTCTTATCAGCAGTGTTGTGTGGATGGGAGTATTGCCACAATGTTGTTCTCTCTAAGCAGTTGGTCTTTTCTTCCTCACTGCTTCACAAAGACATTTCATCACCTTCAGTTGGTATTCCTTGTTTACTGTCTTCCCTTCTGGATGAAATTCCTGTTGAATGACACCATCAGAATTGAACAAAACAGTGAGCAAGATCTCCACATTCAACTGAACTTGTTGCACCTTTTTGGCTCTCAGTAAATCTTTCCACATGCTATGATGACTGATGTTTTGTTTCTACATTGTACCCATAGACCCATGGCTCATCCCCAGTGATATTTTTCACAAAATTTTTATTAGACTTAGTCTGTTCTGGGACTCTTTGTTCAATTGCATTCATGGAAAGAAAATCACAAAATGCAATCAATGCATGTATGCAAATGAACATAACATAACAACAACAAATGAAGATAGAACAAACTGTTTTTTGGAAGATAGTACAAAAAACTTGCTGGTAGAGACCTGTGCACGTTGCATTTAGAATTAGTTATTGGTTGGTGTGTAATTTAAAAAGTTGTTGAACTTTCTGGATGGACTTTGTATATACAATACACCCTTGATGTTCATGAATGTCAGTGTTTGGGAATTCAATCATTTGTGATGGGAAAATTTCAACTCTTGAAAGATTTCAGACTTTTGGTAAATGGGAGATTATGTACCACTGTAAAGTGGAGTTAGTGCCTGCTCAAACTGGATGTTTGATCAGGTGCAATGCTAAAAAATTCCTGCACTTAATCATTCGTATAGTGTCTGTCAGTAAGTTATGTAACTATTTTATTTATTTTTTTCTTTTCCTTTAAATAAAATGTTTTTTGCATCACTACAAACCATTGCATAATATATTTATTTAATAAAACCATTCATTTTCAGAAAAGATTTTCAGAAAAGAAAATCTTTTAAAACAGCAGTAATACATAGTCTTGGAATGAATTACAAATTTAACATTGAAAATGGAACTCAAAGTTTGGGAATTTGATGTTCATGAAGGATTACTCAGTTCCAATTTTTCACTAACATGTGGATCAGTGTGTATATATACATATACATGTGGATCAGTGTGTATATATACATATACATGTGGATCAGTGTGTATATATACATATACATGTGGATCAGTGTAAATATATGAAACTGTGTGTGTGTATATATACATACACCGTATTTTCACAGATTTTCTGACATGTCGGTCTATCCAGGTTGACCATGAAATCAGATACTTCTGTATGGTAAAAATCAGCATGCTGGTTTATCCCGGGGAATGCAGGCATGCCAGTTTAAGTGAGGTTACATCCATCTCTAGTCTATTAGTGACTTAGTATTAAAGTCTATTAATGACTTTTTATTCTAAAACTGTGAAACTGTTGGCATTACATCAAAACTGCAATTATATGTTTAATTTTTTTATTTTGTCTTCTAATGATGTAAAATACTTGTGAAATGTGGAAAGAGCTTCTTTTATGTTTATTTTTGGACTTTTGAATGGATTCAAAAACAAAAATAAACATACCAAATTTCAGAAACTGGCTGTAAATTATCTCACACTTATTAACATCCACTTTGTGTGAAATTTGAGAGAAAGGTATTATTTTTATGGTCAGTGCTGCCCACACTTACTACAACTACTATTACTACTAATGTCAATAAGTCGTTAATTGTTATAGTGTCCTGTAAACAAAAACTCTTTCTGATTTTATAAATCAGTCAAATTCCAATGTTGTTATTTTATTGTACTCAGAAGAATGTTTTCTTTAACATTTAATTAACAACTAGTCTTGTTAGATCTGATTAATTTTATGTTTTAGTCGCAGTTTAACTGGCATGCTGAAAACCCTGGGTAACCAGCATGCTGGTCTCCCCCCGGTTATATGCGGCATGTCGCACATTCCGAGAAAATATGGTATGAGGAAACTATAAATATAGCATAGTAAAACATTATTGAAATATGCAATGAATTGGGTTTAATGTGGCAAAATATATTAATTCCTTCCTTTAGCATATTTTCATTATTTACATAATGAATTTTAAATTAAGATAAGATAATTAATATGATTTCATAATAGAATAATAATAATTTATGTAATGAGAGTAAAATTGTATAGGAATATATTAGTTTATTGTCATCTTTATTTATTTACTTATTCATTGAATGTAAAACTTTCTTAATGATAATTTCAGTAGTAAAATTTTTATATTAATGACCTTTATATCAGTTTGATTGATTAATAAATAAAAAAAACTATTAGAATCTACAAAAGCAAATATTTTTCTAATTATAAATGTAATTTCTTAATCATATTGCATTTAATTTATTCTAATAAGTTTACTATTTTTATAACATTATTTTGTATATACTTTTGTATTACATTTAAATTGTAGTAAATTATTTTCAGTAGTTATATTAAGAATTATAATCTGTACATTCTTTACAAAGTTAATTGTAAGGGTAATGATTTATTAAAAGTAAGTTAGAATTACCTCAGGGAAATTCTTATTTTGCAGGGAGATCCTCACCTTGTCGATCACCCATCATGCATCGAGATGGTGGGAAATTTCCAACCCAGAAAAGTACTCGGATCCAAACTGTCAACTCTCAGGTGTGTATATACATAATTCTAAATTATAATTTGACTATTAAATTCTTGTTCAAAAAGTTTACCAAATGTCTGATTTAAGTTTTAGAAGAATAAAAAAATTTTAGCCGAAAGAATTATGTATGAAACAAATGTTTTCAACCTGTTTTACAAACCATCTGAGAGTATAGTCTGTAGACAGATTGACAACATTTGATTTTAATAAATAATTCTGCAGAATAAAGGTTTGTTTTATTTCAACATTGTATTTATTTTAAGTTTGTGTTTATTTCTATTATAATATGTTTTCAAAAGATTGCAAGTCTTTTGATTTTCCTGAAACAACTGAGAATGAAATTTAATTCTTATGAAAATTTTTGTTAGGAAACACCAATTGATAGGAAAGACCTAACTGGATCCCGCCGGATTTTTGCTTCAGGTGAGTAAAATGCATTCCATTTTGATGCTCTTGTGCTATGTTCTTTTATGGTATTAAAGTCTATTAGTGAGTGTTGATGCTGAAGTTGATTCTTATTTTCTGTCTTCTTTTACAGTCTAAATTTTTGTTAGTTCTAGTTGTAAGTTAGATTAGGGACTCTTAGCTTGGTTTCTGGTTAGGTTATGATAGGTTAGGTTAAATTAGATTAGAGTTTGTTAGCTTTAGTCATCTGGTTAGGTTTGTCCTAGGTTATAATAGATTAGTTTAGTTAGTGAGTAAGTTAATGTTTAAAAAAAATAAATAAATAAAAAATTTGGCATCTTGTTCATTTGTCTGGTCTAGTTTATCATTGTGTTCGTTTGCTTTTCGCGCTGTTGTCTAGCTGTTAAGTAGTATTAAGATTCACAATTGCATTCAGTTTTATTAGTATCAAGTAAGTCTTCCTACTAACAGCCATTTGGCACTAACTTCTAAATTTAGCTATTCGTGGTAGCACTCAATTATTGCTACATTCAGGTTTTCTTTTAGACCCTTTAGAGGACTACAGCCTTGCAGCCTAAAAACTGCACACCAACATCAAACATAGAGGGTACTGTAGACCTTTGTGAAATGGTAGTATGACAGTTGGAGAACAAGTTCTTCAGTTCCTCCCCAACATCCTGTTGCATAGGAGGTATATTGATGACATCATTATTTTTTGAAAGACAGTTCTGGATTTGATAGCATTGTCAATACTACTAACAATAATCCCTATGGGTTGATCCTGGAAGTAAAACAGTCTTGCCCCTTGGAGGTGCACTTCTTGGACGTAAATATTAGAGTGGACGGGTCTGGTATCCACACCTTGGTATATCATAAACTGGGGTCCATGTCATCGTTAATACCAGTGGGGTTGTGTAATCCATTTTCTTACAAGATTGCGGCATACAAGACCTTAATCAGAAGACCCTTTACACATTCTTCCAGACCCTCAATGCCGAACTAGCATTTATAGTGTGTGTAGCTGCAGCACACTGTTATCATAACATTACACATTGGCTGATGGAATGTTATTAGCAAATGCACTCAGGACACATCCCCAGAGTTGACCTGCTGAGCGATAACCTATCCAATGATATAGAATGGGTTCCCATCACCTTTAACCTGTACTGAAGATCCTTATGCACCAAAGTTACCAGGAAATGTCGGATGTGTCTCACACACAGGAGGTTTGCCCAAATATTTTTGACATGCTACATAATAGGAAGGACCCTCCCAACCCGAAGACTCCCTGGCGTATTTAGTGTTCCCATAAGGGACAACAGATATGATAGAGACCTGATATACATAGGGTCAACTAAGTGATCCATGGGAATCAGATTTCAAGAACATCTGGCTGATATACGTCATGCAAGAACTACCAAGACCTTCTCTACTTATGCAACAGATCCAGACATTGTAGCAGACTTTAACCAGGCCAAGCTCATCCTTGCTATGCCCCCCACGGAACGCCTCAGATGGTTGGAGGCTGCACACATTTTTAAATCCAGTTTTACATCTACATGCATAAATTTTAAAGAGGAAATGGTTTTCTCAATGCCTGGCAAGAGTTGATTGACAACATGGTTTAGCCGTTTGTTGAGTTCTGGTAGGGTGACAATGCGTAGACACGATGTGGCTTTAATAATTTTTTCGAACATATATTTGAACTCTTAAAATAACCCTTCTAACCTTTTACCCGGTGTCGTTCTATTTTTGGAATTGCGTTGTTCTATTTTCAGAATCGCAAACGTTTTCACAGCCTCTCCTGGGCTCTTCTTTAGGCTTCGTCGAATAGGCCGTTAACATTCGAATAAATATTCAATTTGAATTTCTTTTCGGAATATTACCACGTGCATTAATTATAAAGAGGAAATGATCCTATCGAGCGCATGGCAGGTTTTGCTAGAAAACAGTGTTTAAAGGGAAGAACATGGAGCATGCGCAGTACAAATATCCAGCTGCTGCACGTGGTAATATTCCGAAAAGAAATTCAAATTGAATATTTATTCGAATGTTAACGGCCTATTCGACGAAGCCTGAAGAAGAGCCCAGGAGGGGCTGTGAAAACGTTTGCGATTCTGAAAATAGAACGACGCGATTCTAAAAATAGAATGACACCAGGTAAAAGGTTAGAAGGGTTATTTTAATTATTACAAATTCCGGTGTATAGAGAGATTATATTTGAACTCTTGTTCAAATTATTCCAAAACAGAGAACCATCAAGGAATTGTTAAAAAACTTGATGAAGACCTTGAAAGAAGTTCGAAAATGTTCATTTTTGTTTGTTTTCATTATCTACACACTGTAATTGGTTCAGAGTATGTGATTAAGTACTTTTGCTGTCTAGTATTCCTGCTTTGTCTACCTTTGCTGCTTTAATAGCGGCATCAAGCTTATAGCCTGATAATTTGGCAGTTTGTTTGGCTTTAATAATCAGGTTAATGAAGAAAACTGTATACTTGCATACTTCATACTCATTTGTATCCTTGCCCAATTTACATAACCTGGTGTAATGCTGTTATTGAAGTTACGGGGCATGGTTAAAAATTAAGACAGCATCAGTGCAATTATTCAAGATATTACAGGTTCTGACAAGTAAAGAATTTTCAGAATCCTGCCACAAATAGGTTACACATTGATTATTGACATGCCATAACAAGCAAAAATTTAAAACTAATAAGCAGACTTAAAATTAATAAATACAAATGTATTCTGACAGTTTGAGTTCATTATACCTCCTATTTGCAAAATTTTCTCAACCTTAACACAAAATAAGAAAAAAGCAAATTTTTAAGAAATTTGTGGGATTTCCCGGGTTAAAAAACAGCCAGGATCTCGTTAGAGAAACTCTAATACATATTCTATATACAGTACCATAAACATTATACAGTAAAAACTTGATATAACAGATGTCATGTTATTACATATGGCTGATGTCAGTCAAGCCAGAAGTATAGGAAAATTATAAGAAAACTCATTTGTTGTAATGGACTCATTTATAACAAACTCCCGTTACTATGGATTATTTTTCAGGATCTGCAGACAACTGTCTTTCCATTATTATGTACTTTATAGTTGCTGATTTATTTCGTTGCAGTCATTGTTGTATTTATTTCATCATAGTTGCTGTTTTATAGACTTTATTTGCAAAAAATAAATACAAAGATAATATAAAATTCATTTTTAATCATTATTTCGATGTAGATTTTCACATTATGTTTAATTTTAGTTTCATTTTCTCTATGAGTAACAAATCTTGGATTTTTTTGTGTAAAGCAAAGCCATGGATTATAAAAGAAAATAAGAAGCTTTAGATTCGTATTTTAGATTTATTGAAAGGTAGATATATTTTTACAAGTTTAATAAAAATCTGGCTTATATACTTTACAATTGAAATTTTGTCCACAATATTGATATACAGTAATAGTCAAGTCAATACAGGTACTCCTCACTTTATGACCTATCTGCTTAATGACCACTCGCACGTACGACCAATTGAGTTTCGATCTGCAATTTGGGGAATCCCCTTCCTCAGCTTGAGTGTTGGTCAGTGGCGAATGGTGACATGCACACTAAGCGTACCATAATAGGCTTGCACATACTATAATAGTCTTATAGTACTATAATAGGCTAATAGTGTACTATAATAGTTTTTTATGAATAAATTTCAAGTTTGTTGCATAATTTGTATAATTTTACAACGATCCTATATTCCTGGTGCAAGCTCCTCGCTTATTGACCAATTTGCTTAATGATGTAGTCATCAGAACGGAACTCGGTTGTAAAGTGAGGAGTTCCTGTATTACTATATATAGTATAATCCCCTTATATTTGCAGCAACTGATCTGCTGAAACAAGGTAAAAATACATTGATTTGGCATCTGAACTGAGAGAGAACATCTGTGAACCTCAGATATTTTTTGAATGGACTAGTGAATTCTGGCTACTATATTAAGAACACCTAACTCAATAACCTAAAAACCAGCAAAATTGTCAATCTCTTGTGAAGCAAATGTTTCATCCACTTTTAATGGACATTTTTAGGCTAAAGATCAAAATATAACTCCGTGATTTTAAATGATCTGGTTTATAGGTGTCATTACCCACTGATTGGTAGAGATGATTTGAATTGTGTGATGAAAGAGCTACTTTCCCCAATGTGTGGAAAGTATTCTTCCTATCCTTTAAACACCAGCATTTATGCGAGTTCATATGGTGACAGTCTTCGCCAATCAGCAGGTACCTGAAATTGTGCTCCATCTTACATCATTTAAATATCTCCATCAATTATTGGGCGAGGACACAAACAATCCTTTAGACAACTTCTTTACTTGTCATTTTGGTCATTCTCTTTAATAAGTTCAACTGAAAAAGCCTTGGAGAAATAGATAGGACATCTGTCTTCATTTTCATTGTTAGATTAGATTCAGAGAAATGAGGCTTGATTCTATTTTACTATCAGCTCAGAGGTTGTGTCTGCCAATGGCAACCTCATACAAACCTCACTTTACAGAATACTATTGTAAGAGACTCTTGTGAATTTCAGATTGTATAAAATTACAGTTAAATCAAATTAGCAATCTCTTCATTGGCAAACAGGAAGTCACCTGGACTGGACAATATTACTGCTTAAATGCTGAAGGCTGCTTTTGACAAGGTCCCTATTGCTGCAGCAAAGATCAGATTGACTGATCCATATATTTAGAAATACTTGGAACCTGGGTCTAAGCTCAACAAGGCTCACCTATCACTCAGCCGTTGAACAGACGGTCCTCTACAGGATGCAGGTATGGAGGGAGGCATTAAAAAATACTCATCTATATAAGAAGCTCTTATCAATCCAGAGAAAATCAGCTATCTGAATCTACAGGGCATATGGTACAGTTGGCAACAGATGCCTTGCTCATCCTGGCAAACATCAAGCCTATATATTTGACGGTTAACCCTTATGTAATCATTTGTCAATATATTGTCAAGCGGATAATTAATGACAACAATCACTCAATGATTCATCGTCAATCTAAAAATGTACAATTCTTATAAAACATTCCATTTATAGATGACACTACACTACTGTAGGTTATTCTGTACACTTTTGTTTTACATATTTACTACTAGATGGCATTTTATTTTTAAGTATTTATAGCTTTTTGAAGTACAGTAGAGCGTTGAAAAGTGGAACCAATTGGGGACTGGGGTCGTTCCAAGTAGTGATTTTTTCCAATTTCCGATTATGTACGAAAAAATATATTAACCTGTCCGATGTTCAAATTTTTCTTTGTTGCGTGTCGCTTCCTGTTGAATTTTTCTCCGTTGCGTGTCGCTTTGTGTTGAATTTTCGTTGATTTTAAGCCTGACGAAAATTTTTATAATAATAATCGAGGCTATCGTAACGTTAAAAATTATTTTTTTATTTTGTACAAACAAAATAAATATATTGAAGAATATAAAAAATATGAAAATTATACTTTAGAAGTAAATTTAGTATCAAAAACGTTCGATTCAGCACGACACAGTCCAACTGAAAATCGTTCCAGTTTCCGGCCATTTCAATTACCAACGTTCCACTTTTCGACGCTCTACTGTATTTATAATTTTAATAAATTTCCTTGTTTCAAAAAACTGTTTGAGTTTGTTTTGATCAAAATGTACAGAACAAAATGGCTGTTCATGCAGGATTACTCATGGAAATGAATTATATAATCAAAAAATTTTATCTGTGATCAAATTGTTGTAAATTATAAGTACTGTAATATTCAAACTGTCATTTTTAACATATTATTTTTTTGGGACAAATTTTTTACACTAGAGAAAAGAAACTTTACTACCATAAACAACAAAAAGTAATGTATATACGTCAATTCTTTCATATGTGTATAATAATAGCTGGATTTTTTGATATATAAATGATATAAGTGGAATTACCTTGAGTAAGTAAAGTTTGCTGTGGCAGTTGTCAAATATTAAATAGTGAAATGTCATGACTTTAAAAGGGTTAAAGAAATAATCTGGGAATGGTTTTTGATAAGAGGCAACTTGAAAAATAACTCTACAGAAAAGGTTAATGCATTATTAAATGCAGACAGCCTCTCATCCAACAGTGAAGACTTGATAATAGACATCTGTAACAATAACACTGACAGTGGAACAACACTTACTAATACATTGGAAAAAGATAAATTTGATATCAATATGGATTTTCACCCCAATATTATGAAGAATAACCAGTGGAAAGTCTTCACTAATGGGTTTCTAAATGATAGGGGTGTTGACTCTGGGATAGTGATCAGGGACAAGCATGATAAGACAACCTATCAGGCTGCCTTTAAAATGGTAACTATTGCAGCATTACTCAAGTGGTGTTGTGGGCCATCTATAGGGCCCTCTACTACAATATATCTAGTCGGACAGTAAGACTGCTCTCCATATATTAAACAAAAACAATCTCTAGCAACAAATATCATCATACTGGCCAACAACATTGGTAATCAACAGAAAATTTACTTCAATTGGATTCCTGGCCATGGATTACTGTGGTAATGAACTGGTGACTGACTAGCCAAAAAAGCTACTCAAGCAGACTCAATGGTCACATACTCCAGGATATCGCTTAAAAATATTCTAAACAAAATCAGAAGCTATTGGGACATCATTTATGGGAAAGTCAATGCTTTAAATTTATTTCTTCTATATATATCAGAAAGGAACATAGAAGTTTTAGGCCTACCTATTAGCTCACTCAGTGTTTTATGGGACATGGTAATTTCCAAAGTTACCTGTTCCACTTCAAAAAATGTGAAAATGGACACTGCATCATGGATACAGACAGCAAAGGAGATGTCAACCATTTCACATTTCACTGCACTACTCACAATGTAAAGTACTATTTTTTTTAGTATCTTAGGAAACCGACTATAATTACGGTCGGTAAAACTTCCGTTAACCTAACGGGTACTTTACGCGGATTCGAGATTAGTTTGCCAGGCCTGGGCTTTTAAGCGTGCACCGAAAAATTAGTAATAACAACGATAAATATCAAGTCAAATCAAAAGTTCAAATATATTTAATTAGCAACTAGAACATACTATGTACAAATATCAATAATTCCAAACAAAATTTATTAACGAAAATCAACAAGTCAACCCGACAATAAACTTAGCTTAACTTAATAGTAATTCCCCTTTGAAATTCGACAAATCAAATACTTAGAAACTATGAACAAAATCTCTTACTAATTAAACGTCTATCCGTCACCTCACTATACGAAGAAACTATTTCCTCAATCCTTTCGATATCGTCAAATCGTCAATCGAACTCCTCTTTAACACCTTGGATCGTCCAACTATCAATCTGGACTTCTATCAGAAAATACTTCGCTTTCGAATTAACCTCGCTCTCACAGTCGCCTCGATTTGGAATTCACCTCGGTTTGGAACTCACCTCTCCTTCTTCGGTTAACGTGCGGGTTTTATACTGTGAGGTGACGTCACACTTGAGCTGGGTTACTCCTCTTATTTACATACTTAGTTGCCTAACATTAACTTTCTGTTCTGGCAGCTTTAAGTTTCCGACAAAGCTTATAAACCGTTTACAAAATATTTATCATAATTTTCTGGGATGTTTAAGACGGTTTATCAAGTATTTCTCTACTAGTGATTGTGGGGACTCCCCCTCCATTTTTTTTCTGTGGACTGTTACTTCCGCCGGGCAGCGCAAGTGCGCAAGATTTTTTCCTATGGTGCTTATTTCTCCGTGAGTTGTTTTATCTTCATTTTTCATTACTAACAAGAGAGTGGTGGGGAACCTTCGTCCTAAATAAACATAAACCCCAAACAAAAGATAATAAAACGGAAATAATAATAAAATAAAAAATAAGGTTCGGACTCAGTTCCTTACAACAAAAACATTTGTGAAAACTTCCAGATGAGGTGCTTAGTGGCAGGTTCCAAGTGGTCTCCTAAAGAGGTTGACCTCTTTTCTAATAAAGTATTACTTAATACATTGAAGGATTATATCAACAAAACTCATGCTCTGTTCCCCACAACTTGTAGTTCATCACTTCAGGTAGACAGTGGAAAAATTGGAAGTACCAGTAATCAACTACAGGAAATGGACAAAAATGAAGAAGAGTACTTGGATTTGGACTTGAACTTTCAGTGTTAATGTCACATCAGCAAATATATATTTCCACCCAGGATATAGATAACACACTCTTTATTGAAGGCTACTATGACTTTTGTTCAAGTGTTTTAGCATAACAAACTTTACTTTAAAGATGTGTTCCATAAGTAAACCTTGTGCTAATACAAACACAAATTGTAGTCTGGTGGTTTATAAATTCAGTTGTCACTAATGAAAACATGCTATTAATTGTATATAAATGAATATTTTAATTTTATATTGTGAATTTATTAATAAATTAATGTAATTGATGTAAAAATACTTGTCAATAAATGGCAAGACACCTCTGGGATCCTACACCCTACCCTTCTATGTTCCTTTCCCCAATTTTTCTAACTATAGTCTTCTTCTTCCACCATTTCTCCCTCTTTTCTTCCTCTATAGGGCTAAGTTAAATCAAATTTTAAATATTAATGGAACATTTTTGTTGCTTCTAGTATTGTTGGAATTTTTTGAGAGATGTTTGTCATCCAAATATTGATAACTTTTTCTGCTAATCCTATTAATTTATTTTGTACTGTAATGTTTCTGTATTGTAATGTTTTTGTATTAACATGTTTATTACTAATAATAATTTCACCATATTTGGGAGAGAAAAATAATTATTTTCATAACAGTAATTATTACACATAAATATGGAATTTTTACATAAAAGATTAAACAATAATATTTTAATCTGTAACGAGTTCATTAGAAAATATATTGATACAGTAAACTGCTTTTTTTAATTGAATAATATATTTCTTCCTTTCTCTCCTCTTCCCCTTCACCTCCCTTTTCTCTCCCCCCTTTCCCCTGGGCTATACATTTTGGTAAGGCTGTTTCTTTCAACTATCAACTAATGCATTTTTAATTAATTATTCTAATGCAGAAATGTGGGTCTAAGAAGGATTTGCATGCAAATACTAGGGTGCTTAGCAACAATCAAACTACATATGATAAAATAGAAGAAAAATTGAAAATTTTGAAGCAAAAAATTGTTCTATCTTATGTTATATTAAGTAACTTCTGATCAATCATAAAATACAGTCGACTCCGCATAAGTTGACATCTGGATAACTCGACACTTGTCGGTTACGTAGTCAGTTTTTTGTGGTCCCGGCCGACTTACATAGGCATTAATGTTATTAACCTTAAAAAACTTGGTTTACTCGACATCATTTAACTCATCACCACTAAATAAATCAACATACTTTTTCTGTTTCACACTTTTTAGAATTCTGATAAGTTGACTCCCCCCTGAAAAATGAGTTCACACCACACAGCTTATTGTACAGTGTGAACTCATTTTTTCAGGAGGGAAGTCGACTTATCAGAATTCCAAAAAGTGTGAAACAGAAAAAGTATGTTGATTTATCCAGTGGTGACAAGTTAAACAATGTCGAGTAAACTGAGTTTTTTAAGGTTAATAACATTAATGCCTATGTAAGTCAGCTGGGATCACAATAAACCGACTATGTAACCGACAAGTGTCAAGTTATCCGGGTGTCGACTTATGCGGAGTCGACTGTATTCATATGAAAGAAATTACTTTATGCAAAAGGAAAAGAAATGTAATTTTGTTTTATAGGACAACATGCAGAAGATATTGGTATTCAGCGAAGTGAAGGCAAAAAATGCATTTGGTCATTATTCCGTTCAGCTGAAACCAAAGAGGAACATCCATCTTTTGGTAGGCCTATACGAAGCAGCTATGCATGGTCCACAGGACGGAAAGAGGTAAGATTATATCTTTTCTATTACAAGCAACATCTTTTAAGAACTGTATATGATACATGAGTAAATACACATTTAAATTAGAAAATCCAGTAAAAATAAAGTTTAAGCAAGAAACAAACATTTTCAACAATTTTAAACTGTCATCTTCAGGTTGATAAAATAGACTAGAAGATAGAACAAGATTTTTTTTAAAAAAATGAACTTAGATGAATTCTGTTGGATGGACTATACATGTGACAAATGATGTCATCTCCTCTGGGAGATAGATGGTTTGTAAGTTGAGATTGTTAGAATCAAAGGGAATTTCATACAAGGATCTCCAGACATGAGAGAAGGTGTCTGCCTCCCATTGATTGATAGCAGCATCTATAAAGGATGCTTTATAGATTTTCATTCTTTCCAAGTGTTTTAAAATGGTCCAATCAGAGCCTGGATTTAGGATGTGGGCTTGATTGTAGGTGACATTTTTGGCAGCATATACACTTAGTGTGGAGCATAGGCCCTGCTCCACACTAAGTGTATATGCTTCTTAATTTGTTTGTCCAAAGATCTTGTGGTTTTTCCTACTTATACAAAATTTTTGCTAAAACATTTGTGAGAGGAATGGAATAGATCCCAAATAGGGATTTGATATCTACCAGATCTTTAAAATTCTTTAAGATGGAATGAATTGTGGGATTTCTTTTAAAAGCCAGATTGAAATTATTGGTATTGGCAATTTGTTTGTGAAAGTTAGAGTTGCTGGTTATACTAGATTACTTGGTATGTTTTAGAGTTGTCCTCATTGCAAGTGGAAGGCATCTGGAATCCATTGATTAGATTTTTTTTTATGAGGTTAAGATAGTATCCATGTTTTACCTGAGTGATGTATTTAAGTTTCCTTGTTCTGTCGAGAGGATTGGGCAAGTGTATAAAGGTCTTCTTGACCAGCACTCTGAATGCAGCCATTTTTAAATGTGAAAGGGTATTATATCTAAATTAATAGCTCTGGTATCAAGGATCAGATAATTGGCAATGCATCTGCATGATATGCAGGAGTTGCACGTTTGAGTCCTCCATCAGGCCAATCCTTTTCCCAGAAATTAAAAAAAATTTAGTTATTATAATTACAAAAATTATCCTGAGATGTTGGCTTAACTACCTACCTCTAGTCAAATTACTTTATAACTAATCATTAATATTAGACATTACTTAATAATCGGGTTGTGGATTGATTGTTGAAATGAACAAATTAATCAATCCATTAATTGTTTCAATGGAAAATCTCTAATTTCTCACTATTGTTTTAATATAATTGCATTCAATAGATGTATCATTTACATCTGAGCAATGAGTATATGCTGCCCTTATTTAGGAGAACTCTAGTAGATGCCTCTTATAGCCCATATACCTGTTCTGGTATAGCTAGCCGAATGCCATGGATGGCCTTTTAAGTGGATGCTTAGGTCGTCCCTAGTCAGTGCTGTGAGTAACCAGTATGGTTATATATAAATTATTAATAGTTCTGGAGGCAAAAATCAGAGAGAGGTCTATGTAACATAACTGGCACTCAACTGCATGATAGATGGGAGTTACTTGTTTGAGTCTTGCTCTGGGCCAATTCTTTTCTTCCAGAGCATTCTAAATTAAAAATAAATTTATTATAATTAATAAGATATCTGAATGAAAATTGGTTTTGGTAGACTATCACAACAGCTGTTTTGATAGTCTACCAAAACCAATTTTCATTTGGATTAAAGAGACATATATTTAAAGAATGTTAATACAGCTACCATAATTGATATTTAGATGTACAGTAGTGAACCGAAAATCGGAATCAATTGAGAACTGGGGTTGTTCAGATTAGGGATTTGTTTCGATTACGGATTATGTGCGAAAAAATATATTAACCTGTCCGATGTTCAAATTTTTCTCCGTTGCATGTCGCTTCGTGTTGAATTTTTCTCCGTTGCGTGTCGCTTTGTGTTGAATTTTCGTCGATTTTAAGCCTAACGAAAATTTTTATAATAATAATCGAGGCTATTGTATCGTTAAAAATTATTTCTGCATTTTGTACAAACAAAATAAATATATTGAAGAATATAAAAACATGAAAATTATACTTTAGAAGTAAATTTAGTATCAAAAACGTTCGATTCAGCACGACACAGTCTGACTGAAAATCATTCCGATTACCGGGGTTCCGATTTATGAGTCTCTACTGTATATGTTAGATTTTTAGCTCTGTATTCTGTTTATTTTTAATATGCTGAAGATGACATAAATAAGATGAAAAGATTACGGCTTTAATAAATATAAAATTGGTTTATTTATTAAAACAATTTTGATCATACAAATAATTCTGGGTCAATTCAAACTCAGTTCTGTCTCTAGTTAGAAATATTAAAAAGGATTGAACTGACCCAGAATTATTTGTCTGGTCAAAATTGTTTTAATAAGAGAATTAATCCTTGAAATTTACAATTTATGTAAATATGCTAATTACAATGAATTCCTGGATTTCCACCAGAGGTCTACAGATGTGTATAAATACAACAGATGTAAAGTACTATTTTTAGTATCTTAGGAAACCGACACTAACTGCGGCCGGTAAAACTTCCGTTAACCTAACGGGTACTTTACACGGATTTGAGATTAGTTTGCCAGGCCTGGGCTTTTACGCGTGCACTGAAAAAATTAGTAAGAATAACGACAAATATCAAGTCAAAGCAAAAGTTTCAAATATATTTAATTAGTAAATCGAATTTAACTATGTACAATTGTCTATAATCCAAAACAAAATTTATTAACGAAAATCAACAAGTCAACCCGACAATAAAACTCAGCTACTTAGCTTAACTTAATCTTAATTCCCCTTTGAAAATTTGACAAATCAAATACTTAAGAACTATGCACAAAATCTCTTACGAACTAAATGTCTATCCGTCACCTCACTATACTAGGAACCTGTTTCCTCAATCCTTTTGCTATCGTCAAATCGAATTCCTCTTTAAACACCTTGGATCGCCTAATTCTCAATCTGGACTTCGCCTCAAATCTTTCACTCAGTAGTACACCTCGACCAGGAATCACCTCAATCAGCAATCACCTCGATCGTCTTCGGTTAGCGTGCTGGTTTTATGCTGTGAGGTGACATCACAATTCAGCTAGGTTACTCCCCTTATTTACATACTTAGTTTTTCTAACATCAAATTTCTTTCTGGCAGCTTCAATTCTCCGACAAAATCTTATAAACCGTTTACAAAGCATTTAGCACAATTTTCTGGGATGTTTTATGACGGTTTAGTAAGTATTTTTTTTCTAGTGAGTGTGGGGATTTCCCCCTCCATTTTTTTTTCTGCGGACTGTTTATTTCCGCTGGGCAGCACAAGTGCGCGTGATTTTTTCCTACGGTGCTCGTTCTTTCATGAGTTGGTTTATCATCATCTTTTTTTTTTTTGGTTACTGATAAGAGAGTGGTGGGGAACCTTCGTCCTAACTAAACATAAGCCCCAAACAAAATATAATAAAACGAAAAATAATAATAAAATAAAAATAACGCTCGGACTCAGTTCCTTACACAGATATTTACCTGAGTGATAATGTGAAAAATTTTAATGCTGTGTTGTTGATGTTGGATCTTCAAAGAAAAGGTCGACACCAATTATATATTGTATGTGTTTTTTAATATTATGTCATCGGTGTTTAAAGTTGTTAACCATCTGTCTCTAGTTGGAATGTTAAAAAGGATTTGAACTGAATTATTATGGTCAAATCCAGAATTATTTGTATGGTCAAAATTGTTTTAATAAGAGAATTAATCCTTGGAATTTTACAATTCGTGTAAATTGGTTTCCTTAATTTGATATTATTTATGTTTGTTTACAATTCTGTTGATTTGTAGATGACTTCAGGTACTAATGAGTTGTAGACCAGCTGTACATAAATTTCTACATGGTAAAAATTTATGTACAGGTTCATAAGTGATACCTGCAATAAAGTAGCATGACTCAAAGAATTTAAATTATTCCTTATATATATAGTTACTGTTTTTTATCTATCTATTGCAGTTTAAATTTATATAACAACATTTTTTGAAATACAAATAAAGGATAATGATTCATATTTTTATTTTTTAAAATTTAGGATAAAGTACTTTCACACGAAAAAAATAAATTACCATCAAAAGGCATTCAACGAGTACATAAAGCAAAATTGGGATTTGGAAATTCTAGGACTCAAAAGACTGAGACAGCTATTGATCATAAAGAACAAGAGAGAAAAATGCTAGAAGAATTTGTTTTAGATGACAATGAATTATGTCTTTTTAATTTTTATGACATTCCTGTTGATGTCACAAAGCATTATCGGATGCGAAAATCAGCTAAACTAAAAACTGTGTCAATTATAGACACATTAAGTGAACTGGCACTTGGTGCTGTTGATCGGGAAGATGATACTGGAGCTGTATCATCTTGTGCAATGAATGAACCAATAACTACCACTTCCTATCTTAATCATATTACATCTAATCATTCCTCTTGTGGTATAGCTAATTTAAATAACTGCAAGATTAAAGATAAATTGTTTGTTTCACCATCATTAATTAGAAAAGAAATTCATTCAAAAGAAGGTTCAACTGTACAAGCTACAAATTTTGGTCAATCAATTTTTTCTGATTATTGTGGAAAGTCCCAACCAAATGAATTGTTAGTTACTTCTGAATCTGAACAAGAAAGTAAAGCTAATCGAAAAGGGATTAAAAGTATCAATAGTGATTTTAGCAAAGATTTTTTGTCATCAAATCTACCTCTTTCTTCATCTGGAACAAAACTATCACATTCCTTACATAATAATGGAGTAGAACCTATTCCATGCAGTTCTTTAAAAAGGACTCTTAGATATTTAAGAAAAGCTGTCTCATCAACAGGTATGGAAGGAAACTCCAATGAAATGCAATATGCAAGAAGCAATCGTCATCACAGAAAACGAGAAGATAAAGATTATTCTAGATTGTGCTTATCAGATAGTGAAGTTCGTCATACTCGTAAATCTCAAGATTTTCATGGACATACTATAGGTTGTGGCCTACGCTCCAAACAGAAGCAGGGTCATTCTCGTCAGAGTATGAATTTTGAATTATTTTCAAAAATTTCTGATGAAAATAAATGTAGTTCAACAAATGTTTTATCATTACCTGAGAATGATAAAACAGTGAAACAAACTCAAAAAATTACAACTTTAAGACAGCAATCTCGTGTACCTGAATGGATTCAAAGAATTTTTTCTGTAGCCAAGAAAGGAGATGTAGTATTATTAGTAAGTAGTTTTTTCAATAATTATTTATTGTATCTTTACAAAATTTTACTTTGTAATTATTTCACTTAACAAATTTAATATTTAAAATTGTAAGGATTATTTTTAAGAGATGTGATGAAACAAACTAGAACACAAAAAGTCAAATAATATATGTGTAAAAACCAGTTGAGTTTAATATAAATAAACTCAATTGTTAAGGTTAGTACTCTAACTTCCTGCAGATAACTTACAGTTTATCTGTCAGTTTTAAGTTGCAATCAAATCCATCCAACAGCTTTTCCTTTGTCTAAAGTGTCTTTAAAGAAAGTGTAAAATTATTTATATACTATATACTCATCTGCCATCAAAATTTCTTTGGAAACCATCAATGGTCTCATCATTATCTTGTGAAATAATGTCTGTCTTACTAGCAGTATTTTATATTGGTTTGCATTTCTTTCTTTTTGTTTTCATTAACTATTGGCATTTTATAATAGTATCAGTAACAAGCTTTGATACGAATTTTTCTTGAACTGAAAGTAGTCTTGAATGTTTAAAATCAAATCATAATGAGAAAAATAAGACAACTCTTGTAAAGGTTATGAATATTTGCTCTCACATGCTAATACAACTTTTCTAGATTTACACTTGAGAACCTTAGGCATCCAGTAACAACAACACTAATGGAAAACTAATGTTTTCAACTGTATCCCACTCTTCCTCAGGTTTTTAACCAGTAAGATTCGAACATGGAATGCATAGAACAACATGTTCAAAAATTATTTTTAAAATACAGTAGAGTTCCGTACAACGTGGGGGATTTGTTACTCATTATAGGAAATCACGTTATTGAAACCTGCTTTATCACATGATTTATGAAAGTTTAAACCTTGGCCTATAAGTTGAAAAAAAACATGTACTGTACCTCTGATTGACAAAATTTGAGGGTCGTTGCTTGTTTTATTTGTGTGTTGTATGGGACTCTACTGTATATGGAACAAGCTAAGCATGTGTAGACAACTTTTAACCACATATGTTACAATGGCGATAGAAATATATCTATATCATAAACAATGAATAATAAGATATAAATAATGGCATAGAAAAAGATTGCTAACTGCTAGTGTCGCCCATTTGTTCTATGAATTCCATGTTTGAATCTTACTGGTTAAAAACCTGAGGAAGACTGGGGTACAGTCAAAAATGTTAGTTTTCCATTAAAGTATTGTTGCTACTGGACTCCTAAGGTTCTTGAGTGTGAATTATTCTTTCCAGTATCTCTGTAAGAAGTTGTTTTAATTTTGTAAATTGATTTAAGTTTTAATTATTTATAATTTTTTTAAAATTATTTATCTTTTATTTTTTAAATTTTAGAACAACTGCTTAGTTGATATAGTTAATCGACATTAAATATTTTTGAAAATTATATATTCATTTTCAGAAAACATTTCTACAAATTTTAATTCATTATAAATTAATTAGTGTACAGGAGGGTGCAAAAGTAGGTATACAGTTGAGAATCTGAGAAATACAAATGTTTGGTGTTCATTATTATTTTTATTATCTTTTATTAGTTCGTAATCCTTATTTGTGATTTAATTTGTACATAAAAATAAATGTTTTTCTTTCCTATTTTCTCCTAGCATGTTTTTTTTCCATAATAACAAATGTATACCCATATTTTTTCTAAAAAATTATTAATGTAATTTTGTGTGTGTGTGTGTGTGTGTGTGTGTATCTATACACAGCTCATTGCCATAAAAATTAGTGCACCTAGAAGGAGTTATTGCAGTCAAATGAAATTGTACATGTGTGAATATAATGGCAATATAAGTAAGTGATTATAAAATTAAAGCAAAAGGATCATTTATTGCGGGAAAAACAATAAAGGAGGAAAAGAGATTCTAATACCCTGTTGGGCCACTGCAGTGTGAATACATGATGCAATACAGGCATGCATAGAGGCATACAGGTGCCATATGATGTCCTGCGGCATCTCAGTCCATAGTTGCTGCAAGCGATCCTCTAGTTTAGCTAAACTCGGCCCATTTGGCATCCCAGGTGATCCCAGACATGTTTGATTGGTGACAAATTGGGACCAGGCAGTCCAGGGAAGTGTGTCAATGTGACAGAGGCAGTCCTGTGACACCTTTGCTATGTGTAGTCAAGCATTGTCCTGTTGGAAAATGGCTCTTGGGAGCCCTACCATGAGAGACAACACATGTTGCTGCAGGATGTCACTAACATACCGCTGGGCTGTCATGGTCTTTTGGATCAGTGCTAGAAATGACCAGCTGTCATAAGTGATGGTACTCCAGATCATCACACTGGCTGTGCCACTCCAAAGCATAGGCAAGATTGAGGCATTTACCACGGGGCCTCCAGACACGAACACATCATCTGGATTCATTGCTGTAGATGACCTGGTTTCATTCTGTTGCAGTCCAATCCTATCTGGAGTGACACACTTCAAACAGAGGCAATGATGGGTATCTGTCAATGGTAGCACACACAATGGCTGTCATGATACCAAATGTTTCTCACCTAGGTGCCTTAAAATGGCATGGACAGACACAGGCCTGTATTGATGGTGTCACCTGTGTCCGGATGGTGGACAACATTACAGTCAGCTGTGTGAACTTGTCACAGCTAGTGGTCTGCTGAGGACATCCCGACCCCTGATACCATGTGTGTGAGCTCTCTCTTGTCCACTGATCCCAACACTCCTCACAGTGTTGTTAGAATGGCCTAGGTGATGGGCTATTTGGCAAGATGACCATCCAGCTTCTTTCAACCTGGGCCCTTAGTCTTGAGTTTTTCATGTTGTATTCAAATTGACTTCATTGAACTCACTCGTGTTACTATGACTCACATAATATGTAGTCTCAAGTTAGACCCATTGAGCGAACTCTAAAGGTGAGCAGAAATACATCATACTCACTTGGTTACATGTGTTGTTAAGCATGATGGGATTATTTACAATGCATCTGGGTTTGCAACTATAATGATTTGACCAATCAACTTAACTGTAACAAGTTGTAAACAAATCAATGTGAATTAGTTTACACGTGTTACAGTTAAAAGTTTTGTCTTATTACAATATAGTGCGCAGAAACAAAATGGAAACCTTCAATGTTTTATTTTAAAAAATGAACAAAAAGAAATATTAGTAACATACGTAGAAAATAATAAGAAAATGAACAATGGAAAATTCAACAACAAATTTACAAGAAAAAGACAAATTGATTTATGAAGAGAATTAGTTGAAAAATTAATTGCGTGTGCTAAAAAATGCATTGTGTAATGGAAAAAGTATTTTAATTTAATCCTTCATATAGTTTTCTTTCTTGATCTATTTCTTAAATTGCTTTGTCTATTAAGATTATTTATTAATTAGAACTTAACACTTCTGATTAATAAATAATCTTACTATAGTGTCTATGTTCTTTATAATTTATACATATAATTTACTATCATTTTAATTCTCTTTTTTGATGAATTCGATACTACTATTTATTTTTGAAAAAATTTGCTGTATAATTTTATCAATTATGAATTAAAATTTTTTTATTAGTGTTGACTTGACATAAAAAGAAATGGCATCTACTCATGGTGGAAAAATTTGTTGCCTTCTTAAACAACTCTTTCAGCTCTACCTAATGCTTCGACTGTGATCAGAATACCATATCTGTCAGCCATTCTCACTTTCATGTAGAGATTTTACATGCTCAACTCAAAGTGAGTAGAACTTACATGGTGAGATGGGAAAGCACATGAGTTATAACTCTAGACTACCAATTTGATGTCAGAGTGTGAGATGGTACATGACACCTTCAACACATTGGGAGTTTTAACATGAAAAACTTGAGACTAATGGCCCTGATGATCCCTTCTCAAACTGTTAGTTGTTCATATGGTTCTTTGTGACATGAAGGCATTTCTAGTAATACAGCATCCCTCTGCAACAGGTAAACTACAGACAAGATGCCTTTGAGCACTTTTTTATAGACCAAAGGAGATTCACTTTAACGCCCTCCAGTGGCATTACACAATGAGCTATTGCACTATAACTGTAATCATTTCCATATCTGCTTGAGACTTATCTGCATGCCAGTGATACAATAACTCCTCCTTGGTGTGCTAATTCATATGGCACTGAGTGTATATGTCACAGGGATATGATAAAAGTGGGGATTTGGTCAAATCCCTAAGGGAGATGATTAATTTACTGAAGATGTTTAAATGACAATTCTATAGTCATTTCCTTAAAAAAATGAGTGATTTGATCAAATTCCTGTATTATTTTAGTGAAAAGATAAAATAAACAAGTCAGGACTTGCATAGCACTGCTTGCGCTAGTTACCTGCCCCCTCATCCCTTCAACAGGCTAGCTGCCGGTGACCTCTGGCACATGCAGTTGCACAAATTATTACGTAACGATAGTTGAGTGCATTTATATTTTATTTTCCTTGTAATTTGTACAATTATCAAAATAATTGCTTTGAATACAGGACAAAATCAGACCCAAATCAAATTTGTGTTTGAAGAACAGTTCAATGAAACTATCAGGACATGTTTGAGCAAACAGTATGATAAAGAAAAACCGTTGTGGACTCGTGAAAGAATAGAAGAAGCTATCACAGCCATTGAACAATTTAAATTAGTACCAGTACTTAAGTTTTAACAGACAAATAAACAGTATTACTAAGGAAAAAATACGATCTAATGGAAGTAGGTACTAAAAAATCTTTGATTTTGAAGAGAAAGTCTGACTCCAATCCAGTTGTGAAAATAGTGCCTGCAGAAGAATTTTATCACATACTTCAGGAAACTCATTAGTCAACTGGCCACGAAGGCAGAGATAAAATGCTGTATAGTTTGAAATCGCAATACTTTATACCCGCTTCAGTTGTTCTAGAGTTTTTGAAACTGTGCATTGTATGTCAGTCTAAAAAAAAATTTGCAAGAAAAGGAATTGTCGTTTGCCCAATTGTCCTGTGACTTCAACCATCATGGCCAAGTGGATTTAGTTGACTTGCAGTCAACCCCAGACAGAAATTACAAATGACTATTACATTACAGGATCACATGACGAAATTCAGTTTTCTGCAGCCATTGACTTTGAAAAGAGCGGCTGAAGTAGCAATGGAGCTATTAAAAATCTTTCTGGAAGTAGGTTGTCCTCATATATTGCAAAGTGACAATGGCTGCGAGTTTACAGCTGCTGTCATACAAGAATTGACATTCGTGTGGCTAACATGTAAAATTGTAAATGGTAGGCCTAGACATCCAGCAGGCCAAGGATCTGTTGAGCAATCGAATCAAGATGTCGAAGCTATGTTAGGTGCTTGGCTTATTGACAAGGACACAAATAATTGGGCTACAGGTTGTTACTTTGTTCAGTTTCAGAAGAATTCCTCTCTTCATTGTACCATTCAATGATCACCTTACAAAGTCTTATTTGGAACAGAACCAAAAACATGACTCCAATCTATTCATATTTCAAAGGAGTTGCTTAGAAGCTTGTTACTGGAGAGGACTTGGATCAGCTTCTTAAACAGCAACATAGTGACAACACCTTGACATCAAAGAATTTGCCAGCAACTCAATTAATGAACAACGATGACACTTCAACTTCAGAAGTTAATCTGGAAGCTGAATTAATTAACTACAATGCTTCAACTTCAAATTTAGAGGATCTGCTCGCAACTGAATCAATAACACAGCTCAAACCAGTTTACAACTCTACAACAACTGTACTGCCAGTTAGAACATCTATACTGTTAATACAGGGATGCACAACCTTTCCTGAAGAAGGGCCAAATTAGAATTAAGTTTACTGACTGGGGGCCGGATCTTCAAGTGATTAATGTGATGGCTGAGATTGGATGCTGGCGGCAATCTACTTGATGTCTGGCGTAATGGCAGATGTTGAAACAACCAGCAGATTTTCCACATTCTTGTTGGTTAACCTGTTTTGTGTCTTGCACTTGTTTAAATTCATAAGTGAAAACGCATGTTTGCATACATAGGTACTGCGAAACATGCTTACACAAAATCGAGCATTGTCTTTCAGTTTTGGAAATAATGTATCTGGCAGTTCATTGTAGAATGTGAGGAGATTAGAATTTTTAAACTGATTTCAATTCATCACCGCACTGGATGTCTATTAGCTCAAGTTGGACATCTAGAGAGGCGTCTTCCACTTTCACATCAAATGGAGTTGAAAAAAGCTGCAGGTAGATCTTGTATTTCTGGAATTCATAAAAACCTCTCATTGAATGATGTAATGAGGGTGTTAACTTGGTTAGAGTAATCCATCTTCATATGTGGGTATTTCTCTTTCGTGGCCTTGCAATGTGGAAAGTGTGTAAAATTCTCTGATTGCATGTGGGACTTGAAAAGTGCTAATTTGATCATAAAAGCATTGATGTTAATGCCAACTGAGAAACAAGTTGCATCTTTCCCTGCAATCTCAAAATAAGGTCATTTAGATAAGCAGTAATGTCAGCAAGGAAAGCTAAATCACACTGCCATCTTTGTACCTCTAAATTCCATGTAGTTTTCCCTTGTTCTTTGAGAAAAGTGATAATAGGCCCCAATAGCTCCACAAATCTCTTGAGGACTATTGCATTGCTCAACCAACGAACTTCAGTATACATGGGCAGGTCAGTGTAATCAGCATCTATTTCTTCAAGAAAGGATGTGAAGAGTCGATGGTTGAGTCCATAATGGCAGATTAAGTTCACAGTATCATAGACATCTTTCAGCAGGCATTCAAATCACAGCTTCTTTGCACAAAGTTGCTGTTGGTGAATTATGCAATGATACTGGACTAACTCCTTTTGCCTGTCTCCAAGGTGGTTTTTCGACAAGGTGACCATGCCATTCTCACATCCAACCATAGATGGTGCTCCATCAGTGGCGATGCTGTATAGCTTGTCAAAGTCCAGTGCTGATTTGTTGCAAATGCTCAATAAACCAGTTAGTAAGTCAGCACCAGTTGTATGTCCGGAAAGCGATGCCATGCCAAGAAATTCTTCATTCACAATAAAATCTAGTGAAACACTTCTAATAAACACAATCACTTGTGCTGTTGATGATATGTCAGTGGATTCATCCACAGCCAAAGAAAAATAAGCACAGTTTGTAACTAAAATGTTAAGTTGGCCAGAAATGTCTGATGCAATTTGCGAGATTCTCCGTTGTATCATCATGCGGTTAAGACTGATTGTTTGAAAATATTTTATCTTCTCAGGATACATCTTCTCACTTGCGATGATAAGACACTTTTTTATCATATCGCCATCTGTGAAAGGTTTTCCATTCTTGGCTATTAAAGCAGATATTTCTAGGCTGGCTTCAACAGCCACATCCAATTCTCCAGATTGTTTCTTGAACACATTTTGTTGGCTGATTAGTGATTGTTGTAACGATTTGATTTTCCGTTCGCATTCCATACCTTGCAGAAGGAAATCCTTGTATTGGCTTTCATGATGTCGCTTCAGGTTGAATTCTTTTGGCACTGCTACTGTTCCATTGCACAAGAGGCAAATAATGCTGTTGTTCTGTTGCACAAAACAGTACTTGTTAGTCCACACTTTTTGTAACTGACAGTTCTCGTGATTGACCTTGTGTTTAATGCTCGGTGCTATACAGTTCACTCTGCAAAATGATGTCTCGTTGTGCTGAAAATTCTGAGGCCTGCAATGAATTGTGTTTGAGCAAGGCAAGCTAGACTACCATGTGCTTTGTTCCATACCCACTCTGACCAAAGACTAAAGAGGCGGGGCAGAAGACTATTACGCACACATGTGACAAATGCCCAAGCAGGTCTTAATTCGTTCGACCCCTGTCCAGCGTCTCCACCATTTCTCAGAATTTGTGAGTCAGATCGTCAACATGCCAAGTGCATGACACTAATCCATCATAAATGTGGTTACTGTTCTTACCTAAATTATATTTATGGCCTGTCAGTTTTAACCCCCCCTGGTGTTCAGAAATGAATCAAAAGTGATTAACACAGTGCAGTGGGAAATCTGAATTTTTTTAAATATAATTATTAAAATTGTGATATCTCATTTCAAATTGGGGCTAGAATCAATTTGTTTTTTGTTTTCCGTCACAAATTTATCACAGTTTACGACTGTTAAATTTCAAATAAAATAAAAATTAAAAATAATTATTTAATTTTAAATTTACAAAAAAAAGAATGTAAAAATAAAAGTAAATAAAAAGTTCCAATTAATTTACTATTTAAATAACCTAAGTATATCTGTTTTCTTTCAAATAAAAGAAACCGCAGCTTTCTAGCTACACGGAGAGTCATTTTACAACCCTCTTTGTTGACAAAAGAAGTTTATGGCTTTTTTTTTTTTTTTTTTTTTTTTTTATTTTGCAGAAAAGACCTCTTTCCGCTCAGAGAGCACTAAGAGGCCCAGGGAAGCCTAGGCATAGTTGGCACATGAGAATAATATGATGGCACAAAGAAGGGACAGCGGGTGAAGCAACATACCCTATTCCAATATTAGAGTTGGAACAGAGCATACGACACCCACAAAAACACACACAAAAACTAGAAACAAATACATACATCTAAATAAAACAACTATACAAAAACATATAATACCAAGATAGACCCAGTAGAAGCACTAAATAGCCCAGCCAGGAACAGTGACAGTAAGCCGCAGCCAGCAGAAAGAGTTTTATTGGGGACCGTAATGACTAGCACACTGAATAAAGCAATCTTTTAGTAAGTTAAAACCCTCAGTGTCCTCTACTAAAGCGTGGAGAGGAGCCGGCCAGACCTGCAGCCGGTCGTATAGGAAGGTGATCAATTTTCTTCGACAGATATCAAAAAGGCTACAGTCATACAAGATATGCTCAATAGTGTCCGAAACCTGGCAACCACAGTTACAATTTGGGTTATTTATGATCTTGAACCTGTAAAGATAGCTATTTAGTTTACCATGCTGCGTTAATAAAGTCGTAGTGAAATGGTCATGATGATCCCAATTAATTTTAATCCTGTGACTGACAGTCGGAAAGAAGCTATGCGTAACAGCACCATTTGTGTCTGCTTGCCATCTGGAGTCCCACAGCTGAATTGAACTCTGCCGTAGAATATGCTTAGCATGCCCTAAAGGAAGAATAGAATAGTCTATATTACTATTTAAATGTGCACTAGTAGCCAGGAGGTCAGCCAAGGCATTCCCAGGGCAAGCAGAGTGTGCCTTAATCCAAGAGGCCTTAGTGTTGTACAAGGCGACGCACTTTTTGAATAAGTTGTAGATGTCTAAACTAAGCTTGGTGGATATCTTAGGCTTTTTTAAACAAGCCAATGCAGTCTGCGAATCAATGCAAAGTAACACCTGGTTCAGCTTGTTTTTAATTATGTAATTTAAAGCATGCCAGACAGCTAAAATTTCAGCCTGAACAATGGAACAATCCTGATGTAACTTAAAGTCTAAACAATGCAAAACTTGCATGCCAGACAGGAAAGCCACAGCTGCCCCCGTGCCGCGCTCGGACTTCGACCCATCAGTGAATATCTTAAGCGGATGGTGGTCAGCATAATCGATCAATGCACCTTCATGTGAATATGCAGGGTGAGGAAGCTGCTCCACACCAGCATGGATAGCATACTGAACACAATAATTATTAAGGTGCAATGTACCTTCCCTCTTAATGTTAAAATAATCATAATGCTCTCTAAGCAGAAGATCCAATGGTAATTTGTTAGCTAAAAGTAAAGCAGTTTCTCTTGAAATAGTCCTATATCCCTTAATTATTTTAATACAAATACGCCGTTGAAACTTTAAAAGCATATCCCTATTCTTTTGGTACTTGAGAGCGTCCCCCCAAACGCCTACAGCATATCCCAGATACGGTAGTACAGCACCCTCGTAAATAACATCTAAAGTCTTAGAAGCAAGTCCCCAACGTAGGGTCGCAATTCTATTAAACATGTGTAGCAGTTTCTCAGCCTTCCCCAACTGCACACGGATATGGGGCGACCAGCTAAGCTTGTCATGTAAAGTAACCCCCAGGTATTTAATTGAATTTACATACTCCAAGACCTTCCCATTTAAAGTCAGAGGTGGTTTACTAATCTTACGCTTCCTCGTTACAAATAGTAATTTAGTCTTGTCAGTATTAAAATTTAATTTAGTATCATTAGCCCAATTTTGAAGACTGGCTAGTATGGAACTAGCTTTCTTTTTAAGAGAATAAATATTTTTGTCAGTCACCGTCACAAGCAGGTCGTCGGCAAAGGCAAAGAGCTCACTACCGGCGGGAAGCTTGATCCTAAAAACAGTGTTCATTAAAATATTCCACAAAGCTGGGCCAGAAGCAGAACCCTGAGGAACACCCAGCGAAACATCCCTAGTGGATACTACAGTATTATACCTTAAAGATACCTTCCTGTCCTGAAAGTAACTAACCACGAGATCGTACAGATTCTTTGGTACTTCGGCAGTCCGAAGTTCGCGTAGAATGAAGACGGGCCAGGCGGTGTCAAATGCTGAGGAAATGTCCAGAGAGATAACAATGCATATATTTTTGTTACTTAAGGCATGCTGCATAATATCCCTAACTTTAATCAGGGGGTCAACAGTACTCATCTGAGGAGTGAAGCCAAATTGGTTTTTATTTAGGAATTTTTTAAGATTTAAGTGGTAATTTATCCTATTGATCATTAATTTTTCTAAAATTTTACCTAATACAGGGAGCAAACTAATTGGCCTAAAGGATTTCGGATTATCCAGAATTTTGCCTGGCTTCGGAATGAGTTTCACCACTGCATGCTTCCATGCTGTGGGGAAAACACCAACAGCTAAACACATATTGTAAATATTAACAAGGGAGTCAGGCGAGGTGTTAAAGGCATTTTTTATGATCTCCGCATTCAACCCATCCTGACCAGGCGCCTTCTTATTCTTTTGAGCCAGAATGACCTCTTTAATTTCCGAATGAACAAAGGGCAGATCATCGCCCATATGGTAAGGTTGCTGAATACAGTTCCTTATATCACTGTGAGAATCACTATCATTATCAGTATTATCCAGTATGAAAGAAATGATTTAAGAGCATATTGGCAATTTCTCTGTCATCGTACAGAGTCTTGCCTTGAACATTTTTGATAGTTAAATTGGGAGAACTAGTAATAAAGCTCTTCTTTAATAATTTATAAACGCGACCCCATGGATCAATGTTGCCCTTGTCTGTACAGAATCTCTTCCAGGATTCAGTTTTTGAAGACTTAATTAAATTTTGATAGCTTCGCCTAGCTTCTAGATAACGCTTCTTAAAATCTGTACGATCTGGACCACAAGATCGCTGAAACCTACGCCTTAACCTATTAACACTCTGCTCTGGAGACCGTCAATTCACGACTCCACCAGGGAACAGAGTGCCTATACCATTTTTTGAGTGGAATACTTTTGTCAGCAGCTTTTTGAATAATTTCTATGTATTTTTGAATAATGTATTCCACCGGATGATTATGATGAATTAAATTATTAATCTCTGGAATATCTTCAGAGAATGTTCCGCTAAAACTGCTCCAGTCAGCTCTATGGACATTGTAGTTTTTACTAAAAGGCTCGCTAGTTTCTTGAGTCCTAGCTGTACATAATTCAACGTCAAATAAAATATACCTATGGCCTGAAAGTGATTCAGCAAGCGAGACTCTCCAATTTTTGATATTAATGCTACCTTTAGTTAAGGTCAAATCAATATAGCTTTCTCCCTGGTGGGAAGAGAATGTAGGCGGTCCCCCTAAATTATGAATGACTAAATCTAAATCGTATATTAGTTCTAGTATTCTCACCCCTCTCGGATTTTGAAGTCTGTCAAACCAGACAGGCGACCTACCATTTGCATCAGTACCAATCACGTAAGGAAATTTAAAGGCAGAGAAAAGCCTATGAATGGCCAGAATCTGTTCATCAATATCACCAGATGGTTTTAAATAAGTAGAGTTTACAATAAATTTAGAAGTATTCGCACTAATTAAAACAGTGCTAGAAAACTCATTCGATAGCTCCTCGATAAGAGAGGACGAGATGCTTTTATTAAAAACCAGCACAGCAGAGGCCAAACCAAGGCTATAGCAATTGATCCACCCCGGAATACCCAGTATCCGAGAAGAAGCGTACGGATCTTGAATCAATGCTATATCGATCTTGTGGTCCAAAGCAAACTTAATTAAGTGATCTACAGCAGTAGAGCAGTGATCGAGGTTAATCTGCACTATTTTTAGCTCCATTATTGCTTAGTGCTGTCAGTACTTAGTTTAATGTAGTAGTTTAACACAGGGCAGCGATAGCTACGGGCCCCATGCCTGGGATCCACACGGTCCGCATCCTGGCTGCACCTCTTATTATAACGCAGGCAGTTAATACACAGCATTTCGTGAGGTTCCACGTTACATTCTCTTGAGCAATGATTTGCTTCTGCACATTCAGTACAGCGAAGTTCATTGTGGCACATTTTAGTAGTATGTCCGTATTCCCAACACTTGCCACATCTTTTGTAGTAGTGAAAAGTATATACTTTTCTCTTCCTCCAGCCCATGTATAGAGTGTCACCCGCCTCCACAAACATCCTCCTGAGCTCAGGGGTGATGACAAACACCCACGACCGAATACCCCTCTCTTCTCTGCCCAGGAAGAAGACGTGTTTAATATGGTCCTCAGTGAGCATGTGAGCATTTTGTTTTAGGATGTATTCTTTCATCTTCTCTTCACTGATCCCCCAAGAAACCCCTGGGATAATAATCCTTGGGTCCCTTAGACTGGGAGCTCTTACTTTTACATCTCCCCTGCTCTTTAGAGTGTTTAGCAACTTAACTGCTCCTTCTTTATTGTTGCAGTTTATAGCAAACCCTTTTTTGATTTTGCGGACACCCGCTACACCTATGCCCAAATTGGTGATGTCCACCTCCTTTTCAATTTTTCCAATAATCTCCTCGCTGTCAGCATTCTCATCTGGATAAACCAGTACAACTTTATCGTTAGCAGGACGTGAGGGCCTCCTCACAACGTCCGCATAAGTACACTTGTTTCTTGTGGGACTTAAATTCCCCAAACCGTCGCCATTATTAACAGGTTGCTGGAGGGAGTCAATGTGGAGTTTTTGCTGATTGATGACATTATTAAAGCTTTTCTCGAGCTCCTGCATCAGACTGCCCACACCAGCCAGACTCTGTATGGCTTTATCTTTGAGATCCGTCCGCATGTTGCGGGTTGCCTCTAAACATTCTTTGATGATGGACAGCTTCTTCTTTATTTCCTCTCCTAGCCCCATGAGGATATCTTGAGACTCAGCCATGTTAACACAAATCAGCAAAACTTCTTAACCGAAAGAGCAGACAATTGGGATGTCAAGAAAGATCCAGAAAAAATGCTTGAACTAGATTTCGCCAAATGGCTTGGCAGCGCGGACGGCTAGATAAAGACGGACAGCTGGACGACGCCGAAAGGAAAAAGATACGCCGATCAGCTAATGAGCCACGTGTACTGAGACAACTGGCTTTGTCCTTCCGCTACAACAGTTACCCTTATTGCGCCGTAAAAAATGGCTCGACTTTCACGAAAAATAATGTAAACAGTCGTGACAATGTACACAGCCAACAAGCTACAGTTGAGCTCGATCGCGACAATACGAGGCCCGCGATTTACACAATTATGGCGAGTAGGTTTGCTGGCGTAACAGCACGAAAACAGTTTATAAATGTACAGTAATAGCACAGTGAATAGAGCTTCAGATGATGATCCCAGTAATACCCCACACAGAAGGGCCTTCACAGTAGAAGCGAAGAAAGCGACCACGTGGTTCTAAGAGAACAATGGTCTTTGTTCTGGTACTCCTAGATGAAGCGTATAACACCGTACAAAAGCGCTTGATTCATATAACATTTGATAAGATCACTTACGATATAGTCCACTAAGCTCCCGTGTCGGCGAAAAACTTTACTCCTACGCACGAAGCCCGCAATAAGCCCAAAGCCTACTAAAATGTCTTCGTTATAGTTCCTTATAAATGGCACGACACATAAAACACATATCAGATGAAGGCTCTCGTTGAGACAAGTCGAACGATATATATGTTCCACCAGTAAATCAAAATCGCCGCCGAAAAAAACGATCGAAAGCAGGAGCACATGTACCTACGTGCCTGCTCAAACGCCGACCCCAAGTTTATGGCTTGACGCGGTTTGAAATAATTATTAAATCCAAAATATTTTAGTGCAAACGGCTTCCTTTTAGTCGTATGACTCTATTCCAACTACAGTATTAATTTTCTTGATCCAATGTAATAATAAATTTGATGCGAAAAAAGTTTTTTATATTCTTAGTCTATGGAGAGATATTGTTGTAAATTATTGGTTGTTATAGCTTTTGTACATTCCTTTTTGAACTCTGGTTGGTTTTTTTCTAGTTTGAATGGCGTTAGGTTGATGAATAAGCGTCTTTTCAGAAAAGATTGATTCAAATTCGACTATACCAATCAGGATCTAGAATATAAACAAATGCTAAAAAATCGTTATTTTCATGGTTTTTCAGCGCTATTTTCACTTATTTTTATGTTATTTGACTCTATTTAGACGAATAAGCAAGTTTTTCGAAGCATAAAATTGAAAATTTTCCGCTAAAATAGAAACTTCCTGATAACATCGGAAACGACATTCTAACATTATTTTATTCTATTTGATTCTTAAAAAAATTGTTATAATACTATGTATTAGACTTAAAATATTTGATATCTAAACCAGAAAGTGTGTTAGCTAGAAATAGAACTTCAACCCCCATTTCTCACCTCAGGGAAAGTCATAAAACAGTTGGGTGCTAATGACTTGTGAAAGGGAAAAAGTTCTATACTTAGAAACTTCTAAAGAAGGGATTTGGCCTGTACCATCCGTGGACTGCATAAACATTGAAAGGGGGCCATATGTGGTCCGTGGGCCGCAGGTTGTGCACCCCTTTTTAATAGAATCAAAAACAGAAGCAGTTGACAGCAAAGTAAAATTACATTGTGTTAATGGAACAGAATCTACTGGATGCCGCAAAATACCTAAAAATATCAGCTGAAAAAATGGAAGATGTTTCATTGAAGAAATTTAAGGACGTGTTAGTGAATTCCACAGTTTTGGTTGATGTACAGTACCTAAGGCAGATAGAGGTCCATTAGATGGATATAATATTACTGGGATAGTATTAAATAAAAAAAAAATGGTTTATACTGAATTGGTACTTCAGTTGGCATTATAAAAGATTGGCTTCCTAGAAACACTCTTCAAATAGCTACAACCACTAGATTAGACTCATTTATTGTATAGTCTAGAAAGAATATCTTTATTCTCTTAAAAAAAAAAAAAAAAAAAAAAAAAAAAAAAAGCTACAACCACATTTACTGACACTGTCCCACCGATAAAGCTAAGTTTGCGAAAAATTGCTGAAAAATTTTCTTTATTCAGAAGTCAAGGATGTAAGAAATGCTCCTGTGAAAAATCCAAGGTACAATGCAAAACAAATAGATCTGCCTGTAAAAAAAAATAATGTTCTCTGTAACTCCAGGTGCCACAAATCTACAACGTGTTTCAATAAAAAGAAATAAACTTGGCATTATCTCTATCTTTTCATATAAGTACTTCTTACTTTGTTGATTCGTTTTTTGTCATTTCACGAAACCAGTTTAGAGATTTGATCAAATCACTTCATTTAATTAGGGAAATGTCAATATCGAACCTTTATTTTAACATCTTCAGTAAATTGATCATCTCCCTTAGGGATTTGACCAAATCCCTACTTTTATCATATCCCTGCAACATATATACAAGTATATACAACTCCATTAATAATTTTTTATAAAAAATATATATTAATATAAAAATCTGAAACAATATGAAACAAATTAGGAAAAAGTAAAATGAAGTAATTATTAAAATAATTTTTTGTCCAATTTTAATTGTTATGATTAAAAATTCAATTAAATATTTACAGAAAACTGCTTTGAAAGATATGGATGCGGCTCTTATTAGAAATCTGTCTGATCACAATGGAAATAATTTATGGCATATATGTGCTGCATTTAATCATTTGAAGTGCCTTCAATGGTTGTGCACATACGATGATCAAGATGTTTTAGTAGATGAAAACAAAAATGGTTTAAATCCTGTTGTTGTTGCTGTAAAGGTAAATTTTAGTTTGTTTTTAATAAATTTTTTAATACTAATTTGATCAGGACCATTGAGAGCTTCCATGGAGCTTAAGGGTAGAGTGGGCACCTTTAACCTTTTATTTTTTGAACAAATGAAATATGTAGAATGTTTCTTTATTAATAAAAAGCAGTCATAAGGATTTTGTTTTTGTTAGTAGAAATAATATTATCTTTATAAGGTAGAAATTGCTATGCCCTAAGTTTTCTCAATGGCTCTGAATTTTATATTTAATTCATTTTTTTGCTTTTGAAATTTGATTATGCATTAATTGCTTTTGAAATTTGATTATGTTTATGCAATATTTTTTTTGATTTAAGTTAAAGATAAAGTTTTGATTACCATAATTTTGTCTGACTAATGTTTGGAGGTGTAAAACTTACATCAGCATATCTTGCAGAAAATTTCTAAAACTAAAATAAAGCCATATTACTATATACCCTATGCCTGCAGAGCAGTAGCCATTGAAAGCCAGGGGTTTATATACTTTTGGAATCAAACTGATCCAAGATTACTTTGATTGCTCAAATTGTTTATGCAAATGAACTGTAGTGATTTGATCAATCTCTGTCTGCATATGTAAACACCATCTAGGATCAGTAAGTCATGATCAAACTAATCTGAGCAAAAGGTAGGATCATTTGGATCAAATGAAAAAGATTAAAGATGGTGACCTTCATGGTTAAAGTCGAGTTTAAAATCGACATCAAAGAAATATGCTTAACTGTTGACAGTAAAAAGTAATTAAAATTTATAAATGGTAAGTAAAAACATCATTGTTAAAATATGCAATAAACTGAGATGAAAAAATAAATATAAAGAGACAAGTTTGTGAAATTGTATGGCAAGAATGTATAGCATGCACTTTCTTACTTTGACATTTTGTGAACAATTTTATTCACAGAGTAAATACATTTCGATTATACTTGTATACTTTCAGCCAACTAAAACACAGGACAGAAGTGATCTGTATCATGTGACAAAGATTGATCTATTGATCTATTTGATGTTACAGAATGATCCATCTGAAATGAAAAGTATATGCACCCCAGTAGAGTTGTCATCCTTTCTTATCATCTGACCTAGAGATTATAATAAAATAAAAGAAAAACATAGAATAAATATTTTGCAATTGCTTTTTATTTTATACAACAGTATCATGATATATGTAAAATAGTATAATATACAGTATATAACATATTAAAATACTGTAATTTTCACTTTTCTCATTAACTACAAATAAACATAGGTAGTTATTTAAAGAAGTTGTTTATCTAAAAAATAAAAAAAATTACTTAAAAGTCATTTGTTATATTTTATTGTTTCCTTTTTTTTGGTTTGTAAAAGTTCATAATGGCAAATAAAAATGGTCCATTTTTTTCAACAAATATTTGAAAAGTTTAAACCTTAGGTATTTTCCTAAGATTTTAACTTTGGAAACTTAGGGAATTAAAAAATAATCTAATAATTTTAAACATTCAATATGGCAGTGTACATATGGAGTTGGAGATTTAACCCATCCCATTCGGAAAACAGAATGTGATGACATGATGATCTACTTTCACAAGTCCATTCACCTGTTCGATGAGTTCAGAAGGGTACTTGACTGGGTTGTGTGTCATTTGCCATGCTATCATGATCTTACTGAAACCTTATCTCCTTCACTAGTTGTGACTGTTTTTCATGAGTGATACATATTTCATTACACAGCAATCATCTTACAGTGAATGTTAATTGACATGTTATTATCTTTAGTGGTTAGAAAACAGATTACCAGATGTTTAATTTTTCAGTAAAAATGCCATTTCTCCATTTAGTAAGTTAACAGAATTGATGTGCTCATTGTCAGTGCCTCCAGTCAAAGGTTGTGTGATATCATACATTATGCACCATATCTGGGCTGGTCGGTTGCTCTATCCTCCAGATCAGTCCAGACCTGGCACCCTCTGATTTCAACTGTTCGGTCCAATGAAACATAATCTTTGGGGACAATGATTTGATGATACAGACAAGGTGAAAATGACTGTGAAAAAGTGGGTATAACAGTACAAACCTGAATTTTTTCAAAGAAGATTTCAGAGTTGGTTCATTGTTGGCACGAATGCATCGCTTGTAATAGAGATTAGTTGAGTGGTACTTTTGTAAAGAGGAAGACTTACTCTATTAACGAGTGCAATTTAAACAACCCATATTTAACTAAAGTTAAAGTATATGATAATATTTATCATGAAAAATATTTTGTACCAGTTTTACAGAATACTTAAGAGAATTGGTCAAAATGACCGGTGATGGCACACAGTAGCTAATGGTTCTGTGTTAAAGAAATAATGAAACCAAAAACATGTATGTGTTTAGGGTTTAGGGACTTGGGGTTTAGGAACAATTTAAATGCTAAAAAGAAGTAAAATTTAGTAGAAAATTAGACTTATTTTATAAAAGAGGAAGAAAGACAAAATGCTATCTAGTTCAACATCTCTCTTTTGCTTCCAATGAATCAGAGGATGTTGAAGTTCCTGCTAGATTGAAAGTTAGTCAGAAAATTACTGCATCAAGAGTAGACCTGATTGCCCATCATAATTTCTATAAAAGGTGGAAGTCACCTTCACTCAAGACTTTTTGTCTTAGTCCTGAGGTCACTAGCCACTGGCAGTATAGCCAGTTGATGGAGTTCCTTCTGACTCCTGCTTTGCATTTACATCCATCTCATAATGACAGAATAGTTGGAGAAGACTTCATAAGAAGGAAGGATTCTTAACAGATAATATACAAATTTTATGTGAGCTCTCTCCCCCCCAGGGAAAAGGGATTAGGAAGCAAATAGCTAAATCAGTAGTCCTGCCATGTTGTGGATGTATTTCATCTGAAGTATTTAGCCAATATGTCTAGAATAGTTGTATTTTGAATTTTATTAGGTTTTTATAATAATTTGTATGCATTGTATATACTTTATGTATTTGAATAAATATCTAGTTTCGTCTATTAGAGGATTTGTCTCACCTCCATTTCGTGAACTGACGCAACCCCCTCTCCTCTGCCAATCAAATTAGCCCCTCGAATCAAAGTAGTCATTAGACCAGCCACTTGGATCTATTAAGTTACTATAGGAATCACGAGTTATGATGCAAACAGTATTTATCCTAACTGGTGTCAGGACTGATGTAGACAGAGATCTAATGATCTTTTGTCTTCCTTAAGTTTAGGTAAGAATTCATAGCCATCCTAGACAGTGGGCAAGATCCTGCAGACCCCAATCTCACATATGGCAAATACATTGTTTATAAGTTATGGAATAACTAATCAAAATTATTTTCATCATTGGTGTAAGGAAAAATAGACAATAGAGAAAAATCTTGTGTGGCTATTTTGACTAAAACACAATTTCACAGCATAAAAGATTGATCACATCAAATTATAAAAGTAACAGATGGATTACACTGATACTTTAGTTTCACAGATATTATCTCTCTGCAACTGAAGGATGACTACTTTAGTCTCTGAGTCTTTAGACTTTATAACTAAATGATATTTACAAAATGAATTATCAGTTATGTTTTTTCAGTTTTTTTGAAACTACAAGTATTTTTAAGTTGACAGAATAATTTAAAAATTTATTTTTAATTTTTTAGCATGGCAATTTTGAATTGACACAATGGTTAATTCAGCATACATCAGGAGTGACTCAAGTTGCACCTCCAGAAGGGACTAGATCTTTATTACATTATGCTGCCAAATATGGACGAGTAAGCATATATTATTTTAGTAAGAAATATATAGCTTCTAATATGGTTTAATATTTTATGAATTTAATTTAATTTTTAAAAAAAGTACTTATCAATTTGAATAAAGATCAATATTTTTATTTACCATATATATTATTCAGAGTTATAAATTTGACTAGACTGTAGAATTTATTATTCAACACTGTCTAGTGAGAGATGTAGCAGTCCAAATTTAACCAAATTTTGTATGCTAATGTTCAGAGCATGCAGAAGAGATTTGTGGAGAAAAATTTAATTTCAAAACTCACTACTGTGGCACTTGTAGCACTACAAGTTGCTAAAAACACTTATCATATGCCTATTGTACATACATAGGTTTGAGTGGTTTCTAGATATAAAAATGACTATGATAATGTCAGGTGGGTTAAGTGCACACTCAGTTCTGGAATTTAAGTTTTAGCCAGTGAGTCGTAATAAAGATTATGTGATTTTAAAAATCAATTGTTGGAATAACTTATCTAGTTCTATAGCAACAGGTCATGAATATCAGAGGTCTCAAGTCAGAGTTATTTGTTAAATATGTTGTTTAAAAATAATGCTAAAAAATAATGCAGCTCTGGTCATAATGTGGTTTGTGCATTGTCACTTTGGTGTGTGTGACTTTGGGAAAGCTGAAAGCAGTGTGCTCTGTATTAATTGATATAATGTAATTGTTATTGAATTCATGAGGTCATGGCATGCTTAGTATTACTATTAACTGATATTTTGTATTAACTGCATTCATTAACATTGAAATTCCTGTCCTCATCCATCAGACCACAAATCTACTTTACATAAACTAATAACTTAATAATTGATTTGATTGTATTTCAAATATAATGAGAAAAGGTTGGAGCAAGATGAAAAAATATTAACTTTTCATAATGGTATATTGTTACTAAATATTTTTAATTTTATTATTTTTTAATACTGATTTTATTATCCATATAAAAGATAATCAGTAAAATTAAACTATAGTAAAATTTCATAGCAGTATTGCTATTAAATCATATTGTAAATAATTGTAGGATTTAATGACTTATTTATATATTCAAATTAATTACTATTGTTAGTTATAAAAAAATTTATATTGGAAACTTATATATTATATAACATTTTAAGGAAAAATTATGCTATTGGTTATCTGACTATATGGAAGAAAATAATATTGACATTAATAGACGAGATTCTGGTGGAAACTCATCTTTACATCTTGCAGCAAAGTATGGCCATATAGAATGTGTAAAAGTAAGTAATTTATATATGCATAAATTCATTAATGAGTGTAATTTGTTGTTATATTCTTTTGTTAATATGTTTTATTTGTAATTTTCTGTAAGGTTGTCCTATTGGAATCCTAAATATTTATAGACCTCCCCTCATCTACTTCGTTACCTCCAAGTGCAGTTTTGTCTTTCTACAGGATTCCATTTTCTATATGAAATGATTTACACTTGTCTGAACCAAACTTTTGGTATTAAGATTTGATAGTAAACAGAAATTAATGAAAATTCAGAGATACTTTTGATAAATTATGTTATCATTTGGGGAATAAAAACAGAATAATTTTTTGAAAAATTCTTATACATTACAGATGCAGAATGAAATTTAAAATTTTAGAACAAACAGCTTTTAACCCTTTTGCCGCCATTTGCCCCACCCCTTGTTTACATTTATTTTGTAAACTGACTGAGAGCAATATAGGTCAGTCAGGCAATATAAATTTAAAAATTCACCAAAAATCAAATTATTATTATATTCGTATGAAAAAAATCACATACGTTTACTAATATCTTTAGTTTTAAATACAATATTTTTTAATAAATTTTATTAGAGAAATTTAAGAGAAAAAAAAAATATATCATAATTGACATTCAAACTTGAAAATTTGTTAATTTTGTCAAAATTAACGTTTTCCAGTTACTTCATTCTTATTGGCACTGAGCCAGAATGATGTAGAATATTGTTCTGTACAATTCGATATAACACTTATGCATGTACATTTATTCATTGTGAAATTATCGCACATTATATCAAACATTCATTTGAAATCAAAACTTTATTCTGCTATCAACTAATATAATGAACTAATATACTTTATTCACTTCATAACAAACGAGATTATATATTTTTGTAATAAACATATGATTACCAGTAGCAATACATGTAACTTTTGCTTATATTTTCGATCAAAATAAAAATTAAAAATTAAAAAAATATATAAAATATCAGAACTGAAGGTCATAACTTGAATATTTATAACTAGTTGACGTATTATAACTGAATAAACTTATTATAGCATGAATGAACTTATTATAGTAATATTATTGCATGAATATGCTAAAAATGAAATAAAAAATTATCATAAAATAAAAAATTGAGGGGAAAAAAAGCGATAATTCAAAATTTTTAAGTCAACAAAACACCACCTGGACAAAAATATGTGAAACAGATAATAAACAAGATGCTGCCATTAAGTGCTGACATCTGTTGTTGATAAATTTTATAAAAATCGATTTTTAACGGGTAACAATCAATCGGTACCCTGGCCTTTTTGCTTAACAATTAGGTTTACGATAGATTGGGACCCCGGTCGCAAAAGGGTTAATTAAATAATTTTAATTTGTTTTTGAGCAGAGGCAACCTAATGACTAGGAACAGAAAATGTGAATGGGTAACAATTGTCATTGTTAAATATCTGTATCATTTCTCATAAAAAGATTAAATCAGAGTTTGTATAGGGGTGTTGCAAGTACTTATTTGTCTAAAATGAGTCTCTAAATCATTCCACAGAATTATCAAAATTGGTTCTAATTTTTTGTTATTGACAAGACTGTCTTATTTATAAAATCATACTGCCAGCTGGGTAACCAGCTTAGAGGTATGAAGGAGTACATGTCAGGAATTGAAATTTGGCACAGAGTATTAAGTGCCCAAGTCATGCGCACATAAAAATAACCAGACTTGTAGGTAGTCAGGGGATTGAAAACCAAGTCAAAATAAAATACAAAATGGCAACACTCTCTACAAACAGGGAGTAGTGCAAGATTTGCGCATGCGTTGCTTGTTGGGAAGTTCAAAAAGCGAATGTTGCTAAATCGAATTTTGACAAACAAATCTTTGAAAAACCCATTTACCTGTCCTGTGCTATTCCCGATGTATCTCTGTTTGCCACTTGATGACCTTGACCAATTGACCTGAGATACGGAACATTTTTGAAAGTAGATGGTGCTAGTCATTATAATTTTATATTAAAACTAACTTCTAAAATATAATTTGTTTTCTTCTTACATTTATTAATATATATATATATATATATATATTTTGTTTGTGCAAAATAAAAAAAATAATAATAATTTTGGATGATACAATGGCCAGGATTTTTTTCCAAAAATGGGAAATTTTTGTTAGGCATCAACAAAAATTCAACTTGGGGCGACATGCAATGGAGAGAAATTTCAAAATTGGATAAGTTAATTTCACTGAAAATGCATCGTGGATGACCTCGTGGTCATGGCCGAGGCCGGCAAAGTTTGAACGATTTTGCTCAAAACCAGCAATACCAAAGAAGATTGGAGAATGAGAATGAACCTGCCTTGAGCATCAAAGTGATCCTGCTTAGTAGTGAGTCTCTGAGACATAGTCTTGTCCCTTTGCTGTTTTACTTGTTTGGTTTATTTAATGTCATTCTGATATTGTAGCAAATGCTTTAGTTGTAGCAGCTACATAACATTCATAAGTATTTGTGATTGCATTATAGACAGATATGTAATATATCCTTGACTTTTGAAGTCATCTTAATGTTTAATTAATTAATCTGTTATTAGAAATTATTCATGACCAGAATATCCAGACTCCAAACTTGAAAATACAAAATTTTAAAAGATGTTTGTTCAGAATTTTTAAATCTTCAACTATAATTTGTAAGAACTTTTCAAACAAGTGTTCTTTTTATTTACCCCAGGAAAATAACTTATTGAAAATACTTGTGAATTTAATAGTATACAAAACATAACTGGAAGCACAAGCTGTAAGAAAAATACATAGTAGAATTTGATAAAAAAAAAAACTTTTATTATGTATTTCTGTGTACTGTTAAATTTTTATACCTAAAGACAATATTACTAGAGTCAAGGCAATGACTCTGTGTGAAGTAAAAAAGTCACTGACTGACTATATATACAAGCATTAGAGTTACTGATTTTTGAGAGTTGATTTCTTTACCCAAATGTCTAAACATAATTCTGAATATCACCTTAGATAATTGTTTTCTTAGTGTACAAAATTTCTGATTTTTCTTTTATAAAGGAATTGCCAAAATAATATAAGCATATAAAAGTCCCAAGAACCGATGTATTAATATTAATACATCGAGTTCTTGGAATGAAATGTTTTTATATATATATATATACACACACACACACACACCATGCTGGGTAATGAAATATTCACTTGAGCATTATGTTGGTGTTGGCCAGTGGGCATTGAATATGTCCCCAGGTGGTGCCATGGGTAACCCCATTGGATGGTTATATCTAAAGCTTAAATGTGTCTGGAAGGGAGGATCTTATTGAAATCATACATACATCCAGAGGCGGCATAAGGCGTGGGCCACCGCCTATGGCCTCGCAGTCCAAGGGGCCTTGCACCTTGAAGGTTTATGCATTACTTAAAAGACGTGAACGCAATGAAAAAATTTTACTTGTCATAAAACGATAAATATATTGACATACCAAATTTGTTTTTATTTAGTCTAGCAACATTTGCTGGCATTGCATTGCTATCACGGGGAATTCCCGCCAGCCAGAGCTGGGATTTTCCATTCTGTTTGTTTACATTACTTTCATGCTGGATTCAAAAAATGCTTGTCTGACACTCGTCAATTTATTGAGAATAGCAGTTATGAACTGCCAAAAGGCTTTAAAAATGAAAGGGTAGCAAAAAAGAAAAGGATGTCCGATTTATGAAGGCAGCGATCAACCTATACAGTCTCCCAAAAGCCGGTATGAAACAAATTTTTTTTAACACCATGATTGATTCTATAATAAGCAATATGGATTCGAGATTTGTGTCTTTAAATCAACATTTTGAAAATTTTTGTTTTCTCTATGATCTAAGTAAGTTAAAAAATATTAAAAAACTGTCAAGATTTACACTCAGTCCTGCAAGTGGGTGAGAGCAGTCATTTCCAACCTTACAAATTATATGAAGAATTACAAACAATGATCCCAAACTTACCCAACTTAATTAAAGATGTGAAACAGCTGCTCCAATACATTACAGAAAATAACTTGAAAGAAATTTACCCAAATATTTACATTGTTGTTCGAATTTTGTTAACAATACTGGTAAGTACTGCTTACTCTGAAAGGAGCTTTTTAAAATTAAAACTAATAAAAAATTATTTAAGAAATACAATGGGTCAGGAAAGACTTTCAGCTTTGGCAGTTTTATCTATTGATGCATATATAGCATTTAACCTGAATTACGATACAATTATTAAAGAGTCCAGTAAGGCTAAAAGCAAGAAATTTCTATTTTTTTAATTTTTCTTTAATGTTAGTCAAAAATATAGTTTGCATTTTTATGAATAAAAATTTGACAGTTTCAACTGCTTTTTATTTTATAAAATTTGTCTTCTTGTGCCACCAGAGGGCCTTGCGAAATGTACTTTGCCCACATCAAATTTAGGTCTTGCCCCGCCACTGCATACATCATTATAGTTTTTATGAAAAAATAAAAAAAACCACAGTATAAAAATAATTTATCTGTATTTTTCATATTATGCAAAGATTTTTCTGTTTTATTATGCATTTATTATGTTTCATTACATATGTTGTACAAAAGACCTCTATGCATGATAAACAAATTGTCTTTTCACATTTTTTGCATTTATATTTTGCTACTAGGTTTTTATTTAGTAGTACATTGCAGCAGTCATTACATTCTTTCCTTTTTATTACTTGCTTCTCATTTAGTGTTATCCATTTTTTAAATTATTATTTCATTCCTTGTATTGTTTGTAATAGAATGATAATTTCTAAGTGATAAAAATTGTTTTTATAGGATTTTAATTTCAAAATGTAATCTAAGTACTATTTCTTGAATTCACTATACTTATCAAAAATCTAGATATTTTAAATTTTCAGTATATAGAATGGGAAGAGATGCAATATATCAAAATAATAACAAAAAGAAACAAGGAGAGAGATAGAGAGATTGCTACATATTTGAAAGGTTTTTCAAAGGTTAGGAATTAAAGCCATCATCAAGAATGAAAAAAATGAAGCTACTGAAAAGTAGATATGAATACAATTTTCTGTTAAGAAATGGCAATTCAAAATATGCATGACATGGTAAATTGACCAAATGTGACGGACAGGAAGTTAATTTCTGTTGTTCTAATATTTTAATATAAATTTTATTTCTTTAAAAATGTGTTTTAAATTTTTGTAATCTTCGCTTTTATCGTGATCTACGATTTTGAGTTTTTATATTAATGTAGTATCAATGAGGTCCATATTTATACTATGACTTCATTGATACTATATTAATATAAAAACTCTTAGTTGGATATGGTTTATTATTTAAAAATTTAAAGAAGCTGTCTTTGAAGACAGTTTGAAATAACGGAAGATAAAAGTTTGCTCTTCTCTATAAATTGGTGCATTTGGAGATATGTTTAATGAAAATCTGCAGTTTGTTTCATTATGTCAATTTGAAAATGATGGTGTTAGCAATGTGTGTTACTTCTGCATGTAAAGCTGTATATGTTAGGAAGCCCAAGTGGATATATAAAGTACAAAATGCTAATCACTGTTGTGAGCTTAAAGATTGTAATTTTTTGGGACAGCTTTCTCCTCCTAATTTTATTGGGAATTGCTTCAATTCAGTCCTGTGTATACATCACCCTCTCCCAATTTGATGTCTGAATATATAACACTGATATTGAGAGAGTTATTTAAATTTGAATGATGACCACAAAGAATATTTTCATTGAAAGACTTCTCTGAATTTTTTGAGGTTTACCTGATCTTAATGTTATAGCTTTTTAGAGATGTGCTTGGAATAACGGAGACTGAAGTTGTGGTATTGAAGGTAGATAAGAACAAAACCAGTTGTATTCATGAATAAACATATAGTCAAGAGAAGCACGAAATGTGATGAGACACCTAGTGACTTTTTGAATGGTATACAATACAGAGTGGTTAAATTCTCTCCATTGGCCATTACTTATACCTTAAACATACAATACTATAACTACTGAGTATTCCAAAGTTGTTTGTGTTCACTAAGACACAAAGTAGGTTAGGCCATATAAGAGTTATCATCAAAATAACTACTATAGTTAATGAATTAGGTGCTGAGTATCAAGTGATATGTTTTAGGAAATAAGATAATTAACACATTCCATGGATATTGATTGGGCTTTTATATAGAATTTTTTTTTGTGTGTTTCACATACCTATGTCAGTGTTTTCAACATATGCTTTCAACATAAAGCACTTACTTTTTAGTACTTGTAAATATGAGTTATAGTATTTTTCAACTTTTTTCTTCTGCATTAATAAAAACATCTCTCTAAATCTGTACAAGTACTGTTATGTTCTATTTTAGATAGATTGTATTGTATTTACAGTAATAAAATCAGTGAATAACTCATTATAATTTAATATTTATATTATATTTAATTTAGTAACCTAATAATTAATAATATGTATATTATAAATATAACTGAAAATTTAATTTTATATTGATAGTGCCTAATATTACATGGAGGTGATTTATTGGCAAAAAATGAACTTGGTTTTAAACCATACAACTTGGCAATGTGCAATGGACAAGAAATTTGTGCAGATTACCTTGTAGCAATGGAAACCTGTTTTGTATTAGCAGCTGAGCATTTATTTTTAGAAGGAGACATTCAACAGTAAGTTTTTATTATTCTTTTCTTTGCATATAAAAAATGAAATATATTTTTAAAACCAACAAGTACTACAGACTCAAAATGAAGAAAAATTTAGATTTTTTTATGTTAACTAAACAATAATTCAAATATTTTTTATAGTCCGAAATGCCATCCTTAAAAACAATAAATGAACTAGAATATGGGAGTTGGAACATATTTAAAATGTAAAAGTTTAATTTAGTTCATTTGTTGTTGTTCCTGAAGATGATATTTTGACGTACAGTATACTCCTGATTATTCACGTTAATCACAGTTAATGGAGAAACAGATAATGCAGAAACATGGATAATCCACAAGTTTGTTTTAATGAAAGCCAATTGATTTTTCAAAATTAATGTGATTAGAGTTGAATAAACTTTTGATGTAAACAGAAAATTCAGAAATAGCATCTCACATTTCACTATGAATTTCTTGTATTAGTAACCGAAAATGAAGGTTGTCAGCTAGATATCATCATAAAATGACATTTATTTTGCAATATTATTGATTTATTGATAAGGAAATGATTCAAAATGTTTTCTGTAAGCAACTTATTTAATCGGAAAAAAATACAGTATACACATAAGTAAAGCCAAATTATTCAAGAATCAACTGCACTTACCATACTTGTTATCCCATTTAATTTATGCATAGATAATCCTCAAATAGGATAATCTGCACACAGATAATCAAGAATATACAGTATTGGAAAATGTTTGAATTGTTAAAAATATTGTTTATTTATTTTGAGTTAATATTTTATAGTATATACCTTTCCTGTCCTATAACTAGCCTACTGTATATGATGATGTTTAAGTTATTAAAATATAGCTTGTATTCTATTTATAGTCTGTTAATAATTTAAAATTTGCAAAAATTGGCTAAATATCAAATAATAAATATTCATATCAAATGTGAATAATTGTGTAATTGTTTGAAAGAATGATTAGTTGGACAGGTGAGTTTGTCTCCTTGACAAACTTATCTGTTTATATCTATTAAGTTGGATCAGTTTATTCAGTGAAAGGAGTGGAAAGTAATTGAGGGAGATTGGAAGTATTTTTTGAAACAGTGAAATGAATTCAAATGTTTTAGTTTTCAAATCAAAAAATTGTAATTTAATGAATAATTACTCACTTTTGAATGCAGATGTCACTCTTAGAAAATTTTAAATATAAATTTAAAAAGACAATTCGTATAAAATGCTGATGAAAGGGAATACATCAAAACTTTCATGGTGTCAATTTTTCTTTGACTACTTAGCCATTTCAATAATTGTGTCAATGTTTTGAAAAGTCCTGCACACAACAAATGAGTTGAATAGAGGATAGAAAAGATACTTTTATTTGTTATACACAGGACTTTCAGCATTTTGGAACAATTATTGAAATGACTGAGTAGCCTAAAAGAGAAAGTCAATGTCATAAAAGTTTTTGTTTTACATTTTGGTCAGCACCAACATTTTATATGAATTATCTTTTTTTTTTTAATTTATATATAATATATTATAAAATTTGAGATTTTGATTATTAAAGGCTTTTTTGTTTTTAATAAATGTTGTGTTTTATATATTAATTATCTTATTAGTAATTAATGAAACACTTTTGTTTATTAATATGCTTTATAATATAGAGTTTAAAAACGTTTTTAATAATAATACAAAATTCAAATATTTTTTATCACTTTATTGTCATGTTACATAAAAAAATAATTGTTTTTATATATATATATATTTTTCCTTTAAATTGTTAAAAATATTTTTACAAATTTCAGTTTAAATACAGAAAATACAGAATTAAAGAATCATTTTAAAGAGGTAAGATTTATTATTCTATTGTCTTAGTTGTTTTTACTCTTGAAGTTAAATCAATTACTTCAGATTTTATAGTTGCTGTTGAAAACTTTTGAAGAGGACTTAATTATGAAAATTTTTTGTAATAATAATAAATATAAAAATTAATAATTTTGACATTTAATGTTGGTGTTTGAAAAAATTTCTTAACATAATCCTACAACATGAATATAAATTAAGTAGTTTAGGTTATGTATATGACAAGTAGTATAAACATGATATTCATGTAAAATGTTGTAAGGAACTGAGTCCGAACGTTATTTTTATTTTATTATTATTTCCGTTTTATTATCTTTTGTTTGGGGTTTATGTTTATTTAGGACGAAGGTTCCCCACCACTCTCTTGTTAGTAATGAAAAATGAAGATAAAACAACTCACGGAGAAATAAGCGCCATAGGAAACATCTTGCGCACTTGCGCTGCCCGGCGGAAGTAACAGTCCGCAGAAAAAAAAAATGGAGGGGGGAGTCCCCACAATCACTAGTAGAGAAATACTTGATAAACCGTCTTAAACATCCCAGAAAATTATGATAAATATTTTGTAAACGGTTTATAAGCTTTGTCGGAAACTTAAAGCTGCCAGAACAGAAAGTTAATGTTAGCAACTAAGTATGTAAATAAGAGGAGTAACCCAGCTCAAGTGTGACGTCACCTCACAGTATAAAACCCGTACGTTAACCGAAGAAGGAGAGGTGATGTCCAAACAGAGGTGAATTCCAAATCGAGGCGACGTTGAGAGCGAGGTAGATTCGAAAGCGAAGTATTTTCTGATAGAAGTCCAGATTGATAATTGGATGATCCAAGGTGTTAAATAGGAGTTCGATTGACGATTTGACGATATCGAAAGGATTGAGGAAATAGCTTTCTTCGTATAGTGAGGTGATGGATAGACATTTAGTTCGTAAGAGATTTTGTGCATAGTTCTTAAGTATTTGATTTGTCAAATTTTCAAAGGGGAATTAAGATTAAGTTAAGCTAAGTAGCTGAGTTTATTGTCGGGTTGACTTGTTGATTTTCGTTAATAAATTTGGTTTGGATTATTGATATTTGTACGTAGTACATTCTAGTTGCTAATTAAATATATTTGAACTTTTGATCTGACTTGATATTTATCGTTGTTATTACTAATTTTTCGGTGCACGCTTAAAAGCCCAGGCCTGGCAAACTAATCTCGAATCCGCGTAAAGTACCCGTTAGGTTAACGGAAGTTTCACCGACCGTAATTATAGTCGGTTTCCTAAGATACTAAAAAAATAGTACTTTACAATGTTTTATAAGAATTGATGGACATTATTCTCTAGTACAACCTACACAAACATCTCCACATTTAATCAGATCCTAAAAACAAATGCAAGAATGTATTAAGAAACATATTTCACGAAACAGAAGAAACTTTTTATGATGCTGTCATCATTTGCATCTGTTCCAGAAAATACTGTTTTATTGAGCAATATCACAATTATTAAACATGAAAATCTTAATTTAGTCAAGATTGGAGAAACATTGGAAATATATAAGTGTAAAACTTCAAACCACTAATTTCATAGATTTCTAACTTGCTTATTTATCAATGAAATTTAAAAGCTTTTTTTCTTTTGTTTCTTGAAGTATTCTCTTTATTTTAGATATGCAATTTTTTTTAAACACTAGATTCTTAATCTTTGTTTTTTTGACTAAATTGTTATAAAAATATGTAATTTAGTGTATATTACATTCTGCTCAATTCTAGTATAACTTACGTAAAATGAATGGTTACTACATAAACCAATAAATTTTGTTTATAGATGATATATTTATTCTTGAATAAATTAGCCAACTGAGTAGAAACAATGTAATTTTTAATACATAATATATAAATCAGCAACTGGAATGAAGTATTACTTCATATTTAAAACAACTGTTTTATATTTACAGCAATTATTTTTCTAATAAATATAATTTTATGTTTTTTGTCTCATCATAAACTTTGCACCAGCATGTAATGCAAACATAATTGCACTTTGAGAGTTTTATTAGGAATTTATTTAAAATTTATTAAATATAAAAAATACGTTGAGACTATAAAAGAAAAAATATTTAAAAATCAAAGACTATAAATAATCCCAACACACTGTCATGATAAGTATGAGCAAGCAGTGGAGTGATGAGTTATTTTTAGTTACAATGTGTTAATGCTAGTGGAAACTTATTAACTTCTTCCTATGGTATGGGGTGAATTCTACTCTAGATATTTTTATCTCAAAATGTTTTAATATAATTGAAAATTTCAAGATATTGTATGACCTACTGATTCAGGAAGCTAGCAATTTTTCAAATGTTTTGCAAAAAAAGTTTCTTAGATTTTTATAAGGCTGAAATTACATAGGGTGAAATCAACCCCATACTGTCAGTCAAGGGTGAAGAATTGTATTAATTAACATGACATGCATACATTTTTCAATGTTTAGAAATTTTTTTCTGAATAGTTTTGGTAAAATTAAGAAATAAAATCTCTAAAGATTTTATTTCTTAATTTTACTCTTTACATTTATTTTATCTTATCTTATTTCTGTTACTAAAGTGTGAATGTAGGACTAAAAGGTGTTATACCAAAATAAAATCACAATTTGAATAAAGACATGTTATATATATTCATGCTAAACATCTCAACAGAATGTTTTAGAATGTTAGTTTTAAAGAAAATGTTCCATTTAATAAATAAAATGAAAGTTATAATAATAATTGATGACAGAATATTTAAAGATTTAACAAAAAAAACTTTAAAAAGTAAAATAGTTTTTCTTAATTTATTTATTTAAAGTTAATTGTTAGTTTATTTATTATTCAGATGTTTATTGTGAGCTAGTCAGTGTTTTTTATAATCTTGATGTTATTTTTAAGAACATTCTGATGATTAGGATGTGGATTCTGTACAAATACTTAAATTTTTTTTTTCTTTTTTTAATCAATCAATACTTTATTAATATACACGTATATACATCATATAGTTTAGTACAGTATTAGTTAGTATTAACAATAGAGAACAATTTCTCTGTTTAGGGGGAATTTTACAAATTATTTAAGAGAAATACAGCTAGAAATAGTAAATTTAAGTTTAAAAATATACACTACAAATTAGTTCTTATTTTGTTTGAACATCAATTATGTTTACAAATGTAGTGAATCATCTGCTTTCCTGCGACAGCGGATGATTGTACAAACATTAATTTTGATTTGACAAATAGTAACATTCTGAAACTTTTACAAAATAATTGTAAATTTTATATAAATCCGTTTTATTAATATTTTTCAGATTTGATTTAAATTCCAGTTCTGAATTAGTTGGACATATTTGGTTTATTTTATAGTAATTGCGTAGTTTTAGAAGATCTTTACAGCTTTGAATTATGTGGAGCAGTGAAAATTCTTCAGATTTGCATAAAGGACAGTAGTTTCTCGTTAGGTCAATATATTTATTATTAATAAACACAGAATATTTATTTAAGCGGAGTTGGATTATTAGATGCTTTACGTTAAGATTTATTGGTTGAATCATATAAAGTTGTGAGGATGGAATTTGCAATAATTTAATATACCATGAGTGACAGCTGCTTTGATATAATGAGTCTTGATCTCTTTTTATTGCTTGTGAAATTGCAGAATCTATCAGAAGGGAGTAACCAATTTTCCAATCATTGATATTATCGTTGAACAATAGTATTGATGTACCAAAACTATTTAAAATATGATTTAGCTTGTATTGCCATAATTGTTTGAATTTTTGATCTTTACTATGAATAATATTTTGATGGTGAAGATATGTTATTGTACTATCGTTTTTAAATTTAATTCTGTAATAAAATTTAATTATACGTTTTAAAACAAAAGGAAAAAACCAAATTCTATTTACTTCATGTCTCACAGCGTAACCTGGAATTGTTCTCTCCAATTGAAATAGTTTGAGTAAATAATAAACATGAAGAATTTCTAATTTATATATATAATCTAAACTCCATATTGGGCTTGCATAATATATTATTGGAACAATTGTTGAGTTGAATAGTTTAATGTGAATTTTCAAGTTAGTAGCTTTTAATCTAGAGCATAGAAATAACAAATTATCAATAGCTTGTTTTGCTTTTATTTTTATTTTATTAAAATGTGCCTTAAAGGATAAATTCCACTCAAACCTGACTCCCAAATAGTCTATTTCATTTACCATTTGTAGAAGGATATTTTCATGGTATATTTTAGTATTATTTTCAGATATCTTACAGTTGTTACGAAATATAATTATTTTTGTTTTGGAAGGATTTATTGTTAAATATAATGATTGTAGAAATTTATTAAGTTGATTTATTTTCCTTTGTAGTGAAATTTTTGTTGGGGCCAGGAGCATGAGGTCGTCCGCAAAAAGAATATAATGATAAGTTCTATTTCCTATTGTAATTTCATCGGTTGGTTCAGTAAATACACGATCAATACCAATAAGATAGAAATTAAATAGATATGGAGATAAGGGATCACCTTGGAGAACTCCACGAAATAAATGTAAATTTTGAAAAATATTGTTGCCTTGTTTTATCTTGATAATATAATTTAGATACAATTTTGAAATTACTGAAGTAAATCGAGTACTTGCACCACTGGATTTGAGATTATGTATCAATAGAGGCACATATATTGAATCAAATGCTTTTTGGATGTCAATAAACGCGGCATATATTTTCCTATGTTTTTTTAAAAGATAGAGTTGAATTATCATTAATAAAGTAAAAATTGCAAGTTCGGTTCCTTTATTAGTAGTAAATGCATATTGAAATTCAGCTTCCAGTCCCATTGTTCTAGTCCATAACTTAAATTTATTTGCCAGAAGTGAAGTAAAACATTTTCTTATTACTGGTAGTAATGCTATTGGTCTATAGTTGCTAGGGGAGAACGGATCACCCTTTTTATATATCATTGTTATAATGGCTGAATTCCAGGATTCAGGAAAATACACAGATTTGTACATACTATTAAACAAATTTAGTATTATTATTCTAGAGCTAGTTGATAATATTTTTAAGAAATCAATAGGAATATTGTCACATCCTGGTGTTGTTTTGCTTTTTGATTTTCTAATAACATCCTCCAACTCAGTTATTGTAAAGTCAGAATCCAAGATATCATTATAAACTTCTATACTTGTGTTTAGTGGTATTTCCATATTAATTTGTGGAAATATATTATAGAATTATAAATTCGATTATTAAAACCAATGGGATCGGTGGTAATATTAACACACTAAAAATAAAAATTTTTAGTTAAAAAACAAGTAAAAATTATACTCTTTCCATTTCCGACTTCGAGGATTCTATGAGCCAAAACAAGACAAACAAGTGGCAAGGAACAATCATTACTTTATTAATTTATCCATATGCATTTCGCCATCTAGGCCTCCTCAGTGGATATCCACTGAGGAGGCCTAGATGGCGAAATGCATATGGATAAATTAATAAAGTAATGATTGTTCCTTGCCACTTGTTTGTCTTGTTTTGGCTCATAGAATCCTCGAAGTCGGAAATGGAAAGAGTATAATTTTTACTTGTTTTTTAACTAAAAATTTTTATTTTTAGTGTGTTACTATTATAGAATTGTTTCCAGGTATTAAAGTCTATTTTAGCAGTATTTCCATTTAAGTATGATTTAGGCCGAAATCTTCATATTGTATTCCAGAATATGCTGCCATTATTGTTATTTTTAATTAAGCTTTGTTCTATTTTCCGAAAATAATTTAATTTTTTAGTTTTAAGAAGATTATTATACATTCGTTTAGTTTTTTTATAGCTGTTGAAGTTGAATACTGTTGAGTTTTTCCTGAATTTTTTCAATGCTACTTGTTTTGTTAATTTCATTTTATAACAGTCTGAATCAAACCATCCTTGGTTAGGTCTAGTATTTTTATTTATGCATTTGTATTCATTTAATATAGTTATTATTAAATTATATATTTTTTCACTATTAGTACTTGTAATTTCTGGAATTGCTTTAAGTTGTTTGTCAATCTCCCTCCGATATTTTGAGAATTTATATTTTATTTTTGAACTATTTATATTTTGCTTATGTTGCATCCTTTTGTTGAGGATATTCGAAATTTGGTTATTGTGGGGAAATGATCTGATGCATCCATTAATGTTGTCGTAAATTCCGTACAATAATCCAGAAGTAGTTCAGAACATATAGTAAAGTCAATTGTTGATTTCCCCAAATGAGTTAAACAAGTATATTCCGCAGGAAAATCGGGCTTAATACGTCCATTCAATATATAGAGTTTATTTTCTTTTATGAAGTTTAGCAGCTTTTTCCCCAAATTATTAACCTGTTTATCCTTTGATACTCGACTATTACTAATTAAATAATTTGGTCCCTTATATCTGGAATCCATTTCCTCACCAATTCGAGAATTGAAGTCACCCAATATAATAATATATGGAGTTATATAGAACCATGATTCTATAACTTTAAAGATCTCATTTAAAGTATTTACATCCGCGGGAGGAATATAAGTTAATAATATCATCATTATTTGATTATTCTTATTTAATTCTTTGTTTCCAATTATTGTGATGAGAAGTAATATATAGTTTCTTGATTTTTTAACTTGAATTATTTTGCAGTATTCCCTTTCCATCAATAAACATAAGCCGCCACTTGGTCTTCCGGGGCCAACTGGTTTACTTGCAATTGAAGATTCAATTAAAAATTTTTTCGAGAAATTTATGGTATAAAATTTTTCCATTGTTATCCAAGTTTCCGTTATACCAATAATAGCCGGATTATATCTAATATGCAAAGAATTGATAACTGAAGTTTTATTTTTTAGACCTTGACAATTCCAATTTAATATATCAAAAGAGGAATTATTATTAGGTTTATTCAAACTTTGGGTTTGCCTTTGATTTGTATTATATCAACTTCCCAGAACTGTCGTTTTATGGTAAGGTAAAAAAGTATCAACATATACCAAACTTTTCAGATTAATATTATAAGTAATTTTCTCAGGTCCTGATATTAAAATATCATTATGTAGTTTAGTCTGTGCATTCTGTTTCCATATTTCGTGTAACACTGGAAGTAGATTTTTTCGTCTTATTCTTGTATTTTTATTAAGATCTGGGGATATTTGAGAATCTCTCCAATCTTCTAACTGGTTTTGCATTTTTTTCCGAATAAAAGCAGAAAAGATTCGATTACGAAGTTGAATATTTTTAAAAATTACTTTAGTAGTAATTTTTGGTGGTTTTGTTAACTGAATCACATCTAAAATGTCCTCTTGAATTATATCACAAATTTCCAATAAGGAGGTAATGAAGTTATAAATTACTTCTTTAGAAACAGGTTTCAAATTAGGATAGTTATATATTATAATATTACTACGATTATTATCATTAACTAAAGAATCTAGTCTATAATATGTAAGGTCCTTCTCATTTTGCATAGCGTTTATTTGTTGTCGTAAATTCGTAATTTGTTCCTCCAATTCTGCTTGTTTTTCCTTAGCTTCGTTTAAATTTTCATGAATTAAATTTAATTCCTCCTTAAAGTCTTTTATTTGCTTAAATAGCTTATCATTAGATGTTTTTATTAGGTTAGATATCTTATTCCATAAAATGGCAGATGAAGTGTCCAATAACTCATCCGGGTTATTTAGTAAAGAATCAAGTAATTTGGCTCACCTGAATCGTCTTGAGTATTGCGTTGGTCTGATATTTCATTAGTTTTCTTAGCCTCCATGTTAGTGTCTTGTAGATTTTTATCCGGTTGTAATTTGTAGTCAGTAATTAATCAGGAACTTGTTGCAATATCGTCATTACGTTTACCTGCTGATTTGGTTCTGGTGAGCGGTGGTCTTCCACGTTTAACTGGAGAACGTTGCATTGCCATTAGTACTAAACTTATTATTAATTTTATAGTCCTACTAGCTGACCCGGCCACGCGTTGTTGTGGCTCAAAATGTATCTATTATAAATGTATAACACTTCCCCATGGGGGGAATTTCAAAAAATCCCTTCTTAGTGTACATTCTCTTGACGTACCCTATTAAAACGCATCTAAAATAGTATAATAAAAGCCGAGTTCTTCACAGTAAGCTTTAATCCCGTCACTTTTCCCGCTGGGGAATATCGAAAAATCCCTTTTTAGTGTATATTCTGTTGACGTAACCTATTAAAACGCAATTAAAAACGCAAAAAACCGCATGTAAAATAGTATAATAAAAGCCGAGTTCTTCACAGTAAGCCTTAATCCCGTCACTTTTCCCGCTGAGGAATATCGAAAAATTCCTTTTTAGTGTATATTCTGTTGACGTAACCTATTAAAAAGCAATTAAAAACGCAAAAAACCGCACGTAAAGTAGTATAATAGAAGCCGAGTTCTTCACGGTAAGCCTTAATCCCGTCACTTTTCCCGCTGGGGAATATCGAAAAATCCCTTTTTAGTGTATATTCTGTTGACGTAACCTATTAAAAAGCAATTAAAAACGCAAAAAACCGCACGTAAAATAGTATAATAAAAGCCGAGTTCTTCACAGTAAGCCTTAATCCCGTCACTTTTCCCGCTGGGAAATATCGAAAAATCCCTTTTTAGTGTATATTCTGTTGACGTAACCTATTAAAACGCAATTAAAAACGCAAAAAACCGCATATAAAATAGTATAATAAAAGCCGAGTTCTTCACAGTAAGCCTTAATCCCGTCACTTTTCCCGCTGGGGAATATCGAAAAATTCCTTTTTAGTGTATATTCTGTTGACGTAACCTATTAAAAAGCAATTAAAAACGCAAAAAACCGCACGTAAAGTAGTATAATAGAAGCCGAGTTCTTCACGGTAAGCCTTAATCCCGTCACTTTTCCCGCTGGGGAATATCGAAAAATTCCTTTTTAGTGTATATTCTGTTGACGTAACCTATTAAAAAGCAATTAAAAACGCAAAAAACCGCATGTAAAATAGTATAATAAAAGCCGAGTTCTTCACAGTAAGCCTTAATCCCGTCACTTTTCCCGCTGGGGAATATCGAAAAATTCCTTTTTAGTGTATATTCTGTTGACGTAACCTATTAAAAAGCAATTAAAAACGCAAAAAACCGCACGTAAAGTAGTATAATAGAAGCCGAGTTCTTCACGGTAAGCCTTAATCCCGTCACTTTTCCCGCTGGGGAATATCGAAAAATTCCTTTTTAGTGTATATTCTGTTGACGTAACCTATTAAAACGCAATTAAAAACGCAAAAAACCGCATGTAAAATAGTATAATAAAAGCCGAGTTCTTCACGGTAAGCCTTAATCCCGTCACTTTTCCCGCTGGGGAATATCGAAAAATTCCTTTTTAGTGTATATTCTGTTGACGTAACCTATTAAAAAGCAATTAAAAACGCAAAAAACCGCACGTAAAATAGTATAATAAAAGCCGAGTTCTTCACAGTAAGCCTTAATCCCGTCACTTTTCCCGCTGGGGAATATCGAAAAATTCCTTTTTAGTGTATATTCTGTTGACGTTCCCTATTAAAACGCAATCAAACACGCATCTAAAATAGTATAATAAAAGTCGAGTTCTTCACAGTAAGCCTTAATCCCGTCCATCTCCCCCCAGTATGGAGAATTTCGACATGTATATTATATAAAAACACGTGCGTATTCGAATGCAACGTTGTGTCAAAATTTCAAAGGAATCGGTGGGAACAAACGAACGTTATATTTTATTTATATAGATAGATAGAAAATGATCTGCTTCAGTCCATTCTCACAGAAAAGCAAACTTACATCGTCGGAAGTTAGCGCCATCTGTTGGACATAAAAGCCTTAATCCATATATAAATATATTTTTGAAAGGGGGGAAATGGTGTAGGGGTATGAAAAATAGATAGTAGCCGATTCTCAGACCTACTGAATATGCATATAAAATTTGGTAAAAATCGGTAAAGCCGTTTCGGAGGAGTACGGTAACTAACATTGTGACACGAGAATTTTATATATAAGATAATTATTAGTTCCTTTTCAAAGTCAAATTTGATTAAATCAATTATTTAATTCAAAAATTTATCACAGATGAAGTGAGAAAAAATTTTCACCAGCAGCGTCAAGAGACAGATACGCCTCCCCCCCAAATACTTAAATTTTAAAAGTGTTGAACTTTCAGAAGAAGGCTGTTTCTTGTTTTATTTAACTTACACTTTTTAAAATATTTTTCATTTTGAATTTTTGGATAATGAGATTAGATGAATTACATTAAAACTATAATTGCCTTACTTTATTATTTATGAATACAAAACTTATTAACAATAAAATTTTCTATAATTTGTTTTTGTTAACTTAACATTTGTTAATGTTTTAATATTATATGTAAAAAAATCAGCTTTTTAGACTAAGTGTTTAGTACCATAACTAAATAAGTGCACAGGTCAGACTGGAGGAGGCCCTGAAATGGTGTATCAGAAATATTATCAGTATTATTTTAATGTTTAATTTTATAATATAAAATTAATTAACCAATATTTATGTTGTACTTTTTTTTTCTTTCTGAAAAACAAGAGAATCAAAAATAAAGTATTGCACATGACACATGAAAAGCTACTTATGGTACTATTTATACTGTGTATGAAAAAAGCATATTATTGTAAATATGCTAATTATTAAATTGATGGAGCCAAAATTTTAGTAATAATACTGCCATAACAAACATCCAAGATTGATTATTCATTGGATGCTTAGGATAATATAATTTTGATTTACATATGGTAGTTTTAATTAAACTGATAGTACTTAGAGCAATGTAGAGAAGAATCTGCTTGACAGATTACAGTGAAAATTGGTGGTTACCTTAATAAAAGCATGGGAAAGAGAATTTGCAAACAAAAAGACATTCATTAGATTTTATGCCAACAGGTAGCATTGGTGCATTAAAACATGATAAAACAGGCTAATTTCTCATGATATTGCAGCAACTTACACATAAGAGTCACATGAAGCACCCTGTAAAATGCAACATGTTTTCTGCGATTGCTTGAAGGAATCATGGGTATCTATCTGCAAGAAGACCTAAGTATGAGAACCTAGGGACCAATGTTTTAGGTTGAATAGAATAAAATTTGTCAAAAGGAAACATTGTGTTAGTTACAGACAAACTTTATTTTGATTTTAAAAGAAGTTCCTGAGGAGAGATGCTGATTTTTATATCAATTCCACAAGGAAGTTGCTTGTTGCTCTTGTTGCTTCTCTCCTCAGATGATTGGTCAGATGAATATTCTGTAAATATGGTTCACACCAACATCCAGAGACTGGAATTGGAAACATAAATCTCTAGAAAGTTGTGTCCGAATGAAAAGGAGTTTCCCACCAATTACAGGAAAACATAGCCAGCCCTGTCCGCGATTGAGAAGAAAATAAAGAAAAGAAATGAGGTATTGCATTTGACTGTAACACACACACACACACTCTCTTTCTCTCTCTCTCTCTTAAAGCTCTCTCTTAAGATAGATTTAAAGGAATTGAGTAATAGACTGTCAAATGGAAACTTTATTTTTTTTATTCTTATTATTTATATTCATTTATTATATAGTTTATAATTTAAATAGTACAATAATAATACTATTTATGTCTAAGTGTCTAGCTTCAGCTTCATTGTTGGTCTGAGACTCCCTCCTAGATTTTTCTTTGCCACTCAGATTAAAATCAGATTAATTAGAAATAATTAGAAATTCATTTTAAATGCAAGTTGGGATGTGTACAATACTATTAACTGATGTCAGGTTCCTGACATAGATGGTTATTTGCAATCTCTCAGTCTTCTTAACATAAGAATCTTAACCATCCTGATTATAGTGAGCCAGGATCTCACAGCTGCCGATCTCACATAAGCTGTACTAATGAAACTCTTAGCAAAATGGTGGTGCTGACTTTCTTATAGAGTTATTTGAAAAACCAAGTTTATGAAGGAAATATTCACTTACAGGCCTTGGAGTTGCTCACTTTTCTCACTTTTTTGGTCATTTTCATGTGCCTAATTAAGATGTGGGACAAATCAAAAATAATTTTAAAGCCAAATGATCTGCCGAATTATCGGACTATTGGAATAGAATTTTCTGGAAGAAAACACTCGGCCCTGAGCTGAACTTAAAATTGCAACTGCCACTCAGTGTTGTTAAGTTATAGGAAACAACAATTAATTTCACGTATGTAAAAAAATCCTTTATGCACTTAAAAAAATCCCTCTCATTACAAATTTAGAAGCCAGTGTTGAGTAAAGTTATGTACTCATGCCATATTTTCATTATTTGCCAAAATCTACCTCTTCCGAATTGCATTTCCTTCTACAGAGTTTAAAAATGCATATTCTAAGCATTCCTGCATTTTTGGCTGTTTTCTAAAAAAAATCACTAAAATGCTTTTGCAGGGGAAAGCGGAGGGATTAATCTCTCAGGCTGACAACACTGCTGCCACTTTTAAATTCAAAATATATATTTATTAAAATTAACATGAGATAGTAGCGTAACCTCCTACCACTAGACAAATTATTTCATTTCTGACCATTTAGTTATCCTTGTCATAGCCCATATACAAGGCAGATTATTTGGTTTTAATTAACAATTGGGTTATGCAGTTGTTGTTTACAAAAATATTTTTTTTACTTGATTTATCTTTAAATAATTTCATAAAGTTATTTTAATGATTTCATAGCAAATTTTTAATGTTAAATCACATCTATATCTTCCTAAATGTATGTTTAAATTGACTACAAGTATAATTATTCCATATAGTAAGTATTATTTTCATTAAATGTGTGATTACTTGTGAAATATCCATTTTTTAATCTTTTCTCTTATGCTGATTATAATTGTACATTAATTGAGGGACTAAAAAAGTAAACAAAAATGTAAATTCATATTTACATATATTTTTATTCATCTGCAGGAAAAAGCTCCTTGTTATTTATGAAATCATTAATAAAATATTATTTTACTTATATTATTTGAAATATATTTATTTCAAATTTATTATTTTATTTTGAAATCAATATTTACACATCTTGAAGCATTAAAAAATAAACCGTTTCTGATAATGATAAATATCCCAGTATAGCCAAATTAGTGAAATCAGCAGTCCCATGAGAGAGAAGGTCAATTTCATGCCGGGCACTTTCTCCTGATAGAGCATCAGTGTTGGAAAGAATGCTTAATTCACTTTTGATTGTTAAGGAGGGACCAAATATGTATGACCAAAGCCTTAGAAATAATTAGAAATTCATTTTAAATGCAAGTTGGGATGTGTACAATACTACTAACTGATGTCAGGTTCCTGACATAGATGGTTATTTGCAATCTCTCAGTCTTCTTAACATAAGAATCTTAACCATCCTGATTATAGTGAGCCAGGATCTCACAGCTGCCGATCTCACATAAGCTGTACTAATGAAACTCTTAGCAAAATGGTGGTGCTGACTTTCTTATAGAGTTATTTGAAAAACCAAGTTTATGAAGGAAATATTCACTTACAGGCCTTGGAGTTGCTCACTTTTCTCACTTTTTTGGTCATTTTCATGTGCCTAATTAAGGATTCCTGAGGAGAGATTACCTTTACAAGGATACCCATTACAAAAGACTATAGAAATTAGCTCCCTCAGTGCATAGAAATTATCAAGAACAATTGAAAAATGAAAAGAAGTTAAAAGAATAAGAGAAATGGAAAAAAGAGCACAGAAACATTTTGAAGAACAACAAAAGAAAGCTGTTCGTAATATGAAGATTATGGAACTGCAGCTGAGTTTAAACCAGAAAAATGTAGAAGAAAATGAAATACATGCGACAGGCCAAGTTTTGTTAAAAGCAGCAAACAAAAAACTGGAGAAGGCTATTAACAGCAAGAACATGAATGAAGTACAAGCAGCACGTGTGATGCTTATTGGGGTTAAGTGTTCAAAAGCAAGAGGAAACAAAAAAGAAGGAAGCTGAAAACATTCAGAATAATCTAAATAAAGGAAGTAAACCAGGAATACTTGAAAAGTCTTTGGCTTCTGTAAATAATCAGTCATGAACATCATCGTTCATGACTGATTATTTACAGAAGCCAAAGGCTTTTCAAGTATTCATGGTTTACTGGAAATACAGTAGCCACTCATTATTGAAAGACAAAAAGAAAAAAAGCGATATAACCAAATAATAAAAATGCTGGGCTTTTACTAAACAGATTATACATGCTATAGAATCTCTATTCTTTCATCGTGTTTCTGATATAAAATACGCTTAGTTTTTCAATCCTGAATTTTATTCGTGGTTATATCGAATTAATTGACGTTTACGTAAACATCGATACCACGAACGTCTATTTAGCATTATTGTTTCTTTAACAATGACATTGAAAGACAAATACTGTTGATATAATAACAAAATATCAATTGCGATTTTATTATACAGTACTATATAAATTGCTTATTAGAAATTTGCGTAGTTTATAGTTTTCAATAAAAATTATAAATGCTGTAATTGAAAATTTTTAAAAATAAATATTGAATATATAATAGAACATCGAAACTTATAAAATTACAAACAGTAAAAACTTCTCTAAAAAGCAAAATAAAGTTACTGCTGTATAAAACTTTTAGAACTTTCTGTTCAGAATTAAAGAAATTTTTTTTTACAGATTATGAATTCGAAATTTCACACCTTTATGTGAATTAGCGGTATTGCATCAATTCACATAAAGGTGTGAAATTTCAAATTCACAGAAACTTGTAAATGAGGAGACAGTACTTAAAACTAATAAATAAACAACTTTTATATCAAAAGGAAACAAATGATAATCGATCTATCCACCAGTTCTGCGTGTTTAGCTCTTGACAAATTTATTGTTTCACCTTCAGTGGTAGTTTCAAGGACAGTAGTAGAAATAAAATACCATATTTCATTGCAAATAGAAATTCAGTGACAATTAGTAATTTAAAATTCATTGACTCAAATGCTTTTAAAAGTTGGGGACCAAAAAAGCACGATATAATGAGTGGCTACTGTATTACAGTATATACAGAAATTTTTAAAATGTGTTTAACCATAACAGAATAAAAAGAAAATAACAACTTTTACTGCTATTTTTCTGAGTTTTCCTTCTGTGTTTTCACTTTGTTTTGTCAGTATTGCACTCACTTTTCTCACTTTTTTAGAGGGGAAATGGCACTCCCAAGTCTGTCACTTACTTATTGAACTGGAGACAGCATGTTTCAGCCATTTTTCAAGACATGCTTCAAGCAAGTGTGGATCATACTGTATTACATTATTCTGAAAACATAATACTCATGGTACACATATTGAAAATTTTGATTTGTAAAATAAAGGTTACATTTGTTAAACTTAGTGCACTAAAATAAAGAAAATAAAAGAAAATATCAATATTATCAATAGTAGAACGAAAACTAATTTTTTTTATTTGCAAATTTTCTTCTCTATGTAAGGAAGGTAAATATCACTCACATCTATATTACGCTACTCAGTTCAATTATAACCACTCTATATACAAGGCAGATTCAATAAATAAGACTAGTAGCACTGCTAAATAAAAATAACATAGCATACAAGACTGAGACTAATCGCAGTGAAAGAATATACTGTAATATAGCCCTTTATCAATAGTTATTCCTGCTAGGTGGCATTTGTGTTCACCATGAGTTTACAAAATGGTGTTGCTATATTAAACTGCACCAGAGTCAAACAGAAAACTGATATTGATGTTTGACAGTCAAAGGCATTAGACCTAATGAGATCTTTCGCAGGATGTATGCATGATATAAAGTCATGCATGTCATTACAAAAACTTGAGTTCAAAAGTCTATGCAGCTCATCAAGTATGTTTGTGTGGGCTTTCTTACTTTTGAACCCATTTGTTAGCTTTTTACAGCAATATGCATGATTCCATATTGTGCATGCATCAGAAATGGATCTCATTAACTTGTAAGTGTAAAGGTTCGACTTCTGTACTGGTGTAAGCGAATACTTCACACTCAACCTTTTAAAAACCAGTAATAATAAGTTAACGGTCGAAAACGTTTGTTTCCAATTATTATTACTGGTTTTCAAAAGGTTTAGTATGAAGTATTGTAAGTGTAATCTCTTCAGTTGTCAAAAATTGAATAACAGCTTGCTGTTTGATTCTAATGCAGTTTGATATAGGTGGTGCCACTTTGTAAACTGCATAGTAAACATAAATGCCATCTGATAGAGACAACTAATGGTACAGACCTCTGTATTACTGTATATTCTTTCAGTATGATTAGTCTCAACCTTTTACAGTATGTTATTTTTCTTCAGCAATGCTATTAGTCTTATTTATTGAATCTGCCTCTTATGCAGTTTAAGTATCCCTTGCTTAACAGAGGAATTGATTAACACATGAAATTAATTGAGGCAATCCCTTTATATATACAGCAGAAATTTAGTTTAGTTAATTAAAGACAGCTGTTAAAGCTGCACTTAATGCAGCTTTAACAGATGTCTCTATTTAATGTAGATATGTTTTTCTCTTCAAAAGTTGTTGATGAATTTGCTGTTACTATGCTGAGGGTAATTTCCAATATAGATATATAGTTTAATTACAATAGTTGTAAAATTTAACATGATTTGTAGTTTTTGTTTAGAACCTTGTTTTAAAACTTCACATTTTGTTTGTGTAAAATAAAATTGAAATGTCTGCAGATAAAATGCATATCAACACTCTGCACGTTCTATTTCTTCAAATTCATTCTTTTTCGCCTGAGGATGATGAACTTAGAATCGTCAAAAGTGCTTGCGAGATAAGAAAAATTGAATTAACACCAAACTCAGTGCTAATTATCAAGATACTGCATATCAAGCATATTATGTATATGTTTTAAGTTTCATAAAGGATATAATGCTATATAATCAGTAAAAAAAACTTGTAGTATATGAAGAAGATGCTCTTAAAAGTCAAGCATGTCAAATGAGGTTTTGAAAGTATTGTTCAGGAAGTTTTGAACTAAAGGATATAAAATATATGGGACACCCAAAAGCTGTCGACAAAGAGAAATTCAGGAAGAAATTGTTAAAAATTTACAAATAATAACAACTCATGAAACAAATCTTAGTGTCATCAACATGGTGTTTGTGTTCCACATGCATCAAGTAAAAAAACAAACTGAATTGAGTGTAATTTTGTCTGATGAAAGTAGGCAGCTCTTAGGTTTTATTGTATTTTTAAATAAGTTAGTCATTTAATCATGGAAAACTTTTCTTACGTAAGACAAAACTAAAATTAAAATATTTTGTTATTAACCAAAAATTTATTCTAGGGGTACTGATTATTAGATCAAATACCATTGTATCTGATTAACATGATTTTTTGATATATGCAGTAGGATTGAGGGATTAATTAATCATGTTAATCAAGGGATATCTGAATACGTATAATCTTTAATGAGAGAATATTAAAAAGAATTTTTTTAAAGAAGTTAAGGATTCTATTTCAGAATTCCTTTTTTACTTTTAAGTCTAATAAAACTAATAAAAAACAGATTGTTTTTTTAAAATCAAATTTTTCTGACTTTTCTAGATATATATTTATAAAGTGGGATTGTAATTCTTCATATCATCTTTGTTTATAGTATTTTCTCTTCATATGCAAATTATTTAGTTTTGTTGTATATAAGGAATATATAAGTTTTGGGTTGTTTTGAAAGTTGTGCTAATTTTGAACTACAGAATAAAATGAATTTATGATAAATTTTGAATCAAGGGAAAAAATGGTTTAATATTTATATTCTCTGAAGATAATCCTTTGTTTAATTTAAAATGACAATGTTAAGTTTGGGGCAATTTCCAGTCACCTTGGAGGGAATTCTCAAACTGTACATCAAATTAAAACTTATGACCAGAGAAACACAATTGTATCAGTTTCAAGATGGGGAACTAGAGATATAGGTCAAAAACTGCACTTGTGCATTACACTAAATGTTATGCAAACTACTACTAACAAATTTAGACAAAGTGATACTCCTGAGAACTTGTATCAGTAGTCACTTCTCTTGTTCTTTTAAGATTGTAAAACTTGTATGCACTTGCAGAACCTTATTCATCTTATAAGATAGTCAATGTTTGGCATTAAGAAAATTAAATAAAGTCCATGTGAAAAGTGATACTTACTGTATCCTATAGTGACTTTTATTATCAATTTATTAATGTTTTTCACAGGTTGAATGCAAAAATTAATAGATGCACAGAAGGGTGAATGAGTCAATTTTTGACCTTTCTCATCTAGTGCCCCAGCTTGAAACTGGTATTATTATAATCCTTTTGTCATAAGCTTTAATTTGATATACAGTTTAGGCATTTGCCCCAAATTTAACATTATTCTTTATTGTCGGTACGACAATGTTCACGCCAAAGACCGTATAAACGATGCAAAAAGTTCACTGAGTTCAGCGTTATATCGCTGATATAACGCTGAACTCAGTGAACTTTTTGCATCGTTTATTCTTTATTATACATTCTTATGCAATCTGTAAAAATTTGTTTCAGAAAGAGCCTGAAATGAAAAGAAAACAATTCATGTTTAATTATGATTACCCATATTACAGTGACATATATCACTGATAGACAGATAAAATATCGAAAATTATATAATTAATGAGTAGATTGGTAAATATGGTGCATATAATGTAATTATTTTAACTAATTTTATCACAATGAATGAACCAAATAAAATTTGTGCAAAGAATATAACAAGGAATTTATTATGAATTGTCAAATTAGATTATTTCATATTAAATAGAATAAAATTTAAGAACTAATAAAACAAATTATATTTCAGTTGCTTACGCTTACTAGACGTGTTATCAGACGTCAACAGAAAATATGGGAATCTCTTCAAAAATTTAAAAATGTAGAAAATTCTAAAAATGTACAAGATTTGACTTCAAAAACTGAAGATCAACATACATCCAAAGATACTGATAATTCCTGGTAAATATATTTTATGATTATGATAGTCCTATACGGAATTTTATCCAAAATGATTATAATTTTTATAATTAGTTTCAAGCCAAATGTTTTGCTGAATTATTGGGCTATATTTAGGCTACATTAGTAATTAGTTACCAATTAATTTGACTAGAGATAGGCGAGTATGCTGCCACTCTCATAATAATGCTAACGGTTGTATTATTTTAATATCGCACGATAATTCAGCAGATTTTTGCTTTAATTAATTAATTCTGGTTTTGAGTTGATATTGTTATATCAATACATATACATATATAATTAATCTCTATTATTAAACTTTTACTAAACATTTTTCCAACTTTTTAAAACTTTTATCTTGTTTTGTGTTTAAAAAATGTACAGTAAAATGTTTACAAGTTTTTGAAGGGATTATCTGAAAAAAAAAAATGCATAAATGCAAAAATATGCAACTGGAAACTGTCTTTCTTCATAATAAACCAACGATCACCTAAATCCAGGCTATAATATGTCTATAATCAAATAATTAATACAAATAAATTTGTTACTAGAGGTAAGCATTAGGCACCATCTCTTATCTAAATTAATAATTATAATTTTAATAATTTAATAAATAATTTAGAACCTTCTGGAAGAAAATATCTGACCCAGGGCGGGGCTTGAACCCGCAGCCTCCACTTGCCGTGCGGTGCACTACCAATTGCGCCCCCGGACCCCAAGCCAGTCCTTGCTTCCAGAAGTATGGGGTCTGAGTGGCACAATTGGTATATTTATATCATTGGTATACATTTATATCATTCTTGTACATGTAGAAGTTGGAAAAATGTTGATTTTAAACATCTTTTGAATATGATATTAAGTACAATGGAACCTTGTGTAAAGAAAAATTGCATAATACCAATATTTTTTTGTGTTGCCAGGTATTTGTTTTAAATAGGTTTTAGTAAATTTTTTTAAAATTTATAAATTATACCAGATAAGTGTCACACAGTGACATTTATTTTTTATAGTAAAATTACTTTTACATATGTCAAGAAATTGTTTTGCTAGGCTTAATCCAAAGTAATTCCAACTAAAGATGGAAGTCTTCAAATGCAAGAATTAGGAACTCTTTGATAGGTAAAATCTCTCATTTTTTCCAAGAACTTGTTCCAGATATTCAAATACTCTTCAGATGTGATCCTTACGAGCTCATATGACAGCAAATGACAGCTTGAGTACCAAAAACTAGTGCTATGCTCTCCCATTGGAAATTCTATTTGCATTACAGTAATAAGGAGACCAATTAATTCTGTGATCTGATTACTTGAGAAATTTTAATTCTATAATTAATTGTTAACATCAGTTTATGTAATTAAAAATGTCTATTGGATAGAAAATTTACATAGTGACTGATGTCATTTTGTTTGGTAATGGTTTATAAATAAGATCAGAAATGATCTTCAGGTGTGGGAAAAGTATCTGCCTCTCATGCCTGATTAATGGCCAGATCCATAGAACAGCTTTATAAATCTTCATGTTTTAAGTGTGAGCAGTTGGAGATTAGAACATCTGGAGAGGATGGAGACTTATAAAGCTGCTTCTATGGATCCGGCCATTAATTACTGGGAGATGATATCTTCTCCCATGCTGGAGATTCCTGTATAAAGATCATTTTTAACCCTATTTATAAGCCATTTCTGAGCAAGATAACAGCAGTCACTATATAAATACTCTATCCAATAGAAATTGGACATGTTTGTTTTAAATGACATTAGTTGAATCTTATGCTTTTGTATTCTTTAACCTAAAGATGGCAATTTAAAATTGTTGAAAACATCTATCTTATTAAATGTTACATTTTTGCTGGATTTTCTGGTGTTTATAAAGAGATATCTTTTGCAGTAATTTAGGTTATTGCTTTTTGACTCCATTATCAACAGTTAAATGATTTCTAATTTAAAAGTTAAATTACAAACAAATGAAGTTCATTGACAATTTGAAATTTTAAAGCTTGTAATATTGGGCTGTTAGATTAATTTTGTATTCCTACAACTCTTTTAACCCATGAACATAAGCAGTTATTTTTTATACAATTGTATGTATAAGGCAGCAATTTTTCTGCTGGTTTTTTACATTAATTATGCTGCATATAATTGCTGTTTCTCAAATTTGATTTTTCTGAAAAATTCTTGTGATGTGTCTTCTCTGCACATGCTAAATTTGAATGTCTTAAGTTATTCAGTTTGAGTTTAGTCTAGTTATTGTTTTGTTTACAGACTAATGTCCTTGATTCAAGCTCTCATAGAGAGCATTTCAAACTTTGTGATAGTGTGGGCTAATGTGAAACAAGTTCAGCTGGAAATAAATGATGGTAGGGCTGAGATGTTTCCCAGAAAGATCAGAAAATGATTTTTTATATTTTCAGGTATGAAATAAAGCCAAGAAAACATTTAAATAGTTAAAGATCATATCATCCCAGGCTATCTTATGGAGATTCACTGTTGTAGAGACTTGCAGACCACCATATCATTGACATTACACATGGTTGAAAAACCATCATGACATGAAATCAAAATATCATGAAATCAAATGATATAATTATTTTTCGTTTTCTAAATATACACTAGGGTTTCTCATTTCCCGGTCTCTGGCTTGTTTCGGGATTCCGGGATAAAAGTGAACTGTTTCCCAGGATCCCGGGAAATCCAGGGACAAAATTAATTAATTTTAAGATATACAAAATATCATGAAATCAAATGATATAATTATTTTTCGTTTTCTAAATAATTTAATACGTTTTGCAACCTCCAAAATCATATTAATAATGCTGTGTAAGATATATATTAAAAATTACCTTTGAATTACGTAGAAATTTTCACAAATAGAAAAAATTTATTAAAGTTTGCTGGAAACTGCATACAACAACAAAAGATGACTTTGAATTGAGTTGAAAATTTAAAAAAAAATGAATTTAGATCAAACTTCTAACTTAGAAGGTAATTTTTGATTTTTTAAATAAAATATAATACAAAATATTGTAAATTTTTATAAGATTTTAAAAAGCAAAGACGGTCAATACTCCGATCACTCAATCTAATTCTTATTTTAGTAATGAAAAGTCTTGCTACCAAGAATGCCTTTTCCAATTCAATTGATGTGATTGGAATCGTGTTTAATGCATTTAAGAGAAGACAAATATTATGTGTTTTTCACCTGTATCCTGAAAGATTTCTAGTTCGTTTTCGAGATTGTAGTACTTCTTTGTTCTGTAGTATTCTTGATTTGTCTACCTCGACTTCTTTAATAGAAACATCATAGCCCAATAATTCGGCAGTTCGTTTGTCTTTAATAATCAGATTATGAAGAAAAACTTCATACTCGCTGACTTCGTACTCGTTTGTATCCTTGTCCAATTTGCACAACTTGGCGTTACGCAGTCATTGAAGCTACTGGGCATGGTTAAAAATTAAGACAGCATAAGCACAATTATTCCAGATATTACTGGTAAAGAATTTTGAGAGTCCTGCAACAAATAAGCTACGTATTGATTATTGATCATTTGTGACGTGCCATAACGAGCAAAAATTAGAAAAACTAATAAATAGGTTTAAAATTAATAAATACAAATGTATTCTGACAGTTTATGAGTTAATTATACTTTCTATTTGCAAAATTTCCTCAACCTCAGCGTAAAATAAGAAAAAAGTGAATTTTTAAGAAATTTGCGGGATTTCCCGGGATAAGAAAAATTTTCCGGGTTAAAAAAACAACCGGGATCCCGGAATCCCGTTTGAGAAACCCTAATATACACAGTTACTTGACATTTTTATTGCCAGATTACATCAGCATTATTATGGCTTGATGTAATCTGGCAATTGTTTGGCATTAATCATGCCTATTTATTGTGGCAATCATGAGAAACCTCCCTGACATCAAATAAGAAGATTGCTGCCTTATTCAAGTGATTGTGTGACAATAAAGAAAAATGGTATATGGTTGCACATTAAGGTGGCAGTTTCCTTGATGGTTTTTGATTGTTTGTGATAAGCAGAAAAATTTTTTGACCGAAATTTTTACTAGGATGGTTAGCATGTATATCAAAGGTGTCACAGCTAAGTAAGTCAATTTGATGAAAAATGCTGTGAAAAATTGCCACTATCACATGTGATTATATATTAAATTCCTACACTTAAAAACTGTATAACTGCTTGTAATTGTTTTACTGTTCCTACAGTGAAGAACAATACTCATTTCCTTATGACCAATAACATTTTTTTTATAGTTGAAAGGGTTCTTTATGAAAGACAGCAATCATAAATTGGAGGGTGAGAAACATATAAGTGAATTTTTGTGTTATTGGAACTGATAAATTAAACATATCAAAGAAAAAAATAAGCGAAAAATGAGTAAATGAAACAAAACATTAGATTATATAAGGCTTTGCCAGGTCTGTCAAATAAAATGTATAACCAAGATTTTACTGTGTGTTTAAATTTTAAAAAGCAGTCATGTTCAAAATTGCAAAACTTTAAATAATTGCTATGTATTAGTTTTACTGTAATATTTAGCAAAATTCTATTATTTAACATTTTCCTTCAAAAAAGAAATAATAGTGTTTTGAATACTTTGTTAGCATTTTGCACTTACATATCTGTGATCATTTGATACATCTATTCTAACAAATAGATTCACAGATATGGAATTCAATAGATTCATATTGTAATTAGTATAATTTAAGCTATAATAATTATTATCAATTATTTCATATAATTTCTGAGGTTATTCTGAAAATATAATTCTGTAATTCCTCCAAAACAACACAATTTTTCAATAGTAGTCTATGCGCATATTCAAAATCTCAGCATCAATCCAGTGGGATGCTGCCATGGGTGATGCAACTGTTGGCATTTTTAAGAAAATACAAATGCTGACTACCTAGGATACAAGGAAAGAAAAACAAGAAAAATGACAAATGATGTGGACTTTATGTTTGAATTTACTTAATGAGAACTGTTTAATGCAAAATGAATATTTCAAAAAGAGAAAGAGGGATGAAGATTTTTAAAATTTCTGTAGGAGTTTTACGTAGCGAAATCAATCCTAATATTGTACTTTAGGGACTTAAAAAACTGTGGTGTCTTGTGTAAATATACTGGTATATTAAAATATTCTATTAATGTACTAATCTGATCTTAATTTATTCAGGGTACATTCATCAACAGATAAATTCAAAATGATCAATACAAAATAGAGCTCTTACAAGTCATATTATCATCTACCATATTATTTGCTGATGTGTTGAGCACTGAAAAAGATGCTTGCAGTTTGCTGCAAGAAGTTGCCTGAGTATTTGAACAAAGGTACTGAGAGATGCTGGCAACACACTGAGATTTTGAATATAACTTATGATTTTATATTTGGATTCTTCTATAAGTATTTTTGGTCATTTCAAAACTCATATCATTTTAATTCTACTTTTAAAAATTTCTCAAAATAATAGATCAATTTATAAAGTCAATACAGATTGATCACCAATTTTCCAGCACTTGATGGTTTGGAACCTCTTTTAATGTGGATGTAATTATAAGAGTTCACTTAAAATTCCCAAAACCAGAATAATTCAGTGAATGGCCACGAGTGACCTTCGATTCATTTATCTTAGAGCCCTAGGTTGAGTTAAATATAAGAAAGATGAATGTGTAAGCATAAACAACAGTTGAAATTTAATATAATATGCTTAGTTCAAGTTTCTAATAGTCCATAATGTGTTAGAAACATGGAAGACACATAATTAGTAGTCAAAGATATACCATATTGTCTTATTATTGTAGGATCTTGGTTGATCTTGCAAAATTGTTTATTTGACAAGGCTTTAGAATCAAGCATACTGGAAAATTCACTATTGGTGATTTTTATTTATTGATTTGAGTTGAATTTTATTTCATTAATAAATAGTTTTAAAAATTATTTTTCAACAATTTAGAATTTTATCAAATTATTTCTTTTGAATTCTGAAATAAATGAAATCAAAATATATCATGTTAATTAAATGGATATATTTTGATTTCCAGCTAAGCAAGTATATGATGAATGTGCTGCTTTATATAGGCTTTCGGGGAGAGAAAATAAACAGTATTTAACGGAAGCATGGTTGGAAGAATATAGTCAATGGTTATCTGAAGTAGCACCAGACGATAAAGATAAATTGCATTTAATTGAGGAAAATTGGAGAAAAGTTAGAAGAAAACAAATTAAGAAAATTGAAGATCGAAGTGCTTTGGATATAATAAGGTAACAGCAAAAGAAGTTAGTGTAGTAAAAAGTAAAATAATATATCTTGTTTTTTTTTAAGATATAAAATATATAATACAGTATTTTATTAATATAATTTTTATTTAGGTATAAATTTTCGCAGATCATGTGTAAAGCTTCAGAATCACATTACGGATCTGAAATGAGAATAATGTCATCATCAGAAACATCTCTGTCAGAAGAGAGTCTTCCAAGTGAAGAAGAACTGCCAAATCCTTCAATTTCATTATCTGATTTAGGATTATCCAAATCTAGTTTTAAATTATTTAACAAATTTTCTTCACTTTCTGACAAAGATGTAAAACATGAATCAGATAATACATCCAATGAAGTTTTATTAAATTCTGAGAGCTCAGCTGAACATAATAATGTTATTAATTCCTGTAAAGATTCAAATCAGAAAGATTTTAAAACTGTTATTGAAACTACTCATGTACCACAATATTCTACAGAGTGTCATAAAAGTGTAGATAGCTCTACTAAGTCCTATAGACACCATACAGTTTCTGCCCAGGCTGTTCCTCCCACAACTCTTTCAAATGTTTCATCAGCATTAAGGTGGGATATTAATCTTAGACTATTTTTTGATAGAAATCCTGAATTACGACAGGAAGGTAAGACGTGCTCTGTTTTAGAAGTTTTAGAGCCATCAAGCAGTGAAAGTGAAGATTGGATACAGAAAAAGAAAAAAACTAAGCATTCCAAAAATAGTTGTAAAGAAGTAAAATGGGAAAGTGGTAATAGTTCATCAAGTTCAATGCATTCAAGTTCTGATTGTAAATTACATTCTACATCATGTTCTCAAAAAAATTTTCAAAGTATGCCAATAAGTAATTGTAATAAAGATATTGAATTTGTAACTAATGAGAATAAGAGCGAAGTAATCGATAATTTGAAAAAATGTAAGTTTAATTCCTCTGCAAAAAACATAGCATCATTTGTTGCTTTAGAGCAGGATAATAAATTAATGTCTTCAAGTTCTCAATATGAGACTCAAACTCAACCATTTCATAACACTGTAAACAATCAAAAAGGAAAGAATAGTTCATCTGATGATCCAGTCCCTACTTTAGAGCCTGTACAAAATAAATCAGAAAGTGCATTTGCTATTACAAATTTGAAAATGCATTCACAAGATGGATTACAGAATAACAGTTGTGAAGCACAACACTTTTCAGAACCTGATCTGATTAAAGGTACACAAAAAGTAAATTTAACACATAATAAGATTAAAAGAAATGAAAAATTGGAATTTAATAACAAATTACTAAACAAAGCAGAAAACTGTGTAGATAAAGATGTTACAGAATCTTCCTCAGCATGTGTTGCTGAAGAATTAGACAATAAACGAGACATTGAACAGATATTCCATAATGAAACTGTAGATAAATTGAATTCTGAAGTAGAAACAACTAATAGTACTTCTAATGTGAAAAAAAAAAGTTTTCTACTAAAATTTTCTCTGAAAAGAAGGTGGTCTTCTAAACAGAAACCTCAACCAACAAAGAAAATTGAAGAAATAACCCCAGAAGAATTTAGAGAAACATATTCTAGATCAGCTTTCCAAAATGTAAGTGAAAATAACCATGTAAGTTGTGATTCTCTTGTATCTAGTCAAAATAGCAAAATTGATGAAAATAAACAAGCAATACAAACTACATATCAGTCAAAAGTAAATATTGAAACCTCTCAAAAAGAGACTATAGATTATGTTGAATTAAAAGGATTAAGAGAATCTGATTATTGTAATACGAAGTGCACATTAGACAATTCAAATTCTCCCAAGACTTGTATATTGCCTTCTGAATATATTCCACCACCTATGGTTCCTTTACCTTTACGAAGGGAACCCCCTCCAATTCCTGTTTCAAGTATAAAAGAAGTTATATCAGAAGAAATGAATGCCAATCAGCAGTTAGAAATTTCCTCAAATACTCACAAAAGAGAAGGAAGTAGAATTGACAATTTATCTTGTACTGAAGATGATGTAGTTACTGGTGTATTTCAACCTTCACAAGTTAAACTAGCCTCAATAACACCAAGGATTTATATACCTTCCCTGTCAGATGGTGGTCATAATTCAATAACACCTTGGTCATCTACAATAAAATCTGATTCATTGTCCCGACCTTCTTCGTCTGCTTCTCATTTAGATTCTCCTTCTAGATCAGATGATACTTATAAAAGTGGATTTCCTCTTCATAAGGATTCTTCTGCTTCAACAGAAATGCTTCTCGCCCTAGATTCATCAACTGCAGGGCGGCAATCGCCTGCTCCAAGTGAAATATCTAAGACAGAAAGTGCGTTATCTCCTCCTAGTGATGTTTCTAAAACAGAAAGTATACGCCAGTTAAACCAATTGGGAAAAATTGAAGAATCTGCTAATATTCGTAGAGAATCATCATGTACATTAGTGGCATTTCAAGAAAATGTTAATTCACCCACAGAAACAGCTGTAGAAAAATGTGTAGATTCTATAGATAATTTAATAGACAGTAGAAATGTAAATTTGACATTAGAAACAAATATAACAGAAAATGCTGAAACAGAAGAAGAAACTTCTAAGGTAAGAATTAATAAAGGTAAATAGTTTTTCATATTAATATATTTTATACTAGAATTTAATAATTTTTTATAAAAACAAAAAGGAATGTTTAATTTGATAATGAAAGAACATCAGATATATACTGTACAGGATATCAAAATAGAAACAAAACTATAAGTTATTAAAATATTAAAATCAAATTGAGTCATCAAAATAAATATATAACAAATATTACCAAATGATCTGCTGTATTATTTATTGGGCTAAGCAATAATAAGATACAAAGCAATTTGGTTAGAGGTAAATGGTTAAGGCACCATCTCATGATAACTTTAATAATTATATATACATTTATCATGAGATGGAGCCTAGTACCTAGTACCTAGCCATTTACCTCTAGCCAAATTGCTTTGTATCTAATGATTAATTAAGTAGTTCACAGGCCAAATCAACTCCATTTGTAAATCCTTAATATATCATTCTTATTTTCAAATTTTTCATGTAACTAATTTTATATATTGTTATATTAAAGCATAGCTGTCATTATATTTAATATAATGATATATAAAAATACATTCTACAATGTTTATTTAAATTTAAAGTTTAAAGGGAATTTTAAAAAATAATTTATATAATTTATTCTTATACTTTTTGTTTTGTAGAGTTAATCAAGTTGGCAAGTGAGCGGCTCAATTAGCTCTACTATAGCCCTAAAAATAATCCAGTAGATCATTTGATAATACTAGTGTATTGGGTAGTGATGTCTGTGTTGTTATATATATAATAAATAGCTAAATATTTTCATTATTACAAAATTACTCTTTCAGAAATAAAATGAGAGTTGTAAATGGAACAGCATTCAAATAAAATATTTAAAATAATTTTGAAATCAACATAAAAAATTTTCTTATTTCCGAATTAAATGTTAAATTCTAAATACACAGTATAGATTTAAATAGAGGATGTATGTCAGTAGATACCATGTAAAATGAAATTCCAATTAAATTTGTGCTCCACACCAAATAGCTCCAGACGATTGCTTAGACATGTATTCAACCATTAAAATTAACAGAAAAATATTAAAATATATTTGAAACATTTTACTTATACTTTTACTATAACAAATACATTTTAGTCTGATGTTTCTGAATATACAGAGCAAAATTGTAGTATACTGTATCAAATATACTATTTGAGAAAGATATATGCAAACCAAGATATTTACCACAGTGGATAGCATTCATTAGTACTCTGTATTTGGAATGACAGAAGCTTAAAAAAGTTTGCTGACTTAGCAAATGGTTAGGTTAACTCACTCCTATCTATGAAAACACTAGTCTGCATATAACAATTCTATGTAAAAGAGGACCGTACTGTTTTTTAAATAAACTGCTTTTAAAACTACACTTTCAACAATACTAATAATGCAATAATTATTGGTTTGACATTAGTTTTTAAAATAAATTATAACATATTGTTTATAGTTTGTGAATTATACATTGAATAAAATAAAAATATTAAAATTATTATCAGTACTGATTGTGTTTCAGGCTTCGTCACCCACAAAGATGATATGTAAATTATAGGATCCCCAATAAAACTATCACACATTTCTTAAGCAATAAAACATGAACAATTTTTATTTTTTATATCTACAGAGTAATAGTTTAAATTATAAAAACCACTGAATTCAATTAATTCATCACCTGTACAACCTTCATCCTCAGAATGAATGCGTTACAAGTGGCACAAATGACAGCCATCAGAATCTCATTCTAAATTTTGCCAAATAGGTGTAAAGCCCTTGATGTTCTGGACATTCATGGTATTGACTTTGTCCAATACATATCCAAAATACATTAGTCTAGTGGGTTAAGGTCTGAGGATTAGGCAGGCCATTCATTCACATGATGGACTCTAGTACAATTTTCTCCAGCCAGGATATTTTGCTTTAGACAACCCTCCTGATATGGATGATATACTGTAGTAATTCTGATTTCCTTTGACTCCTGTTAATAAATATCAGTGGCAGATTGCCACAAATGGAGATAGTCCCAGACCATGATTTGGGTTACATTCTGAAAGTACTGATCCTGAACCTTGTCTCTAGGAACATCCATTATGGATCTTATGTAGATGCAATGATTGTAGCTATTGAATGTGTTTTGCAGCTGGAACATTTTTTTAATCAGAAAAAATAATCAATGATTTTGCATGTTGGGAGATCAACTTTTTGTATCTCTTATCCTTCTCCTTCTTTCTCAGGACATGAACTTTTTGTTTTTTGTAAGCACAGAAGTGTAGATCATTTTGCATGATTCAGTGTATTGATGATTTGCTGATTCTGAGTTTGTAGCTGGACTTCCTTCACAGCAGTGCTGAATTTTGCCTGAGTCACTCTTTAATATACTTAACACTTCTGACATCTGTACAGATCTGGACTTTGTCTGAAATGATGAAGGGATTGTAAATCAGTTTCATCATTTTGTGATCTCTTCTTGATTTCACATTAAAATCTCCTGTTTCCTCAAAATGCAAAGTCATTTTTCTGATATAGTAAAGATTGATTAGAGGACCTTTACACAAGGACTTAAACATTGGAATTTCTTGAGTGCAGCACTAGTGTTGCTGCTTCTTTAATAGTAAAATTTAATGAATAATGTGCAGTCAAGTAATATAAGCACCATGATTTGTTGCTAATCCACATTGAACACACTTTGCAATATTTTATAAACCTAAGGTTGTTCCACAGTTTATATAATATGCAAACTGAGGAGACATTAGTGCTAAATTTCCACCTATAAAGAAATTTTGTAGAATTATTATAGTATTTGATTTATATAACTACGAAGGTTATCTTATGTAAGGGTTTATTGCACTAAATGACCAATCTAACACATTTTAAAAGTTTTTTATTCCTGTACTCTACACAATTTAAAGAATTTTTTAAATGCATTAGATTGGTTACTCAGTGTGATAAACCCTTACATAAGATAATCTTTGTAGTTGTATTATATTATAGTATTTGATTTATATAATAGAAGGGTTAGAAGTACGAAATAATCTAATAAACTTAATCTTTGCTGCTGTTATTTTTTGCCCAAGCAAAGCCAGGCTCATCTACTAGTTTTATATACTCTTTTAAGATTGTAAAGCACCTTTATTTTACACTTTATATTTAACTTATAAAATATTTATTTCATCTTAAAAATGTATCTTACATTACTATAGAATATATTATACTTAAAATTTTCAAAAATAATTCTTGTGATTAAAGTATATTTTTATTTTTTAATCTAGCTAAAATTGAACATCAATAGGAAGAATGAGATGGGAGATAAACCATGGTATTTATTATTTAAATATTATTTTTTTTATTAGAGATGGGTGGATATCACTTTTCTCAAATTCAAATAACAAATTTAAATATATATCAGATCTTGAATGTTTCGAATACTCAAATACCTCGAATAATTAGTGAAATTAATTATCTTATAAATTATTTGGTTAATAAATTTATTTAATATTTATTATTTAACTTGTTTTATTTATTTCTATATATTAATAAATTCATAAAGTAAAACATAAACTGAAAAACAAAAACAGTTTAGTAAATTTAAAAAAATGAAACTTCAAACTTTTTTATTTTGACTTTGAGTTTTACAGTGCGTTATTTTTAGCACTGTTAGTTTAATTACAATAGATTAATCAATGATTGTTCTCATTTTTACTAACTGCAGATTTTCATTTACGAAAAGAAGCATTCAAACACATTCAGGATCTAGTCTGATTCTTTTCATGTGGCAAATGAAACCAGAGGTGCTGAAGACATGGTTGCCAGATTGGGAGTTTTCCCAAAATGGGGACTTTTTAAGTCAACTGGGAAATAATGGGGAAGAAGCATTAATGGGAAAATTTTGTGGGGAATTATTTAATTTAATATTATTAAAAATGAACTGTTTTTAAACTTTATTATTGTATCCCATGTATTATTAGCCTAAATAGAGAAAATGCTAATTAAGCTTGTTAAAATGTCTGTAGTTCTCTCAGGATGCTATTACATAATTCTATAACATCATCCAATATAACTAAAGATAAAAAAATTAAGATGTACGATCAAATTGACTTTGCCTTTAATCGCATATATTTTTTAAGTTTGCTCATTTATTACATATATTTTGTTTGCTTTATTTATAAAATAAAAATATTTGTTTTATTGTAATAGAAAAATTTTTAACCAAACAAGTAATATTGAAATGTTCAAATATGATTAGTACTTCAAAAACATTAATAATTGTTTTGTTAAATTCTTTGTTTTTTCAATATTAGAAATTATTTTAATTTTTTAAAATTAAGAAGTAATTTATAAATAATAATGCTCTTACTAAAATAAATCAATTACAATTGTTTTATCGGTTAATCAAGCTGAACATGCAAAACTTTCGTAGAAAAGTTTTAAACATAATTTAAGTTAAATGGTAGTTAATGTAAATATGTTACACTTTAAGTAATGTTTGAGTTTATAAAATTTTTTATATGTCTGCATAATAATTAAATAAATAAATATATATAGTTATAAACAATCAAGTATTTAATTTTTAATATTATTATCAACAAAAAATAATTGGAAGTGTCTGCATTTATAACTCAACAACTTTATGAAGATATGAAGCATGTAAACACATCTGAATAGATACAGTATTTGGCTTATCATTGTCATAATATGTACTGTGCCTGAAGTAAAAAGAGAAGAATATCACAGTCGTATCAGAATTTTAAAATGAAATAATATAAAGTGAAAGTAAAGTTTTATGTATGTTTTTCTTTCTTCCAACCAATTTATGCAATATTATGTCTCTTATATCTTTTCAAATTATGAAATAGAACAAATGATTATGTGAAAATTCAAGAAATAACTCTGAAAAACATTTCAGTAAAAAAATATGAATATTGAAAATGTTAAAACTGTTTCTGTGATATTGATATTATTATGGAGAATTTTTTGGTAAAATTTCATAATTGGGGAAATATTGCAGACACTTGAAGAATAATTGACTCTATCTATCTGGCAACCTTGTCTGAAGAGGTGCTGTTTGTATGTATGGAACAATATTAGAGGTATTTATAGTATTCAAATATTTTTTTTATCAATGGGCTATTTGAAGATCTTGAATACTTTCTAGTATTTGAGTGTTTGTGGATAGTATTCACCCATCCCTATCTTTTATAATAAAATAATGCAAATGTGTTAAGACTTTCACACCAATAAACTTTAATACTTGTATTAAATTTTCACATGCCAATTCTGATTTAATTATATAAATGGTAAACAATGTTTAAGAAATGGAATAGTTATTAACTTGAAGTAATGTAATGAAAGATACAATAAAGAATGGAAAATTACAGCAAAATTTGGAATAGAATAATTTACAATGTAAAAGTGAAATAACAAAAAAATAATAGTTAATTCACAGTATATTTATAAATTAAAAAAGTAGTTTTTTAAAGTAGAAATTTAAATTCAAATGTCAGTTTTGTTTTATTTCATTTGAGTTGATTAAAAAGCTAATTGCTATATCAGTAGATACAATGTAGTTATGACAACAAAAATACAAGAAAATGAAACATTTGAAAATTGTATATTTAAACAACCATATTTAAAATAGTGAAAGTATTGTCCATATTATTATAGCTTTTACTTTCATAATAATTTCATACAGTTGTGTTACAATTGAATAGATTCTCCAGGTAGTATTTCCGCCTATTTAGAATTTCTTCTGTACGAGTTAAGAGTTCTCCATTTTCATTCTTGAAGAAATTCATCTTTGGATTATAATCTTTGCTGAAATGTTTGAGATTACTACAAAATTTTGTAGAGATATTTGATATGTTTTTCTCTTCCATACATTCAATCTGATTATTTACAAATTTTTTTTTCATTCCTGAGTGTATTCTTTACTGTTTCTTATGAATTATTTAGATGAAGTCTTCTTTTTACCTCATGTTTTTACAGCCTCTTCATATTTACTGTTGAACCATTTATTTCATCTAGAGCAGTGGTTTCTAAAGTGGGCATTACTGCCCACTGGGTGCAGTGAGTAAATCTAGGGGTGAAAAAAAGCAAGGAGGCACTAGAGACAGGGTCCCTGACCAAATGGTGACCATAGACAACGATTCAGGTCACTGACAACCTTTTATTGGTAACCAAATAGATCATGAAAGTATTGATGATCTATTTGGTTATGACTAGTATTTGTCTGGTGAAGTCGATATTATTTTGTGGATGTTTTTGTGAGAAAACATTGTGCTTTTAATTCTTAGGTTCTTAGAAGCTGCAAAATTGATCAGTCTTTCTCTATTTGGGCTTGTGTAATCATGAAGGCTCTCTCTACCTGTATATGGCTTTTATTTGACTTCTTTACCAATCTTTGCATTGAAATCTCTACTAACAGTTTGACATATTTAGGCAGTGAATTCTATAACTCTTCTAAGTCTGCATAGAATCCACGTTAATGTCGGAGCATGAGCATTAATGTCCAATATGTTAGAAAATTTTTTCTTTATCCTAATATGTCATTCTCTCAGATATAGGGATAAATTTAATTGTTATCAGTTTATTTCATTACTCACCAGAAAGCCTGTATTTAATTTATTTATCTTCTCTATAATCATTACAGATGGTATAAACTTTATGATTTAAAATGCCTGTTTGTGGCCATCTTATCAGGTCAGTCCATAAGTTCGTGCGCATTTTTATGACCTTGAGAAAAATCTTGTTTTGCTGTTAAAAATGTCAGTCTAATGTGATAATTTTTACATCGAAGTGTTAAATTGGATCTCATTCATATAATACTGTTCAGAATTGTGAACATTTCAGTTGTTTACTTTCGTTAAAATGGAAGTAACCGACGAATATAAAAGACACGTTTTATACTTTTTATTTTTAAGTGGTGAGAATGCTACAAATGCAGCCAAAAAAATAAATACTGTACATAATCAAATCGTAATTAGTTCAAGGACTGCGCAGAAGTGGTTTGAAAGATTTAGAAACAATGATTTTAGTGTGGAGGATAAGGCTTGTACCGGAAGATCCGTCGTCGAAGTCGACGGATCTTCCGGTACGAGCCTTATCCTCCACACTAAAATCATTGTTTCTAAATCTTTCAAACCACTTCTGCGCAGTCCTTGAACTAATTACGATTTGATTATGTACAGTATTTATTTTTTTGGCTGCATTTGTAGCATTCTCACCACTTAAAAATAAAAAGTATAAAACGTGTCTTTTATATTCGTCGGTTACTTCCATTTTAACGAAAGTAAACAACTGAAATGTTCACAATTCTGAACAGTATTATATGAATGAGATCCAATTTAACACTTCGATGTAAAAATTATCACATTAGACTGACATTTTTAACAGCAAAACAAGATTTTTCTCAAGGTCATAAAAATGCGCACGAACTTATGGACTGACCTGATATTTTAGAGCTAGGACATCCAGTGAATAGCTTCTTGTTTTCCTGATATTCTCCAGAGCTCCTGACTTATAGACTTCTGATATTTCATTGTCTAAATCGTAATTCTTTTAGAATAAGCTAAGGTTGTTTATCTAAAGAAAAATATCTTTAGAATTTATATTTTAGTTTTTAACATGTTATGTTTTTTATGGGATGGTGTTAATCCCATGTCCAACCCTCCTCATGGAGGATCAGACTATCTAATTTTGTCTAGCTCATTCTCTAAGATTTTCTCCACCTGGAGATCCTACTAGCAGCAGTGCTATTGCTGGTGTACAGTAGCTCTTAATCATTAGGGGCATGCAAGCCATCACCACCACATCAAGGTAAAGATATTAATTGAGATTGATTCCATTATTATTAATGATATTGTTGTGATACAGAGATTATATTTATGAAATCTTTTCTTCTTTCCTTCCTCATCATCAGTGACTGGTTGAATCTTCCAATTGATCTTTTTAGCTTTCCCCTTCTCAGCCAGATTAGTGAAATTCTTGGAAATGTTTAATTTTTTCCAATCTAGTTTATCCTTGGGCTGCCTCTTGGATCTTTTCTTTTTTATCTGGATGTACTGTACATAGCTTGTCTGGAAGGTCTGATCGGTACATTCTTATTACTTGACAAACCAAATAGTTGCAGTTGTTAATATATGATATGGTCTGTTATTGTCTTGGCAATTTAATTCTTGCTGTACTGTTTCATTTTTCTTTATTTCCATCCAGCTTGTTAATTTTTCTAAGGATTTTATTTCAAATGTTTCAAGATTTTTAATGGTAGTATTGCTAATAATTGAATTTAAAGAAATTGGTGGAGGACCCTCTAAAAGTCACAAAAAATACAATTTACACATAACTATAGAGTCATTATTTGTTCATAAATGATAAATAAAGAAGTTTTTGACATAAAATGTATAACTCCTATAATTAAGATAAATTTTATATATTTGTGTGAAGAAAAAAATAAGTAGACACATTCTTAAAAATTAAAAAAAAAGGAATATATAATGCCATTAAACTTGTCATTCAGTCTAAATAGGTTATTGTTGAAAAAAATCTTTTTAATTTACTAATTTATTATTGGATGTATACACATATCCAATAATTAAAATTTACAGTTTAAAAGTTCTTCATATTTGAACTACACACAATTTATTGGAATTAAGCTGGAGATCAAAATTTACCAGTCTTTCATCTAAAGTAAATTTTGGATATTATGTAGATGTAGATCATGTTTGTGTCAATGTAATATCAATTTTTTATGCTTCTGTTGTTACATAATGAGGAAAGTAAATTCATTTTTAAGATAACTAAGCAATTTGAGTGGTATTAGAAGTGAATTTAATTTACAATGTAATAATAACAGATAGTAGACAAATACATATATCTAACATTTTAAAAATATTTTCATTTTATTATATAATGCAGTTCATTGTATCTGGAAAATATTGAACAAATTTTAATAATTCTTGGATTTATGAATTTGTAAATTAAAACATGAAACTCATCTTTCAATTGGTGTTAAATACATAGTTAATTTTTTAAGAATTATTAAATTGATTAGAGATAAATAGAATAATAGTCAGCAAAAAATAGAGATTTTTTTTGCAAGCTTTATGCTTTATTTAGACATGAAAAATTAGACATTTTGTGATTTGCTACTTTCGAGCAGAGGTTGGTTTACAACATCCTGGATAGACTAGAGAAAGGTTGTGTCAGCAGTAGAAGTCAAGTTTAGGGCAACCAAAGAGGCAATTGAACATCAGATAGAAGTGCAACCTAAAGCATATTGTCAAAACCAAAGTTTATTTCAATTTCAACTCATTGGCCAAATGATATGAAGCATTAGACAAAACTATGAAAAGGATAGTGTTTGATATGGCATATGTGATAAAAAGGCAAGAGTCTGTCTCAGAAATGAAACCAGGTCAAGAATAGAGGCAAGAGCAGCAATGAAAATTACTATCTGTTCTTGTTTTCTCATCTTATAACTTTGCAAAGAAGGAAGAAATACCTGATGATGAGAAAAGATTGTACCACAAGGTAAAATTTGGAGAAAAGTTGCTGGTCTGACTTGGCATCATTGACTCATACCAAAACGATTATTGGAGTTACTTTAGACGAAGTTAAAAGGAGCCATAAACTGGGACACACATAACTGAGTGCTTTGAGAAGATAGTGCTTTTGAACATAAGGGACTAATATCTAAATAATGAATTATATTGTTTGGCCTGATTGGACCACTTCTCATTATGCTTGTCAAACTCATGCAAAGCTGAGCCCACCAATGTCCAAATGGATGAAACCATTGAATACTCGTAACTGTTAGTTGGGTGTAGGTTTGTGCACGGCCCAATAAGCTGGCCATGTGGAGTTTTCTGGGTTTTCTTTCCCTGTCTAACAAGTAAATAAGAACCAGTTTCTCTGTTGAAAGTGTTCCTGGGAGACATCCCCCTTAGCAGATATTGCATATATGCACTTCCTTATCTTGTCAAAACTAGACAACTGAAGTAAAAGCTGGTTGGGCACAAAATTGATGTCCAATTCAAAGAAAATAATCTTTCAAATATACCACAACACTGGCAAATTGTACAATTTTGGATCTATTATAAAGGACTGGTCTAATGCTTATGAATGGCATGCAGAATTAAGCCAGGAATTAACTAACAAGATGAAGAGAAAGTTGGCTGAAATTCCAAATAGTTATCAGTCAAACCTTGTGCCAGGTAGTTTTTCCAGGGTTTGCCACTCTGCTAAACAAAAGGTCCTCAGTACTAATTAATCTTACAAATTTGTTACCAATATGTTATGTTTTTCACAAGAGTAATCTTATCATTTTTAATCTTTTTAAATAAATTATATCTCAATGAATGTATATATATATATTTTTAGAATAATTATAATAATGTACGGTACTTGTCTTTAATTAAAATTTTGGAATTTAAAAATATAGTATTAATTAAGAATTAATTTGTAAACTTAATGTAGTTATATGAATAGTTAATAGAAGTATGAATGTATAGGTTAAATTTCACTATTGTATTATTGCAAAAACTACTATTATTAGGTTATTGCACATTAGTACAATAACTTAATAATAATAACTTAATTAGCTTTTGCACATATTAAATTAACAAACTGTAACATTGTAGAAATGAGTTTATTGTTTGAGGAAATTAATATAAAAATTTGTCCTTTTTCTATTTATTAATTTTGTGTATGTTCTATCACCTCTCTAAAAAGAATGTTTTTTTGAATTTAAAAAGTTTTTGTTCTATTTAGCTTTTAAATATTCCTGACAAATATTTTAATGTTGCAACTGAAAGTACTGAAGGTTAATTAAAGATTGTTGCTTCTGTTAAAACCATATGAATTGTATACTTGTGAGAGTGAATAAATTTTATTATTCACTCCCACAAGTATACAATTCATATAGTTTTGACAGAAGCAACAATCTTTTATAAAAAAAAAAAAAGTATTTCATTTTTGTAACTGCTTAAGTTTTAAGATCTTAGAGTAAAATGCCATTTGTGCCACTTTAGTATTGTATTTACATGATGTGATCATATTAGTGCCTATATATTGTTTTTACAATCATAACAATGTTAGATAATCAGAAGAGTCAAATGACAATTGGTTTTTAAGAGAGATTTTTTTCTGGCTAGACCATTTATGTACATTTTCACATATCTATAGATAAACTTATCAAAAGTTCAAACAGTTTAAACATTATGAATCCGATAACATTTCTGACTAATTTTGGCAATTCATTTCACAATAAACAGTAAACATTTCTACCACAACCTATTGCACAGCCACAATAATATCATCAAATCATTCCACAACCCATTTCCTGACCAAAAATTCAATTGCAGTTTGATCCACAATGCATTCTGTAATCCTTCTGCAACTTCAACCTTGACTGCATGGATTGGTAAAAGAGTTATGGTTGCAGAATGAGTTGCAGTTGAATTATCGGCAGGGAATTATTTGCAGCTGTGGAAAAGGACATCATTATTGACTCAGACATAATAGTCAAAATCTTGTGATCATATATTTTGAAAACCTGTAGCAAAAAAACTTTATTTTTGAGCATTCTGTCCATTTTGACCAGTCATTCATAAACTGCAATATTTTATTTTTAGCCAGTTTCATCTAAATGTGTTTTCCATAAGAAAGCTGTAAACTATAATAATTGTTCATAAATAAATGTTTTTGTTATTTAGTAGATGATTAAATGGCGATTTCTTCAATTTTTTTTTATTGGTTTCTCAAGTAATTGTAAATAAAATACCACTAAAATCTGTTCTTTTTTCCATAATTATAATAGTCAATACTATTGAGTATCAATGTGTCCGCAATGAAACACGATAATATTCTGGTTGTTGCAACAACTGGAATATTATCCTGGAAACATTCCTGGAATGCACATATAATGTCAACATAATTCATTCAGTTCAGTAATTTTAAACATTACATAAATAATGTTCAATAATTTGAACTATAGTTGGAAATGCTATGTTCTATTAAATATATTTTTCTGTTATGGTTGAAAACTTGAAATCAAAAATAAGCCTGAAGATCATTAAAAATGATCAAAAACGTTTGCATTTTTAGAATTAGAACTTACTGATTTAAAAAAATGGATGTAAGTGGTCCATCTTCAGGCTTATTTTTACTTTCTTCCTGTCCCATTACTACATTGTTGATATCATTTATTATATTATGGTAAAATGTTGTTTTCACTGTTTCTATGTTCTGTTATTTGTTTATATATCTTAACATCATGTTTCTTTTGTTTTTTGATTTTACTTTCAGTATTTTTTATCCTTATTTTTTAAACTGTTCTCTTTCTTCACTTGATTCAATCTTTCAGTTATCAAATATACTTCTTACTGTAAACTGGATGAATTATAATTCTTTCTTCCACGGAAAACCTTGACAATCCTTTCAGTTATCATTCAAAGCCTTTTTATATAGTTTCACTTTCTTTCCTTGATATGTTTTATGTTTTGTAATTATTATGTTTAAATATTTTCCATCTATTCTATGTTCTTAACAACAAATGTATTAGTCTAAAAGCAGAGATTGAAGATTTTTGTAAATGTTTTTGTTGCTATATTGCATCTTAATTTTCTAAATCTCAAGTTTTCTTTAGTTTCTGTTTTTGCTTTTGTTGTTTTTATAATTTTAATGGTAATGCCAATAATTGTATTTCAATCAGATATGATACATGCATCTGGATGTACTTTCATATTAAGAGCAGAATTCCCAAATCTTTTATTCATTAAAATGTAACCTATTTAGTTTCTAACAATATTTTCTTGAGAGTCTGGTGATGTTTTTTATGTGTATGTCTAAACAGGAGTTTAAACTAAGTATTGATGGTTAGGTCATGATTTTTACTGAACTAAACTAGTCTTTCATTTCTCATTTCTTTCCCCAGACCATATAATTATACAGTGGATGTAGCTTATTAAAATAGTATATTGTGATCACTTTTTAAAGTCCCAAGTCATTTATGCATTTGCTTTGCAAAATTCATCGTTTAATGTGGTCAATGCTTCAATTTATGACATCAGTTTATGATAATTTATACTGTTATTGCCAATATATCATTTCAAATATCTGTAGGAGGTCTTTCACACTTGTGTCACATTAGCCATTTCAGCTCTCATCCTATTCCAAGGAAGCAGTTGTTTATACAAATGGACAAGACATGGAAAAAATCTTGAACTTTAGACATTGTCAAGACATTATACTTCATATCTATTAGCTAAAGTTGCCACTTCTGTAAACTGGCTTTGCTGACTGATATGATGGCTAGGGTAGGGAGAAGGTAAATGAGAAGATGCACTTCTTTTTTCATGCTTCTTGCAATTAGCATCCCTTATAAGTGCTTTCATTCAACCATATTTAACACTTACTGATGTTTGGCAATTGGTACAAGTTGAACAAATATTGTCATTATCATCACGAGTTAATCAATTTTTGAATTCATTTACTTGAAGTCACATTTTCTTGTATGTACAATTTAAGAAATTGCCAGCCCAATGTTGACTGGGTGGAAATCCTACTATTGGCTAATTTTTGTACATATACATGTGTTTAGAATGATATTTTTAAAGTATAAAAGAAGCTCCAGTCTCATTTCATACCATCATATTTTATAGAAAGTATGTTATTTTCTACAATTTTCAAGTTCTGTGTATACTGTACTGTATCCTCCTCAATCTTTATTGTTCTGTGAGATTATATAAAGTACGAATGGTCGACACGGAGAACTTTAGTTTTCTTCGATGGGACAAATTGATAACAAACATGCTTGATAGAGCAGACGCTTAGAAGGGAGAATCCATTTATATCAGTAGGACTAGACAAAGACAACTATCCAAATTAACAAGATAACCCTTTAATTTTCCTTGGAACATACAATACATCCAGGGAAACACAGGAATGTACGGAGCCTGACAATCCAATCTACTGAATAGCTTTAACACACAATTCTCCCAACAATAATATGCTACAGAATTCCTGTAATGCTCAGACATAAAATGTGCCGACAATGAGTTTAAAGTGTACCTCTTTTTTACTTCTTATCGGACAGGAAACAGTTCGAAAACGAAATCTTCCTGCTGACCTGGTTGCACAGTCTTTACTTTCCGACTTCCTGACTATTTTTTCACACACTTTCACACACAACACTCTTCCCTACTGATTTTTCCTTCTCTCTCCACTTCCATTCTAACTTCTCCCCAAAACACACCCTCCAATAAATCTCCCACCCTAGGTTACACACCCAGATTTACGCAACTCCTCTCCACCGAGTCAGATCCACCACGTGGCGAAGGGGGAGCAGGAAAAGACGTAAGGCACAGTTTGGTATCAAGGCACAACGTGGAAAAGATCAGTTGATAGAAATCATTTTAAAATTATGGTGTATAGAAGTACAAGATGCTGTATTCTGGTTAATTGTCCACATGTTAATCATAAAAATGAAGATGAAAAATAAGCAAAGAAACCTTTACAGCAACAGCTTTCTCATTTGACAGATGGTTTTCTCACTAAAAAAAATTCAAAAAACATTGTTCATAAAAGAACACATGGAGAAGAAAAAGATATAGATTTCTCTTCAGCAAAATATTGCTTGACAAAAGAGCAGCATAAGCTCCTTCCCTGAATTTCTACCTTGCACAGTTTATAATGCTGATGAAACTGGCTTTTATTTTTGTGCTGTGCTGGAACATACAGCTTTGTGCTTGTTCATTTATGAATAAGTAAGATTTCCAAAGATCATCTGATGGTCGTGTGTTGCATAAGCATGGCAGGGGAGGAAGAGGACTTGATGGTGATAGAAAAAAAACTAAAAATCTCACTGTTTTATGGGAGTGAGAGCATTATCATATGTTTATCATTCTAATAACATTCCTGGATGACAGCAGCATTTTTTAACAACTGGTTGTTGGAGTGAGACCAAACACTTAACTGCAAGATCCTTCTGTTTGTTGACAATTGTGCAGTGCACCAAGAGACAAGTATTTTAATTTGCATAAAAAAATGTATTGCTACCCAATACATCACTCATTCAACCTTTATGATCAGGACATAATCTGAACTACAAAAGCATATTTTTTCCAAAAAAATACGTAGTTAAATTTCTCCAAGACATTGAAATCACAAAAATAAGTACAGAGCTGTCAAAAAAGATCAATCTTCTAGATGCTCTTTATCTGCTTAAACAAAGCAGATACAGAGCTATCAATTATTAAAGTTTATGGTTAGTGTTACCTATGATTCCAAGATGGCAGCTTGTCTCTGATTCCAGCAAATAGAAGAAGGGAAACAGTGGGAATGCACGTTCTAACCTAACCTAACCCATTCTAATAAATTACCATAATTATTACCAACAAAATTATTAGAATAGGGTAGGTTAGGTTAGAACGTGCATCTCCACTGTTTCCTTGCTGGAATCAGACAAGCCGCCATCTTGGAACCATAGGTAACATTAACCAATTTTACTTTACAGAAATTTGTTAACATTTTTGTTTGAAAATTTTTAGTAATTTAATATGAGTCATTCAGTGAGTTCTTAGAATGACTCATTAAATATTCTCAGATATAAAAGCAGATTGTATGTTTCAGAAATAATCTTTATTTTTAAAAACGTAGTTTCCCTAATATCAATACATTTTGTCCAATAATAATTTAAAATATTTTTAGAAACTATGTAAAATGACTATCTATTGCTGCTATCATCTCTTTGTTTGACAAATTTCTTTCCAGCAATAATTTTTATGGCATTGTAAATGGATTAGGGTTGTCAACTGTCTTTGAACTGTATCCTCTTCTCATCCTCCTTATGTCAATGATGTCCTTTTTTTGAGTAAAATGATGTTTGCTTTTTTAAATTTTACTTTATGATCTCTGAAATATTATTAGCAGATGATGTTCCAATATTTTATTTTTTTATTCTAAAGTAATAGGTTTGTTATCACTCATTACAGTAACAGAAAGAGAAAGACACTACTATTAATTGGACGAGCAAATACAGATAAAATTTAAGGATTTAATTAGGGTGACATTGTACAACAGTGGAAATAATTGTAACATTAAGGTTAAAATTCTATTTATTGTCTATTTAATGATTTATAAATATTTATTGACTAACCATAAATTGTAAAAGTTCTCCATTGCACAATGTTTGCCAATGTCCTCCTTTTTTGTACAAGAAAGTTGGCAACACTAAATAGATAGAAATCAGATGAGCTAAATGTTAATGTAAATAAGGCATATAGGGCAGTAAATTTTACTTCAATTTGTTCAACCAGCATTGGAGATAGTGCTGCTCAACAGTAAAGGCAGTGCTTATCAGTGGTCTTCCACATTCTTAACATGGTGGTAATCCATTCTCAAACAAAACTGAGATTTCTTGCTAAAGATGATATTCTGCCATCTGTAACAGTACATGCTTTTTTTGTCATGGCATTCCACTGCAAAAGCTAATGATGTTGAGGTACTAATGGCTGGATTTGTAACAGCTGCTGTTCATGCAAATTTGCTTCTGTTAATTGCCTGCCAGTGGTATAGGAAGAGAGAGAGAGTACTATAGCATGACTTCCACCTATCTCTGGATGATGGACAATAACACTCTGAAGATGGTTTACTAAATAATATAAGATTCTGTTTGCAGCTGCTCATGCTTATCTCATGATCAGACATGCCTTTGTCCTGGTGATCTATCTGTAGCATCCAGAATCTGCTTGCTTTATGTTTGCTCTTATATATCCGTTGTCTCCAACAAAAGTCAGAATGGCTCAGATGGCAAGCAGTTTGTCAAAATGGTTATCCTGCTTCCCTTAGCCCAATTTTTCTCAAACTTTGTCAACTGTACATAATGTCTGACTGCATCAACAAACATGCATGTCTAGCATTTAAAGATTTTCAAACAACAGGTGCGTTGAAAATTCTGAATACAGTGAACCTTTGCAAGCCTTTTTATAAAGATACTCATGTAGCAATTTTATGGCACTCTGGGGACATAATATGGAGTACAATCAGATCACAACCATAATCATTTACATACCTGTCTGGGACATAGCTACATACTGAATTTTTCAGAAATTGTATAATTCTATCTGGGTGCACAACTTTTTTGTCAGTGAGTGTAAAATATAGGGTGGGAAAAAATCTGCAAAAATTTTAAACGTTCATAAAAAATGGAAGAATTATCAGAATGAAACATGGTTTGCTTAAGTATTATCGGCACAGGCAGGAATTTTTGTTAACTGGAAAAAATTAGTTTCAGAAAACATTAATAGGTGGCTTTGACACACACAAGAAATGCAAACAACAATGAAAATGATTTTGAATATGATTTCTGGTTTTGGCATTTAATGTTCCAAGTGTTTCAATCAGGTCTTTCCACATTGTTGGAATAGAAAAATGCTATTCACTGTGAGGTAACATCTGCCCATCTGGACCCTCACTCACTAACTCAATGCCTGCAATGTTCTACAGTTGCAGATATTGTTACTTAGGAAAATTGTTTTATACCCTGTGGAGGAGGCCATGTCAAACACTTATTTGTTTAATAAACACATTGAAAGTCATTTCCATTGTTGCTTGCATTTCTTTTGTGTGTCAATGCCAACTATTGGTGATTTTTGGAACTAATTTTTCTCCATTAACAAAAACTTTTCTTGCTGACAATATCTACCATGCAAACCACATTTCATTCTGATAAGTTTTCCATTTTTTATGAATGTTTTACAGTTTTTATGGACTTTTTACCCACCCTGTATATGCCATACAGCTAAACACACTTGGCAATTGAGGCTTAAGTTATATGTACCAGTTGGATAGAAATAAATAAATATAATTGCTACATGTCTATATAAAATTAATGCAGATTCAGAAAACATATTCTAGAGTATGTATATAGCTGTTGTTAATAATAATATATTTGTTCAGTATGTATAAATTGCATATTCATATAAAACATTAAAGTATAATCCCCAATTTATGTATCTCATTTTTCAAAATCACTTGTACATCAAAATTGTGTAAATAGGGATGAGCCATTCCAACCATTCAACAATTCAACAATCATTATTCCTTATGGTTGAATTTTGCACTTCATTCCAGCATAACCTGTTATCCTACCCATGTTCCTCAAATAACATTATAGTGCTACAAAATACTATTTACCTTTCAACCAATAAATTTAAATGAAGTGAAATAAAATAATTAAAATGAAATTGTTGATTAGGTTATTCATGGATGTAAAAGTAATGACAGTAATACGAAATTAAAGAAGTGGAAATGACATAAGAGAAGCAAATATGTAAGTTTTCAGACATTTCTTTTTTTGGTTAATGTTACCTTAGGTAGCCAAGATGGCGGCTCGTCTCTAATTTCAGCAAGGAAACAGTGGGACGCACGTTCTAACCTAACCTAACCTAACCTATTCTAATAATTTGGTTGCTAATACAGTAGACCCCCCTATAACACGGTAGATAAGTTCCATGTTATATGAATCCGTGTTGTATGAGTCACTTAAATACATGAGCCAATCACAGCCTGGCACACGGGCTGTGATTGGCTCATGTATTTAAGTGACTCGTACAACACGGATTCATATAACATGGAACTTATCTACCGTGTTATAGGGGGGGGTCTACTGTAATTATGGTCATTTATTAGAATAGGTTAGGTTAGAACATGCGTCCCACTGTTTTCTTGTTGGAATTAGAGACGAGCCGCCATCTTGGCTACCTAAGGTAACATTAATCCTTTTTTTAATGGCAGGAAACGAAAGTTAGTTAAGACAATAAGTAAACAGAAAAGAAAATAGAGTAAAATAAAATTGTTTTTAATTAATAAATTTATAAGGCATTAATAGAAAAGTTTCTAATATAGTCTACTAAACTTCAAAACTGTATTAGAATAAATTGACACAAAGTGAATGAAACAAAATGAAAGCTGGAATCTATAAGTCATTTAATCTGAGCAAGCAAGAATTTCAATTCCAAGTTTAAAATGTTGCATTCTTGTAAATATCATTCAGTACTCATAGCATTGAATATTTCATTTTATATATCAGGAAGAGGGATGAAAGAAAACAGCTCATTGTGTATCAAATTCTTATCATTAAAAAATTTATGCTAGTGGTCTGTGGGATTCAAATTGTGGGTTTAGTGGTTTGAGGTCAGAAAGGTTGGTAACTGCTGATGTATACAATACCATGGTTGTGGAATTCTGTTGAATGCTTTACTCTAATGTATATTATTATGATTATTATCATATATTTTATTAATATGATTTGATAAATAAAATGGTAATGAAATATGATTTAAAAAATTTTGTCATAGTTATTTGTATTTTCTACATGTGAAGTTTAGGAAATTTCTTCTCAGCATTTTGTTTTTATTTATTTTATAATTACATTTGAATTGTACAAATGAAGTGTAATAGAACAAGCAATTAATTATTGTGACATTGTCACAATCCTGGGCTGCAATTTTTTAATTTAAAATATATGCTCTCCACCTCAAATTAGAATTGGTTTGCCCCTGTACATCATACTTTTCCTTTAACAATAGAGTTGTGCTGTTCAGGGGAAAACTTTTGAATTAAAATAACATGACTTTCGGTTTGCATTGCAATTTCATATATAGTTAATCAGGGCCTCCTGCCCTAAGTTTCCATATCTGTTCTCGTCTTTCGTCTAGCTAACTCTAATCTCAAGATTAAGGAAAGATGGACGGATGACAGTGGAATTTACAGGCCTACAGTTTTTTCAAATTGCAGCCTAAAAATTTTTAATGTTTTGAGATGAAACTTTCTAAATTGTATACAAATATTACTAATATCTTGGACCTCGTGGCTTTCAATGACTGTTCTGTGGACATTAGATATATGATGGGATTTGTTACACAAAAGTTTTATTTCTGTTCTAGCAATTTTCTGCAGATCATATGCCACCATGGGTTATTTTCATGAAATTATGATACTTTAAAATATTATGTTTAGACTTGATGTCATAAAAATATTACAAATTAAATTTTCTAATACAATACATTGTTTTTCAAGTTTATCATTTAATTGTTAATCATTCAGTGTACAAAACTATTTCAAACATGAATAATTTAGAATTTTTCATAAGATTCACTTTTATAAAGAAACTAGCTGACCTGGCCACACGTTGTTGTGGCTCAAAATGTATCTATTATAAATGTATAACACTTTCCCCGTGGGGAGAATTTCAAAAAATCCCTTCTTAGTGTACATTCTCTTGATGTACCCTATTAAAACACATGTAAAATAGTATAATAAAAGCCGAGTTCTTCACAGTAAGCCTTAATCCTGTCCCTCTCCCCGCTGGGGAATATCGAAAAATCCCTTTTTAGTATATATTCTGTTGATGTAACCTATTAAAACGCAAAAAAAAAACACATCTAAAATAGTATAATAGAAGCCAAGTTCTTCACGGTAAGCCTTAATCCTGTCCATCCCCCCAGTGGGGGGAATTTTGACATGTATATTATATAAAAACACATGCGTATTCGAATGCAACATTGTGTCAAAATTTCAAAGAAATCTGTAGGAACAAACGAACGTTATATTTTATTTATATAGATAGATAGAAAATGATCTGCTTTAATCCATTCTCACAGAAAAGCAAACTTAGGTCGTCAGAGTTAGCGCCATCTGTTGGACATAAAAGCCTTAATCCATATATAAAGATATTTTTGGAAGGGGGGAAATGGTGGTCTTCACATATGCCACAAACCTTCGTGGGAGTGTATTAAACAACTTTCCAAAGTTTCATGGCAATCAGATAAATAGTATAGTAATGCATGAAGGACATACAGACAGACAACAGTCGTTTTTATATATATAGATTAATTATATAACTACTAAGCTTTGTGAGCTGTTTCATATGTAAAAATCCTGTTTTTCATAGATCTAGTCATAAGTAATACTGGTTAAAATTATATAAACTGTGTTACTTTTATTTTGGCATGATATCATGCAAACACTTGCTGATATTGATATGATTATAACTATGTAAGAATAAGTTTAAAATTTTTATTATTTTAGAACATTTTAGGAAATAAGAATAACTTAAAGCAATGTGAAAAAAGTTTTTCAGAAAACTTATCTAACATTATAATAATTAAATATTAATAAAGTATCGGTAATAAAATGCTTTTATCCAATTTTATATGCAGTCTACCTATAAAAGAACCATACACATTGTTTTAATTATGAAGTAACTGCTACAAAATTTATAAATATAAGTTCTAACATGAAATGTTTTTACACATTCTGTTCCTATTGAAAGACAAATACAACCGCTAAAATATCCACATTTCAGTTTTTTTGTTTTCAGGTATGGGCCGGACAAAAACTGCATTCGGGCTGTAAGTTACCAATCCTTGCCACATGCAAATATAAATCCAATTGAAGTTGATAACCAGAGAGAGAGAATCATCTATTAACGGTTTAAACACATATCGTGAAAAAAATGCTATTATTTTTATTTCCAAAACATGTACTGTGTTTACAAGACTAAAAGGAAGGTATAGTGGCTATTAATTAGCATAAAATATTTGTTAGACAAGAGCTACTTTTGTTACTTTTGCTAGTAATAGCAAAATTAAAATAATTTTATATTATGCCAAATGCAGTTGATTTTCTTTTTTTTTAAATTTCAATTGTTGTGTTTGGTATGATATATTTTGTCATATGCAAATATTTTGCAGGCATTGAACAATTATTTATCAGCATTGCAGAAACTGTTATATTATTGATATTATTTAAAGACTACTGTTATTATGTTTACATATAAGATTGTTAGTGATCAATTTAACATTAAACAATTATTTTAATTTTCTGAAGAATATATTCTTGGTTATTTTGCTTTCATGGAATTTGTATAAATTATTTAAAATATACATGCTTTTCTAAATTTTTAATTTAAAAAGCATTAATTTAAATTATGTTTATCTTAAACAACATTGATACTACACTGGAGTAAAGTAAACAAAAATACCATAGAGCCTGTTACCGGTGTGCGTCTTCTAGTAAACAGACCATTATGAACGTTTTCGAACTGTCGGGTTCTTCTTCAGGTAACTAATAACTCCTGAATGAATGCAATTCAAATTAAATTCAATTGGAACACTAGTCGGAACTCTATCGCGTGGATATCGATAACGTCATTCGGGCATGCGCCCCTTTAAGATGGTAAAAAATGGTAATTGCATTAATCATAAGGACGAAATCACTGTCAACAGCCTGGCAGGCGCTCATAGACAAGAACTTATAATAATCTACAGCTGTTAAAGAGGCGCATGCTCGAATGATGTTATTGATATCCATGCAATAGAGTTCCGACTGGTGTTCCAATTGAATTTAATTTGAATTGCATTCATTCAGGAGTTATTAGTTACCTGAAGAAGAACGCGACAGTTCGAAAACGTTCGTAATGGTCTGTTTACTAGAAGACGCGCACCGGTAACAGGCTCTATGGTATGTTTGTTTATGTTTATCTTAATATCTATTTAGGTGAATTAAAAAAAGACTTTAGATTTTAATCATTATACATCACTATTTTTTTACTGTTTTTGTTTATTTTAATAACAGAAAATATTTTAAAAAATTTTTATTGGATTTTGATGTTTGCAAATTCTTTTTTGTCTTTATCGTTATTAAATTTGGTAACATTTTATATGTATTGAGAAGAAAATGCAGCTACTATAAAGAAATCAACAGTTTAAGTAAAGGAGAAACATTTTTAGACCAACTTCAACTCATGATATTGTTTGAAATGAATGCAATATGTAGTCCAACCAACTTAGGCATGCCTGTCACTGCTGTTTTTCCAACTCTCTTGGATTTGTCTTGGAGGAGCAGTAGGTAGAAAGGAAGCTGTGCTGAAGTGCTTATTTTTTGTTAGTAGTGAATTTAGTATGAGATTTGTCTTTTTGTATTCTTTTGTGTGCTTCTTTGTTTTACCATGTTATATCATGTAATAAATCCTTTTGCAGTGAAACAAAAATAGATTTCACACATCATTCATTTCTGCAACAGGAAAGCTGAAAATGGCAATTTTATCATTTCTGTTGCTCATTCTATGAAGTGTGAAAGAAAATTGCTGGATTATCATTACCAACAATAAAAAGATTCATCAGGAAGCAGGCAATGAAGAAGAGCCAAATTTTACTTCATCAATAGAGAGTTCAAAGGAGGACATTTTGGAAACAACAGAATTGTATTTTTTTTGTTGGTGATAATTATATACCAAAATAATTGTAATTGTTATAATGATATATTAATGATCTACTGTAAAAGTCACATGAAGAGGACAGTGTAGCAGAAATATGTTTTGACTGAGACAACTTTTGTAATAAAAGAAAACAATTTTTGCTAATAATATTAAATTAGTAATTAAATGAAAGGTATAATCATTTATGATAAACCCAAAAATTGTTGTTAAAAGGGTAACAAAATTTAGAGATACAAAATTAGATAGCTTTGATTGTGATGTGAGTAAAACAACAATCCATGGTTTTTACATCATTGGAAGAAAAGTTATGCCACTTAAAAGTATTTTTCTTCTTCTGAAAACAGTCTTTCTACATGTATTTCCTTCTGTATCAGTACCACTCCTATTTCACAAATAGACCAGTTTAGTTCATACATGTCTACTTGCATTGATAAACTAAATTGAACTAAACCATCCAGTTAATAGATTCTATGGATTTTTTTCTATTGCAACAAAATACTCGCACTTCCAACACAACAAATTTAACCCGCAACATTTATATTTTTCCATGTTGAAGCTGCTATGTCAGCCGATTTCACTATATACCAGTATATTTTTTTATAACACTAATAATGATAGTCTTTATTTACATCAATTAAATAGATAGGTGGGAAATTCAGTTCTGCTTCTGGAACAAGAACTGTTCTAATGGGACAGTTGGACTAGTCACTAGACAATTCCTTGAACCTGTTATGTTCTGTAGGAATTGCTTACTCTATTGGACTAGATTAGTTTCTCAAACTTTTTGCTCGTGCAACCCAATATATTTGTTTGTAATGATTCTGCAATCCAAATGTTTATAATATGAAATTTTAAAAAAAGCTGGTAAACTGGAGTTGTTGTATAATATATAATGAAATAAAATTATGCATTATCGATAAGAACTTCAAAACGTTCGAAATGTTAAAATTTGGCTGCACTATTTAAAGGTTTTTGAGTAGGTGTTTAGTTATATTATGCAGTCCCAGAAGAATTATGATAATAACTTCTACATGTGAAATGTAACATCAAAGTACATTTGTATTAAGAGTGGTTTATGCCAATTTCAGTTTGTAAAAAAGAACTTACTTCAATTTCAGTTTTTATTATTGAAATTTAACTGTGAAAAAATGTAAGACTGATAAGTGTAAATAAAACACTATTTCAAAATTATTCAAGAGTCTATTTTACTTTGAAAAATATTAAAGTTTTTTATAAATTTAATAAATCCTATTTTAAAATGTACTTTTCAGATTGTAAGATGATTTTGTCAATTTCATTTTGTACATACACAAAAAAAAAAAATTGTTTAAAAATTATTGATCCACTAATGCCAAAATTCATCTGTTGTTTATTTTTTAAATTTATTGTTATGTATGACAATAAACCTAAAATTTGAATAAACAAGAAAATAGTTTACAGCCATACAAAAAAAATTATTTTGATGTTATTCAAAGTAGAAAAGAGAAATCAAGTTCATATACACACATTCTATTACTAAATTACAATAATAATTATAAAAAAAAAGTTGTTAAAAAATTTTTGGTACTTAAGATATGCATCTATTGTTCCTAATGTTTAGAGAATATTTCAATAATACAAGTATTACAAATATTTGTGTGTGGAAGGTAGTATCGTTTCACGGCCCATTAAAATTTTAATGTGACCCATAGTTTGAGAAATGCTGGACTAGGTGGCCCCTCATTAGTTTTATATATATAGTAGAATGTTTGTATCTCTCTGTTCTTAGATTTTTGGTCAATCTACTCAAAATTATTTTTGTTTAATTCAGACTTAGGAAAATATAGACTATCAGGAAACCTGGACACCTTACCCCTCTCCTAACTTCATCCCCCCTTATTAACTCTTAAACCCTTTGTCTGATATGTACCAAATTTTTCGTACTTATTCTCTGGGATCCTAAGGAAAATACAATCTTCCATGAAATCTGGACACCCCACTCTTCTCCTTATTTAATCTCCTTGACAATTTACGATAAACATAACGATAGGCTAATATAACCAAATATGTAATATGGTTTTCATTTTAATGTTTAGCCTTCTTACTTTACGGCCAGGTGATGCTGAACATATCTGCTAGTTTCTAATAAAAACAAATAATTATGAACTCTAATAAAAAGATAAACTTTTAAAATATTTTTATAAATTTAAAACACTCTAAATTAACTTGATTAGTCTTAAAACTTCACAGAACATTTTCATTTAGTTCAAGTAAAAATCTAGATGAAGAGTTCACTGTTCCGTGAAAACGTATAGAAGTACAAAACAAAGAATGCGTTGGTAGCTCTGACCAGAACTATCTTGACATTCAGTGTGGTATGATTCTATGATTCCTCTGGAACTGTTTCAACCCAGAACTACCCACCTCTAATATTTACTGTTGTTAATTGTTTAGTGTATTAAGATTTTTTCAATATAATTTTATTTATTATATATAGTATTGTATGTAAATTTTACATTTCATATACTTCTGGAACACTATGTGTATCTTGTGTATGTTTCAATTGATATTGTGAGCTGAAATTGGTCTAAAAACATTTCTGCTTTACTTAAACTGTTGTTTTCCTTAAATTGTAGCTGTAGTACAATGTTAAATTTTTTATTTTATTTGGACATGTTATATTTTGTCATGCGAAGATATAACATTTAGAAAATCTTCATTAAAATATGCATAGTAATGCTTTATCATGAAATTTTAATCAATTATAAAAATAGGTTGTTTGGAAATATACTGCAAGTAAAGTAGTACATTATACTCTTTCCTTGATATACTAGTTTGGTGAATTCTTCTAAATTTAGACAAAAATTGATGTAATTTTAATGATGAGTATGCCAAATAGTCAAATGTATTTTAAACTGTGTACTAAATGGTCATATCAATAGTATTGATTAATTTTGAAATTTTGTTGTGTTTGTTTCTGGTATGTACAGATAGACAATTTATAAATTAAATTATTATATAGACTGTAGTTGTTTATAAGTATAAATAATAATAAGCATAAATGATTTATAAAATGAGGAAAGAAGATTATTACGAAACTTTGAACAGTTTAAGCTTTTTTTAATGGATTTTAAAAAATTAGTTATTAACTGATTAATAAAAAGAAAATTAAATAAATTCAAGATAGGTAAACAGAAAATCATTAACTAATGACTTTAGAAATTAATTGTAGTATATCGTTATGACTTGCCACTTAAACTAGACCAACATAGCAGTACCTCAGCACACATTTTAGATATTGATATTGTAATTAAAGAAGGAGGCATACGAACTAATAAGTAGTATATCTAGTTATAAAAACAAATTGGTAGTATTTTTCCTGAAGATCAGATTCATTTGATTTTTCTAGTGATGATAGATTGATGTGTATTTTAAGCGCATAATTTTTATGAAAATATCAGTTTATAGTATGTGTCAGGGGTGGCCAACTTTTGTGTACATAAGATCTACTTTTTATCTTAAAAATGTGTTGTGATTGACTTGTTGTCATAGGCATAGTCTAAGTGGGGAGGGGGAGGTGTGAAATACATACTATGTTTATACACTGTGTTTCAGTACAAGGTGCACTGCTTATGAGTCGAGTCATAACTGCATGCATACTGTTGCATTTGGTTACAAATATAATACATTAAGTCAAGACATTGCTAGCGATCGACTGGTCGATCACGATAGACTTGTTGGCCACTCCTGGTCTATGTAATTTTCAAATTTTAAAATTTTTCTGCAGTTGAAAATGGAAAATTTTAAAAATGCTGTATTGTTTCAAAATAACTTTCATATATTCATACATTTAATGCATTGTTAAAATAGTGTTTTACATATTTAAGAAAGCTTGACAATTAATTATTAAAAATAAACTTTTTAAATTATCAACACCTTTTGAAATCTGAAAGTTTTAATTTATTTATTGCCTAAACTTTGATGCTTTGAATTATTATTTCTAACAACCAAATAGTTTCTTTTAAGCCTAAGATAAACATGATTATATATACTGTAAATTGTCATCTTCAGTTCTATAATTTTTGAAGAATTTTTTCAAATAAAATATGCAATTTTTGTTTTTTATTGATTGAAGTATATTATCTCAATTTATTATTTATTGAAGTATCTCATTTATTATTTAATAAAATGTTTTAATAATATTAATTATTATATAAAAATAAATTTCATATTATTTGAAAGTTTTTTCACATAATTTAATTGAAAGTACAGTACAGCATCGTTCATCTGAGTGTTCCAGTCGGACTATGTCATGCTGAATTGAATGTTTGATACTAGATTAACTTCCAAAATATAGTTTTTCTGTTTTTCAATATATTTATTTTGTTTGTGCAAAATAAAGAAATAATTTTTAACGATACAATAGCCACGATTATTATTTTAAAAAATTTACGTTAGACTTGACATCGACAAAAATTCAACACGTAGCGACACGCAACAGAAAAAAATTTCAACGTGAGATAGGTTAATATATTTTTTCGTACATAATCAGTTATCCGAACAACCCCAGTCCCCAATTGATTCGAATAAACAACGCTCTACTGTAATGTGATAAACTGGGAAGGTATCATATTGAATGCTTTCTGTCACTATTAATATTGCTATAAATTTTATACCTTTGCACTCAAGATTTCAAAAACAGTTAGTAACTATATTAACAAAATAAATTAATTTTATTCACAAAAAACATGATGTTTCTTGAGAAATTTAATTTACACTTACAAAATGTACCTGCTGATTTGTTAGATCTTGAGTTAATATCAAATAGCCTAATCAAAGTAGCTAGCTGATCTGAAAGTTTCAAACAAAAATTCGAACAAAAATTTCGAACAAAAATTTTCCTATCTTTTAAATTAAATTTTAAAGAAATTGGCATAATTTGAATATTTATAAAAATGTAATTTCATTATATTCTAAGTTAGAGTTCATTGGTGTGTCTAATTTATAAATTTTATTTTGTGTAATTTTTTAATTATATTTGTTATTTTTAATGTTTAATTAATAATAAATGTTGAAGTTTATGTATATTTATGAATAGGTTTTATATACTTTATGTAGAGAGAGAGAGCAATGTGATAATAGCAGGATCTCACCCATAATTTATTTACAGTAGAGTCCCGTACAACGCGCAAATAAAGCAAGCAACAACCCTCAAATTTTGTCGATCGGAGGTATACGTTTTTTTTTTTTTTTTTTTTTTTCAACTTATAGGCCAAGGTTTAAACTTTCATAAATTGTGTGATAATTCAGGTTTCGATAACGCGATTTCCTATAATGCGTAACGAATCCCTCCGTTGTATGGGACTTTAATGTACAGCTGTCTTGTAGTCATTAACAAAGAAAAAAATGAAGCAAAACAAAAACAAAATGAAATTTTATTCAAAACTTAAAAAATACATTATTTCAATATTATGTACAATATGAAGATCACATAGAGTTGATTAAATAACATAATATAAAAATAAAGTATTAAATATTAATGGAGATTGTCACACATTATGTTACCATTCATGTAACATTTTATAACTTAAATAACATTGGGATAAATCAATGTGAAGCATTTAGTACATACCGTATTTTACGGACTATAAGATGCACTTTTTTCTTCGAAAAATTGCCTCCAAAATTCAGGTGTGTCTTACAGTCTGTAGCGTCTTATAGGTATTTTTTTTTAAAAATTGCTTAAAAATTAAGGTGCATCTTATAGTCTGTAAAATACGGTATTTATATAATAAAATTTAATGTGATAGTTAATGAGTTTTGGAAAACAAAATCTAAATCACAAATTGCATTGGATGAACAAAACAGAACTGCGTCTCAGCTCATTATATTCTCTTAAAACTTCATAACAAACTAATTAGGTCTATTTGTATATTTTTTTATACATTTGCTGAAGATTATCAAGAAAACACAAATATATCCATTTATCTACCGATGCACCACAGTTCTAATGATGCAAGATTACCAAATGTTTATACACCTATGAAACACCAGCATGTACACATACATATAATGGTATACAGTATTAAAATTCTCAAGAATTTGAGTTATGATTTATTCCTCTTTAGTACCTATATAAATGTACAAATTTGTAAGTTTATATGGTTGTCATGATATTTAATAATTAATCAAATAAATTTTGTCTCATGTCCATTTAATATTATCTTTGTTAGAACACAACTTGGTTAAAGCAATTTTATTTCATTCCATATTGCTAAATCAAAGAAACAAGAAATAAATTATTTCAAATTGTAACCATGTTTGCTTAGTCTATAAAATACAGTTAAGGTGGAAGATATGTTACTAGAATTCAAAGTATTAAACTAGGCCATTTTAATCTTAAATAAAGATAAGTAAAAATTCAAATATTATTGTAATTAACTCATTAAATTACATCAAAGATATTTATAATTGTACGTACATGATATTTAGATGTATTTACGTGAAATTTTAAACTTACGATATAGATAGTAGATGCAAAAGAATAATCTCTCTGCTATGAAGATCATATATTTCAACTGTAGTGAAATCAACATCAGTCAATTGAATTTTTCTAACCAGTGAGAACAAACTAAATTAAAATTTGCCAGTCAATCAAAACTTCTGAATGTGAAATGAATGGGAATCCAACAAAAAATCCATCGACTGTTAATAACACGTAAGAAATGAAATTTCAAATTTAAATGGCTAACAAAAGATTTGGGAAATCCTTTTCTCAGTGTTGTTGGCAAACTTGCTAGAATGTAATACCATGTAAAGGGGTAGGTTAACCAGGGTCTTAAAGTCGGTTCATAGTTTGTCTACAGCTTGCAGTTTCAAGGAGAAAAGTTTAAAGATATTTAAAATATGGAGTTTTTTAGCATACAAAATAATTAAATAATCTCCCAACTTGTATCAGCATCAGCAATTCCTGTTATAAGCATTTGTTACCTTTTATATATATCAGTTACTCTTCTAATACTGGAATATATTACTTAAACACAGAAAAAACACTTAAATCAGCATATATTACCTCAAATTACAAATTCAGTTTCTCAAATTGAATTTTTAATTTGTTCATAAAAGCGTATTTGATTTTAATTTGTCTGTTTAGTTATGCATTATATATGCCTAAAGATGTCTGTTATAAACAGATGAAGACAACTGTAAAAGGACTAATTTGAGATAATATATTCTGGTTTAAGTGTTTTGTCCGTTTTGTATTGATCAACATCAATAGTTAAAAATCATTGAGGAGATGATGCATGGGAGATTAAAAGAAATCATGTAATACAGTGATGCTTTTAATCTCATACCGTTGTTTGTCATTAATGATAAAATTTTAGATATCACAAATCTTTGTAGTAGTAATGTAATTAATGCTAGATTTTTATTTGAGCTATATTATATAATATGGCTAATTAATTGTAAATATTTGTAATTTGGATTAAAAGTAGGTGATTAAACACCATCTCGTATTAAATTAAATAATTAGAAATAAATTAATCAGTTTAGAATATTAGAAATTAATAGAGTCAAACCAGCACAGATTATTTTAAATGCTTAGTTTGTATAAATTGCTGACAAAAAGTAGAAAGCCAAATGAATATTGAATCATCAATGATGCCCTTTACGGCAAATTTTTAATTTGCAAATTGCAATTGCATTTTAATATACTGATCTTTTGAAAGTGAAAAGACACTTGTAAAAAAACAGTTGCATTAATCAGAATAACAAATCTCTGGAAATAAAAGAGAGATTTTAAACAAAGAATGCACCCACAAAGAATGTTTTTAATTATATCATAAGTATTATAAATAATTTTGAAAATTTCTTTTCAGAAAAAATAACCGGACAAGGTAAGCCTTAAAAATTTGCTGTTATCAGTTGCTGTCTTATTCTAACGTTTGCTGCAGTCTGCACGATTGTTAATTTTGCTGTTCTAGTTGTGCAAAATGGAAGTAGGAATCAAATTCTTTATGTGAAAATAAATTGTTTTTGTGCATTCTGCTTTGCTTGCAAATGTCTATCTGAACTACAGATTTGCTGAAGCTTATCTACAGCAAATAAGAGACAAGTGATTAACTTTCATATTTGATTCCTTGAATATTATCTGCATTAAAATGATTTTTTATTTAATTTTTTTCTAAGTTTATTTTAACATTTATTAATATATTATTATTATTATCAAACTTTATTAATAATGATTTGATATATATTAATAAAATAGAAATGAAGTGATATAATAAAGTTTTGTATGCAACCAAATTCATACTCAGAAGAAAGAATAAGTACTAAAATCATCACTAAACACCTTTGGCTGCTGAGACATATTTATTTGCTTACACACTAATGCTTTCAGCCTAATGTATACGCCATCCTCGGGTAACATATTTTTGGAACTTCAGTTTTAAACTATTCCAAAATAGAATGCACTAAATACGGAATATTAGAACATTAACTTTTAAATAATTGAATAAAAACATAACATCTATTTCCAATAATTTCAACTTAAAGGTGAAATAAAATAAAATAAAAATAAATAAAACTAGAATTGTAAGTTTTAGATACAAAAATATATCATAATAAATGTGGTAAGTAGAAGTTTCTATAAGAAAACTTCCTTTTTACAATGAACTTCCATGCTGATGGTAAACAGTCTGCATCTCTTTGCATTAATACATTTATCCTCCAACCTGCTCTTATATATTGGCATTTCAATTTTTTCAGTGTTCAGTGCCAATGCTGGGGAGTGTAAAATCTTAACTATCTTTGCCTCATCCCATTTTACCATGGAGCCTTCAGCTTGTGACAGCTGGGATAGAACTGTATTGCAAAGGCCTTTTTTTTACACTGTATTTACGCTCTAAGTTTAACTCCAAAGTTTGTTTTGGTGACTCCAACATAGTAATTTTTCCTAAATGCATGTTTTCGTAAGGGATCTTGTACCTGCTTTCTCCTCTTTCCTTATCTTATCTTTGTCATTCCTCAATATACTGTACATAATTGACACTTTTTTGAAAATTAGTTTAGAGCTTTTATGGTCTGCCATTTCTTTCATAGTGTTCATGTTATTGTTAAATGTAAACTGTGATTGTATTGAGTCTGCTGTTTTGAGTCTTTGGTTTTCTTCCTTTATAACTTCTAATCAGTCTTATTATCATGCTAGTTTAGTATCTCAGGGTTTTGGTCATTCATTTCCTTAATTCCAGGTCTTCTAATGATGACCTGGAATGCTGCCAGTTTGTGTTGATAAGGGTCATTCTAATTAGATGGGAGTATAATGAGCTATGTATATTTTTAACATATACATTAGTGACTAAATTTCCTCTTTTAAATTTGAAATTTATGTCTAAAAAATGTATATTTAATGAACTCTTTTATTCCATCTTCAGTTTCAGCCAATCCTTGTTACTATTAACCTTATCTAGAAATTCACTAATTTTGTTATTTTTCCAAATGATACAAATGTTGTCTGCATATCTTTTAAAATACATGGTATCTGCCTTGAAATCATTACGAATACTTTTCTCCAGTTTTTTTTATACCAGTTTACGTAACAATCTTGATACTCTGATACTGGATTCCCTATGGGGACCCCTTTCTTTTGTCTGTACACCTGGTTGTTAAAACTAAAAACTGATTCATAGCACACTAAGTTGGCTAACTCTATCATCTCCTTGGAACAATTGACTAATTCTGGGATCAGGAGGAGCATAAATTCTGTTAGTGCTTGAAAACATTATTTTATTTTTTATCTAAGGATATAAATTCTCAAAGTCCATTATGGTCCCAATTTCTTCCTCCATTAACAGTAGGTCTTGTAACTCTCTAACCACCTTTCCTTAGTCTTGTGCAACCAATATACTATTCTGTTATCTGTTGGTGATGAATCTATGCAAGCATTTCTCCAGAATATATGTCAGTCCTCTGCATTTTTCTACTACTGGTTTAGTATCTTTACCTTCCTTATGTGTTTTAATGTTTTATCTTACATTCCAATTTAGTTAACAAAATAGTAAAAATTTAATACTGATAAATAAAGCATTGCACAGTCAAGCAAGAGTCATTGTTTTGGATATGTGTTATTTTTAGTTGTCAAAATTCAATTTACAGTGATGAAAAAATGCTATGAGTTTATAGCTTATTAGGATGGCATTTATCATATCATATAATTCTTTATAATGACATCATTATATAGATAGGAAATAATCATTAAAAAATGTATTAGCTTTCTAGATATACATTCAAACAGGAGTGTTTAATAATATCAATTAAAGCATGAATTGAACATTAAAAAAAATGAACAACAGAAGAGAGCTAATGGCAAGATATATGTGAATGTGTCTTTGATAGTTTTGGGAAAAATTGTGACAGCAGAAAACTACATCTGCAGTATACAAAGTTTTTGTGCTTTCTAAATATGCTCTTAGTGATTTTTAGACAAAAGAAATGCTGTTTGATTTGTAATTGCAATTTAAATTAGCATATAACCTCCACTACTTTCAAGTTGTCTTTAAAACATAGCTAACTAATAGATTATCTCTCTGAAATTGTCTTAGTCTTTTTATACTAATTCCTATATTCATTTTCATATATTGAACAAATGAAGGAATATGTAGAATTTGTTGGTTTGTTAAGAAAGTTAATTCCAGGCCATACCCTGTATTATCAACAGAGAAAAAGCATATTTAATCAGCAGTTTACAATGATGCTTTTTACTTTGCTTTGTATGCTCAAATAAAATGTGGGATACTCCAAAATAACTTTTTTCAAAAGTTTAGTAAATTTCACCTGCCAAAGATTTTTATAAATTGTTGAGAGAACAGAAATGGAAAAAAGCTAAAAGCATTTTAATGGCAGACTTATAGTACAGTATAGAGACTTAACTCAGTAGTTTCACCACTATTGGTAAAAATGGGGTCAACTTCATTTTCTTAAATGACAACTTTTATCCAAAACATTTTTTCAGAAAAATGCAGTTATCAGAAGTTAAAAGCATTTGAAGATACAATTGAGATAATTTGAACAGCTCGTATAAACATATCACAGAACATATTACTAAAAATGTGAAACATTTGCAAGAGAGAATTGGCATTCAGGGAAAGGAGATGTCCGATGTTTGCGATAGGAGAAAACTACGAGAGTCAAGGAAACTCTTGCTAATTAAGCACTCTGCTAAAAGTTTAATTAACTTAAAACTGTTTTAGATAAAAGTTTGTTTTTCATTTGAACAATAATATACAATAAAAAATGGGGGCTCTCATTTAAGAAAATGAAGTCGACTCTATTTCTATTATCCGTAATGTCATCTCGTTGCCCCCTTAAAATCAAGATTTTTGTTATAATGAATTTTTGTGGAATGTGTTTTTTAAGTTATCCAGTGGATTTATTAAAATGAATCACCCCGTTTATTTAAAACCAAGTATTTATAAATCAGCTGCCCACTCTTGATAGATACTGCTCATATATCACCTTTTGCTTTCTCCCCATAGACCTTACTGGAACGGGAGCTCTTCTAGAAGCTTGTGCTCCTGCCAGTTTTGTTCTATGGTTTATTGGAACTAGTAAAAAGCTTTTTTCAAGATGTTTTTCTTTTATAGAATTTGGAATTAGAATTTATTTTTGAATTCACAGAAAGTAATTATTTATTTTTTCTTTTCCATGTTTTTTGAAGTTCTCTATATCCTAAAAGGTGACTTTTAAACTATCTGAAAAGATCAATAGACTATAAGATGTAAGCATCCATAAATATTATTTAACATAACTTTATAATAGAATGCATCTTGTACTTTTAAATAAATTTTTTTTTTTAGTTTACTCATATAACAGTTTTTATAAATTATAATAGTGATATTTTAAAATCTTTAAAAAATTTTTTTAGTAGTAGTTGATGAAATATTTAAAGCAATGTCTCTCCTCCATTATCATTATCTATTAAAGATGACAGAGGAGAGATATATTCCTTTAAATATTTAATCAATTATATATGTTATTTAAGTACTCAGGATGATTTTAATTTTGTCAATGCTTAAGTTTTGAAAACAAGTAATTGAAAATCTTCCATGACTTGGAATCATGCTACTTGCTCTTATTGCTTACATTTGTCAAATTTTTCAATAGATATTCTGTCAGAATTTTAATTTCTTCTCAAAGTAATAGAGTTGACAGCGGTTAAATTACATATCTTTGTTAAGCTGCTTGTGCTAGTTAGAATTGGTTAAAAAACTAGTACCAATTTTATATCATTTGTCCTATCATTTTTAACACATTAATATAATAGTTGCAAATGAAATTTTTTTCTAGTTTTCTGTCATGAATATTAAGTCTTACATTTGGAGATCCATTAGGATTCTATAATTTATTTTGTAAATGATAATTCTTGGTGCAAAGTACCTAATAACAATATCTTTATCAGTCCCATACTCAGACTGATAGGGCTAGAAGAAAGGAGTAAGTTGCTACAGTAGAATCTTGTTAAGTTTTTGAAGGAACCACTCTAAATAACTTCTTAAGCAGAAAAACCTCTTATACAAGAATTGTTCAGTTTTATTTCAATATCTAGATAATATAACATAGCATAGTGTAACATAGTGAAATAGTAAGTGCACTGACTTATAGCAAGTGATAAAGTGACTGGTGTTGATAGGACATGTCAATAGTTAATGGACAGCACTGGATAGGGAATATGATAAAAAAATAAATAAATAAGACTTTAGCAAATTAGTAACCACTTCAGGTGTGTAGGTGTTTGATAAACAATATGGTGAACATCTGGAGTTACTTTATTAAAAGAAACTCCAGATTAATCTCTAATCTTTTTCCTCACCATTACTGTTTTTCATAAGTGATAAAGTTAAGTTTTAATAATGGCAAGGAAAAAGATTATGATTTGTTTTCAACAGAAACTTCTTAACTGGTAAAATATCGTCGATAAGACTAATATTTTGGAATTTCTTACACAGGAAAATTTGTTATGGGGGAAATTTTAACGTACATCTTATGGTGTAGATGCCAGGACTGAAGAAATTGGACTTCCTATGCAGGAAAACTTCTTAGGTGGAAACTTCTTACATGGGTTCTACTGTACCAGAATGGTGCCAATCATAACAACATATATTAATTCACTGTGTTTTTGCATTTTAGATTTTTATTTAGAGATTACAATAGAAATATTTACAGTCTGAATTTCAGTAGTAAAAATAAGTTATAGACAGGTAAAATAACAGTGAAATTCAATGAGGGTGAGCTCAAAAAGGACACTTTCAATTTGGAACATAGTTTATTTACATAATCTTTGTCCCGCTTAACACTCCCCAATGACTTGCAAACCTGTTCTCCCAATCTTAGAGTTTCCTCTACTAGAAAAGCAAATCCCGTTTCTTTGACGATTCAGTCTTTGAAATGTTGGCCAGGGCAAATCTTTTACTGACAAATTCATCCAAGAGAGTTTGGCTTTTCATGTGGTCCGTTTCTCACTTGTTAGACCTTGTCCTTGTCTCTCTAGTGTTTTCTCTTCTATTTCCTTTTCTGGTTTGGCTACTCTACATAATTGTCATTTTCCAACTCAGATTGTAACTTGAGCAGGTTGCTTACCTCATGTCTCACTTGATCTGTTGTATCAATCTTAGCCTGTTCTGCTTCTAGAAACACATACTAGTCTACTTGGGCTAGTAAAGCATTTATGCAGAAATAAAAGGTAGTACAAATAGAATGAGACTGAACAGGAGAATAGATTTAATCGAAAAGTAGGCCTATAGCAGATCACAGTGAGAAAAGGCATATGAATACTTTTTCTGTTATGTATCCATTTCAGGTGGATCTGTTATCATACATTTCAGGTGACATCTTTCATGAATAGTTGTCAAAGTTTTTGTGATCCGCAAATTCTGTTATATCGGATTGCGAGCCGTAGTTTAAGAAGTTCCAATTAGACTTTTCCCATTTCCCTGTATCCTATTTTAATGAATTTTAGCCATTCACTGTTTATCACACAGTTAATGAAAATACTTTTGTTTTGTCTACTTCTGAGTTTTATTAGTGATTATTTACATAAAATATGTTCTATACCAGGGGTGGGCAAGCAAGAGTTCAGTGGGAGCCGAAATGTAGGTTTTGCAAAATGCATGGGAGCCGCAGTTCTGTACTGTTGTGGCGGATAGTATGGTAAGGCTGGGAAGGATAGCTCTTTCAGCAATAGCCGCATTTGCCCATGTCTGTTCTATACTAATATATTGTTTTACATAATTAAAAACATTTAAAAAGTTGGATTACCATAAAATGAGGCTTACAAAAAATTATTTAATAAGATATTACGATATCACGATGAATAATTTTTTATACTAGAATAAACTGTTACAGGATAAAAAAAAAATTGTTATTAAAATATATTTGAAAAGAAATACAAATGAACTTTCTTGATAATTAGAATAAATTGTATATATTAGTATAAAAAAAATAAAATTATATCCTACCTTTAAAGATTATTACTCTACTCTAAAGATGTAGCTCTAATTATAGATATATATACTTTCATATGTGGAAAATAAACATTTATTCTAATACTTTTAGACAATTTAATTGATTCTAATTTAAGATAGAACCAATAGAATGGAAATGTTTTAATAATAATAATAATAATAATAATAATTTGTTTATTATACTTTTTTGAGAAAGAAGAAAAAGTCAATTATGCATTTACATTACACTATTTTATACTGTGTATACAAATGTGTAATGTGATTTTATTATATACAGTATATAATATTAAAATAAGGTGTCTTTCATATATTTTTACATGATAATTTTCACTGGAACATATTCCACAGTTTTTACAACACATTTTTAGTTTTTGAGATCTCCTATATTAATGGAAATTTAAATATTATTCAATTGGGTTAATGTTACCCTAGGTATACAAAATGGCGGCTCGTCTCTGACTCCAGCATACAGAAGCGAGGAAACAGTGAGACGCACGTTTTCTAAACCTAACCTATTCTAATAAATTATCATAATTATTAGCAACTAAATTATTATAATAGGTTAGGTTTAGAAAACGTGCGTCTCACTGTTTCCTCGCTTCTGTATGCTGGAGTCAGAGACGAGCCGCCATTTTGTATACCTAGAGTAACATTAACCGTTTTGGTCGGTATACTTCCGTGTTTTTTAATAAATAACTGTTTATTTCATCAACTTTAGTAATGTTTATGTAAATATATAATTTTTAAAATGACTGATTCGTTTCTTAGGTACGAAGTTTCCGACGACGATGACATGTTAACGGCTCAACACTTCAAAATGGTTTCGGTCAATACGCGTAGTAGTTCGGAAGACGAAGCGGAAGGAATAACAGCGTAGGATTTATCGACACGAATTATTTTCATTAACAGTATTCCACACTCATTTCGTTTGTCCGGAGAGTTTTATTAACATAAATTATTTGTATTCCATATTCCTGTCTGTATATTGTTTGTATTATATTGAATTACGATAAAAATTCGTCACTTAGTGGAAAATCGAGATCGTGCATCTTTCATAACGTTTTTTTATTTTTGTTACGATTTAATTTATGCGTAAAACAATTTTTTTAATAACCTCAGTATCGCAATATTTATGTTAGGTGCAAATTTGGTATTTTAATATCATTTATTCTCTACCAAATTTGTAACATCCCACCATTATTATTCTCTCAGGTCGACGTACGAACTTCGTTGCGCTCGCAATACTGCCATTGTTTTTTTTTTTTTACACGCCAGATTTTCTCCTTGCGCTCGTATTTATTATTTACATAATCTATCGGTTATCGTTGATCGTGTTTTTATCATTATGCGACACGGGTATCGTACCGAATGAAGATGCGTCAGCATCGTCCATTATTTGGGTCCTCCTTGTACAGAATCATAATTAATGCTCACAAAGCGTATAGATTTGGGAGATAATCCCCACACTCGAGTTGTTTTTCCTATAATTATTATTATTATTTTGTAATAACTATGTTATTATGTTATTAATAGTTTATGTGTGTGCCATGTGTACAGTTTTCATTTGTGTAAAAAAGAAACGTTTTGTCATTTATTTCATCTGTGAATATTTTTAAACGATTAACCATTTTATATAAGAGAATGCGAGTACGTTTTGTATAGTCCATAATCATGTACATTTTTTTAATAGAGTGAAAAAAAGTAAGTGTCGATAACTAAATACTGCCGAACCAAAATTTCACGGTAAATACCGTGAAAATGAATACGAAGAAGACCATGGGTACGGTTCAGAATTCTTTACTAATCAGAGATTTATTCCATTCCATTTTTTAGTATATTAATTATATCCAAATATTTCTAATAGCTATAAAAGTGATATTAGTAACAACTTATTTTTTTTAAAACAATGTTTTTCCTCTCGTTGTAAATGAAATTTGTCAAATACTGATACTGTAATTCGGGATCGTCTTCCAGTCTTACAAAAATGCAAGAATTATCTCTGGATTCGATCACACTCACATATTTACCAAATATAACTAATCTTATTTTGTATAAAATTATACATTTGTGATATTTAATAGCATCGAATGTAAAAACAATGTTTTTTTACAAACGATAAACAATGTGTTTCTTTTAAAATTTTCAAATAATATTTGATCTGTAAATGAATTTTTATGCAGTATAATGTAACTAAATAAAAATTGTAAATTTAGTGATTTTTTTTCTATTGTATTCATACGTTCAAAAGTTTCAAAATAAAACACCTGTAGACATATTTTAATTAAAACAATGCATCTGGTGTTTTTTTTTTCTTTCATGTTATGGGTACTGACTGAACTATTCCATACTCAACGTGGATTCGGCCGGGCTCAATGGATCAGTCGGGCACTGGGGATGGGGATCCCGCGGAAATTATATGTTTCAGACAGTTATAAAACTTTATATTGTTGTTATAGATTAAGTGCCGTTTTATGTCACCACGAACGGTCTTCGTTAAATTTGGAATGCTTACATTTCTATCGCGCAAGAGCGAAACTACCTTCGTTAATATGGCGTTACGAATTTTCACTCATGATCACGGGACCGCCGCCCTTCGGGAGGCAGCTGTAAAAGCGAAATTTCCAGTTATAAGACTACTTTATAAAATAAGATTGTAAGGTAAGCAATTGGGGTAGCAATTCGCTTACAACAGAGCCAATAGGATGTAGCAAAACGTTAGTCACTTTATCGGACATGGCGATTAAGGAGGGATAGAAGAATCGATACAATTATTGCAAGAAAGGAATCGATTCCAATGTGTAAAAGAAAGAATTGTTTTTGGCAAAGAACTAGAAATCACATAAACATGAATTTTATAAATTATACAGTAATAATCGAAGATTACAAATTGAAATAACGAAACAGAAATTGTAATGAAGTTAAGACCAGTTCTCACACTATCACTGAAAAAAAGATTTTTCAAATAGCTTTTCTAATACCTTATTTCTGTCTTTATTCGCTTTGAAAATAGTCTTTCCGCGGATGCAGAGGTTGCTTTCTACCTGCAGAAAGACTATTATGGCTATATAATTTTGCGCTTCTCGTACAATCGAGGGAAATCTTCCGCATCTCAAACCAGAATTTCAGTGAATTCAAAGACGTCGCTGCTACTGGTTCGGTCAAGTGTATACTCAGTTCATCACAACCAGCTTTTTTTAAAAATTCTTCCAAAAGCTAATTTCTTGTGGTAGATTCGAAAATCGAAACGATTATTTCTTTCAGGCCTAAAAGCTTATCTAAGTTAGAGAATGAAGTGTCTTCATGGTCCGTCTTATGTTTCAGATGGTTTTGCCACGCGCTGCTGAATCATTAAAATAACTTTTTGATCTATGATCAATGTGAGATCAGTATGAAATTGGAAGACAGACTTCTATGTTTTCAAATCACTCGTTTATATTATTGAAAAGAATATATTTTGCAGGTGGTGTAGTCTGTTTTAAAGATGTAACGTTTATTTGTTTTACACAATTTATCATCGAATCACGTTTCATCACGTAACTCTCTGATCGTGCATTCCGTGGGCTTAAAAAGGCCACGGACTGCATCAAGTAATAACGAGCATCATTAATTTTATAACTTTGCGTTCTCAATATTCTGGACGACTCAGCGATGATCAAGTATTTATACTTTCTGTATGCTCATATAAAACGAGCTGCGTAACTTTTCCGACAAAAAACTTAACATTGTGTGCGGCACCATCTGTTATGATAGTTTATTTTAAAACTTTTTATATTATTATTATAAAATTGGAAAAAGCTTAATTTTGTGGGTAAAGATAAAATTAAAATCGTCATTAAGTCCGTCCTTATTAGCGAGGTTGAGGCCGAAGTTTTAAACTTGAAAACGTGTACGTCGGACGTTCAGCGCCGCTTTCTTGTAAGCCTAGAAGTTTGACAATGGCGTTTGGAATGTCGAGCGTGATTCCACTGACTTTTCAAACGCCATTGTCAAACTTCTAGGCTTACAGGAAAGCGGCGCCGAACGTCCGACGTACACGTTTTCGAGTTTAAAACTTCGGCCTCAACGTCGCTATTCTGTTATTTATAACAGCCGGAAAAATAATAAAGTTACTGTAATAATAAAGTGATCAGACATCCCAGATTAACCGAGACTGTCCCGGGTTGGAAAAATGTCAAAGCCGGGACAAAATTATTTATAAGTAAATATTAGTCATTGATATAGACAATAACATTATTAAGCAACGAAATCATTCAAATAACAACCTCGCACCCTATATTTCCTACCTTCAATTATCAGAATCCCGGGTTGAAGTTCAGAAAATCTAGTCACTTTATGTAATAAGAAAACATTTTTTTATAATTAATTTTTTATTGTAACACGCGAAACCGATTTGTCAAATTTCTGGATGTAATTTGGTACTGTAGGTCCAGAAATCTTTAGATAAAATTTCATCATCATTTGGCACTTGCGAACACTTTGACGATGAATGAATACGATAGATTACACCGTCGTTATCGGATAGGATTCTGTCGTGGTAGCCGCAATGCGAACACAGTCTTACTTGCGGGTAAAAGATCTATCAAATAGTAGAATAATTTAAAGATCCCAAAGATTTTCATAGTGGGAGTGGTCGTTACAAGATTCGAAAATTTGTTTCGAGTTACATCTATCGGCGAATAAATTCCGTCGGTAAGCAAGCGCTTCCGTTCTTTGGAATCTTTATTTCCGTGGAAAATCGATCGGCGTGATTTGTTTTTACAATCGATCGTCGTATCATTCTATTTCGCAAAGTAGAAAGAGACGATTAATAATCTCGTGTCGATCGAAACGATTAAGCATCTATTCGTCAGCATCCGTAGTATCCGGTCTAGAGAATCAGAAGTGATCTACGGAGATTGTGACGAAATTATCGTCGACACTACTCTCGGTTTTTCCGTCTTCGCGATCCAAAGTCACGTTGCGCCATTCTATCGGTCGACCTGAAAAAAAAATTAATTAATTAATGAACTATTCCCGATTATTGATGGTCACCGCGTTAAATTTTTAAATTCCTGACACGTTTTCCTAAATTTAAAATTCGAAGAAATGGGCTAATAAATTTTTTCGAAATTCATTAGACCAGTTTTTGATTGAACGAGTTCGTAATTACGCTTACGTCACTAGTACGTATGGACAATTGCCCGGAGTACCAAATCGCAAACAACGATTTTTTACTATCGACTAGAACCAGAAAGTGAACGATCTCCCCATGATATGGCATAGAACTTTTTGGAAGAAAAATTCAAAAACTCCTATTGGTTAGTGTCCTTTCTCCCTTGGCTCGATTTAGTTGCCCCTTCTTTCAATCTTGGTGTTTTATGCGCTCGTTCGTCTTTCCTAATGCAATTATAAAATTTTGACGAATCGACTATTTAAATGTTAGCAGAGTGGACCGGAATAAAAATAAACGTTATAATAAATAACGGAATAAACACTATTTTACAACTGCAGATGAAAACGAAAATTCGAGAGGAAAGATGTCGCTGCTTAGGAGAAAATGTAAACAATAGAATAAACTTTAACCGCTAGAAATAAATTTAACAAAAGGTATTGTCATTTCACGGCAAAAAAGGGCAAGCGGGAAGACCTATATACCATAAAAGTACTGTATCAAACGGAGAAAAATGTGACATGGCTGTTTATTCTGACAGTGTAGATAAGGTTATATATAACCTTATTTACACTGTCATATACACATCTACACTATATTTAGTTTTAGACCAGCAGCATACTGAACAAAACTCGTAAAACTATAGGCTAAGCGATTAATTTGAAGATTAGTTATTCACATTTCTTTTACGAATTAGTAAACTCGTCGATATGCGAGAACTGTCCATTGTAATTAACGAGCTTAATGACATGTAAATTATTTAATTTATACAAAAATTGTTTAATCCCTATTGGAGTATTAAGCGTTTACCATATGTTCCTAAGCACAAATTTCTCGACCGCATCAAAATTATGAGCAGATGATCCGGAATACCGGATAAAGATTGCCTGGTACTGTACGTCTCAAACCGGTTACATTTTAAAATGATACTGGCTCTAGAGGAATACTAATATTCGAAAGCGTTTAGAAGCTTCTAGAAACAGAACTACTTGCTTAAAATACTTGTGCTTGGAAAGAAGGCCAATTATTTCATCGAAACAGAAATTTTTCTAAATACATCTTTGCCAAAATCTCGGCAAGTTTAAAATTACCTAGGCGACTAAGATAGCCATTTCGTATGCCCATTCGGCATCCGACCCGGCCCGATGGTGAGGGATTGAGCATGACAAAACTAATCAAGTTATCACTAAAAATATTCTGAATGATGAAACTCCGTTATGAGAGATCTCCCTCATAATGGCAAATTGACGCCTTTACAAGATCTCGGCCGTCCAGTCGTTCCAGAAGAGTCTCTATTAAGGATGCTGTTTTTTGAAATTTTTATTATTAAAGCCTGCGTATGCCATTTTAACTTGTTAGTTTAATTAAATATTTAATTCAATTTAATAAGTTATACAAAAAGATGGTTCTAGTCCTAACTAGAGCTAGGGCTAAGCTGAGATTCCTTACGATGTGCAAGAACGAAGGGTTGTTCCCCATGTCCATTCAACGAATACGTCTTCCAGCTGGATGTGAGTCGTCGTTATCCAAGCTTAGAATATTATGTTTAAGAAAAGCGATACGCTCAACACGCAAGACTGTATTCTCTAAACTCAATAGTGTAATCAACGTGGAAAATCAAATACACAACCAGGATCCTGAATTACTACAGGAGATCCATACGAGGATTGTTACTTTCCAATGTAAGCTTAAAAGAAACCTCTCCAGACGTTATCAAAAGAAATTCCAGTGTATTCTTAACAAACAAGGACCGCGTGGATCATTACAACATTCATCCTTGATATGCTGGGACAACATCTCACCACCTGATTTCCTCCTCCGCTCTTTAACGCATGGTCCTATGTGTGCACCACGTGGCCCTTGCATACGACCGGGAACGGTCATGCCTGACGTCGAAAACCTCATTTCTGGAATGAATGACGTACACAAGGAATATTACAGATGGAAATCTGCCTTCAAGATAATAGCTGCTAACAACCGGAAACAGAAGGATACGATGTGGCAACAGGTTTCCAAATCCAAAAAAATGGTTAAAAGATCATAACATAATCGTTCTCAAGGCGGACAAAAGCAAGGCTCTCGTGTTATTGAAGAAAGAAACATACACTTCCATGATGCAAACATACATCAACGACACAGAATGTGAAGGCATCGATGATGGATTTGTCAACAAGCTACAAGTACGTGTGAAAACATTTACACAAACTTGTTTAGCCAGAGAGCTGAACCTTAACAGCGCAGTGGTGCCTTCCACTAATACCCCCAGGCTATTCGCGTTAACTCACAAGGATACACCATCCTTGAAACCGGTCCTTGACAAGACAAGATCCCTCACTAGAGTGCTGGATGCGGCGGTGCACAAGCACATAATTCACGACTTAAACAATTACCCTTGGATAGTCAGGAACCCACAAGAATTATTAGACGCATTGAAACCCCTCAACGTAACTGACCGGGCATACATCACTGTTCTCGATTTCGTTTCATTGTATCCTTCCATAAAAATCCAACCGTGCTTTTGCGCGATTAGAGACCTCTTACTAACGTCGCACGGAACGCACCGTAAACTAGTCCTGGAACTAGCCCACATTCTGTGCTACACTTCCTTTTTCCGTTTCGACGACAAAACATATCTTCAGAAACGTGGTGTTCCGATGGACAGCCCGCTGTCGGGCGATTTATGCGAGTTGGTCATTAGAAAACTGGAACAAAGAATCATAAACCTCTTTAATTCCGACATGCATATTTATAGGAGGTACGTCGATGATATCTTTATTTTATGGAAAACTAAGCCCAATATAAACAGGTTCATCGATGCAATGAATAACAACCCGTATGGACTCCACATCAAGCTTGACCAAATAAGCAACTCAAATGCGAACTTCTTAGATATCCATATGCAATTAGATGGCAACACAATATCTACTAAGGTCCATTACAAGCCATGCTACACTCCGTTATTCATCCCTGCCGTTTCAGAGGACCCTTTCTCTTACAAGGTAACTGCCTCCCGGGCCCTTACGAAAAGAGCGTTCACGCACCACTCCAAAATCGAGGACACCATATCTGAAATAGAGCGCATCCAGAACATAGCCACAAGACACGGCTATAGCCGTACATTCGTTCATAACCTTGCGTCTGCATATTATACACAAATGCATCATACTGACAACACCAACACACGCACTAACAACTTCAATATCACTCAATCACGTGTCGTGGTTGAATATAATAAACACCTAGACTCCATTTGCAGGGAAATTGCCGCATACACCAACAAAAAGATCGCTTACAAAAGGCGTAACACTATATATGACCTCATGCGCAATTCCAAGGACAACGTAGATAAAAGAATGGCACCGGGGGTATACTCTGTTCCATTATGGGATGGCAGATTCCAAAGAGAGCTTGTATACATCGGTTCAACGAAACGGTCGCTCGACAAGCGTCTACGCGAGCACAAGTATATTGAGCGCAACAGAGGCAACTGCCCTCTCCACGTATGCCTCGACCCCGGGCATAAGTGCTGATCTGCAAAACGCGGAATTGATTAAACTCTCCCACCGATTGGACCATCTACGATCTCTGGAAACTCTGGAAATATACGAAGCTGGACTGCACACAATCGATGATGGATTTGTCAACAAGCTACAAGTACGTGTGAAAACATTTACACAAACTGCATCAATTCTAAAGATGCATGTAACATTTCTCAAGCTTGGAAGTTTTGTTACAAAGGGGAAGTTCCCCACAGCTATATTTAATGTACAGTACACCCCTATCTCTTCGTTTATATATGGAATGTAATTGCATTGTGTTATTGCGCTACACGTATTACGTATGTCAACAGCACGTATGATCCCATGGCAACACGAACGCACAACGGTTCTATTCGAAAGTTTGAATACGTTCCGAAAGAGTTTTGAAGTTGTAACGAATCTCAAGAGTTATAACCTGAGGAAGACCGAGTTAACGGTCGAAAACGTTTGTTTTCAATTAACTGTTACTGGTTTTTTCAAAGGTTGTTGGGAGTGAATTATTTAATTTGTTAGATTTGCTTAAAATCGTAGTTAAAATTGTTTTATCGATATAACATAATCGCACAGTCGAAAGAAGAGAGATAGATTACGTACCGTCTGGAGTGTCGCTGGCTTTGAGAGAAAACGACCAATTTTCGGGATTGACAGAAGCGCAGTGAGGCATTTTGAGTTGGATCGGAACGTCGAAATGCAATCCGGGTGGACCGCACATGACCAACGGACTGAGTAGAGTTTCTCCTGAAACAGAATCGAGAGTTTAGTCTATACGCGCAAACGAAGACTCGACGGAAGTACCTTTATCTCGATCGAGGGGAGGCATCATCTTGTCCTCTCGACACACTTTGAAGAAGATTTCTTGTTTCTTTCCTTCGGGGAGTGCCCCGGGCGGAATAACAATGCAGACTCCCGTTTCTTCGGACAATAAAGTTCCTCCGGTATGATCGAAGATACCTCTGGCCGTTGCTACCACATTGCGTTCGATGTCCGACGAAGCCGGAGACGTCGATCTGTTGGACAAACATTCATAATAAAACACAGAAATAGAAATCGCGAGCTATTTTACATTCTAATTTCAGTTTTTGTTTTGTCTTAGGTTACTACAAGCAGAAATGAGACGCACTCCAGTGGGCCGAAAAGCAATTAAAACCTAATACGAATGGCTTTTATGCTGTTATTTGACTTTATTTACAGCAGACTTTATGTCGTTGGAAATAACCGAAAAACTGGCACATGGTTTTGGGGTAATGTGGTAGAATTTTTCGTGAATACTTAATATTTAAAGTAATAAGATTATTATTCAAACCAAGTGAATGAAAAATAATTTATGGCGTACAATTTTGCTGCAATAGCCAACCAGAGATGTTTATAAATATAATATCCTTATAATTCGGATCCGATTTATTGTACAAGCGATGGTTTTCCTTTATCTACAAATGTATCTAAATTGGTGTCAGGATTTCTACTACAGTCTGCCAGTTTTAATTTCCCACCGCACGTTGGAATTGACGTGATTCCACGCCGTATCGTTGATGTAATGACACTAACTCTTTTCGGTTACGTTTTTGTCCACGTTAACCGAAAAATGCCTGTCCAGTTTCGGCGCTCTTTTTACACCTGTCCAGTCGTAACTTAACGCTCTCAAAAATCTTTGAGCTCTAATTCCCTGCATTATAGCATTTACTTTACGTGTACTCATGAAAAACTTTCGTTGTGGTTATCTGATAATTTTAATTAGAAAAGACGATTTCGTGCCCATCTTTCTGTAATTCTGTCAGACTTCTAAATTCGTAAAATATCAACCAGAAGGAAACTGCAGTAGCAGAGAGCATCGAAAAGGATTTGTTGGATTAATAGAGGCAGCAATACAAGTATTTTCGCCATAATGATTTTCTCGGCCAGTCGAGATAAAGTCATGCACTTATAATAGAGATTTGGATTCGAATTCGAGGACAGATTGAACTTTCATAAGTGGTTTGTCCTCGATATTTTGAGCACAGTCTTTCAACACCGGTTACCCTGTTTTCAACGACACCAGGATTGGATGGCCGAGTTATGGTAGCGTACCGCTCCGGACCCGTGGATGTATCCGATAGGATCCCTGATATCGCGTTTTCGTTCCTTACCACCTGGCATATCATTGTTGGCCTGGCAAACTCACGACCAGCTTGATTAAAAGACACTGTTTAGTGCCCACAGGCCAAAAAATAACTCCATTTGTCAACTCGAAGCGAACCCAGTTATCTTAGCGCTCATAAATCATAGGGCTGAAAGTTATATAGGCTAACTGTAATTTCGATGTCTTGAAAAAATTTTTGAGGCATCGCTAATGTAAGAAATATGAATTAGTGTTACCTATGGTAGCGAACATGGCGGCTCGTCTCTGAAACAGATTTTATTTAATATAAATAGACTTAAAGTGGGAAAATGTAAACTCTAGATATCCAACATAAGCGATCCTGTCTACCGAGAAGAAACGGGTGGTTTGAACTAAGAAATTTAAACCGGTAACTTAGTTATTGTTTCAAAATATTTTATTTTTCATTAGACATCAGTCAAAATTTCATATCGATTACTTATATACATTACTCTCCTCTCTGTGGGCTAGTCCACAGGTGCCGGAGTGGGTAGAACTACTGAACACTATTTGTAGGTTCGTGCCTAGCTAATGGGCTGGCTATGGGCAGTTTTTCGGATTTCATTAGCCAGTTGACTTTCCCATAAAAAATCCTCCCGGAAAGCATCGTCCAAATGTTGCGTTGCCGTATTCCACCAAACTTTAGTGCAGGATCTCAAAATGGGCCAGTCAAATATATGTATATCAGATGCGAGCTGTATTTTTTATTACAGTATGTTTCGATTTCGGTAAACCTGTACTGTAATTAAAAAAAGACTGGAACAAAGGTCCTTTTATCGCTAGGCCTTTACAACTTACATAAACAGTTAGACGTTTGAATTTTTATGCTTTAATTCCCGAGAAATGTTAGAAACACCAATTTTTAGAAATCATTAAGGCCGCGGCCGTATATGAAACCTTAACGAGCCATATCCGGCCCGCGGACCGCTAATTTGTGACTTCTGAATTGTGCACGAGGTTAAAAGAGTAAAAAAATCCTTTAAATCCTTGTACGCATAGTAAGGACTATAATTTAGAAATACTTCTAACTTGAAAATCAGAAGGATTATTTTTTAAATCAACTGACCACCAGAATTTTAATTAAAAATTTTGAAATTGCAAAATGTTACAATAGTAGTGTATAAGCATATAAATGTCCGAAAATGGATACAACACGGATTATGAGATCGAGCGGAAATTTAATTTCGAAATTGAAATTAAAGCTGAATTTCGAAGTACGAAAGAAATTACAAATAATTTTTGAGGTTAATGTTACCTATGGTAGCGAACATGGCGGCTCGTCTCTGAAACAGTGGGGACGCACGTTCTCTCCTAATCTAACCTATTCTAATAAATTACCATAATTATTGCCAACCAAATTATTAAAATAGGGGTAATTTATTAGAATAGGTTAGATTAGGTTAGAACGTGCGTCCCCACTGTTTCAGAGACGAGCCGCCATGTTCGCTACCATAGGTAACATTAACTATTTTCGATAGTTGGAAATTTTTCCAAAACTTTTTATGAAAATCCACGAAACATTACGAAAATACCCACGCGATCCTATTTTTATCGCAATCGCATACTTTATAATGTATTGTCTTTTCGCGAGTTAATTAATTTATTGACGTAAACTTGGAATTGCACCTTTGACCTGTCTTCGTACTTGTTATTTTTTAAGCAAATCCTCCTGGATTATTATATCTGATAAATGATTAACTTATATATTACTTAGCAATGTATAAGTTAATCATTTAGCAGATATATTGCTTTACATTGCAAAGCAACAGACTCGCGCGCAGGATTTTCAAAGGTTGATGTTTTTGAAAAGCATAACGTAGTTTTATTAGTTTTTACAAAACAAATGTGTACAGTAGAAATAATTGAACGGGTATAAAATTTACATAATTATAAGATATATATAATATACTGTTTAATTTTGTAATTCTTTTCAAATGGGATGTGTTAAACCTCGTGTGAACGTTGTAAACCTTGTTTAGCAATATTGTTACATATTTTTTGTTAATAATTTTAAACGGGAGGAAAACAGAATTTTACCTAAAACCTAATTTTATCGGATGATGATTATGTTGTATTGGGCCACAAAATAAAACTTCGGCCACACAGACCGTAACGGACGCTACTACCATGGTCACAACGTAAGCTACACTGGTAGCAACAAAGAAAGCTATGCTGTTATTTTCCTTCGGTCTTCAACATAGCGGTGTGCTCAGTATATCGTGGGACAGTGGTTTTTCTAATGATATTTTTCTTTTACTTGCTGCTGGGAGAAAACGAAGCGGGTTCATAAACTGAATGAAAATCGATCCGAATGTGAATTTCATCATCTGATGCAGGATTTTCATAAGTACGAAACTAAATTTAAAGAATACCATCGTTTGAATGTGTCCCACTTTAACGGTATTCTTCAGTAGATATATTCCGTAGACACTGATATTTCCAACTTTCTTCTATCAAAACTTCCGACATATTTACATATAAGATCGAGATACTTACGTGGTAATAGAACTGATATAAAAAAACATACGAGAAGGTCTTTTTTTCTTGTGCTTGTGCGTAGTCGGGCCAAAATTCCGTACCTACGGATTGCTGTCTATGATCTAACATAGCGAGCGCAGCGTACTGTACATTACATCGCCTCCGCGATGCAGTGTGGCGGCTCACAGTGTTTAATATGGTGGCGACCTTTTATATTCGTTGCGTCCATAGCATACATGTATAGCGGTCTTTGTGTCCAACACAGGCTACTAAAATTATCGGTATTCTCGTGCTCGATTTTCCTTAAAATAACGAATTGTTATTGATATTCAATTACTTAGTTACTACAATATTAGTCATGTATTTATAGTTTATACTCAATAGTATTTTGTCGAGTTCTATTCGTGCAAGTTTACATTTCTGTTGTTTTTGTTTATTTAATAAGTTTTTTATTATTTTTATGCTGTTTGAACATATATTGTATCTGGCAGGTTAATCAGATAAAGTAAACCCCAATGAACTCGGACTAATAGGGGGTGAAGTTTATCCAACGAAAGTCAACTCTGAGTTAGCGAGGTGTTTTCTTCCACGACGTGGAAAACGAGAAGGTGAATATACAGTACAGTAATTTTTTACGATCAGTTCTATATAGGAGTTTTACTTCAGTAGGTTATGCTGCTGAATTTATTTTTACGGGAAATGAGCTCAAAAAAGTTCACCACTACTGAAGTTACACGATAGTATACAGTACTGTGGTGTAACTTTAGTAGGCTAGCCTACACGTTTTTAGTAACTTACCGACTACAGTAGCATAATGCACGATAGGGCAAATACTTCGGATATCGAAAACATTCGCTATTTATAAATGTTTCTATTGTCAAGAAATTTTAAATTACTGTACAATTTTTCGTAAAGACTGGCCCGATTATGCGAAATCCGAGTTAGCGGGGTTTATAAACTCTACATGGGATAAATATTGTGTATATATGTAAACATTACATAATAAACTCAAATAAACGTTTATTTGTTTTTTTTATGTACAAATTGTATGAATTTAATCGAACATGACAATTCTTCGAAATAGAACGAACACCGCAATATCGAAGAACTTGAAGATAGAAAACGACGTGGGTGTATATACCGACCGAAAGGTATTATTAGATGGTCGAAGAAATTGTAGTCAATTAGGCGGATTGTGCAATGATAAAAATTCTTGGTGCTTCCTCTATGTAATGAAACTTTGGAAATGATTATGTTACTTGTTGAGAGAATTAAAGAATTACTTCAAACTACTTATAAACTGATTTTTTTGCTAAAATATTTTCATTAATATTATCTATATATATAAATGAGGATGTTTGTTTGTTCGCTATACACTCCTAGGCATTTCGACCAATTGCTGCGAAACTCGGTAGCTGTGTTCAAATACTTCTAACTTAGATCATGTCATCATCCAAAAATATCAATTGCATTTCTATAAATCAATTTTTATTTACATTCGATTTTCTGAGTTACACGTAGCGCCATTTATTGGCAAAAATGTTAACGAAATAATTAACTAGTGTATATATAATTATTACAAAAAAAGGTTATAATATTTAAAAATATATATTATATTCACTAATTTACTGCGATAATGATATAGCGCAAAATAGATGCGCCGTTACGCATTACTGCGACAATGATACAGCGCAAAATAGATGCGCCATTACGCATAACTGCGACAGGTAGCGCATAGCACTTGCCTGCGTAGTGTAGTAGTGTTTTGCCCCTGTACATCATACTTTACCTGTCAGCAATAGAGTCGTGCCAGTTATGTATCTAATTCCGTTCGGGGAAAAATTTTTGTGACTTGAGGTACAAATCGGAAGTTCATATATAGGTAATGTGGTCCTTTTCTCTTACGATTTCCATGTCTGGTCTCTACTTTAATCTATCTAACTCCGTTCTCGAGATTAAGGAAGGTCAGAAACGGACGGACGACTGGGAATTTATAGCTCTACAGTTTTTTCCAATTGTAGCCCAATAAGTATACTCCAGTAACCGAGTGGATAAAACAACCGAACACCGTTATTCGGTCGTGGGTTCTCGCATGGCCAATAAACTAGCCAAGTGGAGTCTACTGGGTTTTCTTCGCATTAGTAACACTTCAATTGGGGCTAACTTTATATAAAAGTCTTTCCGGGATGCACCCTTCTTGGCAGATCACTCACGTGTCGCGTTGCCATAACCAAATAAACCAAACTAATTCTATTATTTATTATTATTTATTTATTGTGACATCGATTATATTGTGACATCGTAACAATGCCGGGTTGCAATCTTTCGTCAGAATATTCTCAATTCTTTTAGTGGTGGTCTTGCCCCTGTACACCATACTTTTCCTGTTAGCAATAGAGTCGTGTTGGTCATATATCTAACTCCGTTTGGAGAAAAATTTTGAATCAAAGCAATGTTACTTCCGTTCTAAACCGGAAGTTCGTATATAGTTAATCTGGGCCCGTGCCCTAAGCTTTCCACATTTGGTATCGACTTTCATCTAACTCCTTTCTTGAGACTAAAGAAGGACAGTTACATAATAGAAATTTACCGGCAAGCACAAAATATGTTTTAATTGGTTTTCAGGGTGCCGAGTTTAAATATTTCGTCCGTTTTTACCGAAATTTAATTGGTTGGCAGATTACCATTTGATATTTGGCTGTGAATGGTACAGTTTCTTAGAGTTAACATTAGAAAATATATCTGAAAAATTTAAGATATATTTTCAATTGGTGTCTACTTGACCATTGAATTTGTGCCATTTTGTACCATTCGAGTATCGCGATGAACGTGACAATGATAGGCTGAAATAACCAAACTCTTTATATGGTTTTCGTTTTAATATTCGTTATATTATAGTATTTGATTTATATAACTACGAAGGTTATCTTTGGTAAAATGTGTTAGATTGGTCACTTGGTGTGATTAACTCCTACGTAAGATAACCTTTGTAAAAATAAATCAAATATAATATATCATAATAGAAAGGTTGGAAGTACGAAATAATCTTAATCTGTTAAAACATAATGTAAATAACTATCTACGCTGGTTCCTGTTAAATATTCGATTTGTAAAGTAATCGGCACGCATCGTTCAGGAGCTTGCCGCTGGTCTTCTTAATTGATATTAGCATTGAGTTGCCAGATTATCATTACAAAATCGCCCAATTAGAATTCGTGGATTAAGCAAATTTAGGCGACTTTTTGAAGGAATTTGTAGCGCATTTATAATTTTAATATAAGCATTATTCACAAAAAGTTTGGTGAAAATTTAGAAGCGTTTTTTACATGGCACACGCAACTATATCTCGTAGATAAAGTTGCACGTGTGATGTAAAAAAACAATCATCTAAGTTAATACAGTATGAGGCTTTGGGGGAAATATAGCAATAAATATTAGACAGAGCGAAAAAATTATCTTTAATGGTATAGAGTTCACAGCAGTCATGAAGAACCTGGAAAACAGAATTTTCACGGATTTGAAAAATAGAAGTTCGTGAAAATTGCTGCCCCGTGTTAATAATACACGCTTTTATCCAAAATAATTGATTAATTGATGCAGTGAGTGTGCAAAATTTCATTCATGTGTAGTGCATAGTTTTCCAAGTTATCTAACTTCATTGAACCAAAGGGCCTATTCTAAAACGAGTGTTCACTTTCCGAATGGATTAGTTGGCTCTTATCGAGCGCTCAGTGAATATCCTTCATTCCCTTGGCTTAAGGGTATTACAAACCGTGTATTTTTTGACAATGTATGCTGTTATATATGAGCCATACACACTAATGTGTACATTTAATCGAGATTAAATAGAAATTAACGCTATAAACGTCAGTTTCTGGTTGTACATACATTTCTGATTAGAATGGTTAGGTGTTTCTGTTGATTGCCTAAGAAGTGGTGTTGTTACCTCTCTAGCAGCGGCGCCCGCAGACTATAAAAAATAGCATCGTAAGAAGATATGCAAGAAGATATATATAAAAGTGTCCCTTGATTAACGCTGTTAATTAATCCCGTGATGCTACCACGTATATAAAAATAGGTTAATCAAATACACTGATACGTCCACCGAACAAACTTTCGGTTAATAAATATTTTTATTTAAATTTTGTCATCGGTAAAAAGTGTTTTGTGATAAAAATGAATAACTAATCCATACGTATAAATGAGAATGTTTGTTTGTTTGTTCGCTCTACACTCCTAAGCCGTTCGACCAATTGCTACGAAACTTGGCAGTTCCGTTAATACTCTACTAACTTAGGTAATGTCGTACATACCACTCCAAAATATTTATTGGATTTCTATATATTAATTAATTTTTCTCTACATTGGATTTGCTGGGTTTACATGTAGCGCCATCTATTGGCAAATTTTTTAAAATAATAAATATAGCTTATACAAAAAAGAATATAATTTAAAAAACAAAACAAACATTATATTCACTGAATTACTGCGAAAATGATATAGCTCAAAGTAGACTCGCTATATTATTACTTTGTTGAGTAGTACATAGCACTAATCTGCATGCAGTCGAAACTGTTACACTGGTAGTTGATCTTGGGTTCGTGGATCATCAACAGACTGGTCACGTGGAGTTTTCCGGGTTTTCTTCAAGTTAGTACACCTAAATAAGGACCAGTTTTCCATAAAACTCCTCTGGGGAGGCATCCCCTCGGCAGATCGCCCACCTGTGGCATAGCGGTAACCAAATAAACAAAACTAATCGTAATAATTTTTCAATAAACTCGATATATGCGAGAAAAAACTTCCCACGTACTTGTGGGCATTCTGATAATGTTCTTAAAATTGGTTTTACTACATACATTTTTGAAATTTACGATTAATAACTTCGGGTGTAACAATTATTGTGAGGGGTACTTTATAAACCAGGGCGGAGCCGGGAGTAACAAGCTAGTTTAAAAATAAAAAAAACTTAGAACTCCCTCGGGGATTAAGAAAAGGGCAACCTTACGACAAACGGGGTAGGCATGTGCTTCAATATACGGGCGCCCCTGCTGTCTAACTATTGATTCTTGCCATTAAGGCCAAATCCACATTATCGAGCTGTTGTCTCGCCAATATTTATCATGTCCAACGTATCGGATGAAGACTCGAGTAGTGTAAAAAAATACATTGGATACAATTGGTAAACACATGTCAAAATTAAAACCTCCGAAAAACTCGTATAATCAGTTTAAATTGTTATAACAAATAAACGTAGGTATACATAATGTAATAAATAATACATATTCATAAGCAAAATTATGTGCATAACACTTATTTTTCTTTAAATCAAAAATTAATCAATTGTCCATATTTAGTTCAAATTATTTTAATATTGTACTTGGAAAAAAATTTTGCCAACATTAGACTGTGCGCTCTCAAATTTATGATATTGCGTAGCTAACATTTTTAAGACCTGAAAAATCATGTAATACCGTGAAGTTTTTTCAACGTGCAACAAGAGAAAGACATTATGGGCGCGGCAATTTAAGTATTTAAACATTAATTAATGAAGTAACACGTGACATCTTGGTGTCACAAAAATGTCGTTGCCCATAACGACAGAAAAAGCGAGAAATAGTGATACATCGCCGAAATAGTTAAGAAAAAGTGATTAATTTATCTCTCGAAAAGCGCTATAATAGCGTGCGATAGTTGATATCGGAATATTAATAGCAGAACAATACATATAAATTTAAAGTCGTTTCAAAAGTTCACATTTCGAGATTTTTTTAACACGAGGTTTTCTGCAGTGGCGAAGACCTCAGTAACGTAGTAACGTAGCGAGGGGGAGCAAGGGGGTCTATCATGCCCCGGGCGCCCCTCTGCGAGGGGCGCCCGGGACACGAAAGTAATAGTAACTATTCCTAATATATTATAGATATTTTAAGGTAGGTACTACATTCTATTATTATTTGTATTATATTCTTATTACGAGTAAATTCTATATATTATATTACTATATGTGTTTCTGGAGGGAGAGGGGAGCGCCAATAAAGTGTTGTGCCCCGGGCGCCAGTTATGTTCGCTACGTCATTGACGACCCCCAACTGCCGAAAGGGTCTTTTGCATTATTCTCCGCATCATTTTTTGCGAACTTTGTTAATCTCGAAACTGGCACCAACTCAGAAAATCGAATTAACGTGGGCCTTAGCTAAAAGACGAAATAAAAAGAAATGCGTAACTGGTAGAAAACAGCGCTGGTGTGAATTTATTGTCGGCGACAGCCACACGCAGGCGATTTCTTCCACCGCATAAAGACATTTTGGCCTCCTAAACCATAAAATCGTCATTAAAAATATGTTTAATTACAAAACAATACTTAAGTATTTATTACCTTTTGTGTCGGTATTAATGTTAGTTTTAACCGGGCGGGGAATAGTCGCAAAAGACACATGCCCAATCATAATTAATTGATTAAATTTATTTGTCAAAAAACGTTTATTGAAAACAATAAATATAAATACGTTTGCTAAAAAAATAGCATTATACAAGGTTTACATATTTTCTTGCACGGAAGTTTTATAGGGCAAAATTTTGCCGATTTGCGAGAGAATGTCAACGCGCTCGTTTACGTTTATTCGACAACGATATAATTATTTACAAAATCCGTTTCGATTCGTAACAAAAATCGTTCGATCGTTATTCCGACTATAATTTATATTTTTCCATCAAAATAACCTCTTAATAATAACAGTTTTAAAAGTTAAATCCTATTTACATCTTTAATATTTGCTTATTTAATTATTTTAACTTTTGATCTTCCTAAAAATTTTCAAACTTTAACGGAAATAAGAATTGCAATTTATAAAAAAACGTTTAAAATGTATTCGAGATATAACGTATAACTATTTTTGTCCGTCGTTTTATAAATATATTGATATATATATATTTTTTTTTCCGGTCGATCGAATGCCACTGCTACGATAGTCAACACTTCATGCATTCGCTGTACACCTTTTGATCCCTTTTTTGTATATTGCAACTAACTTTTATCGAAGCGCAAATTATGTACAGCAAATAAAAAAAAAACAATAAAATTATATCGAGTAAAAACAACAATAATAATGAATGGAATAAGTACAAGAAATTGTGCGGCGTACCGCAAAATTTCGGCGCAAACGGCGCGCTTACGAAATTTCGCTAATGATTCGCGTTTAAATAGAACGGTATAAAAAGTGTTTGGTCCGTAAATAATATATTTATATTTATTTTTTGTCGCGGCGTCGTCGTCTCTCGATCTCGACGGTAAGTTTATGGTTTATATGATGTATTCTGCCATCGCGTGCGTACATTGGTAAGATACAAAAAACGATTCACATCATACGTACAGTAATTAGTAACGTGGTGACGAACGGATGAGAATTGTTCGTAATACTCGAGAACGACTACGAAACGATAACGATTAACATTCAAGCACGAACACAATACATTGCGCAGACACAAAAAAGAAGCCATGCCGGACCACGGACAAGATTTGGCCATGCAGAAACGGTATAAGGCACTTCTTTGGGACGGACGGACGAGATAACCCACGTCTAAACAAATAAACGACATAAACTTACTTTGGACGTTCTGGATTACCGGCGAGAACTGAAGGAGGCATTCCTAATGGTGATCTGGAATCTGGTTTTTTGTACAGTTCGAAGGCGCTTCCGCGATTTTCTCTGTTGGATAGATCCAACAGTCCGGACGGAGGAGGAGGAGGAGGAGGAGACGGATGATGATCGTACGGAGGCGGATTGGGCGGCTCTCTTCTAGGAGGATAGGGAATGTTGTGATATGGTCCACCTCCGTTCAGATGAGTCGTCGACCGAGGAGGAGACATTCCCGTACCGTTACCCACCGATTTGGAATAGGCTCGAAAGTCGTAATTCCTGTCCAAGCTACTGCCGCGTCCGGAATCGAATCCTGCGCTGTCGTTGTCGTGATAACCACGACGACTAGGCGAACCCATAGTCCGGCTATTGTAGGTGTCGTGAAGACCCCGCTGATCGTCGGGCATAGGAGGAGGAGGCGGTCTCGAGGAACTCGCGTCCATCTGAGGATGTTGTTTCGAATAATACGGAGGATGCGTGGGGAATTCCGAACAGTCGCGACTGCTTCGGGAATAAGGAGGAGGAGGTAAAGCTTCAGAAGAGCGAAATCCCGCGGGTGCATGTCCCACGTGATTAAATCCAGTTTCGATTCCATCGTCTTCCGACTGCCACGGCCGTAATTGGTACTGTGATGGCTTAGGAGGAGGAACTGGTCTTCCATCTGACATTCTGAAATAAATATAATCTTCGTAAATGCATTCGTTAAAAACCAATTTAAATTATTTTTTCTATACTGAAGACATTTAACTTTTTCTTTTTTTACTATAATCTGAATGTGAAATGATCGTTTATTTTATCATTATTGCTTTTTCTACTAAATATCTAACCACATCTCAATACTACAGAGAAGCCAAATTTATACGATCCTTCCTGTGTCATATACTTCCAAATTTTTGAAGTATGTGACACATTCTCTTTATCCTTTTATAACTGACAAAATGTGAACTGTACTAATTTCAACCTGCTCTTTACAAACTTTACATTTGGAACTGTAGTTCTATCTGCAACAGGAGCTGAGATAATTTTACCCCTCTTGTTTTGGGGTTGGGAAAATTCACTGATACACAATGATGCACTAATGATAATGTATGAAAGCAAGCACCATTTAGAATGACATTTCTTTCTGAGCTGTTAGCCTGGATCACTATTTAAGAGTCACCCTATATAGGGAAATTATTTTGAAGCCATAGAAGTAAACTGTCTTTATCATCACACCATCCTTTTCTTCAGTTTTTCCTATTGGTTATCTTTAGTATGCGTATTATCTATTATTTAACTATTGTTAACCAAAATTTCTTTTCTTTTTTGAATTCCTTAAGATTATTGTTATAATTATTTTAATGAATGAGTAGATTTGAATTTTGTTGATGGTAATAAATTTATGATATTATTATATATATTCTCTCTTTAATTCAGGTATATGTTAATTAGACTTAGGATAAGTAGGCACTAAAAATCATATATTTTATATGAGTGATAACAAATAACTATTTATATGATTTTTAGTGCCTAGATGTTCTAGTGTCAATTATTATAAACTTAGGTTTCACAAACTTTTACCATCTAACAATGTTTATTTCAGGGGTTGTCAGGAGTTTTCTTTTTCTGAGAAGGATCATATGAGCTGTAAAAGACAATTCTGAGGAGCCAGGTACTTTCATACAGTCAAAGATTAAAATTTTTTTATTCTGAATAAATGGATATACATCAATGTGAAATTTGCAACTGAATTTTGAGAAAATGTCATCAAAATACTTTTGTATTTTAGAATACTGAAAATGATGAGGACTAACTTAACTATTGCAGTAGTGCAATTAGAAAAAGCAATAAAAAACTACAGAGAGGGAAAGAGTAGTGTCAATAACATATATTGGGGATAAATTTTGTGGCACCCAATATTAAAATTTCTTTTAGATATTCATTGGGCAGTGATATTCAATATTTTAATTTTACATATTTCATTTTCAATAATGTTTCTTTACAAAGACACATAACTTACAAGCCAAGTTTTGGAGTAACAAATCAAAAACTGAGGATTTTTTTGCACTATTTCATAGAACATTCCTAAATCAGATTTAGTAATAAAAATGTTGATTTTCTATAGGAATTGTAAGATAGCAGTGAAAAAAAATTTTATATTTGATGAGCAAAAACTTCTGATTACGCAATTCAGACCAGCTCCCTGATTAGATTCAGATAAGAATTTGATCAAGTATTATCATCATCACAGCATCAACAAACTTATTGCAAATTTCAGATTATTCCAAATAAATTTTCTAACCTCAATGCAATTAATGTTATTCAATACAACTTCAGATGAATACTGATCAAATCAATGACTTTACAGAAAATAAATGCTGTTTTTTTATTTTTTTGCTGATTCTGATTAATCTGAAAGTGTTCTTTTGATTGGTAAAAATCAAATTTTGATTAACCATTTATTACTCTGAAACTCAGCTGGTTAGAAGCAAAAGTAACCCTATGAAAACTTCATAAGACTTTTAAAATTCTCTCCTGGCAGATTTCTTTAAATAGTTTTATACAATACAGTAATACAGTAGAGCAGTGTTTCCCAACGTGGGGCCCACGCCCCACAGAGGGGCAATTAGATTGTTAAGGGGGGCAATTCGAAAATGCCCTTGTCCAGAGTTAAAGTTAACCATATAACCGCTGTACGCCATATTTATTGTAAATATTGATTTTAGTTAGTTTTAGTTTTCTTTGTTCTTTGTTTCCCTTTCCTTCTAGAACTTTCCTTTATAACCCTTTTCCCTTGGGTAGGATTAAGAATTCTGGGAACCACTGAGAACAAAGAGATGAACGAGGCCCTTAGGCTGGTGAAAGAGGAGAAAGGACATTCTTTGCCCAAACCTCGGGTTGGACCGACACGAGTTGTGGTGTTCAGATCGCGTTTCGCAACGATGGAAAGTTCAAGAGACTTTGATGAAAGAATCGGGTTTTATCGTGATTACCATAAAACAGTGTGGCAATTAAGTGCAAGAAAAACTTCAACAAACACGACAAGAGATCTTCCAAAAGAGTTCAACGTATACGTGGGGGACATAAGAATTTTAGAAAGACTTAGGTGGGGCATAGCACAAAAAAGGTTGGGAAACACTGCAGTAGAGCATCGATTATCTGACCCCCGATCAACCGTTACATCGGTTAACCGACCACGTTCTAGTCGGCAAATTCAAATGTCCGCGAGTGATGTGGCACTACAATATTTGGCTATGGCTTGGCTACAATTTTTAACAATACAATAGCGACGATTATTATTGATATTTTTAAAAGTTTTGTTAGGCTTAACATCGATGAAAATTCAACGCAAAGTAGGTTACTAGCAATATACTAATATACTAATTACATGTGATATACTAATATACTATACTTAATAATGTATTTTTTCATACTTTTCGGTTATCCATTTTTTCAGTTATCCGACCAACCCCAGTCCCCAATTGAGTCGGATAATCGATGCTCTACTGTAATTTGCAGCAAGATCTATTAATTGTAGTTGACTATTCAAAAGTTTATATTTTTTGAACACATTTAAATGTTGATGATGCCAGTGAAAATAAGCTATGCAGAATGGAAATATATGCTTTGAGAGCTATATTTGACCTGTGAGCCATAGGACGAAGACTCTTGGTTTATTTAATATGTAATAATCAAACTTACAACTTATCAATTCACAAAAGTTACATGTGCACCTAGTAAGGGAAACTGGTTTAAGGTGCAGTCTGTGATAGAGATCTGTGGAAAGGAAAGCTTTCTAATTATAATCTAAAGTACTTATATACTGGATTATTATTAGACAATTCCAGAAGGTGCTGAATTACTGGATATTTCAGATTATCAGAAGCAAATTAACAAACTTCTGTTGTATACGTACAAAATTTTCTTTCTTTACAGTTATTATAAATTAATTGTTTATCTAAATACCTACAAACCAAATTTTTGATTTATCATTAAACTAATAAAATCAAGCTTGTAGAAATGTAGATATTAGAAAACCAGGCTTGGTTTATTATTTATATGCATTAATTGTTTTAATCTGAAATCATGCATATATGAATTCATTCTCAATGAAAATGACTTAATAAATTTAATATTCATTTAAAACAACTAGATCAAAAATTCAAAAATACAGCGAATAAAAGAAAATTTAATTATAGTGAAGTCTACACTGGATTTTTAAAAAATCTTAAATTATTTCATGAGATGTTACATTCCAGACTAATATTTTTGTAATTACATTTCAAATTATTCACTATAATTTTGAATCATTTATATAAATAAAAAACTTTTCACACCTGTATTTGGAAGAAACTTGGGACATTCTATTTCTTATATCTGTATTGACAGTTTTGGAAGGCTGCGCTGTACTTCTAGTGAAGCGATAAGGATCATGTGTGGATCGAGGATTGGGACCCGAAGTTGAACTGTAACGATCTCTTGGTTTATTATCTAGAGCATTGGGAGCAACCGAATACTTATTATATGAATCGCTACTAAAGGAAGAACTATCAAAACCACCCTAAAATTAAAATAAGAAGAAAATTAAAAATAATAGTTTGATATCATTATTTTTTTAATTAATACAGAAATCAGGAAATAATTATTCTATCTTACTAATCTTCCATTAGATCTTTCTAAGGAATGAGATTTATTATTAGTAGTATTTATGTAATCTGCTGAGATTCCGACTGGATCTTGAGAATGTTCTGTACGAACTAGAAATATTTATAACAACAATTTCTAAAATATTAAAAAATTCTTTAACTTTTTGAAAGTAAAACTTACTAGGACTTCCGAATGTTCTGTCCTGATTACCACGGAAATGAGTTGGCTTACTACTTCGGTCAATTCGTGGAGGTGGTTCGGGTTGATTAGATCTATTTTTTGATTGATGAAGATCTAAATATTAAAAACGATAATTTTAATTTTAACAAAGTAAAAATTATAATACAATTAAATAATATAAATTAAAATATAATTATAATAAATTAAACAAGCTTCCTTGTAAAGCTTAAACTTTGCTGCTTTTTTAAAATGTATGTTTAACAATTCTTGAATTATCTAAAAAATGTATTTATTTGTATACCTCTTACAAAATTTAGGTTATTATATATGTTCAATTTTGCAGACAAATCCTTGTTTCTTTTAGCTCGTTATCTTAACTATATATATATATATTCCCCTAATACATCTATATTCATTTGTCTTCATCTCTAGAGACTCATCTTATGTTTCCTTGATCTTTAACAGTGATGCTTAAAAGCTCAATTTTAAATTTAACATTCAATTTATAATAATTAATATAAAAACATTTCTTAATTTTAACAAGAAATAAAAATTTAATCTTAAATTTCCTTAACGTGAAATTTAACTATCATAATAAAAGTTACTAAGGTACTTATGGGTTAAGAGGACGCCAGTCGGAAATTGTGTTTTTTCCGAATAATGCAAGTTTTTACTTTTCAAATTTAAATTTACTAGGACTTTTGAATTGTTAAATCAAACAATAAATTAACGATTTACAAAAGGGTTAGTTTTAATATTTAACAAATTTGAAAAACTGCTTACTTCTTACGATTACAGATAATGTTACCTATGGTGCCAAAATGGCGGCTCATCTCTGATTCCAGCAAACAGAAGAAACAGTGGGGATGCATGTTCTAACCTAACCTAACCTATTCTAATAATTTAGTTGATAATAATTATGATAATTTATTAGAATAGGTTAGAACGTGCGTCCCCACTGTTTCTTCCATTTGCTGGAATCAGAGACATGATATCAATAATCATCCTTCTTGCTGTTTTTTCATTTTTACAACTTAAACAGTAATTTTTCTTCTTTTTAGAGTTAAATTTACTAGTCTATTGTTATTTAGATAATTTCATTCAAATACGCGATTTTGATCGCAATTTCTGCTTGGCGTCCTCTTAACCCATAAGTACCGTTACTACTTACACATTTTTTTTTTTTTTTAAATTCCTTGTTTTGTCTGCATTTCCAGTGATTGGACATTTTTTTGTATTACTAACAGTGTAGTTTTAAATTTAGAATTTAATATTCAGTTCATGTAACCAATTACATGAACTGAATAGTGTTTCCTCTTCCAACAATACATTTTTGGCATTGTTTTTCGTTTTACATTTCAGATTTCTATTTCTGTTCTGTTCTGAATATACAATAGAGCAGCAACAATCTTTAATTAAAAACAATAAAAACTAAAACCTTAAAATTGTTGGTTTATTTTACTCCTCAACTGCCTTTTATCAGAGACAAAGAACTAAGGAAACTCAGAGCAGTAAAATATTCTTTTTATTTTTCAAAACAAGCTACGCATTTCAGGTGGTTTTACAAAAAGTTCTTTTACACCTCTCTTTGGGCTTTTTTACAAATTTTCCGATTGAACAATTATCTTCAATCAGAGAATTTGTGAATAACTAGTTTAAAGTCTGCAAAGTACATAAGAAAATGAAGTGGAAGTGAAAAAGTCCAATGTCTAGTATCAACACTGGATGTCTTCATGGTGTCTCAAAATATAATTCCCAATAACATTAAAAACATTTGGAAAATTTCAATTAAATTATTTTTGTCAGTATAATTTAAAACTTTCAGTGGTGACATTTTCTTTTTTAAAATATTTCTAACAATTAAAAGTTGATTGAATAAATTGAACGGCTCTATATCAGAATTATTATCAACTGTCAATCCTATGCCCAAACAGTTTTTTAAAAATAACTTCAGAATCTTTATCAACTAATAGTGGAATATCATATAAAATCTCAACTAATTTATTGTGATTTTCCAATTGGAAAAAGTTTTCCTTCTTGGAATTTATACAAATTGTCACTAAATAATTAAAAAGCTTACTTCAAAGTTTTTGGAGGCATCGAGAATTGTTATATTGTCATCGTCATAATCATATTGTTTTTTACACCAAATTCTTATCCAAAGTTTGAGCTCAAAATCAGAAGATATTTCCATCACAATAGCTATTTTTCTTTGGCACAGCACAATTCATTGAGATGACATTCGTCTAGAAATGAACTAATGCTTTTTAAAATTCTGACGTATTCCCATAAGACTGAATTTGAGCTTTGTAATAATTCTGATGCTATGTTAATTTTAGGTAATACTTCATAGCAAATAACAATTCCACACAAAAATTTAAATTTAAATATTTTAAATGCTATGATTTACTTTTGGTTTTAGTATTGCTTTGTTCATCCAAATAAATTTCTATTAGTGCATCATATACTTCTAAATTATATCTCAATGGTTTTAATGCATTGATGCAACTTTCCCATCTCATATCATTTACACTTTTTTAGGCTAAAGATGTTACATATTTCTTAAAATATTTCATCTATTAGTAAAACCGGAAAAACATACAAACACTTCTTGCACCAGTGAAAAATATTAATTTCTTCAGAAGCTGCCATTGCATCGATGACAACAAGATACAAAGAATGACACGAGCGGGGAACAAAAAAGGCTCCGGGATTTTGATTTAAAATTTATCTTAGGACACTGGAATGGGCACCTTTGGAATTTATTTCATTTTCATAGCCCCATCCAAGCATATTTTTAATTTTTAGGCCTAATGATTCTAGTTCTTGCAGCATTAATTCAGTCAAACCAGCTCCAGTAGTTAAATAAGGTTCATTTTCTATATCTTTACCGCAAATACACCCTGTTTGAGTTTAATAAATCCTGTGCTTTTTGTCAAAAATTTCTGAAATTTTGCATGGAGGTTTGCATATTAGAGTAATTGATGCTATTAAAGTTTGGTTGTTAAAGGTCATGGGGATGAGGAGATAAAGGGGCGATTATATGTTATATCTTAAGTAAGGTTGGACTTAATGATGATTTTACTCATTATTAGCATTTACAATATTTTATAAAACCCATCCCTACCTCAAAATTAAGCTTTTTGCCATTTTATAATAATTAAAAATAAAAAAAGTTTTAATAATAGAATATCTTAACAGATGGAGTCACAACCACACACATTATCTTCAATCAGAGAATTTATGAATAATTAGTTGAACAATTATCTTCAATAATTTGGAAAGTTAAGTTAAGCAGGAAAGTTAAGCAAATTGTTGCTGGATTTTTTTGATATTTGGCTAACTAAATCAGAACTGCAGTGTTGTTCAATCTCATCATAACAGAAATAGACAGATCTGTTGACCAATTAGAGATGAAAGAGCAGTAGATAATCTTGCATTATTAGGAGTTAATTGTTATGATTCCATAAGGTGTCAAGAAAGGGATTCTGATATTAGTTGTGCTAGTATCTGGCACATTTTGAGAGATGCCAAGTTTCACCCTTACAAAATGTCATTGCTTGGTACAAGGACATAATTATTATCACTTGATTTTCACTGTAAAGTTTTATTTTCTGATGAATGTACATTTATAAGTGATGGTTTTGTCAATACCTGGAACTGTTGTTACTGGTTATGACATAATTCTCACTGGCTTAGAAGTGGATCATCAACATAGTTAGAAAGTAAATGTTTGATGTGGCATTATTGGAAGTAAGTTAATAGGTCCTGTTTTTCTCAAAGGAAATCTTAATGGTGTTTCATATGCAGCCTTGCTGGAGACACATCATTCCATCTTGCTAGATGTTCTATCTAGCAAGATGGAATGATGTGTCTCCAGCAAGGCTGCATATGAAACACCATTAAGATTTCTTTACCATCTTACCATCTGTCATATTGAAACCATATTTCCAGGTGTAATTGCAGAGGAAAATCCTCTGCAATTACACCTGGAAATATGGTTTCAATATGACAGATATCCAGCTCATACATCAGCAGTTGTCTGTGAAGTACTGAACACTATTTTTCCAACAAGTGGATTGGCAAATATGTTCTGATCAATTATCTATTCCAATCATCTGATCTGACTACTATGGTTCATTATTTGTGGGGAAGAATAAAAGACTTGGTGTATATATCTATAGGCCAACTAGGTTGTGTTCTTAGGCCTCGTGATTCTAGGGGCCTCAAAACTATCAGTTTTCATTTCACTTTTATAAACTTTTAATAAGAAAAAATAAGAGCCATTACTTTTAAAACATTTTTAAAATAAAAAGTTTCTCGTGTCATACAAGAAACATTTTATTTTAAAAATTGTATATTATTTTTGAATTTTATTATATTGAATATGTGTGACAGTGTCTTTCGTGTGATGCCTGGACAGGAAATCTGATTTACTGGTATGTATTTTTTGAGAAATATTACTGAAAATAATTAGTTTTAAATCACAAAAAATAATGTCCATAAGGTTTCTGTTACTAGGACAATGTAGAGATCTAAAAGAAGATGCAGCAAATTTAAAAATCCATTAAGATATACAATTTCACACATCTAATTTTAAATTTGAGAATGTTTTTCTATTGTTTCTTATTTGTTAACATTATGGAGAAAAATTAATACTTTTATTTGGAGTCCAAGTAAAATAAAATAAAATCTCAGCAACTTCAGCAAATTTTGGAGCTTTTATGAGGTTGCTGAGATTTTCAGTTATTAAAAATGAAATTACTTTAAAACAACAAAAGGTACAGCAAGAATTTTTGTAAACTCAGCATGAATTTCAGGTTTGAAAATATTAGAATTCAATTTTTAATTGCTTTTATAATTTAAATTATTTATTGAAAGCAAAAATGAAGAGAATCTATGAAAGTAGGGCACTAAGACATAAAAAAAAAAGGTAGAAAAGGAAGAGAAAATCAAGAAAATACCAAAATTAGATGCATTTTTCACTAAAGCTCAAATAAAAGAGACAGAAGTGACAACCACAGCACCTAGTAGTTCAAATCAATATTTGAAAATTTCTCAGATGATTTTGTTGATGTAACTCAAGATACGACAATAGAAATGAACTTACCACTTAATAGAGTTAGTGATATTGAGCTGTGGGGTGATTTAACTAACTATACAAAACAGAGACAATGAACTAAAAAAATAATTCCCGGTGAACCTCAATCAAATGAAAAAGTGTTAAGTCCCAAGGAAAACTTTAAAAATAATGTTTTTCTGAAAAGTTTAAAAAACATTAATATGAATTTGGCACAATGTGCTGAGTTTTATAAGGAAATTAAGTAGAATTTTGGAATTTTAATCAACATTGACATTGCAAATGAAGAACTGAAGATGTGTACAAAATATCATCAAGCAATACCAAGGATATTGATGATTCATTATACAGTGAAGTTTTGCAACTCCATAGTTTCATCAAAATTAATTATTAAGATCGAGAATCCCCTTTGACTCATTTGTTCTTGTATAAAATGATAAGAGAAAAGAATATGGAAATTGCATTTCCAAACACTCATACAATTTTAGGAATCTATTTATGCTTGATGGTTACTAACTGTTCTGGTGAGAGAAGTTTTTCAAAATTAAAATTAACCAAAAACAATCTTAGATCAACCATGGCCCAGAATACTTTAAACCAGGGATGGGCAACCTGTGGCCCTCGGGCCGTATACGGCCCGCGACACATAAAATGTGAATAAATATATCAATTTCCCAGCTTAAGGAAGTATGTGGCAAAAATTCAAACGTTATTTTTACAACTTAGGTATGTGAATAGTTTTTCCCACAATGAATTTAGTAAAAATTAAAACAAGAAACAGTCTAACAGACACATCGAAACTAATTTAAAACTAGCAGTGACAAATATTTAACCAAATATTTCCAATATATTATGTTTACATCAGTTCCAGAAGCTAAATTAACTATACCTATGCTAATTTACAATTATATATGAATAAATAATTCTGATTTACCAACATTTCTTTTCTCTTTCTCTTGTATGTGGCCTGCATCAATTCAAAAGTCTTAAAATGCAGCCCTTACATAGAAAAAGGTTGCCCATCCCTGCTTTAAACAATTTCACATTATTATCCAGCAATGTCAATAAAATAATACCATTGATTTTGATTTATTAATCAATGAATTTGCCAAAGAAAAATATAGAAAAAATTTTTATAAAACAAATTGTAATTTTTATACCACATTGAATTTTGTAATAAAATAATTAAAAAAAATATTAGTTTTCATATTTCGTAAAACCTCACCGTCACTCTGTGACGGTACGCCATAATTTTGTATATACGCGATAGTCATAAGCGTAACATTAATCCCTCAATTCTTTGTTCTTTATTTCCCCTATTTCTCGATCTTTCGATTTTTCACTTTCCTTGTGGGTGGGGCAGTCCTTTTCCAAGAATTAAGGGGAAAGACGAAGAGAGTGAAAAGACCCCGAGGCACGTAGAACCGAGTAACGGTCATTCTTGGTGTGGAGCTGAGACGGAACAGATGGCGAGAAAGAATCCGAACGGTTCGTCCAGCAGAACAGAGATATGACTGGAAAAGAAGAAAGATAGTGGCCAGCAACTTGAACATAATTCCCCGACCCAAAGATCTCAAAGACATATCATTATCCTGGGTACCCCCTATACTTTCCTTCTTATACTTCTTTATATCTATCTAACTCTTCTTTTTCCTCTCTATAGTTTGTAAGTTAGTTTTTAGTCTTAGTTTATAATATTTCGGATAATATTTCATTGTAACTCATTATCATTGAATTGCGCTTCTTTTATGTGAACCACGTGTTTTTTTTTCTTTGTCTACTCCTCCTTTCGTCTACACGTGTGCGAGGTCCCGAGTCGGAGTCATAAAAGAATCCTGCATATCATAACGCACGAAAGAGAAGAGTATTTTGTTAAAAATTATTATTTTTTCTATAAAAATAAAAATAAAGTTTTGTTTTATTCGTATCTTCTGTCCTTTCGTTGGCCATGCACTCGCGCGATCTAACAACTCAATTCGATAATCTAGTATTAACTTTTAAATCAGATCAGGTATTTTAAGAAAGAATTTATAAAAAAATCCATATGTGAATAAGTAAAATAAAATTAATTTCAGAGATAATTCTTATTTTTAATGGCCCAAAGCCTTGCTCATCCTAGGGCCTCCAAAAATGCAAATCTGGCTCTGGGTGTACCATAAACATCTGACTACATGGGATGATATGATTCTTAAAAAAATCCAGCAACATCTAAAACTGTGTGTGGCACCATCTATTATGATATTTTATTTAAAAAACTTTTTATATTTTTAATTATTGTAAAATTGCAAAAAGCTTAATTTTGAGAGTAGGGATGAATTTTATAAAAAAATTATAAATGCTAATAACAAATAAAATCATCTTTAAGTCCAATCCTACTCAAGATATGACAGATGACCCCCTTCTGTATCCCCATCCCTTCGACATTTAACTATAGTATCAATCCCCCTAATACACAAACCTCCATGCAAAATTTCAGAAATTTTCAACAAGTTTGTTCAGTTCAAAGCTTGTGCTTCAAAATGGGTAAACAAAATTGTAGCTCCCACACACACATGCAAACAAACAGAAAAAAAATCCCTGAATTGTTTTTGCATTTCTCAATGTTTCAAGGTTTCAAGTCCAAAATTGCAAAATCTTGGGGGGGGTCATTTTTTGACCAATTACCATACTTTTCCTCTGTTATATATAACAGAACCAGGAAAGTAATAGGTGGGCCATTTTGATCTTTAGATGAAGACGAAATTCTTCAGGCAACAAATTTCTTCCCAATCAGCAATGAAGTTTGTATTGCAGAGAATTGTGCATACATCAAACACTAATTCTCCAGAAGCACATTAACAGAACATGCTCATATTGCTTATGTCACAGTCAGTGGAGACATTTTCAATAAAAATGTGTGACAAAGTGTTTTCATTTTTTAATCTTTCATACCAATTCAAAATAAAAAATATCATGTTCTATTTAAAAAGTTAGATTTCTGGCTTGGATAACTCATTTCTAGCCAGTGTGGGATGTTAAAGGTAAAACCATTTTGATAAGAGCATACCTGATTTACTTATCAAAATTTTTGGGGTATTTCAAAAAAGTCACTTCACTTCATTTTAAAAATGGTGTATAGGTAGTTTGAGACATCCTTTATAATAATAATGTTTTCCCTAGAAACTCCATATATTCTGGTAATATTTTTTTAATAATTATATATTTTATATTTTTTAATAATTATAACATTCCCTTAAATTCTTGTTTGTATTAATTACATTCACATATAAACAAGCAATAATCTAAAATATATCTAAATATAAGTCAAATATGGATATTGCCAGATTGATTATGTTTTAATTTTGTAATTTTTTTTATTTAATTATTAAATTTATTATTATAGTTTGAAACATGATTTAGGAAGATGTCATCATCTCATCTAAATTTAATATTCAGAAATAAATAAATTAATGTATTACTGTAAGATATTAGAAAGAAAAATTGACCTGAAATGCAAAATCATGCACCAAATATGTTACAAATATCACTATCTGGATCAGCATTTTGATCTTTGTATGCAGACATATGCATGTAATTTAGATTAAACAATTACTACAGGCACATCATTAACAACATCCTAAATAATAAATTACCTAACTTAATTACCCGTAATTAATAAATTTGAGAGAGACAATGCTGCTATCTGTAATTACAGAATATAATACTAATTAAAGATCATAGAAGTACAGTAGACTCTCCATATCTGAACTAATGTGGACAGGAGTGATCCAGATGTTAGAAAAATCCAGATAGAAGAATGTGATAATTTTTAAATACGACTATAACATATCTGCCTAATGTATGTATTTAAAAAAATGTTTATTTGTACTTTGATGCTTATTTTTGACAATTACAATTAATTTTGAAAGTATTGTGTTAAAGTTGTTTGTTTTGTTCTTCTCAATTCACTGATGAGTTGTTACATATGCCAATATCTCATCATTATCATGTCAGCAGTTGATGCATTGTGCCCTTCTACAAACGTCAATGCTACCTTAATAAAAATAAAATTAAAAAATACGCACTGCAATATAGAAAGGTAATATTCATAGTAGTATACAACATTTTCATAAACGTTTAGTTGCCTTTGATCAGTCCACATTTGGAAGGGCTGAATATGGAGAGTCCACTATATAGCCTAAAAACTGAAGTAATGTTTGGTTTATGTAGTGATGATTGTATTAATATAATTCTGTAAATAGATGAAGTGTAAATTTTTATGATTTTATAATATATATTTTGTTTAACTAGTCTTTATGAATATTTTCAATTTCAGTCAAGAATAATAATTTTCTTCTTACCTTAGATGACTTATCTGCTTTACATTTAATAAAGTATTAAGATACTAATTGATAAATATTTTTCTCACCAAGCATTCATTTCTCATAATTTTTTTTATTAATGAGAATCAAATTTTTAAGTTTGGTTCAAGTGGTTATTAAAACATTGAACTGAATAAATTTATTCAGTTCAGTGTTTTAATAATGACCATAAATAAAATTTTATGTTTATTTGCATGTGTATAATACAGTAGAGCATCAATTATCTGACCCCCGATCAACCGTCACATCAGTTAACTGACCGTGTTCTAGCCAGCAAATTCAAATGTCCACTAGTGATGTGGCACTACAATATTTGGCTATATCTTGGCTACTTTAATATTATTTTTGTTAAATTTTTGCATGTTTTAGCTGGAAACACTGGCTCAACCATGAAAGGGAGGCCAGTATTTAAACGAAGCTTAATTTTATTTAATGACCCTATCCAATTGCTGTTTTTAAAACATGTGCGAGATTTAGTGGCAAAAAAACAAGTGTCAGCTGTGAAGCAAAAGAAAATTTTGAACTTCTTTTTCTAATGTATAGGCCTGCTTTATGTAAAATATGTAACCCGAATATATTTTTTTTGTTTTATATTTTTCAATATACAGTACAGTATTGTATTTATTTTGTTCAAAATAAAGAAATAATTTTTAACAATACAATAGCAATGATTATTATTTTTAAAAAAATTTTGTTGGGCTCAACATCGATGAAAATTCAATGCGAAGTAGGTTAATAGCGATATACTAATATACTAATTACATGGGATATACTAATATACTATACTAATAATGTATTTTTTCATATTTTTCAGTTATCTGACCAACCCCAGTCCCCAACTGAGTTGGATAATCGATGCTCTACTGTAATTATTGAATAGTTAAGCATTAAACATACCAGATCCTTCAATACTTTTATGGGCTCTTTCTCTTGATAATGTAGAATAAGGATCAATACTGGATTGCATTGTTGAACCATAATAAAGATCTCTATCAGTTTCATCTATGTAAATATTAAAATATTTGTCTTTAAAAACTTGTTAATTTCATATTTATAAACTTCTGCTTAATCATAACTAACCTATTTGTTGCCTTTGGCTAGATAAAATATCATGATTAATTGTTTCTTGACCTAAATGATTTACTGATGAAGGTGCTTCCTTAAATATTAAAAAAAAAATAATTAGATAAAATATAATAAAATGATTTCCATTCTCAAAGTTTTCACATATAAGTATAAGTATAAGTATAAGTAAATATTAAATTTTGATATGTCAGAATAAATTACAATTATTTAGAATCTAAAGCAAAGTTAATTAATGAATTTATAATAATGATTTATAAATATATAATAAAATTCATAATTACAGTAATATTTGCTTTAATTAATTCATTTTAGTAAAAACTGTCATTAAAGTTGAAGAATAACTATTTACAATCAATTAATTAAATACAGCAGATTATCAATATGAGAATAATTGAGAACAGAAACATAAAAGTTTATCTTTACAAAACTTTTGATGATAGAGATGATGACGATGATGGTACCCACCTTGAAATAGAAGTGATGAAATGGGAGCTAATGGAAAGAGCAGATGAGAATAATTAAAGATGAAAATGAACCTAACGTGAAACTGATTGAATGATTTAATAGATATGTATCTTATTGTGGAAACTGAACATAATAAATACCTGTCTAGATCTTGTTAGTATAGAATAAGGAGGTAATTGGCTATAACCAGGTAATCCACCCATGTCCTCTTGTGTTGCAATGCTTGGATCACTCGAAGCTTTAACCATGTGACGTTCAGCTCCCGGTGGTGACGTGCTACGTGCCTGCAAGCTCATTGGCCTAGTATCAGTTGTCAAGTCTAAATCACTTTCAGGAGAAGATGCATAACTGAGTCTTGAAGTCATAGGAAACAAAAAGTCATCTGAAATTGTCTCTTGAGGCTGAAAACATAGAATAAATTGATTGAAAGTTAAAAGTAAAATATTTTTTCTTTCAATTTAATAGTCAGGTTAATAAAATTAATCACCTTAGATTCTGAAACCCAAATTGCTTGCTGCTGTTGTTTGTCTATAGTATCACGTAATTTTTTGTACCACATATCAGCACCAGTTAACGTAATAACAGCTAAAAGTTATTATAAACACATTAAATATATAAACTATATAACATCTAAATGTTTGTAAATTATATTATCTACATTTGAACTTTAGTTCAGTATTTAATGTAGAAGTCTATAAAATTAAAAAACAATTACTCAAATGCTAACATTTGCAACATCTTTGATACCATTCTCAAGTCTCTAAAAAAATTAAAACAAGACAATTTTATCATGAAGCAGATTCAAATTTAAAAATCAAAATATCTTAAATACCTTTATCAAATTTTGTTAAGGATGCCAAAAAATGTTAACACTTGAGTTAGCACTTATTTAGAATTTCATAGCTTTCTAAATTTCATATTAATTTAAATCTAAAATGCAAGTAACAAGAGTCATAGATCTTTTTGTTATATTATCTAATTAATTTTTTTATAAATTTTAATTTGAAAATATTTACCTGTAAAAATATGTGACCATAATTTTTCTAACTTCGTAGCATGGTCGTATAGTTTTTTAGAGCTTTTATGACTGGACTTTGCTAATCTGGAACGCAACTCTTTAACAGTGTGTTTATTTTCTGCATGCATAAAAATCACAATAGGATAAAACTGAGCATAATTAAGACGATCAACAGCATTTGGTGTAATATCCAAAACAGCATGTTTTCCCTAAATTATCAATTTAATATTATAATAATAATAATAATAATTATAATTACTTGAATAACACAGATTTTCAAATTATACTTTATTTTCTTACTTTTTGAATTATTTCTTTTATGGCACTAAGACGAATTATACCTGAAGATTTTTGGCTCTTTGGAATATCATCTAATTGGCTATCTAATTCTGAAAGATAATTTTTATATAAGAATATCAAAATTAAATTGAAGAAGTATTTTAATAAAGCAATGTAACATCAATATAATATCGATCACGGCAAAAGTTTAGTATTCTTTGATAAATTTAATCTTACGTGGAGATGCATACTGATCCGGATAATCTTTAAGTAGTTTATCTCTTGCAACGTCTGCAAGTGGTCCAAATAAAACCACAGGCCTTGTAAATCCAGCTTAAAATTAAGATATGTTAAATTCATATTTTGAAAATAATAACTACTGTAATACAAATGAAAATCACAAGTACACTTACGATGTTTTAATGTCACTCTTTCATAGGCAGGAAATTTTGATAATCCATCTGCTGTGATAAAAATAAATAAATTTTAATTATTTTAATAATTAAAATAAATTATACAATATCCTATAAATATATAATTCAATTATATTCAATGAAATTAAAAATAGTTAAATGACTTATTCAGTATTTTAAGTATCTCTGAAGTAATATGTTACAGTTGTAGAAGAATTTGATTTTTTTCAATTTCTTAATGTTCTTAGAATTAAAATTTCATTCCTAGACTATAGTAAAGAAATATCTTAGATTTCCATAGTTAAATGTCTATAGAAATAGCTTTGTTTCTTTTAAATAAAAACAGTGATTTAATATGAACACTACATTATAGCAATAATAGCAGAAAAATATTTATGAATTGATGATAACATCATCAAACATACAAAAATTGATTGATAAATAATGTTTATTATTGTAGTAGTTCATGAAGTGCTTGGAATATCACCACCATTTAATAGGCACAAGTATCTAGTGTGTATGTGCAATCTCAGTTCATTTTGTGGTATGTTTATTTTTAAACTTGCCTTCCTCATTCTGTATAAAGCAACAATCAATGATTGAAAGCAAAATTTTTTATATCCAAAAGTTGTGTACAATGGAAAAACAATCAATCAGTTCAGTGAAATATTGTAAACCTTATAAGATTTTCTAAACATATTTGCAGAATAAGATCACAAAAGCATCTTTGACTTGCACCATAAAAACACAAGACTACACTGCTGTAAGGATACAGCAAAAATGCTTAAGAACCTAAGTTAAAGGTTATTCTGTAACCCTTTTCTAGATTTATTGTTCTTTCTTTTAGAAACAGAAATATCTTTATATAATTTTATCATCAAAAGAGAAGTATGTAAAGTATAGGGTCTATTATATATATATATATATATATATATATATATATAAACTGATAAGTATTAAAAGTATTTTACTACATAGTATTGCAATGACATACAAAAAACATATATCTTCCCAATGATCTTTACTTAATGATTTGGAACGTCTAGCGCTGCGTCTTTTGAAGAAACTTCCCCGGCTTTCCGAAGCAGTATCTTTTTTCGCTTGAATCTGCTGTTCTTGGGCCCATTCCTCGGCTCTGAAGATTTTTAGATATTATTTTTTAAAATAAAATCTAGATCTGACGACAATCGGGGAAAAAACCAGATCTTACCTGTTTCTGTTTGGAATAATTCCTTTCTGAATTTCTTGGTTATTGCGACCCAGCCGATATACAAGCCAAGAACCTACCACTCCGTTGTGTAGGGTGTCAATTACGTGAAATATTTCTCCCACTCTAAAATTAAGTTCGCTCTTACCGGAGCCTTCGTAACTGAAATGCGTTCTACACAAACAAAATTTAAAAAAATGGTAATTAGCACTAAAATATTTTATCCATGAATTATCTTTTTTTTCAGTCAACGTCTTTTTTTTCTAATTCGCGATTATTGAAAAGAACTGATGGGAAAAAAAGGATCACGGGCTTCATTTTTCACGTAGATAAAGGAGTGCCTGAAGTTATAACTCTATACACACAAGTGAATGAATATTCCATGTGAGTTGACTAATGTACAAAAAACTGTAAGAGAAACCAAAACTAACTTTTCTCTTTTCGCAAAAATACTAAAATAAATTAATAAAAAAAGGAGTAATAATAAACATAACGACAGTGCTTTAAAATATCTTTACAATAAAGTTTCTTTTTTCTTCTTCAACACGCGATGTTCATCAAATCCTCTTCCCACATCCAAGTTTTAATGCTTCCGATTTTATGTGGCAATTTATATTTAATAGCACATACTTCAAGTAAAACGAGAAGAGAGTTTAGGCGGTAAAATCAAACCGGAATAAATAAATGTATAAAATTAGGCAAAGACAACCAGCCTAATTAAAAAAAAAAAAAACAAATGATGTAAAAACAATATTATCGATTTGTTCCCGTCCTACTAAATTCTATGACGATTAGAAGCTAATCTGTTCAACTTAGGAGTTTGCTATGAGTATTAAAAAATTTTTACGGATGTCATGTGTAAATAAAATACGGATATTTTAGTAATATATGCGCATATATATTAATAACAAATTCAATCACATTAAAATGTATGCAGATAAAATAATAAATTTATCAATAATAGTACTCCAGCGGTGCAATCACGCCGTTAATATATACACGATATTTTCTGAATTAAAATCCTTTTATGTAATGTAGATTGTATTTCTTTTTGTTACAGTTAAATCAGGCTAGAGAGGAAACAGGGATGTAGAAAATTGCGCGCCACCCCTGTCCATTGTCCCAAATGACAATATTCCGTTTATATGTTCATTCGAAAAATATAAATAATCAATTTTTAACGTTTAAATTTCGAATACTTTTGTACCATTTTGTACATATGTTATTTAATAATATCATATCAGACAGAGAGAGAGATGGCTTCCCAACAAGCAAATTAGATACATATTGCGCAAGTAAACTTGTATGTATAATATTTAATATTGTCTAATTATTTATAAATAAATCATTTAAAAATTTTTGAAAATTTTTTCACTGTCATTTTCAAAACTTTCCAAATATAAAAAATGTATTTAAAAAATAATGTATACAAATAAATTTAAGGAGCTAGATGAAAAAATTTCTTAAAAGGGTTGGGAACCTCGGCACTATTTTATATTTCAAAAATTTTCCGGTGGTGGACTTCCCGACCCTCTTCCCTTGAAGTATTCCGTAACTCCCAGATCTCGAAAAGCTGTACCAGATAGAGCCACCCCTACTATAGTTGGTTTAGCATGGCCTCGAGCATTCTAAATTAATCTCACTGATTGCCTATGTGCCAGGAGAGTATTTAGGATAAAAGATGTAAAAATTTTAATTAGAAAATTACTTTTAGAAATTAAGAGAATAAATTTTAAAAGATAAAATAGACCGCACGGTAACGAAACCGGATGCACCCGCCATTATTACCTTCGGGAACATTAGGCTAATCATTCTCATTTTGAACAACAATAAACATGAAACTAATTAGGAAAGCGTTTAATAAATACATAACTACTATCAAAATACAGTAAATGCTGAGTTCGATAAACCTTTAAATCGAAACGTAGTGTAAGTACTTAAATCCTCTATTAAATCTAAGCGAAAACTAAATAATGGCGGAACTTCCGGTTTTCTGGAGTGCAATGTTAGACTTGTTTGATTGGCTGAATGTATGTCATGTCTCGTAGATAAAACTGATTCTGACTAGCGATATTTTTCGATTCTTATTTCTTTATATATATAAATTAAATTCGAAGACAATTCAAGAATTTTTTTTAATAGGAATACAATGTCGCATACAATCAAAGTAATTTGTAATAAATAAGAAATTAACTAACAGATTGTTGAAAGTACACAGCAGATACAAATTATCGAAACTGGAAGCTTTCGAAATTATACGTTAAATATTTTCCGCATAGTACTTTCTCCATTATAAAACACTTCAGTTATATGTTTTTCATTTATATTTATACGTTTTTCGTTAATCTACAGCACTTTTTTAAGTGTTATTACACTGAAATGAAAACCTTTAAGTGATTATTTAAAAAATGAAAAAGCAAATTATGTACTGTACTTGCATAGGGTTTTCCAAACTGACAGCAATTCTACAAAAAGCAGAGGGAATAATGCTGACATGTGACGCTGTTCCCGGCGAATTTTCTCTTTTAGCATATCGTTTGACTAGTCCAACACTGAAAATTTTAGCTTTCCAATTAGTGTAAACCAATTTCTCTAAGCGAATAAAAACATCGGTTAATGTTAACTATGGTTCCAAAATGGACGGCTCGTTTCTGATTCCAGCAAATAGAAGAAAGGAAGCAGTTAGGACGCACGTTCTAATCTAACCTAACCTAACCTAACCTATTCTAATAATTTTGTTGGTAATAATTATGGTAATTTATTAGAATAGGTTAGGTTAGGTTAGATTAGAACGTGCGTCCTAACTGTTTCCTTTCTTCTATTTGCTGGAATCAGAAACGAGCCGCCATTTTGGAACCATAAGTAACATCAAGGCCAGTTGATCGCTTCGCTAGTAAGGCTGTCCACCAATTCTCTCTGTCTATTGTACCGAGCGTATAGACGCTAGTTGATATTTTCTCCGCTTGTGGCGCTGACGATCGGTGACAATCTAGTGACCATCCATCGTCAGCGTTTCAGTATAGAGGAGTTTGGAGACGTCGTTGCGTTAAGTATTTTTCTCATTAATGCCGGATGAAAACTTTTGGCAATCAAGAAATGAGCTGCTGCAAACGATGTTCCCTAGTTCGTGAAAAAAAGCATGGGAATGCTTCGAAAAAAGCGAAATAATAATACAGTATTTTTCATACCTATAAGACGTTTTTAGGAAGAAATAATAATCGAGTAGTATTGGCATGGAAAATACAAACTTTTTCACACTAATACTATTTAATGATCTCTTTTCGATTCTTAAAGATACCAGTAGTTAATCGTTAATTTAAATATATTTTTTTTACTCGAAAAGTACGCAAACTTAGCAAAACTAGATTACCTATAGTGTCTACTATAAAAAATTTCACATTTTCGGACCATATATGATAATTTATTAAAATGCTGTGTATTAAATCTGTTATAAAATTATTACTTTTGTTAATTAAGAGTCTAAGAATAAATATCGATATAACCTTTCGAAAAAATTTGCTTATTTTTTCGCAAAAATAAGCACATTTTTTTAGATTAGTAAAAAAGTTTCGAAAAATTTTCGCGGAAATATGGTGATATTGAAGGTAAGAATTTATTATCATTAATATTGGAGAAGTACAGTACGTAGGATTGTGAACAAAAGCAACATATATTGTTTTAAAGTTGAAATTAAAAGTATAGCTGTGGTAAAAGTAACATTGCTTCAGTTTACATCTCTAATATAAATAAAATTCTTTATAGAAAAAGCAGAAGTTTATTACATAAAAAAAATTAATTTATTGAATAAAGTGTACACTGTTTTTGAATGAATTTTACAAACTGCAGAAAACAGAAATGTACTTAGCTTCCTCCTCATCAGAAATTTACAATATGAATTAGACTTAATATTTACATTTAATTACATTAGACTTTTAATATTTTTCTAGAAGTGAACTTATGATACAGTCTGAGAACTTTTTCCACAGTTTGACTTAATTGTCCAGTCCAATTGGTTAGTAAAGGGCTAACAAACTTTGTTGCTATAATATTGCACATGCGATTATTGTGATTTGAATGTGCACCATCAGTGTTAGCCTTACACCACAGTACAGGGCAGTTTTTCAAGTATGGCAAAATGACCTTTATCAGCTTAACTTTCAAACTAGCCAGACAAGGATTTGTGTATGTCAATACATCATCAAAAAAATCTGTAAGAATTCTAATCACTCCCACCAACGCTGGTCTCGGATAACGAAGCTGTCCTCTATCTTGGTTTGATATTAAGCCAAAAAGAGCTCCATTACTTGCAGGATGGTTGAGGATTTCAAGGCACTCATAGCATGCAATCTTCTCTTCAAGAACTCTAATTAAGTAACCACTGATAAATGCCAGAGAAGCATTTTCAATTGTACAGGGAACACTGCAGTCTTGTGTAACAGATTGCAATTTTTGCAAAATTGACAGTGAAGAATCATGCAATTTACAGAGTTTATCTTTAACATTATAATTGGTTTCTGTCATAACAGGTAACAACTTTGAGGAGGAAGAAGAGCATGGTGCATTTCCATTCTGTGCAGCCTATAAGATACCAACTTTTAAAATCATTTGCGTTGTAAGAGATGCTGATGGTGCATCTAATTTGTCATTTCCTCCATTAAACTGACGAATGCAGCTAAAGAATGACTCAATTGGATCACTGTTAAATCTCTCGTCAAAACATATCTGAATTTGACGGTATTCGGCAAGTACTTTACAACATCAACTGTGCTGAGTGTTGTCAGATAGAGAGCTACACAATGAATGTATTTTTATCTATATACCAAGCTGCTGTTGAAGAGAAAGTCCCGTCAACTGTGTATAACTCACGAATAGATATAACAATATACAAGTATAACTATATATAATTATCACAATTTCATAAAATAGCTATACCTGCACACAAAAGTACAAAACGACCAATTCACTGAACGCGTGAGTCTCACCGTTAACTAGCGATCTTCGCAGCGGCGAAAAATGGAAACAGTGTGAATATGGCAATTTTCCTTACGGCGGACGGCCTTACTAGCGAAACGATCAACTGGCCTTGGTAACATTAATCAAAAAATTGCGTTATGGTTTCTCATTCGTTTTCATTATTCACATAGTTTCAGTCCCTTAGAATGACTCTTCATTCTTTCATGCTACTGGAGTTTCGGTGGAAAGAGGTATGTCAAATACTGTACAGTACCAGTATATGTGTGACAAGTCCATTGAAAAAAATACAAGACTAATTTTACACTAGTTGTCTTTTCTTTTAATATGTTGTTCAAACGTAATATACATACTGTAGTTAATTGAAACTTTTTGTTCAGAATTATACGCACAAATTCAGTATTACGGTGTTAATTTGTGCTGTGCCGTACTTTGTGACGATTATATTTCCGCCGAAAGAATTCAAAATTAGTTTCACTTTTTCTCATTTATACGACATTCAGTTTCCACAAAAAACGTATAAACAGGGTTCGACTGTACGTGCGAAAACATATTCTATATTGTATATAAAACGAACGTTATAAATACCATTTTAATTAAGAAATGAAACAAATCAATCAGTTTTGACTTATTTTATTTTATAATGACTTCTAGTCTAGTCTATTGGAATATATTTTTGTGTGTGAAAGAGTAGAAGCTTGAAGCAAATGATCATGTAATAGAAACGTTGATAACAAATTGTATAATAAAGAGTTTCACGGTACTGTTTTGATATAAGATGGGGCAGAAACACTACAAACATCGAATTTTACGTAAATTCTACATAAAATCCGATTATTTTCAAGATTCGAATGCGAATATGAGAAATAAAACTATATAATTTGTATTCATTTAAAATTGTAGACGAAAATCTAAAAAAATTGTGCAAATATTTGATAACTTTGAGGTTTTTTTTTTTTTTTAGTTGAGATTACGATGAGTATCGCTGGTTTGTACAGTAAAACCTGATTTAACAAACAAAAATTTCCGGTCTATATGTCGTATGTGAAAATTAACACCCTGTTAATTTTAAAATGCTTTTTATATGTAATTAAATTAACTGGTTATTTTTTTAATTCAAGCGTCACCGCTCATAAAGTGTATTTTCCAAAAAAATGTTACATCGTGTAGTCGTTTATTACAGTGCACAGAATAAGCAACAATACGTATAGAAAACGCTTTTGTAAAATTAAACTACAGACGCATAGTTAATTTTAATTAGGCAAACGTATTCAAATAAGTAAAAACTGATAGACTAACTAATATGTCAGTTTTTTAACACACGCATTCGGAAAACCTACTTTATTATATAATGGACTTTCGGGGTTAACGAATACTCCCTTGTCCGAATTAGTCCGTTAAAAATCGAGGTTTTACTGTATATGGCTTGCATATGATATGCAAGGGCTGCCATACCGATATAGCAGCTCCTTGAACAGTAATGTATTGCTGGTGGTTGTGGGCTATTGAGTTTTACGGTTACCCACCTATGTTAAATATAGGCAAGCCATCAACCACGTGGGTGATCGACCCACACAGAAATTTCTGGCTACATCCCAGAATATCGGAATAGTTAAATATCTTTCAATGCATAATCTAGAATATTTTCCCTTGACATTTTCCTTTATATATAGGCCTAAGTTAACTATTAAAGAGAGAAGTTTCCAAAATGCAGTGATAAAGCAACTAAAGTTAACGCTTCCTTTTCACAACAGATGACAGTTTAATTGCATTTATCAATTATGTTTTCAAACAAAACAATTATAATTCGATCGAAAATTGACGGATGATGGCCATGTCCATGCAGGTAATGGAGCATAACGTTACACTGCGAAAGGATATAGAGAAATGTAAAATGCCTCGCAATTCCGTAAAGTTTTTCATAAAGTCGTAGCAATTTAGTTATATTTTATACGCCCGTATTTAAATTTTAATACATTCATTTAGTCTTAGAATCGTAGTCTTAGAATCGTTAAAATATTCATTATTCCACGTCACGGTTAAATTTATGATACTCGTTACGCAATCGTTTATTATAATAATTCGACATCAAACAAGAATTTTGGCTATTTGTAATCCGCTAAGGAAATCGCCATTAATTACGTAACTAGAAGAATGGTTCGGTGACTAATCCGATGCAAACCGGATTCGGATAATCGAGAGAGAGAGAAATAATTTAACAGTAAACGTACCTGACGTAAAACGAATCTCCTCTCTGATTTGATACAACTTCGTCGTATTCTGTAAAGTTTTGCAAGGATAAAACGTAAAAAAAAGAGAATCTCGACAAGTGAAATATGAGAAAATAAGACGTAGTGTACAGTACGGTACCTTCTTTGAAATGCTGTACAATTAAATTGACTCGATCTTGAATGGTCAGCAGCAGCAAAACCGCTTCTTCCCTGGTCATTCCCCGCATATCTACGTCGTTAACCTGGGTAAAAATAGCCGAAACCAAATTTTAGTTCACAGTCGAAGAATTAAAAATTTCTTCACAAATTCCAAACCACACAGAATTTTCGACGATGGAGGGAAAAATTTCGCAAAACGCTTTACCTTTAAAATTTTATCTCCCGGCTGAAGACCCTGCAACAGAGCCGGACTTCCGGGTTGGACGGCAGTGACAAAGATTCCCACTTCGTTTCCTCCGGTGAGTCTGATGCCGACGCTTCCCTCTTTTTGAAACGACACGAACCTAGGATCCGACCTACAAACGTTTACGTTTAAATAAGATTAGAATAAACTGAATGTCGGGAGAAAAAGCCGAAAAAAGGGGAACCCACATGGTTTTATTTCTTCTGGAAAGGTCCTCATCGAACGCTTCTCTTCTCCCGCCGTATTCTGTAAAATAATTTGGGATGATCGCGGTTCGATTCTTCCGTTTAATGGAAAAGGCAGACTTACCGTCGATCCTGGGCAGAGGCGGTCTAGGAGGAGGTTCCTCGTCTTCTAGACTTATGGGCGCCCTAGAATGACCGTGTCCCGTAAGGAGTGGCGTAGCGGGCTGATCCAATTGGCTTAGAGATATGTCCATCAGCGGCCCTCTGTTCCTGCCTCCTTGCATCCTTCGAAAAAGCAGAAATGACAACCGGAAAGAAATACAAGAAAGGAAATATACTAAGTTTATTGCGGACTGGAATGAATTACTCACCGAGAAAGATTATTTTTGTCTTCGCTACAGTCGGGAGAAACGGGCGATCGATAGTCTCCTAAAACGAAATCGAATTTCATAAGAATAGAAGGAAGATATTTGATTGATAAGATAAGGCCGATTAATTGTGAAAATAGAAAAAGTAACTGTTATTACAAAATCATACGAAATGTTAGTTAAGCGATTCCCACGTCGAGATAGAATTCGGTTTTGTATCTTCATTTAAAATGATTTTAAACAAAAGAAACGCGGAAAAGCCTTTTAAATATGACTTATACAGATAGTTAAATCCTTGTTAATTTGAAATTAATTATTTTTCTTTGAATATGTTGCTTATAAAATTCTAATTTATGTATTACAGCCACGACGTACGTTGTAATTATGTGAATAGCGCGTGTATAAACCCTTAGCCAAAATGAATCGAGTGACTGGAGGATGCCATGCTCGAGAGTTTTGCAAAGGTATACGATGAAAAGTTTTACTAAATAATATTTTATCGTGGTAAACAATAACGCGACTTCCAATCGAGTGACGAGCAACAAAATTTTACGCCGTTTTAATGCAGTAAATATAATCGAAATAAATTTCAATGATTTTAATTACGTGACGTCGCCGCTGGCACACAAAAGAATTTTAAAAAAGATTGCGCGCGTTGGTGCTAGCGACCTTGGACATTATCACTTCGACCCACTTTAACTCCAAAACGAAACCACGGACCCTCGATTTTTATTGCATTTCTAATTTCCTCGCCTCATATTATGTAAAATGATAAAGTATAATCAAAATCGACCGATCAAATTTCGAGAACTTAATTCTACAAGCCACGTAGAAGAAGCTTCGCTAATGCTCTGTCTCAAATATACGCATCCCGTAGAATCTCGACTCTTAACGAAGGTTGGTGTGGTCAAAAATGACGAGAAACTTCGTAAAATAGCTTTGTATCTGACCAAAAGCGGTTTATCGTCATCGTTGTTTATTTGTGTATCGTCCATTGCGAAATTGCAAACGGCGACACGGTTAAGAATAGAAACCGGGTAACGACCCCTTCGAGACGCTTACCGGCAATACCCACGAGTCCTGAAGGGAAGTAGCTCGGAGGGTTAATTTTCTCGAGAAACCGACCTTAATCGCTACCCGAAGAAATTCTCGTCCACCTTAAAGTCGGGAAAATATATTGGAGTTACGCAATAAAATGTCGCTTAGACCGGTGCTATCCAAACTTTTCGATTCGCGAGCCAATTGCGGGCAATTTGGGTAGGTAGACGATAGACAAATATTTTTTATATTTCGTATTCACAAAAAGTAGGTCTATTTTTTTTAAAATCATTTATAAGTTACGTGTCAAATATGTCAGCGGGACGGAATTAGCCCGGGGTGGGTTGATCGCTCTATTTTTCCAGATAATTTTCGGATTTAATATTTTTTCATTATTCTTTTTCTACGTTCGATCAGTCGCTCCTGGATTTCTTCCGATAAATTAGTTTAAAACATAGAAAAAATAGAATCGCCGTACAAAGAACGGAAACGAATAATCACGCATTGGATTAATTTCCGAAAGACGAAAAGGATAAGGTTCGGTTCCCGAAGACAGTCTGTCCTGGATTTTTCGATTTTTCAACGTTTCCATTAATATTAAGCGCTTGGTGCTGCTCGTCGTTGCTACGAGGCGTTTCGATAGTTCGGACGACGAAAGTCGGACATTTTCCGAAAGATCGATCATACTGGCACTCACCTCTGGTGGGAGGTTGAACGTAGAGATTCTGATTGGTCCACTGCAGTCCGGTGCTGGCCACGTCCACGAAATTTTCGGCGGGATCTGAAACGTAGAAGTTTTAAAGGAGAAACGATCGACGCGAAAGAGAAACGAAGAAAAAAAAAATCTACCTTTGTTCTGACGACGGGGCACTTCGAACGGCGTTCCGTCGGACCATTGTCGACGTCGGCGTTCGTCGGAGGCGTCGTCGCGTCTTCCCGCTTCCCGGCGGACGATCAGTTGCAGCCTCTCTTTGCTGTTCTCTATCAGTTTCCGCGCCTCTTTCAGACTCATGGCGTCGGTGCTGGTCGCGTTGATCTGTGCGGGAAAGAAGATCTTTCTATTTTTATTCTTTCTTTCCTCTAACCGGTACGGCGAGAGGGGTAGATACCGACCTTGACGATGACGTCTCCTTCTCGGACGCCTCCTTCTTTCTCCATCAGCGACCTGTTGGTGATTTCCTTGACGTAGATGCGACAGCCCAGGATGATACCGAAATCTGTTCCGAAACCATGTTACAGTTAGTCTTTCGGTCCCGGAGGTAACGCGGCGTCGTCCGTCGATCAGTTCCGTTCGCATTTTCCCCGTTTTCGACCGACGAAGGGCGACGGTCTTTCGTTTCTCGCGATTAATTCCGGAGCGACGAAACCATCGCCATCTTTACCGTCTCGGACTCGGAATTCACTGTGTCGGTTAACACCATTTTCGAATCCGGATTTTCTGGACGTTCCGAAAGAAGCGAACGCATCGGCGGGCGACGTGACGAGAAAAAATAAGATTTCTTACCGTCTTTCTTCTTGCTCTTGGTCAGAGTTATTTTGATGGATTGAGGTTCGTCGGGAGGAGGAGGCAATACCACTCTTCTCTTGATCACCTGTCAAAAGACAAAACGTGTGTCAACCGGCAATCTTCTCGTCCGACGAAGTCGTCGGAAATAAAAAATGTCGGAATAGAAAACGAAGCAAGACAATGCTCCGTGAGGGTCCGAGAAGAGAAAAAGAAATGACGGGAACTCACCAAATCGACGGAAGGTCCGCAGTCTCTCAGTACTTGTACGGCCGTGTTGTAGTTGACGTTCTCCAAGGATATTCCGTTGGCGCTAATCACGCGGTCGTTGACCCTGTCGAATAAAGGTCGGAGGTCAGGGGCAAAGAGAGTAAACGGAAGAAGCGGAAGAAGCTCACTTACCGGAGTTTTCCTTCGGCCGGACCCGCCTTGAGGACGTCCGACACCGCGATGGCCGGATCGCCGTTGGCGAAATGCGGGTTATCCCTTCCTCCGCTGACGGCGATGCCAAACCCGTATCCTGGCACCCTGGTCAGCGTCACCGTCCGGAACTCCCACGTCACGCGTTGCCCATCCTGAAACAAAAGACCACCAGATTAAAATAAAAGGACGTAAGAAGTGAAACCCAATCAAAATAATGCTAATCTACATCGTCGGGATGGACAACCTTTTTAAATACGCGTACCAAAATCGTCAAATCCCGGATGCAAAATTTTCTCACGTGCCAACCGAAAGTTTTGTAGCATATTATTTGATCTAGCGGCCAGACGAAAAGCTAGATTAGGCGAATTTTCCGCTAAATTGGAATCTTGCTTGTAGGTCAGTACAGATGCGACGGTAATTCTTTATTTGCTGTGGCAGATCCAAATGATCAGTAGGATGTTACTCCCACATTCGCGAATGAGTAAATACAATACGTGTTCAATACTATAAGTTGCTAACCTATAATTTCATTCTTTACACGTTAATCCACTTATCCAAATTTTCGATCCGAATCATCTGCAGAACAAATCGATTCAAATAATCGAAATTCCATTGCGTATCGTAGAAACAGGTATCTTTAAAATAGACTATTTGTTTCGTTTCCTTATTACTAAAACAGCTGATAGCGTTTGTTTCTTTATTGCATTTTTATTTAGTTTCGCTGTATTGAATGAAATTGTATTCTACTAAGTTAAAGCGTACAACTCAGAGATGTTGCGTACTTATTTTTTATGGCAAGCCCTGGGTTGCGTGCCGGAAAAATGTCCTTGGCGTACCACGTTTGGCACGCGTGCCAAGGGTTGCCCACCCCGATCTAGACCACATTCTAATCGGACGCAGTTTCGCGCCGACGTCGCTTCGATTCGTCTAACCATAAGGCGAGTGTGGACGATTCCGATGGAAATATTTAATCCGCGATGTCGTTTAGAAGTGGGAAACACGAACTTCGTATTGTCATCTTCCGATCCGACGGATTCGGATACGACACGAAAAACAGCTTCGACCCTCTCCCCTTCGACACGACTAATTTGTATCCCGTACGCGTTGTCTCGGAGCATCCCGAAGATAATGGAAAAATGAACGGCGAGAGAGTGAATCTTTAGAATGTTGTAGCAACTTACTGTGGTTAAAGGGATTCTGGACGCGAATTCGACAACTACTCGTTGATTTTGTCCGACAGAAAAAGTACGGAGGATAATCTCTATCAATTAAAGCACACATAACAGCCGAACATTCGATTTATTTAATTCTTCTCTTCTAACAAACGCTATTCAAATTTTGGAGGTAAAATTACTACGGCTTACAAGGGCAAGTCACCACTGATTTTAGTAATATTGTAAACCTTCATCGAGCAAAGGGACTAAAAGCGCTTCTCAAATAATTAAATTGCATGGATTTATAACTTTTGTCTATTTATTTTCTATTAAAAATGTGTATTTTCTTTCTCTAAAAATTCGTTTTCGAAACTGTCCATTGAAAATAAATTTAAAGTTTATTTTTAAAACTCGAATAATTATTTTATAATTTTATTATTCTTAAGTTATAACTTTAATTATGTTTGCTTGTTTCGTTAGCTTTGAAAAGGAAATACACTTATGATAAAAACATCGCCGAAACGTCGAACCAGAAAAGTGAATGAAAAAATGACTGTTTATTGTCACGTATAACAACTCAATGTTAGTATATTGGGGGTTAATAATGTTTCGAATTTATTTAATTGCTTAAAATGTCAAATTATTCATAATATTCTAATATTTCCCAATGTAAAAAACTGTACATTTACGGACAGCAATTCCGAAAACAAATTTTAAATAAAAGAAAATGCACATTTTTAAACGCGCTCTGTCCCTTTGCTCAATGAAGGTTCATACCGAGGCTTACCCACACACACAATATTACTGAAATCATTGACAACCATGTCGTGACCCGCTTTGTTCCAGTCAACTCGTCGTAAAAAAGCAAAAAAATCATTCGGTCTGTTTTGGAATTATTCCCGTAAAAATACACGTTTCTATGGAACTACCGACAACCTTTCTCTTAACGAACACAGATACTATTGTTCGGAATACGAAAATCAATATGAATGCACGTTTTATTTAATAATTATCCCGTTCAATTTACGAACCGATTTAAATTTCGCGCGGATTCTGAAGTTCTTTTGACGCTCGCGGGGTGGCATCTGTGTTACAATTTTTGTAAATCATTTACGATCAGTGCTTCAAAAATGCGTCCAGAACATAATAGTAAATCTAATAGCGGAGATAAATGCTTCCATTCCATTCAATTATATAAAACCTGGTTACAAAAAACAGTCAACAATTCCTCTACCATCGCATAGTGGTTCGGATCACCTTTTTAGCGCAAATTACTTGCACGTTGTTTAAATAACTGTAATCGTTCAAATTAAAAAAAGCAAACAATAAATTTTATATTAAGTTTAATTTTTTGATTAAAATCTAAAAATAATTATACGTATAACAATAATTGATTTAAAACATCTATCATTCTCTGACAAATAAGGTTTTAATTTTGATCCGTTTATCTTTAAAATCAGTTCAAGATTGCGGAAAAACATTCTCGTCGTATTACCATCATTAGTGAAACCCAGTGGCGTAGCGAGGGGGTGCAAGGGGGTGTATCATGCACCGAGCGCCACTCGCAGAGGGGCGCCCAAATGGTCTCCCAGACAAACTATATGTGTTTCTGGAGGGAGAGAGGGGCGCCAATAAAGTGTCGGGCGCCAGTTATGTTCGCTACGCCACTGGTGAAACCTTAACCAGATTTTGTGATTGGTCTACCAGAATTGTAACTTTCTGATTGTTTCAGACTTTTTCTTTGAACCAGTTTTATCATTTCCTTTCGTTTGGCATTATATCCAATCTGTAACTGATACGCAGCAAACATTCTAAGAATACCATTCAAGTATGGAGGTCGGAAAACCAGTTATCATTTTCAATTTCTAGCTTTGTTTTTTTTTTTTTTTTTGGTAAATAATTTTAAAATTATTAATTTTTTTTGATTTTACTTTACATATATAACAAGTTTGAGTAAGAAACCGTATTTGTTACTGTGTTATATATTTTTCCATCGACCATTGTTATTTATTATTAAATCGTATTCTAACTATAACACTATTTGTTTATTTATAATGTGTTACGGTTCGAAATTTGATCCAGAATCATTGGCGTGTCCGGGATTTTAAGAGTATGGGTGCTGCTCGATGCAGATTCGGGAATTTTGAGTAATGTGCCTTACTACTTGATATATGTCAGTCATTGGGGATGATGCACTGTATCCTCGGAGAGTTTGATCGAAATGTCATATCATTCCCTCGTAAGGCACGCACCTCCTGTGGTTTTTTAGAGGTCAGCTACCTTTGAATTATTATATTTCTTTTTTTAAGCGTAGTACTCAAATTCAGAAACAAGCAATAGAAACAGTAGCTAAAAATTGTCTTTCCGCATGGAATGTAGCCACGTACGGAAACCGGAATATGGAAATTCAAAATATACGCCGTCTGTTGCCTACCTGGCTGATAAAAATGGTGCTGGAGAATGTTGTGTGTATAAATTGAATATTCATTCTCCATTTTCGATTATATGGAGTGAAATAACGCAGGAGACGAATTTGGGCGAGAAAGATAGTTCGAATAGATCAAGATTAGGGGAGATCAAATACTTTCGAATCCAAATTATAACTATATTCTTACGAAAACCTTTTGATGTATATTTGACAAGTTATTATTTAATCTCACAAATATAGAACAAACCACATTTTCTAGGTACTCCGATCACCATAGTTCAAATGCTATTCTCCCACGTGACATTTAAGACGTCGTTACTAAGCGGCCTTCCCGTTGGTGTGATTTATTACCGTTCCGCTTTCCGCGAGGCAAGAGTTGAAAATTTTCAAATTTGTAATTCTGTCGACTTCGACGGTAAAAGTGACGTCATTTTACGTTCCGGTCGACGATTTTCGTCGTTCGTTTCCGCATGTCAGTACAAGGCTTCCGTAACCTAATTGAAACGGAACGTAAAAAAAAATGCTAAACAATTATTTTCATTTTTTTAGATGAAAGACGACGCACGGTAACACCGAATATCGAGGATATTTCTAAATATTTACGTACAAAAGAAATTGACACTATTCGAAACTCTCTCTCTTCTTTCAGCCTATCGGTTCGGTTACACTTACCGAAACATAAAATGGAGACAGAAATCGTTCCGTGGAGTAATATAGATCTTTCTAGGCGAAAGAAGTTTACATTTTCTTACAAGAACGTTCTTAAAATTTTCTTAAGGCAGTATAAAATAACTGTTAAGCTTTGGCAGTCCTCGTAGAAGAAATGTTTCTGTCGCGCATGCAAAATTAAGATATTTGATTGGAGGAATCTAAGAGAAGGAACTTCCATCGAGGACTGCGACACTGCATTCGACAAATAAGAAATACGTAACCAAAAATTATATCAAAAACGATAAATGACGAAAAATACATAGTCGATAAACACGTCAGTATTTAATCGTTATCATTAATACATTTGCCTTAATCGAAATTGTTTCATTAACTATCATCAATAAGTGTATTCGTTTTGGGAGAAATCATTGAAATAAATACCAAACGATACTCCAAATAAACATTGATTTCCAATGTTTCTTTCGAGTATGCACCCCCAGCGCATTCGAAGACTGATTCTAGTCCACCACGGACGTAGAGTTCCTAAACTTACAAACCGATAAATAAATCATTTATCAGGAAAAAAGGGAAATAAATGAAACTAACGCGAAAACTTTCTTCTTCACTTTCTCTGAAAATAGTCTTAAAGCACCAATGACTATTCACTTGTCAAGACGTATTAGAAATAAAACGTAATGTAATAGTTTATTTCTTCTTGACAATAAAAATTATTATTATTATTATTTTCGATAGTCGATAATTTTTTTTTTCTGTCGTAACGTCGTGTTTATAGCATTTCTTTTGTTTACAACCTCGCCGACATCTAACTTTCTCAGTTTTAACACTTCCGCTTCATTGCAGACTCCATCGGTGGCCGAGAATAATAAAACCACCGAACACCGGTGTCGGGGTTGTTCCCGGGTATTATTCTCGTGTATTGGCATCTACTGCATTCGACTTACAATTATACCCAATCTGTAACTGATACGCAGCAAACATACTAAAAATACCATTCAAGTATGGAGCCAGTTTTCCCATGGAAAATCTCACATCTTAGCAGATCGCCCTCGTGTTGCATTGCCTTATCCTATCAAACCCAACCAAAATCACTGCAATTGTACTGCAATAAATAACTGAAAGTTCTGTCCGTTTTGTAAGAATGAAAACAAATATATAACAGTTTAAAGCTAGTAAATTTTATATGATTATGGTAAGCTTTTTATAATGAGATACTTGTGTAATGTAGAGCGACGTTTCTCAACCTCGAATAAATATAGAGACATGAAAATCGGTATCGTTCTCGACCCGATGAAATCTTTGTCTCGTTCGAAAGAGCGGGAGGTTTTCCTTCGTCTCGTTTAATTTCGAAATTAATGGAAATATTTTTCAGAATTTACATTTTCTCCCATTTGGAATAGCTTCTGTAAGTAGTATACTATTCTCTCGACATCCGGTCGTACACAGCAAAATTTTCTTCTGACGCAATTTTCCTTTTGAGTATAGAAAAATTTAAATTTTTAAACAAGTTTGCGTATTTTTGACACGTTAGAAAAACATCAATTTGGTAAAAAAAAACAGAGGGAACTCGAATTTGGGGATAAAAAAATTGAGGCTTTTAAATTCACTTTTTACTTCCAATCGTAATACTGTATGCTTAAAGAAAGCTCGTTACTGTTCGATTAAGGGGCGACACATTCGTTGTCACTCGATTTCTTAAATTCTCGTCGAGAGACTCCCATCCGAACTTGGATAAAAACCTAGATTTTGAATATTCTTCAAAACAGTTCGATGCAATCTAAGTTGTTGCGGTATTTCATCTTCGATTTGATAAAGATCTGTTTCTAGTGTAGCTTGTAACAAGTCAGTATCAATCCCCTAAGGTCTTCCACTATGTGGTATATCGAGATTAAAATCTTTCTGAAAAGATCCGCGCAAATAAATATTCGAACCAACAGCGGCACGAGTCTTCACCATAAACATCGTTTACGTTTCGATTGATTTAAGCAGTCCTATTATTGTTATTATTTTCTAAATTCACCAAGCAATAGCGAGGTTGAGGCCGAAGTTTTAAACGCGAAAACGTGTACGTCGGACGTTCGGCGCCGCTTTCCTGTAAGCCTGGAAATTTGGCAAAGGCCTTTGGAATGTCGAGCATGATTCCACTGACTTTCCAAACACCATTGTCAAACTTCTAGGCTCGAAGTGGGACGCGGCTTCTAGGCTCGAAGGATAGGAGTCCGCCGTACAGGAAAGCGGCACCGAACGTCCGACGTACACGTTTTCGCGTTTGAAACTTCGGCTTCAACCTCTCTAATGTGTCGAAGATAAAATTTATCCACTTCTTCATCGACGCCGTATTTAAACCGCATGCGTTAGAAAAATGAATACGACGTATTAACTCTAATATACTTCTAAAGAACTGTAAGTCGTTCTTTACGGAAATTCTTGCCGGTTCGACAGGCGCGCCACCTATCCGAATCAACGCGACGCTCCGTTACCGACTCGAATTTTGAAAGATAAGAAACTACGAAGACGAGAAAAAGAATTAATATAATTAATGGTGTTTCTTCCAACCTACCATCAAAAATTAAACGGAAGAAGATCGATCCCGGCATCCGAAACGAATCGTCGGTCGAAGCCGCGTCCCACTTCGTTTTTCGAGGAAAAGAGACGTTTTACTCCCTCCGAAGGAATTCTTCCTGGTAGACGTCACAGAAGAACAATTCCGAAAACGCGAACTCGTTCCCCAGATAATTCTCGCCCGAATAATGTCCATTCCGAATATTTTTCCGTCGGAGGAAATTCTCTATTTCGAGTTAATTTCATTACTTCTACGTCTAAAATATGACACGGGTTCGGTCCATTCCGAGATCCACGTCCATTTCCGATGCCAATCTTGGAAAATAATTAGTTAACTGCGGAGTTAAAAACGTTTCGGAGTTTAAATGAGGAATACTTTTGAAAAGAGAACGGCTAAAATGTTCCTTCATTAAATTAAAGGGGGTGATAAAAGCTGTAATAGAAGTAGAAGTGAAACGACCGCGTTCCCGAACTACCTGTTGATATTTTTCCATATTATTTTAATATTAACTACTTGATTCGCACGGAAAGCGGCTCTCGCCATCGCGTCGTCCAAGACAGACAAGCAATATCGCCCGGGAAATTGACAACAGAGGAGAATAAGCATACCCGTCGAATACTTCTAAAAGGACGAGCCAAAAGATGACAGAATGCGCAGTCGCCAAAGCGGACCATCGTCGATCGAAAGAGGACGCTTCAAATGCTGTCTTTACGTATGCGAAGGATAACAATTTCTTGTCGAATTTTCTTAGCGGTCGGAGGTGAAAAAGTCGAAACGCCGGTAGCAATATCGAGCAAAATTTACTACCGCCTCGGGTCTCGTTCGGACGCGCCGTCGGCGCGCGACTCGCCCGGAAATGGCTGCGGTCGTCGCGCTCCTACGGGACGCCACGCCCACTTCCGGTCGATCTCCGACGACGGCTGACGACGATCGATCGATCGATCCGATCGTCCGCCGTCCCGCCTCGGAACTAGACCGAATCCGAAAATCCGAATCACCAGAAGATGATGATTTGGATTCGGATCCGGACGACGAACGGCACCACCGGACTTGCCAGGGACGAAAACGGACGAAGACTGTCCGGCCGCGGCGCGCGCTGCCCGAAACCGGATGGCCGGGTTTTCTTGGGAACGAAGAAAAACCCCCGAAACGCCAAACGTCTTTCCGCCGTTGGCCACTCTTCTTTCGGCCGACTCGAGAAACGCGCGGCCCGGCCGACAGTCGAGACGGCCGCGAAGGTCGAGAGGCCCGACAAGGAAAGGGCCCGGGGCCGAGGCATACCTGAGTCCGAGCGTCGGAGTCCATGGAGAGCAATCCGAAGCACAGGGTCCTCATGCGGTCCGTCTTTTCGGCACCCGGACTGGGCAGCGGGCGTCCGCACGGCGCACGTGGAATCTCCGTCCGAAGCGGCCGAGATTGCGCAGGGGCTCTGGCACGCGGCCCCGCATACCTGGCCGGCTACGGCCCGGGGCCACGGGGTAGAGGTGCGCCGGCATACCTGTGGCTGCCAGGGCTCTGGAAGGGACGTCGCGCCGGTCGACTCCGGCTCTCTGGCCGCGGAGGGCTCTTCCGGGCGTCCGTCCCGTTCCGTCTCCACTCTCCCCGGACTCTGAGAATCGGAGAGCCCTTTACGGACCGGAAGGGACGAGAAGTGACGCCACCGCGCCGCCTCCGTTGTTCGGACGCGTGGCCAGAGCATTCGCCGTCCGGCCAAGCCGCCGAGGCGACATTCGACGCAAATTCGTCCATGTCGTCGCCGGAAGGAGGCGCCCGGATCGTTCGAAGGAATTCGCTTAATGGCGGTTAAACGATGTAGTTACGTGCTTCCCGTGTCGGCGGCCTACTGGCGCCATCTGTCGAGCGACGGAGAAAATGAAAAGGCCAAAAATGAAAAGGCTTAAAATCATTTACTTACTTATTACTTTTAAGAAACTATAATTTTTAGCTTAGGAAAAAATTAAATTATTTTTCCTACATTCAAACATTGAAGGAAAATATATTTCCACGTACTTTCGGATTACCGTTGAATTCTCTTCAACGAAAATCCGAAAATACGCTTGATACTTTTTCGAAGGATCCGAGAAGACGGAGAAGAAAGCGACGATACGTTAAAGACAGCAGTCTGCCACCCCGGAAAAGGTGCGCATTCGAATTCCGGTCTACTCGAAAAATTTCCTACCCGTTTGGCTCGCCCCACTAGGGCCTAGCCGAATCCACGATAAGGAAGAAAAATGCTCTTTTAGCACTCGCAGTAGAGTTAAAAGGGGGGAACTAGGAATGTGGCGACCAGCATCGCTACGCAATGTTAAACTAAACCGACGATAACGTATTAACAGTGGCGAAAGTAACGTAACGCGCTTTTTAGCGTTACGAAATCCAATGGGTGGTGAACGGTCGGGCGGTTTCGAAAACGCGAGAGGTTTCGTAACGATCGCGGGGTGGAGGGAAAAACTTCGGTAAAGGGTAAACCTTATTTTTCTCTTCGTTATAATCCGTCGATCCGACCGGCGATTAGCTGGATCTTTTTCTTTTTGAAAGAATCAAGCGTATAACCGCGTTAAGCTATAAGTTATTTATCAATAGCTTACTTATCCTTAACCGACGGGCAATTCGAAGTCAGTCGATTTGACGATTTCGAATATTAATTTTTAGTTCATTCCTGGAAAGTTACGTCGGGACGAAATCGTCCAGTCGAATAGGCACTTTAACTTTACGATAAGAATTTTCGTGAAATGAGGACCGGAGAGGAAAAGTTTCGATTTTTGATTCTCTCGGTCGACATTGACTAAAATTAGCCAAACCGACTTAAAACCGCCATCGAATTTTCTTAATTCGTCCGGTTATCGCGTGGTAAGACGAAGGCAGAAAAATATTTTTCCCCTTTGAAAAGAAAACTCGTTCTTTTCCGCGTAGCAGAGTAGCAAAACCTCTAAACGCTGGTCGTGGGTTCGCACCATACCAACGGCTGGCCAAAACCGCCGAACATTGGTTCGTTCCTTTTGATTTCTTCACACGGGCACGACGTGATTCGGGTTTAGATTCGCTTTGCCCAGCTTAGCCAGCACCAGAAATGAGGTCGCTAAGAGAAAATCGCTAGGGAAAAACAAAGACGGAACAAAACCACGTCGACACGTTTCGAAGACCTTTTCACGCCTATCACAGGTTCGACTAATCCCGTAATCGGAGCCGGCGTTACCGTATGGGAAAACTGGGCATTTGCCCGGAACGAAAAATTTTCATAAATTTCGGACGTATTATTATTTTTATTTTTATTTATGTTACACGGCGCGAGTTGAATATTGATTTACGGAGCAAGGTATGGCATTTCAAAACAAATTTTTTTTTCATTTTAGGTTCGGGGATAAGGGCGTCAAATGCCTGTCTTGCCCCGGGCTGCATAAACTCTAGCGCCGGATCTGCCCATAATGGGACAGCGAGGGGTAAGAGTTAGCGACCCACATATTCCAGTCAAATCACCCATGAAAAGTTTTGAAAATCCAACCTAATTGGGTTCCCTAAATGGCAGGTCCACATCTTCGTTACTTGGGCCCGAAGTAGGCGTTAAAAATAAACTTGTCGACCGCCATTTTATTCTATTGATTGGTGTTCGAGTTCACTTTCGATTGCCCGTTTGTTTCTCAGTCCTCATTTTGCGAAACGATAGCGAGAATCGAATTCTATTAATGAAACATTACTTTCTCATTCCGCTTTGGCTTTCTCCACGTACGTCAGCGAAAACTAAGCAAAAGGAGAAGAGAATGCCGTAAATGCGCGAAAATTCCTTCGAAATGAGAAACCGAGTGAGGGCTTTCTCGTCCCAGATGAGAGGTCCGAGTAATTTCCGGTTAAAAATTTAGAAAAAGAAAAAAAATCGCTCGGACCATTCCGAAGACAAAACAAAACAGAGAAACTTTTCGCATTTCGCTGCCGCCGAGTCTTTCCGTTTCCGCCCGATACTTTTATGGGTCGGTCGCTACTCCGTTTTTTGTCTCTCCCGAAGAGAACGTCGCTTGGACCGAAACGAAAACTTTGGCGTTAGAAAAGCGACGGTACCTTGAGTATCCTGGCTCTGACTCGAATTCCCGAACGTTTATCCTTTTTGGTCCTCCTCGAGCGCAGGTCGTCGAGCACCGCGGCCGGCGACATCTTCGATGGTTTGCGGAGATCCGCCCTCTGTTCGGCCGTCTTCTTCGCCGCGTAATCTGACCCCGAGAGGGCGGCGGGCCGCTCGCGCCGTATCCGTGACGTCGCTTCGATAATATGCGAAATTCGATACTCTGGTATCGACGCCAGATTCCCGTTAGCCTTTGCGATCTCGAACCCGAACGACAGTCGAATCGAGTATTGTCCGCCACGCCGCCAACTCGGACGCGTGACGGAGCGATTCTTCGGTCCCGGAAGGGTTGCCGTTAGGATCGGCGTCGTTAACGCGTGGCGGTGTCGCGTTTCTGCCGAGGGTGGCGTAGTGCCCGGTACCGACCGGTACCGAATCGACGACTCGGCCCGTTACATCCGTTCTAAATTCGATACGGTCTCTCGGAACCAACCAAAGTAATAAATGAATTTCTTCCGGTTAATAATTTCTTCTATTTATAACTAATTGATTAATTAACTTTTAAAACGAAATTATAAAACCCCAATATAGAAAACATACAGAACCTCTCATTTCCGCCGGAAGAGATCGATGGTGCGGGACGATAAAATCGTAGCCTTCGATCGGCTATAGATTTCGTTTTTATAGATTCTTGCCGGAAGTGGTACTCACCTGCGGATCGGAAGCGGTCCTGGGAAAGGAATGCGGTGACGGCACCGAGTGTCTCCACCTCTTGACCCGACCGTCCCATTCTTCCGCCGATAAAGGATCTCTGCGGAAGGAAAGATCGCCGAGTGAGGCCGGAGGTCGAAGGTCGTTTCCGGTGGATAAATACCCTACGGGTTTCGACGAAAGACTGTTTCGGTCTTTCTCTCGAGGTCGAACGATGGGTATTCTATCTCCGAGAGCGAGTTCTCTTCTTAAACTCTGCGCCGTGGCTCTGTCTTCGTTCAGAGAATCTGAAAAAATACAAAAAGTCAATCCCGCATCCGATCTCTTATTGATTCTTTTCGAAAATAGTAAAATGCCGCTTTTTATTTCTCCGTTTTTCGGGTGAATAGCTCCTAACGGGAATGCGCGGAAAACAGATTGAACCGGTTTTATTAATTTAATTATATTTATTGACAAAATTTATTTTAAATATTACACTGCACCAATAGTTGAAAGAAACGTCACAGCATAAATTAATGCTATTTCCATATCTCCTGAAGGCGTGGCAAAAAAACGAAAAAAAAATGGAACAAAAACAAAGATTGAATACAAACATTAACAAAAATAATTATAAATTGAACTTTAAAATACACCAATGGAGGAATTCCATTTCCATCAAATCACATACCGCGATATGATATCATATCATATATCTCCGTAAATATTCGTAGTAATTAGCTTCAGACTTATCCTTCGGGAAGTAATATTAAACCACTTTCCTCCCCTTGATGGTGAAATGCGATATCTAGGCCCACTCCCAAAAAAACACTTGAAAATTTCAAGATCCCATTTTTGAAAAGATCTGAACTACAACTATTCCGTTTTTACTAATTTTTCCTAATCTGGAGGATCTAATCCATTGATGTCTGGTCCAATCCTTCTCCTCTCACTCTTCATTTACAAATATAGTATTTCTCTGACTTCATGCATAATTAATTTTATATTAAAAATTATATTATTATTATTACTATCATCCAGAGTCGAATAGTTCTTAAATTTTTCAAATAAAAAAAAACAGAATTTTATTTTCCATACTCCGATGTTGGCATTGATATTTCAGCGGAAGATTTTTTTTTAAATCATCGTACATTTCTGTACAGCTCACTTGCTGGATAAAGAGGATAAAAGTACTGTATAGTAAAACGCCAGTTATCTGAATTAATAATCTATGTGTTAACACAGATAAGGTAAATTTTTGTTTAGATAATAAGAATAAGCATGTAAACGTTTATCTATCAATTGGAAATCAAAGTAAACAAGAAAATTAGTCAAGTCAATAATATATAATGCCTAGGTACAATGCTTAGATGATAAATTTCGAGGGAATCTGCATGTGAATAACCTTATATTAGCGTTAGGTATTCACAAGTATAATAAAAAGGATATATTTTAAACTTCAAATTGATCAAACTCTGAAAAAGTCCGACTGGCCAAAGAGTAGCATTTAAATAAATAAATAAAATAAAATATATGGATCTCGAGCCATCCGCAATATGCGGATAATTAGATTTTGTTTAAAATAATTACCCTTTTCTATCCAAACACCTCGTTATGTACAGTACGTTTGTACTTAATTACGTGCAAATAAAATATTAAATGTGGAAACGTACCTAAAAATAAATGTAATTTATTTTCTACATTTAGAAAAAAATTATTTTTTTTTATGCCTATACATACATGTCTATTTATTTTTAATAAAATTGGATGGCAAACCAGTTAATTAGTTTTACTGTATTACAAGTAGCTGTTTTACTTAACACAGATCATGCATTGATGTTGCAAGAAAGTCGGCTAATTTAATTGACTAACTGTAAAAAATCAATATACAGTAAAACCCCACTAAGTCGAACACCCGTAGTGAAGAACCAGTGTCCAAGTTAGTGGGGTGCCCAGGTTAGAGAGGTGAGCGTTCCTGCAGATATGCACTACACACCTACATGAAAACCACGTTTACTGCACCTGTGTTTTGCTGAATATAATGATCGAAAATGCATGTAAATATAATATTGTACATGTTACAGAATTCAACAAAGTATCATCAAACCAACTTGTAAGGTATGAGTTGTAATGTCTTGTCTACATATAATACAGTATTAATTATGCTAATATGACTTTTCATAGAAACACGCTGATACGCTTTAGTAAAGTACATTATTTAAGATAAATTATCTGGAAAAACAACCTGCTTTGATTCTGCAATCAATAGAAACATACTTATTTATACAGTAAACACGTTGTGTTTATTTTTTTTGCCGAATAATACTGTTACACGAGATTGATAAATATGTGTCAGTCTTGGACTTTCTCAGTTCCTTTTATATTTCTCCTCTAATCTCAAGCACCTTCTTCACAACATCAGTTTGACAATGTGTAAATGCATAACGTTCAAGTTCTGTATTATGTACAGTACGAGAGCAGACTGATCTGGTGTTTTCTGTTCCTCTATTTTCGATGCCTTCCACATCATCCGATGCATTATTTAATGCAACATTATCATTTCCACATGATTTTGCAACAATATTTTTAAGAATACTCTCCGAATCACCATGAAATACTATGAATCTCTAACACATCATTGATATATTAGATTTTTAGATTTTATAGGTTAAGTGATCTTTACTGTAATAAACTTCATACCTTCTGTGATCAACTATGCATGTGAACAACTGCATGGATATCACGATCTTATTCTTTAACCCTCTTTTCTCCAAATCCCCTCCCTTTACAATAACAATCACCACATGCCATCTGTGGGCCAAGCAAACACGCTTTAATCCGTCATTTGCTGTCATTTAGTGTCCAACTTGCAACCACAAAGAGTGGTTTAACGTAGACAAATGTAAACATATGACAGTGGAAATAAGGTGTCCAGTTTAGGGACGTTGTAATACATTATAATGCATGTAATTTTGTCCGGTGCAACCAAGTTAGTGGGATGTTCAGGTTAGAGAGGTGTCCAACTTTTGAAGTTTTACTATATTATTAAATGCAGTGTATAATTTTTAAAAAGTTTTCCCAAATTCATTTATGTTATTAAAATAATTATAACCACTTGTTTTTTTTTATGTTACCCATTCCTCCCCGACGTGGTCTTTTCTTATATCCCTAATGGAGACACGTGATTTACGAATGAATAATTCCACTCTTTGCGCTCGTTCGTTGTTTTTCTTTTTGTAAACATCTGAAAAGGACTCGTGTTAATTTTTAAATAATAAAAAAAATATTTCTTTATATAGCTAACAGATGGCGCACTTATTAATTCGTCAGCCAACTGTTAACAGGTGGTGTTGCTCACCCATGTGCGAACAACATCTTCGAAAAAGGAATAACGATGGACACGTTAGTATCACTTAAGACATCGTCCGGGAACTAACATAACCGAAAGAATCTCTGACTGTAAAGGTAACTTAAAACCCATTTTTCCATAAAAATAATTTTAATATTAGATTCGACTTTTTTTTCAGAGGGTTTCGCATTGACATTGTAACGCATAATTTTTTTTTACATTTAAAATAATAGAAAAGGGGCTCCCGGTTATAACTTGTTTTTCGGCAACGAATTACGGACGTTAGGCGGGAAATCACATAAATGTGATGAAGAAAGGGCCTAAAATAAATTACAGAAAGATTTTTTCGTATAATTTATTCATAAAACATCATATAAATTAGAATCAATTACTGGAGTTTCGCGTTTAGGTATATTACAAACAAAAAGGGAAAAATATAATACGTACAGTAGTATATAATAGCTTTTAATACTCTTAAATTATACATTTATACCGGCTATTTATGGTTTTGAATGGCTTATTTATACCTGTTTTATTTTCGGTAGAATGGATTTCCGAATTTTTATACCAGAATAGTTGTCCAATAGTTAATCTTTTCGGAAGTATCTGTCTTCGACTCAAACTATTATAAAAAACGTCTGTAATTACTACGTACTTGTTTACAATTCCAATGAATCCAGTTTTAACTAGATGATTGATGTGAAAAGACTAGTTTCTTTTATATTACAGATAAAGATATTTTATATTATTTGTTGTCCATTCTTTTTAATATTCTACGTATCATGGAATGTCCTCGATATTTCACTTCGTATTTTTGTTGGCAGAAAACGATAAAAATGATTTTATCCGTGTTAACTCGAAGTTTATTAAATTTTAAATTAAGAATTAGATTTTATTCATTTCGGTACCTTTAATTTTACCAGAATTAGTCAAGGATATATCGCTGGCATAAACGATTGCGGGCCGATATAACCTTATAATATGAAACGTTAATGTAATTATTGGTATAAATTACAAGTAAAGCCTAATTAGTTGTATTTTAATTCATATTTCAAACATAAAATCATTCTATCATATTTATTCGGAAGATGTTCAATTTTCTCGATAATATATCCTGATTTATTACTTAATAGGTTAAATCCAATTTTGAATATTATCTAAATTAACAACAGTAATAAACTGAAACAATAAAAGAATTCAAAACTAAAGTTCCACTCAATCTTAAAAATATACACTCTTTGATAAAGAAGTTACGAACCAAGGAGGAGGTATTGGAATCGAATGAAACTTTATTAGACCAGGTAAGCCAAAAAAGTATGGTAACTCGATGAAGACATTTTTGGAAAGCTCTAGCACTGTACAGTCGGGCATTATCTGGCTGAAAAATTGGTGTTTGCAGCCCCGCCGTGAAAAGCAATACATGAAGGTGCAGGATTTTCTTGAACGTACCACCGCTGTGCAGTCAATGATCGACTATAATACGAAATGGTTTCTCGGACAAGCACACCAGCAGTGGGAGCAGTGTGGCGCTGGACAGTTCGGAGTAAAGGCAGGATTGAACACTCGCGAATGATCTTCCACACTCACGCATGATCGTCCGTTTTCCGAACAGAATCGGGATTGGTCGCTAAAGACAAAACGCTACCAATCCGTAGACCTCCGTGCTATTCTATCGTGACAACACCGCAACCGAATCCAACGATGTTAGCACTGATGTACTTCCTGGGAGCTTCCTTGATGCTCCCAAGAGCCTCTTCGTAATGAAAAAATTAATAAAAATGCTAGATATAGAAAGGATGGTGACAAAGACGTCGTTACAGCTGTCCGTGATTGTTTCACGATCGGACGACCGTCTCTCCTGGTCTGTTTGGGGTGTCCAGAGCTTGCTCGCAGTGTGTGTGCCCCGACGTATCTATTGCCTCAACACCTCTTCAGTCAGATCAAATGGCGTGCAGTTCGGCAAAATGGCCATCCTACTTCCTTCCGCACGATGATGAGGCCTTTCTCAAACTCTGCCAGCTGCACATAATTTTTTTGAATGCATCGTACAGGCATATCTGGCATTCGAAGAACTCCAAACAGCAAGTTCAGATTACGGCGACCTTTTAAATCAAAATATGTTATGTACGTACTGTACGCTATTTGAAATCCGCCGTTAAATATTCGAAGAGAGAAAGAAGTAGCCTATTTATAGCACTTCCGTGCGATGTTAGACTTATATGATTGGTAAAATATACATCACTGTCTTAAATGAAACTGATTAGCTACGTGCGACATATTTTATGCTTATTTTTGGCGCTCTTTCGAAGACATCAATTTGGCAATGGCAACAGAATCGTCCGATTGTGTGGGTGCGTATAAACTACAGTAGAATCTGATTATTGTAGACACCGAGATATCATCAGTCATTTAAGGTCTGTTGCACGAATTACCGTTTAAACTACGTTTTCTGTAGGATAAGTTTAACCTCGTTGCTAATCAAAAGAATAAGCTACTGTTCATTGCTCAAATTACTTTAGGTCTATTCGTTTCATGTAAAAAGTCTATACTTTGACATCCAGTTAACATCAGTACACTAACTCTTAAGTTGTTCGAATCGTCAGTCTAGTGTCTCAATGGCTGCGTTCAGCAAACTCAACAGTCCCGGAGCTGTTGAGTATTTTTTTACTGAACGCCCCTATACAGTAGCGCTGTTTCGGAACATGTTTGGTGTTTTGACGTCACATTTAGTAGAGTCATTTACGTTACTTATCGCTAGCTGAAACTGACCAATAATGACTGCTTCCTGTTCCAACGCATGCGTCACTCATCGTAACTACGTAACAGTTATCAATTGAAATATCTTTGCTCAATTACAACTGTTGACTGCTGAACGCAGCCAATGTATACCTGGGATTTACAGTCACCTGGGCTACCGATAACTGGGCGCTGGACATTTGGGCAACAAAATATGAGATCAATAATATACAAAATCTAAAAATTTTTTTATTGTTTTATTTATTAAAATAATCATTCTTTTCTATTGATCTACTTTCCGGTAAATTTAAATGATATTGTTTAATAAACGAGTTAAAAGAACGATTTTGTAATTAACAAACATATTTATATATATTAATACTTTAATTTTTATTTATTTATTTTTACAAGTGAATAGAAAAGTCTCGAAGGAGAGTTGATATCTACCCTCCAAAATTAACAAATATACATAAAACAAAGACAACAATTACTAACTACATAAACTTACATAAAATTAAAAATACATTACAATAAGTACAATATACGTTAGAACAAAAAAGTATAAAAGTTGTTTTCGAAGAACTGCTTTTCTTTGATCCGCTTTGTTAATCGCTTCTGGTACACAATAGAGAGGTTGCGACCGAAGTTGTCATCTCTAAAACGTGAACGTCGAACGTTGAGCGCCGCCATCTTGTAAACCTAGAAGTTTGACAAATGGGGTTTGGAACGTCGAGCATGATTCCAACGACGTTCCAAACCCCATTTGTCAAACTTCTAGGTTTACAAGATGGCGGCGCTCAACGTTCGACGTTCACGTTTTAGAGATGACAACTTCGGTCGCAACCTCTCTAATAAATAACGATGTTGATGCTACGTACGTTGTTCCAAAACATTTCCTTTTCCTAAGTTTGAAATAACTCGTAACTCATAGTTCATAACTAATAAAAATCGTACATTGTCTTAACCATATTTATGTATATTTTAACAATATTTACACAAAACAATGAAATTAATTAATTAATTTAAAATATCCGCCAAATTGTATGCTTGCTAAGCGTGAAAAATTTTTTTAAGTTTCTGTTGCCCTAATGATGGTCGTCCATTGTAAATCGCAGAGTTATCGTGTACCCGATTCCCAAAGGGGTCGAGATAGACCAATTGGGGATCAATAAAAATTTAAAAAGAGGTCGATGGAACTCAAGGGATCAAATCGGGTCAGTGGAAAAATCAGATACTTACTTTTACAGAAATTTTCAGATAATTTTTAAATAAGAATAATAACCCATCTTATCAAAACCAGGTAAACAAGATGGAAGAGCGAAAATGAATAAGAGATAGCGTGAAATGGATTGGAGTGTAGAAAACTTCTGGAATGGATACCTCATTTAAATGGAAGAAAAATAACAGTATGAGTCCGAGAATAACTAATTTTTCTTCTGTATATAAAACCTCAGGAATCCATGTCCGAAGTTTTGTCCCATATTTTTGAATTACCCTCTGCCTCTGGCATTTTATCAACGCGTCACTCCGTGTTGATAACGCTCAATGTTGCAACACCAACGTTTTGATCTCCTCTAATGTTATCCTCGAAGACATCAATCGTGCGGGGTTTGTTACAGTACTCTCTTCCTTAAGTTAACCACACGAAAAGAAGTGAAAGATCGGGCGACCGATCATGGAGATGACAGCCTAAAAAACTCTGTATTTTCGCCATTGGCTCATGTGATGTGTGAAAGTTGCTCCGTCTTAATGGAAGTCAAGTTGTTCAACGAATTCTGTGAAAAATTCGCACGTATGCAACGGTGTTCAGTGTTTCTCTAAAGAACAAGGAACCGAGTCGTACCACTACTGCCACCTAGCGGCCACGCCAGTACTCGATGTGTTTTCAACATAAGCAAAAAAAAACGCATTCTGAAACTCTCATCAATTTCCAATCATTCATTTAAGATTTATAACAAAAAAAAAATTGGGTTCGGTCCTATATGAATCACCCTATATTTATGTATTGTCACTCTTAGACGCTAGAGAAAAGAGTTTGACCGATATAAATGACTACGTAATAATTGTTCGAAAATCACGTAGGAGATACAAGTACCAATAATTCGTTCATGAAATTTAACGAAGAAACTCGTTTTCCTTTAATGAGATTTAAGCGATACTTTAAGAATGTGTATATACAATATACCTACCTATATACATGTGACGTCATAGCGTAAAACGATAAATCCATCGATAGAAGAATGAAGAAAATTGAAGTCCATATTGTATTCCCGGAATAGAAGCTTTATAAAGATATCAAATCTATCGGTAGTTGAAATGAAAATTAAATTTTCAGACGCTTTGTCATTTCGATAAATTATAAAATTTAATAAAATACTTTAACCCAAATTTTTGTAATGCTTTTCTGTTAAAAACAACAGTTAACTTGCATACCAGAGTTTAAGGTAATTCCAAAAGCGCAGTAGCAACGTTTTAAAATGAGCCCAGTAATTTATTATTCTCGCGAGTTTTATTATCTATCGCTTCCCGGCTTTTTCGATGAATACATTTTAGCTGTATTAAAACTTAATTATTTAAATATAATTAATAATAATACAAATATTATATAAATTAACGTATATAATGTTTAGAGAACTCTACAGCATCATATCGTTTACAGCCCCTACTTCAGAGATGGTTAACTTTTTCGAATCTGTGCTTGCAAAAGTTGCAGAGTTGAAACAACTACTGTGTTTTTAAAATATATAAAGTAAATATAAGCTACTCTAATTACAATAAATTTAAGAAAAACTGACTGAGAACAGATAAACCGAGCTCGATACAAAGCCAGAATTATAAATAAAGTTAAAATAAAATGAAAATACACAATAAAATAAACGAAACAGTATGATACATTATGTTCCTGGCAAATTCCTCCGACGTTTCGTGTTGAGCACGCGTGGCACAGATTCGCCACTTCTGCCCTAGATAAATTATACGAATGCGTCTAAGTGGCATAAGCGAGTCCATTTCATACGAAACGGACTGTCATTGAATTAATAGGTTTTCTTATAAGTTGCATTGCTTATTAGTTCGTTACTTAACTATTCATCGTTTAAACGTGCCCTATATTTAAGAAATCTAGCACCGATATGTACGAATCATCACAAAACATTCGAATTCCACGCAGAAATTTGTCTTCCATATTATTTGGTGAAATTGAAAATAAATATCAAATAAATTCTGAGGAATTTCCCACTTTTCGACAGGAAGCGTATAACTGAAAATGTAGAAAGAGGAAAAGTGTTTAAATTTCTTAAATCTGTTTCTAAGTTTACACTTGAAATTAATTGACGAGTGATCGATATTCATATTAAAAGCGAACAACATTTCGAAATTTTAAAAACCAGACGCGAATATACATTGAAACCCGAACGGGCAAAACATGTTTGACTTCGGGCGGAATTCGAATTCGCGACTGATGATGATGAGTAAACCCCTCAAACGCTGTCGGCGATTACCGCTCTGGAGTACCCGGGAACGAATCCGAACGGGTCGAAAAACTCCAGAAAATGTTCAGATGTAGTCCCTTTCCTCACCACCCGCTCACCTCTATGACCGAATCCATAATATACTTGATAAAAAAAGACCCGCTTACTTGTTAGTGCCCATAGATTAGAGAATTAAAAAAAAATCCTCAAACGCTCCGCATCTTCCGTACTGATCGAGTATCCAATACGAGGCGGCTAGGCTCTGCTTTTGCCCATTTCATACAAATTAGAGGTGTCACGAGCGCAAAAATAATGCCCGATCAAAAAAAAAGAAAAAAACACAAGGATTAGGTTTGGATTAGAACCAGACTTCCTGGCGATGCGGAAGAATCTCTCATCTCATTGGCTTTTATATGAGAACCAATATTTAATCGACGTTCATACATTTCATTTAATTCGAGACAGAATTTGCCAGTTTAAGTAAAACCTTAATTTATTTCGTGCGAAAAATATAAGTTAAATAATGGAAGAGTTACTTTATTCCAAAGTTACTCGTTCGTTTGATTTATTACCGCATTCGAAATAGAAAATAGTCATTCTATCAATAGCCAGTGTAATAATAAAATTTGTGTACATTTTGTAATCTATTATTTCTTCTTTTTTTACAATCAATGGCATTAACTATCAACCGATTAAGGAAATTGTAGAAGAGGAAAGAGCCTCGTTAGAACGGACGATATTTCCGTCACACGCCATATACGAAGCATAAAAATCATCAACGCGCAAACGTTTGTTACGTGTTTACTTGCTTCTAATTTGAAATCTCGGATCGTTATTGATAGAACGGCGAGATTTTCGAGTCCCAAATACGAAATTTTTGGCAGTTAAATACGTAGAGAAAGAAAATTTTCTTTTTTGAACATTTCCCTAGAAACATCGAAATATTCGGAGCGTCCAAGCGATACGTAAACATTTCGAATCGCTATTCCAAATTAACACGAACGTGGTCTATTTATTTTTGAGTTACGACGAGTTTGGTCTTCCGCATTTCGTAAAGGCTTACTAGGACAAAACCGAATTCTAATTTGTCTACCTATCGACCGGATAAAAGGTGGAGAATTCTCGTCCAAGGACAATATCGTTTCCTACGAGAACTATACTAGAAGTTTCTTAGCGACGCGTTGGAATGGGACGAAACTCTAAGCCACACTGCGAAAAAACAAATGCGGAACCGGTCACAACGCCACAATTTAAAGAAAAATTCCGGAAGAAGGGGAAAGCGTTTCCGTCGCCCGTCTAACTTTCTCGTCTTTTATAAAAGCCACGTTGGGCCAAAAACCGGTCCACGGGAGCGCAAGCGGGGAGAAAACTACTTCGACCCAAAAACAAAAGTCGGCCGCAAGACTAGACAATGGAACTCTTTTGTCCGCTTCGATCGCGGCTAAAGAGCTGCCATTAAAGTTTTCAAAAGACGATGTCTTTTGTCCGCCATGGATTCAATGGAGCCAAACGCTATTACAATTAATTAGCACTCTAATTACGACTTCGTTCCGTTATCACGTTCCGCTAATCGGTCCCGTGGCGCCATCTGTCGACGGCGACTCGGACTTAACTTTCGAAAACAAACTTTTTACCTGAGGACGCGGCGGCTAAAATTCGCAGAAATCGTAACGAAAACCTGCACGGCGATTAAATTACGAGAGATTTTGACCCTTCTCGTCGGTATTTCTTCTGTGTTCGGACCGACGCTGGAAAGAACCGAGCGGTGACTGGTGACCCCGGTCGAAATCGGAAAAAACTTTGCGTCCCGTTTATCCGGCGGAAGGCTGCCCGACCCGCCGCCCTCGGCCTCCTTCCGGACGCGCTAACGGTCGCGTGCCTAGAAAACGGCGTCGCGTCCGAAGGAATTGGCGCGCACGGGGAAGTGTACTCACCGAAGATGTCGAGTAGGAAACTAGTGAGCAGACAAGGAGAGACGGCTTCCAGAGTGGCGCAGAACTCGCGAAAGACGGCGAACCCCTTTTTTGACAGGATGTCGACCAACGCATCCACTTTCTTCTCCTGGTTTCTCTCGTTTCTGGTGGCCTGTTCTTCGTCCGCACCGATCAGTCCTTTCTGGCGCAGCGCGTAGACGATCTTGTCCGCGTCCGAGGCACCGATTTTCGACTTGTGCCTCTCCAGAACCCTCCACAAACCCGTCACCCCCGCCATTTTGTCGTCGCGCGGACTGGACCGACGCTGGCCCGGCGGCGCCATCTGGCGACGGCGGCCGAACCTCGCCGGAGGACGCCCGCCCGGTCCGGGGTTAACGGACCCCGGACGCTCTCTTCCCTGCCTCCGTTCCTTTCCACGGTCTCCGTCGCTTCCCCCCGTTCCGCCATCTGGAGGTCTCCACCTCAACTAACTTTTCCAATACGCTTACTTTTTTTTTCTCCGATAATTTCTTTCCTATCAGATTCCTCGCGTAGTCTTATTTTTAACTTTTTATATTTTCGCGACATTTATTTCTATCACATCGACGACTCGTCGGCTTCGAAAGAGATTCGGACGATATCCGATAACGGGCTACCGACTTCCATCGCGTAAAAAATTCGCTTTCCCGGAAACACGTCACGAACGAGAAAAAACCTGGATGCATATTGCAAGGTCGAAGAATTCGGATTTGAATCGATGCCACGCTCCATTTTACAAATCTGTATTAATCGAGATATTTATTCGACTTATTAAAAATATAAATTGACGGTTGGGCGAAACCACTTTCGCTCGCAATTAGGAATTTCCGCCACCAACGCGTGCTCGAATCTGGTCCGATCTATACCTTTCGAAAAAGATAATTATTTAATATGTCAAAATTTAAGTTTAACTTGCGAATTAGAAATTGCTTCTCCAGTCTTTCGAAAAATATTCTTAGTGGTACTATTAAAATTACATATGGGGAGGGAATTTCCTTGTCTTTATTATGTAAATAAATGAAAAATCAAGTAAATCAGAAGTCAGAACACTCATTTATTTATTTAAACATACAAGAATGCGCTTTATGTGAGCGTATGTTTTTTTTTTTTATTATTATTATATTATATTATTAGTATTGAATATTTATATTATTGGTGTAAATTTAATAAATTAATTATTCGAATTATTGTATCAAATCCGATTGGAGGTCAAACAACTTTTTCTATATTTTCTCTAAATGGGTGTGTCTAATGTGTAAAACGGTATCATTCAATTTAAATCGTAGCATTTAATATGTTGAAAGACATTTACAGCCATTTTAAGGTTATAAATGCTCAAGAACCGTTTTAAAGTTCTTGTTGAATATTACGAGTGACCTCACGAATACGTACGATAGATGCGATAGCGATTAAAATTTGAAGCCAGCGAAATCCATTAAAACGCGCGTAAAACAATTTAAATTTTAAAGCCAATTAACTATATGTAAAATTAGACATTTCTATGGAAATTCTTAAAGTCTCTCTCTTCTAACCGACTTAGTAGCTACTCACAATATTCCAACGCAAGTACGGAAGTATCTTTTCGATAATAAATGTAAGAAATTGAGCCGAACAAATTCTTTTGTATGAGCTGTTCCGCGTGCGTCTTATATACGAAATTTCATTTTTACTTTTTACTACCGATCGTTATACAAGTATAAAACAAGGAAAGTATGGGAATCGGTCAAGAATTTTACATTTTCGGACTTGGGGACTTTGAGACGTCGGAAAATTTTTTTTTTGTATGGGGGCACGACTTTGAAGAATCTTAAATAACTCCAGTCTTTTTTTGTTTAATAAATTAAGACATAGTCGCTCTGGAAACATTTTTTACTTCCCTAGACGATCTCCATTTTTTCTTTTGTTCTAGAACAATTTTTCTTTTAGATGACCGGACCTTTCTTTAGAGGCTACTCAGCCATCCAACATTAAAAAACGTTCTTTAAAAACAGGGTTAATCCAATTAAAATTATAAAAATTTTCTTAAAAATTGGAAAATGGGATCTTACGACGTCTTTTCTTACATCCATGTCCATTCGGGAGTTCGGGCCTTTATCCACTCAAAAAATGCGCTGGAAAAATGCGCTGTTTTTAAAGAACGTTTTTTAATGTTGGATGGCTGAGTAGCCTCTAAAGAAAGGTCCGGTCATCTAAAAGAAAAATTGTTCTAGAACAAAAGAAAAAATGGAGATCGTCTAGGGAAGTAAAAAATGTTTCCAGAGCGACTATGTCTTAATTTATTAAACAAAAATTTAACATCCGACGTACTTCAAAAAACTCCAGTCTTTATCGAAAATTTCTGAAATTTTGCAGGAAGGTTTCTGTATTACAGGATTAATGCTATTAAATTTTGGTGGTTAAAGGTCGAGGGTGGAAAGATACAAGGGGTCATTTGTCACACCTCAAGTGGGGTGGACTTAATGAAGATTTTACTCGTTATTAGCATTTTATTTATTTTTTTTTATACCGGGGTTCCTACCCACATTTTTGTTTTAAATTCCATGACTTCCTCTGATCAACTTTATACAAATTCCCCGGCCCTCACACCCCTTACAGTATGGCGCATTGACAAAGTAAAACATATGACTTACTATGCGCATACGCTATTGCTTCTCCAACTTTTTAATTAGTTGTTTTTTTAATTAACAGTTATATAGTTTTTATAATCGCGAAATTATTAAAACTAAAAATGAAATGTTTTATTAAATTAAAGTAGTTATTAATCCATAAACATAAATCTACGTGGCTTTGAAATATAGAAAAAAGCAAGTATTTATTTTTCATTAACAAATCTCTTATAATCCATATACAAAAGTATATATTTACTAGCGGATGGGCCCGGCGTTGCTCGGACAAAATTAATGATAGTTAAGATCAAGATTATTACATTATAGTCAACCTTACCCGTTTTCACAGAATGCAAGAATTGGGTTCCCCTGTATCCAGACTAATTAGAGAATTATTAGTCTAAAAATATGTTCGATTTCCCGCAAAAACGAAAAAAAACTGCATCTGCATCTTGCACGTCGCTTTCTCTTAACAATTCCATTGTTACGTAACACTTTTATTGTTGACAATTCCATTGTTATGTAACACTTCCATTTTCGATGGAAGTGTTAAGCCTTATTCCTGTTTCTCTCCCCCGTGGAAAAAAATTTCGAAAAATCCCTTCTTAGAGTGCGTTCTCGTGACGTACCCTAACTGCGTACCAAATTTCAACTCCTAACCGTTTGGGATCTGCGCTGATTATTATTATTATCAACTCGTCTCGATTATATATATATATATATATTAAGTTTATCCTTAATAAATTTCTCGAACTTCATAAAATATTAACAAACTGGAAAATTGTCTTGTTACTCCATCAAAATTATTAAAATGAAAACATTTCAATTATTATTATTATTTTTTTTTACTTTGCAAATTTTGTGTATGCTTCGGAGAAATTTTGGGTCCTGAAAATATTCTGCACCCCTCTTTATAAGTTGTATTGCACCACTTTACTTCTTGCTGCCTGCAGAGGCTACACTTATTCAAGCATGTTATCAGCAAAAAATCAACACAGCCGCGGCATATTCCCTGACTTTCCAGATGCGTAGTAACCCTGTTTATAAAACTCATCTCTAGCATCAAAATTAAGCTTTTTGCCGTTTTATAATTAATAAATATAAGTTTTTAAAATAAAATATCATAACAGATGGCATCACCAGTTTAAATTTTCCCCGGGAAAGTTATACAACTCGATGTCGGACTTTTTATGTAGCCATAATGACAGAAATAAAAGCGTTGTGTTTTGGCATTTAACGAGTATTAATAGATTTCTTAATATTTACTTACTAAAAATACACGTAATAATACAAATTATATTTTAGGGTTTAACAAATTTCGTATAGTTCTTATTTTTAATGTTAAGAATTTCTTGCTCCCTGAAAATAGTTGACGAACACGGATTCCCACCAGACCGAGAATTCTCAAATCGTTACAAAAATGTTTTGGTGAAACCGGTCGTCGATTATCTTTCGACCGTGTCATAATACAGTATAAAGGACGTGACGAGACGAATTCGACATATAACGTACATTTTGGCGCCGTATCTTTAAACGTTAAGAGAAAAATAACAATACTTCTCATACATAACGAATACGATAAAAAAATATTTACCTTTATGTGTCTTATACGCGTAATAGGAAATTTTACGAATTCAATTTCCATCGATCGTTTTCCATTCTATTACACGAAGATCGATCTAATCTTTCGAATTTGTCGTTAATCGAATGCCACGACATCGTTATTGTAAAAAGCGCAAACAGCGAAGGTGAAAGGGAAGGAAATAAAGTACACTGGACGAAAGACTTTAATGTAACTGCTTATTTTTATTGGTAATGTTTATATTTAATAATTTAGTAACAGGCAATAGATAAATTATAATTACCGGAAATTTTTCTAACAGAATTCGATCATATACACAATTTTCGTTCATCACAGAAACGTTTTTCCCGGACGAAACGTCTCGTTTCCGCAGGAAGTAAACGTTTTACGATATTTCGCCTTCGGAAACGCGGATCCCTTCCGTCTCGTTTCGCTTCGAGAGCGCAACGACGGTCGCTTTTTACAAATCTCGTTCGAAACGTAAAGGGGAAAAAAAAAGAGCGAGATTTCGGTCCGGAGGTCGCCCTAAGAAAACGAGATTTTTCGTTCGGATCGCCGAATAATAACTTCGAACACCATCGCTTTGCGCTGAGGCACGATCCTTTCTTCGGCGTAAAGCGCAAGTAAAAAATAGTAGAGTAATATCGATGATCGATTCGTCGTACCAGAGAATGCTAATACACCACGCACGCGTTACACGGAAGTGGGGGATCGTCCTGGGTGCGCGGTGGGACCTATGGTCGATGGAGCAGGTAAAAATGAAATTAGAGCGACGACCGAACTCGAAAGTCGCACGTACTGAACGCATTTCGACTCGAATCGGCGATCGCGAGCAATTTCGTGACGAACTTCGGCAAAATTCGTCGGAGCGAATTCAAACGCGAGTGCGATCGCGATAAACTATAAATTTTCTCGTACTAAATACAAAATATAGAACGCGAAGATCGAGAAAGCGAAAATACAAAAGCTATAAAACATTTTTACATAAATTGATCGAAAAATAATAATAAATGTATGTATGTATATATGTATGTATATAAACGAATGCGGTTCGTCTTCGACGTCTCGGAGCGAAACGTTCTTATATTCGAAAAACGGTTTGGAATTACTCTTAAATTCGTGCTAGTTTCTAAAAAAAAAAAAAAAATCAAAGTTTTGCCGACTTCTTAAATCATTCCTAAAAGTATTTCAAAATTTATAAAATTTAAAGACGACCGTTAGAAAATTCGATGGTTGGAAAGGAGAATTTTGATATTAAAATGTCACATCATACCACATGATTAGACTAAGTACTGTTCTGTCAGAACAAACGGTTAGCCGATATTTAAAAATTGAGAACGTCAGAAATACGTTGGTTAGTTATTATTAGCTCGTACGAGTCGGTTAAATGGAGGTAGACCGATGTTCTGAGTAAATAAAATACCGACTACCGTAGATAAGTAAAAATAAAAGTTGGTCCGTTTTGTAAATTTTCTAAAAAACTCGGAAGACCTTAGTTTTCATAGATAAAAAAACAGTAAAAGGAAGCGTCGAAAACGTTGATCGAGAGATTTAGTTATTAAAACGAGACAGTAAATAGTGAGATGCCTGGCAGTGACCACGATTTTTTTTCTTTTTTTGCGATAACGACTCGATTAAGATATATTTTGATTTTAGTCTATCCTCTAACACTTTCTCCATAATTTATATATATATATATATATATATATGTATATGTATATAATAGGACTGAAGGCAGAATTGGTAATTATTAGTTTTCTTACTCTACAGTATAAGCGTGCTATATAAATTACTCGAAGTGAACGAATTTTGTTACGGATGTGAAAATGCGCGTATTTATATCTAATCTACGACTCTAACGGAGGATGCGTTTCGTTCCCCGACCTCTCTCTTATTAAACGACGTAAATATTTTAGCGATAGACACCGATTTCTCGGATAAACTCTCAGAATGTGTTGCGTGAATGAAAACCATTTCTTGTCTTCGAGTCCGGCAAGAAGAAGCGAGCGATGACTGTACACTTTTTTTCGTATTTCGAATCTGTAAAAAAAAAAACCCAGTATATTAATAGTTGGAGAAATTAAAATATCACTTTTTCACAAGTGATATCAGAAATTCTAAATCATTTTTATATTTTTGGTCCGATTAAAACGAAGGCGATTATAGCGCACTTTCGTCGTTTTTTCTTATTTAAAAAAAATCTTAATGCTTTATACATTTATTTGACTTTCCGTGTTATTTTTAAAAAATGAAAAGAATTAAACTTTGAACGTATATCATCGGAATTAATCTCCATAAGAGTTACTTCAGTTAATGAAACAGTTCAGATAATTGTACTTAACTTGTAAGAGAATAAATCTAGTTCACAGCAATACAACGTTTAGATTTTTTACGCGTTTTTAGTCATTTACAGTAGAGAGTCGTTTATCCGAACGTTTTCCAGTCGGACTGTGTCGTGCTGAATCGAACTTTTTTGATACTAGATTTACTTCTAAAGTATATTTTTTTGTTTTTATATTTTTCAATATATTTATTTTGTTTGTACAAAATAAAGAAATAATTTTTAACGATACAATGGCCTCGATTATTATTATAAAAATTTTCGTTAGGCTTAAAATCGACGAAAATTCAACACGAAGCGACACGCAACGGAGAAAAATTTCAACATCGGATAGGTTAATATATTTTTTCGTACATAATCGGTTATCCGAACAAACCCAGTCCCCAATTGATTCGGATAAACGACTCTCTACTGTATTTTGAAAAATAACGAATTTTGAATTTTGATTCGGGCAGCAGAGTGAACCTCTGACGATTATGGCCATTAAGATTAAGATTAATAGATAAATAAGATTCTTATTTAATCTTTGTAAATATTTATTTTGTTAAAAGGTCAAGATCCAACACCTTCCCCTATATGGCATACGGATGGCAAACCTTTTAAGCCCACATGCCATATGGTAAGCATACTTAGCTTTAAAGATGTTTATGCATACTAAAGCTTTAGACTTTGAATAACGATAGTTAAAGAAATTAAATGAATATGCTTTAATTAGAAAAAAAATGTAAAAAAGCTGATTGATAAAAAAGGATGATTGGGTGGTAAACCAAAAGGATGATTGAAAAAGACAGATAATAAATCAAAATGATATGGTACATGCAAGATGATTTCTCCTTAAGTGCCACTTTGGGCATGCATGCCACAAGTTTGCCATCCCTGCTTTTAAGAACAAATAACTTTAAAATCTATATATTTATTATAAGAAGAAATTCTAAAAGCTGAAGAGAAACATACAATTTTGCTAATTGATAAAACATCAATTTCTTGTAATTATTACTTTTATTTTTATTACATTGTATTTGACAGAACGAAGCAGGGAGGCTACTTTTCTGCAACATAACATGGCATTCAAATAGCAATCTAAACATTAATTTGGAGGCAAGCAGCATAACAATTACAGGAGTGGCTCTAAACTACTGTGGTTTGGAAATGATGTTACACTTAACTTGTTCAATCTGAACAGCAAGTAAATGAGAACCTCATGATATCAGTTTAAAAAATATCTTGGCCTTTTGAGGAGGTTAGTATCAGTATAAATTAATATATCCTAATGACAAATATATTGTCAATTATGCATATCACATGTAATAACAATAATATGCTGGATTTTTTTAAAGTAGAATAAGTAATATCCAAATTCAGAATATAATAGCAGTGCAGGTAATGTTATTTATTGATCATCCTCCAATAAAATTAGCAGATATGTTGATAACATTCTTTTTGTTACAAGAGTACATTTGGAATACAAAAATTCATGTTTCCTATAGAAAACTTGAACAAAATGTGTCTAAAAGATCAAAAGTAATAATAAAATAGCAAAACAGAATTTATTTAGGACTCTAACGTCAAGTCAAGTAAAAATACATTATTTGGAAAGCAATATTTCTGAGCAGAAAAAAGTAACAATTGCTACAAAGTCCAGTCTCTAATTATAAATATTGATTTTTTTATTAAATTTAACCTCATTCAAGCATGTATCCCTATAAAAGAAAGTTATTAAATAACTTTCTTTTATAGGAATTTATGGTTTATACAGGGTATTTGGAAATTCCCATTACAAACTTCTAAGACTTGTAGAGGGGAGTAAGTATATAATATTTTGATTAGGAACCCATGTCTGGAAATATATTCCAGGTATTCTGGATGGTCATGTGATTGAGCCATACCTCCTTCCACTCAAGCTAACTGGTCCTGCATACTTGATCTTCCTACAAAATGTATTGGACCCGTTCTTGTAAGTTGTGCCACTGCATGTCCATCAGGAAATGTGGTTTCAGCATGATGTGCACCACCTCACTTCTCACGTGCAGTTCAGAGACATCTCAATAGACGATATGGTGAAAGATGGATAGGCCAAGGTGGTCCAACCACATGGCCACAGTGATCACCGGATTTAACTCCTATGGACTACTTCTTGTGGGGTTGTATGCAAAGTTTAATTTACGAGACTCCTGTAGAGACAGAGGAAGATCTGCTGGCACAAGTTATGGCCACTGCACTAGAAATTGAAGAGACACCAGGTGAGATGGAGAGTGTGTACCAGAACATGCTTCGTAGGTACAATGTCTGTAAGAACATTGGTGGTCGCCACATCAAACCACTGTTATAATGCATCAGTACTGTTCTGTACGTACAGTATGCTGGGTTCTTTTTTTGTTTTGGAATAATGAAAATACGTAAAGTTTAAGTGTTAATAAAAACAAATGTGCTTAACTTGATAAATGGATGTTTTGTTACGTTTCCTTTTCAAATAGTTACCTAATAATTGCACTGCATCATGGCTAATTCAAATTCCTCAAGCAGAAGTGGAAGAGTTAAACATCTGAATTAAAACCGTCATAGAACAGAAACGGTATGTTTCTAGACATGGGTTTCTAATCAAAATATTATGTACTCACTCACCTCTACAAGTCCTAGAAGTTTGTAACAGGAATTTCCAAACACCCTGTATACAAATAAAAACTACAAATATTAAGTAATTTTCCAAAGTGAATTTTTAATGTATTGTAATGAAAAATATTTTGAAAATATATAGTGTTTTTCAAAGTTTGTGTAATTCAAAATACTTTGTCTAAAAATTGTTACTTAAAACTGTTTGTGTGTATGCTTTGGATTACTAACTATACTTGATGCAAAAAGAGAACAAAAGAAACAAAAGTACGAAAAAGGAGGATTGAAGCGAAAAAATTTTATCATGAGGTCTTGACTATTGTTGTTATAATAATTTTTATTGTACTGTAGTGGCATTTTGAAAATAAATTATAGGATATTTTCCATTATAATCACTGTATTGAACAATTACCTACTTATTAATCATTATTTTGAATAATTTTTATACTTTGTAAAGGCTCTTAAAGGTGAAGATAATTATTTGATTCTGTTAGTAATGAAATGCATTTTTAATATACCTTTGTAACTTTATAGTACTTTAAAATAATTTTAATTATGGCTGAAACACAGTCAAATGACACTAGAAATAAATATTTTATAGTACGGTGTTCAACAACATTGATTTAGTAAGTAACTCGATGCTGTTAAAAATGTAATTTTTTTAACTTATTCAAAAAACTTTTTTTAGTATAGTCTGAGGAGGACTACAGAACTCTGTGTGGTCAAAACATACCGTAAGTCAAGAAAAATGAATAAAGTTACAAATTTCTATGGCTGACTAGTTGTAATTTCTTTTGGTTGGATGCTTCTTTATAAAACCAAGAATTTGAATTTTTGCCTTCTACAATATAATATTATAAGCATCTTTCATATCTTATCTTTCATATAAACATAAAATTAGAATTAAAATTAAAATTAATAGTGAAAGTGTATTATTTTGTGTATTTTAACACTGTTTTATTATTAAACTGATTGTAGTTTATAATATTTTCTCTTATACAACTTCTAGTAAGCTAATATTAAATGTAACTATTTAGTTTGATTATTATTTAGCATGATGTGCAAAGACATCACAACTACAGACTCAAATTTATCATTGATATCATTCCACAGTATTATCTTTTCTTATCTATCTACAAATCCTTATCTTTGTATTAAATCATTATCTTATTTATATTGGTTATGTATATGTATTCTTTTCAAGAACTTTTCAACATGTACACCACCCAGCTTATCTCACTTAAAAGCCAGGGAGATAAGCTTTAATTAATCTAGTGAAGTAATGCAGCAAAATAATGAGTAGAAATAAAAATACAAAAAGTCCTCACTTAATATCATTGATTCCTAGAAACTCAACATTAAGCAAAACAACATATGATGACAGGAATTTTACCATAGATTAAATGATATAAACAAGATCTAAGTTAATTAAGTTATTATTCTTATTGGATCATGTTTGCAACTTCCAGCATTTATCTCCCACCTCACAGAATCAATTTTACAGTTTATCAAGAAAATTCAATGTCAATAATTGCAATGATTACAAATGTGCTTTTATCTTTCCTCAACAAAATCACATTAAATGAAACAACATGATGTGAGGACTTGCTTACTCAAAATTGTAAAACTCTTATTCCATTTGCTACAGAAACAAAATAATTTTGTTCCATAGTGCAGAAAATTAATTTTACTGGTATACAAAAACAAACAGAAAACAAAATGGTTGTGACATCATAGATCAACATGGCAGACTACAAAATCACATACAAAACACAAATTGCTGTATTAGAAAGCTTTAAGATATTTAGCAAGACTTTTGAAAAAAGTGCATAAAGAGAATGTAATGTTATCACGACTAGCAAACAATTTGCTGTCAATCCATACTACTGTGTATCTTAAAATTATGATGTCATTCCAAAGCATCAATAGTAGTTGTTATTCAAATTTCTAACACTTCTCCCACACCGGGTTGTATAAACAAAAAAATTAAATACCTTCTAAAACCGATAACCGGTGCGAACTATTTTTCGAAATGGCGAACGTTTTCACTGCCCCTCCTGGGCTCTTCCTCAGGCCAATTCTGGATTTGATAATCGAACAGCATAAATAAATGGAACGTGTTCCGTAATTTAAACGATCGAGTACGTTGGGCAACCGCGTGCCGTTCCAAATATTTAAATTTCCTTTTTCTGGAAAAGGAATTGGCCTGAGGAAGAGCCCAGGAGGGGCAGTGAAAACGTTCGCCATTTCGAAAAATAGTTCGCACCGGTTATCGGTTTTAGAAGGTATTTAATTTTTTTCAAATTTCTATTTATTACAAAAGAAATATTCTATATTTTCAGAAAACAAAATGAACACACACAATTTTTTCATTTTCTAATTCCCATCACATTTTATGCAAGTGATAACTATGCTTTTTTCTATCATTTTTGTGCTTGGAAATAGTTTTTCTGTTTCTGTTATAGTTTTCATCTATTTTTCCATAGATGAGAACTAGGCTTTATTGTCAATGTACACATCAGTGATTTTTTGATATTAAATATAACAATTATGGTATTTTGTAGTTACATTACATTTTAATAAGTAAGAAGTTGGGCCAGAAAATTATATAAACTAATTACTCTAAAACAGATAGAGTTCATAACCATATAAGTAAAGAGATCAGTTCAACAACATAATTGTCTATTAGCAACAGAAACGTTAGAGTACTGGTTCATATGCGAATTAATTCATATACAATTTTTTGGAGAAGATAGAAATATGCCATACTTGCTAGAGTATATGATGCACTTCCCCCCCAAAAAAACTACTGTTGAAATGGGATGCATCTTATACATTGACAAATATATATATATAACACTTTCATTTAGGAAATGTATAGTTGTTATATTGTTGCTGTTGTTTGTATTTGAATATTCTTTGTTTTTGTAACTAAATACATTTTATCACCACCAACACTATATGAAAACTACCAGTACTTTATTTTTCAATAATATAGATTAGAAATGCATTAAGTTTTTTTTGAAAAATGCATTTGGAAAATGGGATGCATCTTATATACTCACATTATATGATAAGTGTGTTTGTTTACAAAGACAGATTGAATTAACGAAAAACAAAATATTCTTAATACTGCTTAGCATATCCCCTCAAAAGAAGAGAGATACAGAAAGAATGAAAATTTGAATTTTTATAAACTCTTAGTTAAATAAATACAGTAGAGACTCGTTAATCGGAACGATTTTCAGTCAGACTGTGTCGTGCTGAATCGAACGTTTTTGATACTAAATTTACTTCTAAAGTATAATTTTCATGTTTTTATATTCTTCAATATATTTATTTTGTTTGTACAAAATGCAGAAATAATTTTTAACGATACAATAGCCTCGATTATTAGTATAAAAATTTTCGTTAGACTTAAAATCAACGAAAATTCAACACGAAGCGACACGCAACAGAGAAAAATTCAACACGAAGCGACACGCAACAGAGAAAAATTTGAACGTCGGACAGGTTAATATATTTATTCGTACATAATCAGTAATCAGAACAAATCACTAATCTGAACAACTCCAGTCCCCAATTGATTCCGATTTTCGGTTCTCTACTGTATTTCATTTTTTAGATTGATAACTTGGATATCAAATTAATTACACAATTACAAATTTGTGCCAACAAGCAAACCTTGATATTAAAATAAACCTGTTTTTTATTTTTAAAATAATTTTTAAAAACTACACTAAAAATAAATACAGAAGCATATCAAAACTTACCTAATTTTTTACATCCACAACTGGAATTTGAACACTAACTGGTAGAGCATATTCATAACCTCCTTTAGAAGCCATTTGATTTTGTAATGTATCTAACTGAAATTTATAATAAAATATTTCAATAATATTGTCAATAATAAATGTAAACAACAATAATAATTTGTAAATAAAGAATTTGATGATATTACATATGTATTTAATAAAAATTGTTGACTTATGGATGAAATGAAACAACTAACAGATAGATAGGAAAAAGTAACAAATACAATATTGTCTTATTTTATGTGGAAGATGTAATCTGAAGACTGCATAATTCAAAACTGGACTTCTCACAGGAATAGATGTGAAGTTGGAGATGCATTCTCATAAATCTACAAACATTGCAGTGAATTTTTGCTCTTAAACATAATTTTATTAATGTCACTTCAATTTTTAATAACACTAACATATTAGCTTCATAATCAATATCTGACAAGACTGAAGGCATTGACAATGCAACATATTCCAACTTGCAATATATTATCCTTACATCATCATTCAATGTTGGGTTTAGTTTTAGAGTTAATTTACATATTTGATGTTCAGATCCCAAATGGGTTCCAAACATCAAGTTCTTATAAATTCTTGTAATTAATGTAAAACCATAGTTCAATTTACTTATTTTTATTATTTTTGTCTTTAGAAAGACATGGTAAAATCATAAGATTTTAAAACAGACAGATGAAGTGAAAAATTGGCTATTCTTCTGACAGGAGTGTCACAAATTTAGAATTGGTAGTTTTGAAATTTTCTTGAAGCTTTAGAATCCTTATTTTCCTTATCTGTTTCTGTGTGAAATTGAATTTATGATAAAGTAATTTGAATTTGTGCCAAAAAGAACAGTGTGTATGCAGAACCGTATATGCATTTTCAAGAATTTTAAAATTAAATAAATACATTTTCTTCTGCTGTTATTAAAGAAGATATACTTTTGTTTCTCTTACTTTCTTTTGATAAGCTTTTATATATATGTCATGGATTAAGTGATTAATATGGGCATTATTCATAATATTTAACAGAATGTACTCAGCAAATAATTAGATTATCAAAACACCCCTTATGTTGCCTAAACCTAATTATTCATAATGACTGGGCATTATGAATACTGCCTGTACAAACACCCGTACAGTAATGCCTAGACAAACAAAACTGGGCACTGTAATAAATTTCAGGTTTTTTTAATCATAATTTATCAGAGTGATCGATCACTATGAATACCGCTATCATCTGGACAGGCAAAATGATGATAATATCTTGAGGAGTGATCATCTGATATATGGTAGCTAATCAGCACTTGCATCTTGCATCTGACTTGTGCATGAGTATTGCATTTAGTATCAAATTTTAAATTCATACCAGTAGTTATCTTGTGCAACATTTTAGTTTTACTTTCACATCTTAAAATAGTGTTTTCTTCTTTTAAGATTGTGGAGCAATCATTAAGTGATATGAATAATTGTTTCAACAACTGATTACATGAGTTAATAGCAGCCAAAGGTCAAAACAGTCAAATTTTTACAAAATCAGCATATTTGACAATGTTACAAAAACTGAGAGTCAAAAAATCAAAATAACCAGAAGAATATCAGCATTTACATAGATGTGATGCTGTATCTATCATAGAAATATAAAAATTAATTGTGCCTGTAAAAGATATTTCAGATATTGCATGATCACCATATTACTATTGACCATGGTGACAGAAACTGTATGGGAAAGAATTAAATAGAAAATATAAAAATATTACAAGGGATAAGAAATACTTGAACTTATATGAAATCTGTTAGAAAAAAATAGAATGTTCCCTAAGAAAGGCTTGGTTGTTAAACCAATTTTTCACAATATTTCACAAACTTTAAAGTTTATGAAATAAATATCGATGAATTTTGCCAAGTGTCTTTAAATTCACCAAGTTGTGACATCAAACAAAACAAGAAATAGAAGACACGGTTTAAAAAAACTAATAATCCTCAAACTTTATTACTTACAGGCCAAAAAGTAAACAAATTGAAATTACAGATCATTCTGACTTGAGAAATATCCTGTTATTGAACTATGCTGTTTAGCATGACTGTTGTGTTCATTTTAAAATATGCATTATATATTGCAATGGATACTTGTGCTGAAAGTAGTGAGTCAGTGATATATTAGATTCATATTAGAGTTGTAAATTTACCAAATTTTTTTATTAGCAATAAAACAGTAAATTTTAAAAATGTTACTGGTTATTGGTAAATTTTAAATATTAACTCCAAATGCAAAAATTAGTGCAACAGTGATTGTTTAATTGTATCAATGTGTCGACACCCAAATAATGTTTAGTGCTGTATAAACAATTGAATTCCCTTTCTTCCATTTTGAAAAGCAAAAATTTTGTCACCTGAAATAAGAGCATACATAATTTTTAGCTGACATGATTAAAAAGTGGCCAGAGCAAATACTCACATTCAAATAAATGAATTTCATTTTTGTCGACTAAAACATTAATCAACTGAAATCACTATTGCATTCTAGATGTTACAGAATAAGAAACAAATTACCAAACTATCCAGCATAGTGCTGAAACATGATACCTTTAAAATTGTAAAAAACTGTAAAGTGTAAATAAATAATTATTTGGCTTCAAAAAATTATTGTGTCTATTTTTACTGAATTTACCAATAAAAAATATCAAATTACCAGTACATTTATCAATGCATTTTTTACCTGATTACCAATAAAGCAATCTTTAATCTATAATCAACAAATGTTTGTTGCAAAGAAGACAGTTAATTTTATCTCCCTTTACAACCTTTCCATCTAAATCTGACATATGTTCACTCCAAAATGTTCACTCAGTTTACCACTTATATACTTCACAGTACAGTAGACTCTCGTGTAATGCGAGGGATACGTTCCACATTGTAGGAAATCAATTTATGCAAATTTAGGAGTCTGTAAATTGTAACGGTCAAAATATGCCCCTTCTGAGTTCACACACTTACAGCAATGCTTTCTATTGGAAGCATTTTCAAAGCATTTATTGGAATCTCCATCAAGCACTTCATCACATTAATCTTGATCCCTTCTGCATCCTAAAATCACTTTCCTTTGAGTGGCATCTTGAGTTTCAGAAAGAGCGAAAAGTCAGCTAGGGACATGTCTGGGAAGTAAGGAGCAATATTGTGGAGTCAGTAATACTCTTTCAACTGAACAGCAACTCCAACTATGAATTTTAGAATTGATAAAATGTGAAGCCACTCAAAAAGCAAATGATTTTTTCAGTGTGTGAGTGTATTGACTAATTAGTTTTAGTGGCACACAACATGAAGCAATCTGCAATTGGGAAATGTACCTTTCAGGAGGTCTTTTAAGGGAAACTTGCTTCTATTCAGATGTTATCGACATGAAGAAAACCCAACAAACTTCACAATGCAGCAGTCAACCCAAGCGCAAACCTGAACCAACCTTCACTGTTAAGGGATTAAATCCGCTTAGCCACTGGTGCAGTATGGGTGTAGGATGAAGAACAACACAGTGAAGGATTCTATGTGAAAAATTTGTTGCAGCAGTCTCAACTGAGATTCAATCCTGGATCCTTCACAGCAATAGTCTGGAACTCTACCACTTACTTATTTGGCCAGCTTTCAGTGTGAGAGAAAAACAAAAAATGCCTTTGAAACTGGTTCTCAAAAGCTTCACTATGTTACTAAAGCAAGAACACAGTGTAGAGACAATAATAAAAGCTTATGGTAACACTTCAAAGCACCTAGCTTATCTTTTCCAAAGAGAAACTCCTAAGAATAAATTTGACTTTCATTTCAGGTTCCATAACTTTTACTTGGCACAATATTTTTTTCATCTCAGATGTTTTTTTTGGATACCAATTGTGTTTTGACTAATTTGATTAAATAACTTTTTCACTGCCTTTCTTTAGGTTCCAAGTTATTTATGACTATTTATTATTGCATCTATAACATAAATTGAACTAACAACAGTCAACAGAAAAATGATGAAAAAATAAAACCAAGATCAGAATCTAATTGCAACAAACTAAAAGACAGGGAGAAAATTGAAAAATGTAATTAATAGGATTATTCTAGATTATTGTTCATTGATTTAAGTTCTTGGGGCACAATTGTATGCATCAGTTTGAGATGACTGATTTCCCCAAATTTCATATTTTAAAATTCTATAAGTATATCAAATATTGCAAAGCCCGATATGTATGTAGAAACATAACCAAATGATCGCCTTAAATAATCAGGCTATAACTCTGCTAATTGACGAGACTATGTCTTGTCTCTAAAATTGCACCACCGTCAACGACTGCACACCTTAGAGGTATGGAGTACATGTCAGGAGTTGCCCAAATCATGCACACACAAAATAAACCAGACTTGTAGATAGTCAGGGGACAAAGAACTGCGTCAAAAGAAAATATAAAATGCTCAGACTGTCTACAAACAGACGCGAGTGTGAGATTTGTACATGCATTGCTTGCACTCTCCAAGACATAGTCTTGTCCCAAAAATGGCTTTGCCATTTTACTTGTTTAATTATTAATACTAAGTAATTTTCTACTAGAGGTAGACATTAGACACCATCTCTTAACTAAATTAATAACTACAATTTTAATAATTTAGTAAATGATTCTGTATTATTTATAAGCCTTATAAAATCGGAATAAATTTAGCCATGAAAATAAAACTGTTATATGACTTTCAAAATATCAGTAGTAAAAAAACATTCATCAATTAAGTAGAATGCATTTGTTATAAAAATTTTACATATTTATTCATATTGTCATCTTCATACTTTAACATTGATCAGGAATGCAGAGATGTCTGGCATCTATCAAAACAATTGTCACAAAAGGCTATCATCAGACTGGAAAAATCAAAAAGTTTAATATAAAGTTTATTTCAGAACACAATATTTTCCCTTAATCTTTACAGAATAAGATCTGGATATGATGAAAATAATAACATTCTAGAAGTCATTTAAGACCACCAGACAATGATAAAACATGGTTCCATAGTTGAACATTCTGATAATCTTCAAAATTTGAGTTTTTCCCTTTTTTTGTTATTTAGGAGCATAAGTTTTGCGATTCAAGTAATCATTACGTCAAGTTCAACCAATAATAATAATAATAATAATAATAATAATAATCGTCAATTTTGGAAAACAGTAAAAACTGAAACTGAACCGAAAACCATAACAATGATAAAGAGAAACAGAAAAAATGATAAGAAAACAAAGGAAGATCGTGAATTATTTCTATAATGGATTGCGCAGTTAATAACTCAGTTATTTTCATTTTCATTCTTTTCCAACATTACTATTATGTACAGTACACTTGATGTAAGTACATTAGTAATAAATTAACATCAATAGATTATAGATTAATTGCCAGAATCAAGCTTTCAAATTGCTAAAATAATTTTCATTCATCATAAGTTTACTGCAACTTTTTATTTTTCCCAATAATCCACATATACTTGTCATCAGAGGCACTTATATGATGATGGTATTTCAATTATTTTTATTTTATTTTATTTTATTAATATTCAATATTATTATTATGTTATTAATTAATTATTTTAATTAATTCATTTCATTTACCTTTTCAACAATTATCTGGGACTTTTTATCACTTTTCACTAAAAAATTAACAATTTATTTTCATAATGCATCATTAACTAATGAAAATTACATCACAAATAATATAACCTTTTAAATCCAGTATAAACTATATTCATTAGCCTAACTAACATTTTCAAGATAGATATATAGTCCTTCAGGTTTAAACTTAAAAATCAAACAAAAGAACTCTGTTTGATTTTGAGTTGTATGCGTTTTTCTTATTTGAAATAATATACAGTATATAACTTATTTCCTCAATTTTAATTTTTTATTTGGTTATTTTAAACATACAGGGTTTTTTTTAAACTCAAAACCTTGAAGATGAGTGGATAAAAATTGAAAAAATTCCTTAATTACTCATCTATTTTCCAAACTATCAAAACCATTTTTGACTATATTTATAGGTTACGGCTACATTTGAAATAAACTAAACCACTGTTTTCATAGTTAACCCAATTAAGTATCTTTCAATTCGGTTATTATGTTCTCATTCGTGTCTGTTTCAATGTCATTATCAGAATCAAAATCTTGACTACCATCTTGTAGTATCACCATCTCCAATTCGAGCTTTCCTATTATCCTTCAGCTGATAATATTTCAACTTATGGACTCAATCATGTCTTATCTATGCTCAATATTTGACAATATTTATAATTTTACTTGCAAAAATTTTCCCGTCAATCTTGGAGAATACATAGTGCTGTCTGACTCTTAAACAATTTGATGGGATAGAATTTTAATTAAAATCATTACCTATCTCTCTAAACTACATTAACCTATATAGTGCAGTACATCAATGTGTTTCCCAACTTTTCAACCTGGAGTTTATTTGAATCCTGGATTTAATTGAGAAAATATAGTATATTATCTAAATTAACTTTCACTTAAGAATAAATATTTTACAATTATTATCCTTGTCTCATTTCAAACATATTGGTTATTTTAATAAATAATTATTGCAACATTGTCACAATGCCAGGCTGCAATTTTTAATCATATTTTTCATTTATTTAATTATATATGCTCTCTACCTTAAATAAGTAGTGGCTTGCCCCCATACATCATACTTTTCCTTTAACAATAGAGTTGTGCTGGTCATCTGTAACAGTGTTTCTCAAACTTTTTGGACCGTGACCCCCCTCTGCACTTAAAAATTTCAAAAGACCCCCGAAGAATAAGTATGTGTCGAAAAACATCCCGGAGGGAGGGGGTTAGACTCGTATTTAAATATTTATATTATTTTTATTATTTATATGTTCAATTTATTTAAGTAAAAATTATTTTATATATTTTTTATTTCTATTATTTCTAAACATGAATCCATAGTAAATTTATAAAATATTTGAAAAAAATTGATCTGGCATCAACTTTTCAGCGACCCCCCAAATATTTTTCACGACCTCCTTGGGGGTTGCGACCCCCACTTTGAGAATCACTGATCTGTAAGGCGTGCACTTTTCAAAGCCAACATATGGCACTAGTATCAGGCTTATTAATACGTAGCTTCCTGTTTCGTCTGTCTGTCCTACTGTGTTTAAGTTGCTTAAAATTACTTTTTACTTATTTAGATATTATTCCAGTTTAATTGTTGTGAACCTCAGTGTAATGCTGATAATAAAAAATTACCAAGTTTGAAATTCACAAATTTCCAAATGACCCAATAAGAAAACAAGAATGAGAAGCAAAGATAAAAACTCGAAAGGAAATCAATGAATACACTCAGATCAGTATCAGAGATTTTGATAAAAATGATTATGAAGTTACTAGTATGCACAAGCTTATAGGACGCTTTCTAATTTATGTTTTATGAAGTATAAGTAGAATGACTTTTATTTAATAAAAACTGTACGATGTACACTTACTTGGTAGTGCTTTTTCACAAGTTAGGTTTGACTACACACACAGTAAATACATAGCCTATGTCTAAAACTGCAAAAGTTCTTGTCAATATTCTAGTTGAACATACTGACTACCAACAGTATATTTTTTCTTGTTATTAACTACTCTTTGTAGCCTATCAATACCTCAACCTTAGTATAATGCATTTTTTATAAAAAATTTTTATTGCATTTCTTAATAATGCTCTTTTTATAATTACATACAGTATTATTTATTAATTATGCTACATGTTGCCTACATATAGGACAAGAGCAATATCAGAAACAAAAGCCAAAACTGTAAAAGCATCATTGTAATACTTTAAGCTTGTGTACCTTTCTAAACGTTCTGCCTTTGTTTTTGTTGCCTTGCCACAGGTGTCATGAGATAATTACCAAAAAGAGACTAGTAAGATAAATAACAATACATTATATATATTACAAAATAAAGTTTTTATGTCCTCAAGAAAACCTTTGATTGCTTGCCTATGACATATCTAATTGCCTTCTCCACAGATGCAATGTCACAAATATACTGTATTTACAACTTTGTCAATATCAATATACAATATAAAATCAATATATTTAGAACTCCTCTCTGTGTTTTTGCTATCCAGTTCTTCCATAGAAATATCTCGCCTTTGAGAAGCTCAGGACTAGATGAGTCATCACAATACATGTCAATAGTCTTAAAAAGTAAACAAAATACAATTTATGGGGATACTATAGATTACCACCTATGGAATTTCGGAACTTTGAGTATATTTCTGAACTCAGGGGACTGAGATGAGTTCAACAATACCCTAGTTTTGGACCAGAGACAAAAATAAGAAATTAATTAATAACTTGAAACCGTGTTGCACTTGATTCTTGTTGACTGTGTAGTCAACAAGAATCAAGTACAACACAGTTTCAAGTCATTAATCAAGTTATTGAAATAGAAATGGCTGGCTTCAATCCTGGAAAATCATAAATCCAGTCAAAAGAACATGACCTATGTAGAGAAGATACAAAGTGAGATCACTAAGACTTGTAAAGACTTTAAAAAGACTAAGACTTTAAAAATAAGAATGTTATCATACTTTTTTTCTGGCAAACACGTGATGATTGGGAGTCGCATTGCTCTCTCTGCTAAGCCTATCGCGTGTTTAACAGGCAGTCCGGCAAGTCGGCCATATATACCTTCAACAGAGGCAAATGTTGATCCATGAGCACACTGATCATCTGCAGTTAGAGTTAAGTCCTCTTCGCACACCCTCACGCTCATCAACCTCGGGGCCTATGGCCCCTCAGCTGCCGACACGCTCGCTATCATTCGTGGTTGGCTAGTACTATGCGCCACTATCGCAGCTTGTCTAACAAACCTAACCTATCCCTCTGGAAGATGACCACCACTGCTAAGCAGTGGAAAAATCTGAAATGGTGTAGAATGCACTGTGAAAGGCAAGAAATTGTAAATATGATAACTTTGTCTCCGGTCCAAAAGTAGGGTACCGTTGAACTCGTCTCGGTCCCGAGTTCAAATATATACTCAAAGTCCCGAAATTCCATAGGCGGTAATCTATAGTACAGCCCAATTTACATTACAATTTTAAAGTTTCATTATTTCAGTACAAAAGAACCTTACAAACATCTCAATGGTCCTCTCAAGGAAGCAGTTGCAATTTTTAGAAATTTAATTTTTATCAAATAGCTTGAAAATATCGCATTTATACATTATCTTACAAATTACATAATACTGTAAACAATTTATTATTATATTATACGTATGTATTGGAAACCTTCTAACCTATGCCAGGATCACCATTCATCGTGTTATTAATCAACGTTTTATACAATAAAAACAAAATTCAAACTTTAAAAATATCTTTTTTTTTTTTTTTTCTGGTCGTTAAATAGCATAAACATCAATCGGACTCAACGAAATGACGTATTATAACCCTATACGGCGATAAGAAGGTGGTCACCAAACCCATTAGACCCCTACTGACAATGGACATGTCTTGACCTTTAATTCTTTTAATTTCTTTCTTACTTCAGCAACTGCTACATTCTTTAAATCCAGATCAAAACTTCCGCTTACTTTCCACTATTTTACGCGCTACCGAAAGTTAAGTATACATCAAGCTGACACTAGCGCCACCAGTGACGAGATGTAAACCGTGCACGCCCCATTAACTGCTTTCAGAACTTCCCCCTGAAGGGGTAGTTTTGAATCGAATTAACATGACATCGGACGTTCGTATATAATTAATCGGGGCTTCCAGCCCTAAGGTTTCCATATCTGGTCTCGGATTTCATCTAACTCCATTCTCGAGACTAAGGAAGGACTGACAGTGGAAATTTATAAATCTACAATTTTTTTCAAATTGCAGCGCAATAAATGTTTTGTCTCCTTGTCGTCACCATTAACTTTTTGGAAGGGTTTATTATACTCTCTTCTTTCCGAATTGGCATCTTTATAAGTTGTTTAACCTGAAAGCACGACGAATGTTTTGGTACATGCACCGTAAATAAACAAACATTCTTATTTACGATATTACGTAACCGAATAACACAGATATTTTTGCAAAGTGGAAACCTGAAAATACTTTCTTTTATATCTTACATGCGAAAAAAACTACAATTAAAACGAATATAAATTTTGCGAAAATATTTTTTAAAAATTACCTACTTCCGTTTTACTAATTATGGTTAAAAATTAAACGATAGTTAAAAAGTAGAGAAAATACTTAAAAAACGATACTTTACTTACGTGAATATTCATATCTCCTGAACCCACGTGACCCGTGTGTCGAAAATTTGTGGGACTTCCTATCATTGAACGGTCTATTCGATGCCGCCTCTTCTACAATATAATAAACGTATCTTAAATAAACGTGATTAATTGGAAAATACGTTTTATTCCTTTCGAGAAAAATAAAAGAAGTAATGCCGTTCTAACGTACAGTATTAGTATAATCGACCCGAGCTGACTAATTCACGTTTATTTAACCGAACTTCTTTTGTGAAATTTTCGAAAATTAATTTTTCCCTCCCCTTTTTAGAAAAGAATGAAACGGAAAAAGTTGTTTTAAAGATCGTCGCGACGATGGATAGGAAAGAGAGAATCAATCTTACGGGAGGAGGCTGTTCGGTGACGCAACAGGTGAAACACTGGATCCAGATCTCGCTCATTCTTCCGACCTCGCGGCCTCTCCGGGGACTCCGACCTTCGGCCAGATTAGTCCGGTTGCCACGCTTTTTCGATCACCGCCTGAAATGAGAAAAACTTCCCCGTCAATCGTTTCCTACATAAATCATTAATTCCGTTACCGTTCTAATATTTGTTTCCTTTATTTCGATAACGTCATAGAAGGAAGACGACGCACATTCAATTGAGATTATGAGTAAGTCGGCCAAAAGTCAAATTTTCGAAACGATTAAATTTCATATAGACAAAATTCTCGTACTAAAGCATTACTGCATTACGAGTTACCTATATTTCTGTACATAGGAACACATCTAATGATTCTATTACAGCTTAATTAAAGGAAATGGCTTTATTACAGATGCACATAAAAAGATGAACACAAAAATTTGTGCCGTAATGTGGTAATACTTTAATATGAGAATTTTCTTTATATTTATGGAATTTATATTAAAATATAAATCGCGAAATAAATGATATAAAAATGAAAACTAAAAAATAAGTCCTCGAGGTGTGGAAACACTGCCACACAATAGCGAGGTTGAGGCGGAAGTTTTCAACGCGAAAACGTGTACCTAAACTCTTCTCTAACCTTTGTATCCGGTACTTCCTTTACTGTCCAAAAACAAACGTTTTCGGCCTCACTCGAGGTCTGCTTCAGGTTAATCGAACAAAAGAACGAACGAGAACTAGCTTGGCAGTTCTCGTTCGTTCTTTTGTTTCGAACGAGTGAGGCCGAAAACGTTTGTTTTTGGACAGTAAAGGAAGTACCGGATACAAAAATTAGAAAAGAGTTTAGGGATTAAATAAACCGGTAGTCAGACTAGTAGACTGGGTAGAAAACGTGTACGTCGGACGTTCAGCGCCGCTTTCCTGTAAGCCTAGAAGTTTGACAATGGTGTTTGGAATGTCGAGCGTGATTCCACCGACTTTCCAAACGCCATTGTCAAACTTCTAGGCTTACAGGAAAGCTGCGCTGAACGTCCGACGTACACGTTTTCGCGTTGAAAACTTCGGCCTCAACCTTTCTAATATATTCTATAAATAATAATAGTATAAAAATTGAAACCACGTCTTTTCACTAGATGTAATTGTTGAAATTAAAACTTCATCAGACTAGGATTTGAATTTGATACACACTTCAGCTGGAACTAGCTTGGAAATGTAACAAAAATAACCACAAAAAGTTAATAATAATAAAAGATATAGCTTCTAAAATGAAAATTCTAATTTAAATATTTTGAAATAAGTTTCAAAGCTACTGTATTTAAAAATCGTCATCTACTTACATACAGGAATCGAGTCCGTGTCAAATAATTACTATTTATTAACTACTCGGGCACGCAATTTTATGATGGAAACAAACCTCAATCGAAATTATATCCGAGATCTAAGGCAATTATTCTCATTTTGATAGTTTTGGAGAAATACGTAATATCGATTGCCAATTATATATACTGGTGATGAACAAATCCCTTAGAGTTCCATACAGTGAATCGTGACTAGATGGCGTTTCGAAAATTCGACCTTTGGCCAACTTTTTTATAGCCGTACTCCACTGCTCGACGGCTGGTTCATCTCCCCCATTTATTTATAATTCTCCGTACCTAACCGCGTGCAAGAATCGCCTATCGGATGGAGAAAGACTGCCGGAAATAGTGAAAGCGAAAGTGTTTCTGCTAGGAATAGGATCGGAGGCGGACCCTCTCTTCTCCGATCAGATTCCCGGAAGACATCTTCCTCCTTTCTTATCGCTTTAATGGAAGGGTGACGAAGGGTCGTCTCTTTCTCTCTTCTAACGTTAATAATTGTTATTGGTTGTTATTTCATTTTCGAAATACTCATCCAAGGTCACTTTCTAATCGTAAAGTATGTTTTTTGTTTTTACTTTCTTCTCAGAATGATATTGTGGTGAAATCGATGAACGTAAGTACACACATGTCGAAGATTTAAATCGAGTATAGCACGAGACTAATTATGGAGAATTGTCATTTTTAATATTTAGCCTATTCTAATAATGTCGAAAACAAGCAGATCAAATAGCAACTAGTCTGCTTGCAATATTATTATAATTATTATTTTCTCGTTTAATTCATTTTTTTTGTATTAAGAAATTGCTAGAAAAACAAACGCTACCGATTCGCTTTATAATCAACTATAAATGCTAATTCGTTACTACTTTCGTAGCCTATTTAAAAAATACTGTAACGTGAAACGAGTGTTGCGATATTAAGATATTGCGGCTTCATTATTTAAGATACGCTTACTTATAAACTATTCTGAAAAATAAATTATCTATTTGCATATGTTTTTTGAAAATGTTTCATTAATTAACCTCTTCTCACGCTGTATGACATACATGGAAGACAGTAAGTCAATCATATTATTAATACCAACATACAAAATTGTTAACATCGATACGGTTGAGTTTACAACCTGTTTGCTAAGGTTATTTTTTATTCGGTATGGTGTGTGTTATCTACCATATAAACGTTGAATGACTTTTTTAGCACCCCTATACACATGCACCAGCAGAGAGAACAGGCGCCGCCCACGTTGAAAATTAACTACAGGGTGGTTATAACTAAAGTTGCCCTACTCAGACCTGTCCCGAACCTGTCCTCGTGGACGTATTTTGATGAAACTTGGTATATATGTTGTATGGACCATGAGGAAAATGAAGCATTGTAAGGCGTTTTGAACATGTAATTGATGCAAATGGATGGCATGTTGAACAAATGTTGTGAATAAAAATCTGCATGTTTCCATTTTGTGTTTCTTGTTCTTCCTGCGCCATTTTTCACCTGGTGGTAAAAATTCGAACTAAATATTTTTTGCATTTTTCTTTTCCCCATGGTTCATACAACATATACACCAAGTTCCATCAAAATACGTCAATGAGGACTGGCTCTAGACAGGTCTGAGTAGAGCAACTTTAATTATTAATATAACCACCCTGTACAGTACTTCAACTCTTTCTTTGTAGACTTCTAGAAAGATGGTGTCGTGTCGAATATGCACATTGTAGTACAATGTCCGACGAGACAGCTACACCATCCTTCTAAAATCAACAAACAAACAATCAAAGTAAATATAATTACAATAGAGCATCGTTTATCCGAATCAATTGGGACTGTGATTGTTCGGATAACCGATTACGGACGAAAAAATATATTAGCCTATCCCATGTTGAAATTTTTCTCCGTTGCGTGTCGCTTCGTGTTGAATTTTCGTCGATTTTAAGCCTAACGAAAATTTTTATAATAATAATCGAGGCTATTGTATCGTTAAAAATTCTTTCTTTATTTTGTACAAACAAATTAAATATATTGAAAAATATAAAAACAAAAAAAATATACTTTAGAAGTTAATCTAGTATCAAAAACGTTCGATTCAGCACGACACAGTCCGGCTGAAAAGCTTTCGGTTAACCGACGTTTCGGTTGGCCGGCTTTCAGATAAACGATGCTCTACTGTAATTAATTAAACCTTAATACAGTGTTTTTCGGCGTTTTTCTAATAATGGCACCCCAACTTCGTAATTTTTTTATGGCATTTCTATTTCTTTATTAGTGTAAAGTTAATGCTCTATTCGTACTTTTAATAATTACACTAATTGTACTAAAGTACTGTACATGTTAAAAGTAGATTTCATTACCGGTAAACGGTTTAACGATCTAAATCAGGTAAAAACACATCGATAGACATATCGGTAAATTGACATTTTCACCGGTAAAATCGATAAAAAATAAACATGCATGCAAACTTTTTGAAGTCAAATAGTTATTTATATACACTTAGACGTATGGGTCTTTCTATATTTTTTACATACAGAAACAATAAAACGTTTTTTAATTAAACGGAACAAAATAGTTTACCAGTACGTCATTTATCTTTTAAATTATTGTATTACTTCACAATGTTTAAAGTATCACATTACAGCATTAGGCTGAACAGTTTGGAAATTCATTTCTTAATCCATAATACTTAGAGCGTAATAGTCATTCTACGTTAATGTTCCCAAATAGCATGGGAAAATAAAATCAGTAAATCACTTCTAATTAAAAATTCAGATTAATTTCAATAGAAACGAATTGTAGTTCAATAGCATAAAGTTGTTTTAAGCATAACTTTAACAAACAAACTAAACTCCTACGCTAAATAAGGATAAAGAGTAGGCTGTAACGTGTACGACGTTATCATGTAAATTTCAATTTTATAAACTATATAATAATTATACTTTATACTGTACGTCCGAGTAGCTAAAACGAGAAACATGGCTAGTGTGAACTTAATATAAAAACGTTTTTAATTGAGGGTTTTCTAGATGTACTGTACAATGCAGACTTGGTTTTCAAGCAGAATACGAAATGAATAATGGCATTGTTTCTTAATATTTTGGATTTGTCTATATAAAGTATATGTGTATATCATAATAAAACGCAAAGTAAAAGAAATCATATTAACTAAAAACTTGAGTGCACATACTAGACTGACGTTAAACAATGCATTTGGAAGGTTTTCAAAGAACTAAACGAATTTTCAAAAATGACTTTATTTTCAGGGATTTTATTTAAGAAAAAAACTCTGCTTGATACACATGCTATTCATTCCTGCAAGGCGATTTCAAACAGCCTTGCATACATTCAAAATACTACACGTTACCAATCATTTTCAACATGAGGTGTACTGTACTGTACATATCCATAACATACATTACCTAACGCAGTTTCAATTTTAAAATAGGTTAACATTACATTACATTACAAAAATTGAAAATAATATCTAACACGTAAGGTTAAAAGCTATCCTAGCGTAGACATGTTTTATGATTAAAATATAAAAGGACCAAAGAGGCTTGAAGACAAAAACCCACAGTAAAGTATGTTACATCACAAAAATTTTCTTGTCGAGCTATCGTAAGTAAATGATCATCATCTAGTGATGCTAAAAAATTAACGAAAGAACTTTATACCATTAAAAAGTCATAACTTAGCGTCATTTATACTATGTAACAAATTACTGTTTTGATATTTCTTTGTACAAGTAAAGCATCTCCAAGTAACTTATGTTACTAGCTGGTGACACATTTTTATTTTTTAATGGAATTGGAACAAACGATATAAAAATTAATCACACATTTAATAAAGAATGCCCTAAGGCAGTGATTCTCAACCTTCTTAGCTCCGCGACCCTCCCAAATAGTAAATATAAATAAAATTAATATTTCGCGACCCCCACCCAAAGGAATAACAACAGTAAGCCTTACTATTACTAATTGAATTTTGACTGTAATTATAAATGTAAATTTTTTAAATACAGTGCTAAAAACTAAATACAGGAATCCTCTTTTATCACTCGAAAACAATTTGCTTTTGTGTGTTTCTAACGTAGATCCATGTATGGAGAAAATTTTAAATGAAAAACAAATGCAACCATCACATTAATTTCTTTTCTTTACATGTGTACTTATTGTAAGTAAAATGTTTATAAGTTTATAATAAATGATTTATTCTCATAAAATGATTTCATTATTGTTTCGCGACCCCCAGGTTGAGAAACGCTGTCCTAAGGCATGTAGATATCAGGAAAAAAAATTCTCATATGTATTTTGTTATATTAAAAAACGCGATTGTTTCTTAGCACATCTAATATGGGACAAACAATCGCAAGTATGAAATATCGAAAAAAGCAAATTGAAAAACAAACTGAAGTGGGAAATAATCATTTTAATGAATGTGTTAGTTAAAAAACTATTTCAAAATAAAAATATTATGCAAAATAATAATAATACTAATAATATATCGTTTTCTATGCCAAGAAAACATCCAATGACAGTATTTAATACTTTTATGACAGAATGGCCAATAACGATTTTAGTTCACAAAATGGAACATTTATTTGAATGCATGTGCTCACACAGGCCACTTTTTATAACAAGAACTAAAAAATTACAGAATGCTGTATTTATCAGGCAACAAAACTTATGCTTTTCAAAACAGAAAAAGAAAACAAAAAAAATTCAATTGGTCATAGAGCACTAAAGATTGTTTTGACTGGTGTAAAGACTGTTGTCATAGGACACTAAAGAAAGTAAACAATCACTATTGCACTATTTTTGCATTTGGATTCAAAATTTAAAAATTACTAGTAATTTACCAGTAAACTGATAATGTTTTTAAAATTTACTGTTTACCAGCAATAAAAGTAGTAGGTAAATTTACAACTAGGCCTAGTTGTTTAAACTCTTTTTGCCCTATGGACTCTAAGAGGACCTTTTTAAGCAAACCCATTATGGGTTCGGCCAAGTGGTGAGAAATGGGACTTGACATATCCAGATGGCCTACCTCCAAAAATTCCCGGGGTTTTCAACCCCTCTGGATTCAATCTTGAGTTTCCAAAGTATAGGCTGCCATTTTAACCACCCAGCCATCAGTCATCCACAATCCTACTTAGAAATGTTATGGTGCTGCTCAATATTAATTTCATGGTATCCATGAAGTGTCATTGCAGTACCCTAGTGTTGCAGCACCCAGAATGAAAACCACTACCTCAATATAAATATTATCATTAGATTATGAAAAAGCAAACTGCAATAAAATGCAAGTTTATAAGACAACTAATTTGATGGAAACAGCTAGAAAAATAACAAAACATGTAATGTGACATAAGATGATTTGAACTGAATTAATTTACTGTATTCATATTCTTCTGAAGTATTTTCCTATATTGGAGTAGTGTTGAAGCAGTCTGACTTACTGTATATTGGAATATCATAACCTAGGAATACACAGTGGGTTTCAGTAGCATCCCAGTAGTTTTTAAAATTACTATTATGAGCACTGTGTGTGATTATAAATATAAAAAACAAAAACAGTATGCAAGAAGTCTAATATTCTGATTTATGCTCAATATATGCCAAAAATGTTTTGACTGAACATTTTCTTTTCTTTTTATATTTATATTATAAATATTTTTAAACGTGTTACATTTATTTTATGTATTTTAAATGCAGTTTATCAATAAAAACAAGTTTTGTGCCTATATAGATTTCACAATTTTTTCATAAATCACTTTATTCAATTTTTTCAATGCTTCAATATTTCAATTTCAATTTTTTCAACATAAATCACTTTAGATAATTATAAAATTGAAATTAAAATAATAATACCAGAAGAGCAGTTTCATAAAAAGTTAATTTTATTTTCACTTTTTGAATGATAACAGTGCAAATCTGTGGTGTATATTTCAGGTGAATTAAACATGAATAAACTTAATTTAACAAGTTACTATTATGTGGCATATGCTTATTATCCATTACAGTAGTTCATTTTAGTTATTATCTTAATTGCAACCAATTATTGACACAGAAACATGTTTTTAATAAACTAATTTCGGCTGTTATAAGTCAGAAACTACAGAAATTAATATTAGTGTAAAGTTACACGGGTGGAAAAGTAAAGTCAGTTTACATTCCGACAGCCATGCGGCACTGCAACAACAGGTTTGCAGAGTTCCACTACATTTGCTGTCATCCACTACACTAGACATCAAACTATAACATAAACATACTCTTCTGGTCAAACACAGTCAACTAACTAATGTGAATTCAGCAACAGAATTATAATTTCAACATTTATGCAAAATTTACTTTATGATTGATAACACTTTTTCTTGTGATTTCAGATAATATTTAATATAACATGCATATGAAATTATTACATTTTATTAATAATTTAGTAACTAACTTTTTTGTTTTGGAATATATCTTAATTTTCTTTAAAACCCAAAATATGTATTTTACTAAAATTTTAATTTTGCACTTTTACATTTTTAATATCTGAAATTTAACTGAAAAAATCCTACATACAATTTTTTCTGTTTGAATATATTTACAAAATTTACAACTCAGAAAATTCAAAGTAATTTTACCTTAATTTTTTTCTTGCCCAATTGATGGTTAGGAGTGATTGTTATGATGGTTTTGATCTGCCCATGGCCCAAATAACAATAAGAGAGGCTGGACACATTCTATCATTTAAGTCTGAAACTGTTTAGATCTTGTTCTAAATTCTAAATTCTTGCTATACTGAACACTGATTTTTTTAGTCTTTTATGCAACGGAGAAGAAAACTATCCTTACAATAAGCAAAATATAAGAACTCTGTACATATAGTGAAACCTGTCCATTGTGTAATCAAAAGCTAATTGCCAATCACTTTTCTATTATCTGGAAGAAATATGTAAACAGATGGACAACAGGAAATATTTTAAACAAAAAAAGCAAGTGAATGAATGCAGAAAGTAGATCTATTAGAAAAATGACAACTGAAATATATGACAAACTTGAAAAGGCATTACTGATATAGATTGCACAAATGCAAAGAATGGCACTGTCACAGATGATGTGATAAGAAGGCAAGTAGAAATACTTCAGCAGCAGATGAATATAAGCAATTTTACTTACAGCAATGGGTGGCTGCATCAATTTAAACAGCATCACAGCCTATCACAAGAAATATTGTGAAAACTGCTGAAGTTGATTTGGATGTTGTAGAAGAGGGAACTAGTCCATTAACAATAATAAAGCAGTATCATATGAAAGATGAGTGTAAGATAGATGAAACTGCTTTATTTTACTGATTACAACCTTATAAAACAATTGCTCATGTACTGTACCTGCAAAAGGCTGAAAGAAGAATAAAGATAAAATCACAATTGCATTTTGTTGTAATTCAGACAGTAGTGATAACAGAACTGTGACTGTTACAGGAAGATTCATAAAGCCTTGTTGCTTTAAAAATTTCAATCCCTATATTTATTGTCATTACAAGCCCAACAAAAGGGGATGGATGACAACCCTACTTTTCTAAGAATTTGTTGAAGATTTTAATAGAAATATGAAGAGAGAAAACTGTAATGTCCTACTATTAATTGATAATGCACCCTGTCATAAGACAGTTAATCTGAGCAATGTGGAAATAGGATTCTTTCCAGCAAATTGTATGGGAATTTTGCAACCACTTCACACTGGCATAATAAAAAGTTTTTAATTTAACTATAGACATCATCAAATAAGAAAAATTATCAAATGAATTAATGATGAAATCTCTATTAAGATAACCCTGAAAATTGCACTCTGGCTAATTAAAAAAATGGCACCAATTCATACTGATCCAAGATAAAGTAGAACTGTTGAAAAAATAGACTGTGGTGTTCCAATGCATAAGCCGTATATCTATGGTATTGGTTCATAAGTGTTTATAATATAAAGATGCAAAGAGTAGTAATGTCTTAATTAGGGTTTCTTAAATGGGATCTCAGGATCCAAGTTGTTTTTTTAATCCGGGAAATATCCCAGGAAATCCTGCAAATTTCTTAAAAGTTCACTTTTCTCGTTTTGTATTAAGGTTGAGGAAATTTTGCAAATAGAAAGTATAATTAACTCATAAACTGTCAGAATACATTTGTATTTATTAATTTTAAGCCCACTTATTAGTTTTTTAAATTTTTGCTGGTTATGACATCTCACAGATTGTCAATAATCAATATGTATTTGTGGCAGGACTCTGAAAATTCTTTACTTGTCAGAACCTGTAATATCTTGAATAATTGTGCTGATGCTGTTGTAATTTAATTTTAACTATGCCCAGTAGCTTCAATAACTGCATTATGCCAGGTTGCGCAAATTAGGCAAGGATAGAAACGAGTACGAAGTGTGCAAGTATAAAGTTTTTCTTCATAAACCTGATTATTAAAGCCAAACCAACTGCCGAATTATCTGGCTATAAGCTTGATACTGCTATTAAAGCAGCTGATATAGACAAATCAAGATACTTGAGAGCAAAAGTAATGCAATGCATCTCAAAACCAAACCAGAAATCTTTGAGGCTACAGGTGAAAAAACACAGCATTTGTCTCTCTTAAATGCATTAAAGATGATTCCACTCACATCCATTGAATTGGAAAGGGCATTTTCAGTAGTGGGACTTTTCATTATTAAAACAATAACCAGATTGAGTGATCAGAGTATTGACCATATTTGGTTTTCAAAATCTTATAAAAATTTACAATAATATTTTGTATCATATTTTATTTAAAAAATGAAAATTATCTTCTAAGTTAGAAGTTTGATCTAAGTTCAATTTTTCTTTAAATTTTCAACTGAATTCAAAGGTATTTTTCTTTTATAAGCAGTTTTCAAACTTTAATAAATTTTTTCTATTTGTGAAAATTTCTACATAATTCAAAGTAATTTTAATATATATTTCACACAGCATTATTATTATTATATTTTGGAGGTTGCAGAACATATTCAATTACTGCTTTAAATGCATAATATATGTGTTATATGCACAAAAATACAGTACCAAATAATATTTTATCATCTAAAATGATTTTGCAATAAATTGGATTTCTATCTTTAAAAGCCATTACTTTAGTTTTATCAGATATTTCCATTCCATATTCTTTGGCAGTCTTTAAAATTTACATATATTAGGTTGTCATAATTAAAATATTTTTTCTAAGCATTGTTTTCATGTTATAAGATAACTTGTATAATACACCATCAGCTCAAGTGCTAATTTTTTTAAGAATGTAACATTTTAATAATGCCAGACAATCTGCTCAATTATCAGACTATAGGTTAAGTCAATAATTAGAAACAAAGTAATTTGTCTAGAGGTAGACAGTTAAAGCACCATCTCGTGATAATTCTAATAATTATAATAAATTAATTTTAATTTAAAATTTCTAGAAGAAAAGAATCAGCCTAAAATAGGAATTGAATAACCCACAACTTCCATGCACTCTGCCAGTTACACTATCCAAACTTCCTCCAATCTTTGCTTCCAGAACTATTAATTTAGATAAACACATTCATTTTAATTTAGAACTTCTGGAAAAAATTAATTTATTATAATTATTAAAATTATCACAAGATGAAGGCTTAACTACCGATCTGTAGACAAATTACTTTGTTTCTAATTATTAAGTTAGTCCTAATCATAGCCTGATAATTCAGCAGATTGCCTGGCTTTTTTAGTTGAGTTATTCTTCGTATATTTTCATAACAGTTTTTCATTATTTTTTTAAGAAGTTAAATTATTAGTGTCAATAAAACTGAGCTTAGAGAATTTAAAGCATGTAATGTTCTGTGTGAATTTAAAAACGATAACATTGCAGTTACAAAACATACAATATTTGTTACTTTGCCACTTTTAAAACAATATAAAGAATGCAATATTTTATGAGACAAGACTGGTGGTTTGTACAACTTGATTTGATGCCCATCATACACTTATATTAAATAAGTACTCACTTTTTGAACCTTTGTATCCGGTACTTTTTTACTCTCCAGAAAACAAACGTTTTTGGCCTCACTCGAGGTCTGCTTCAGGTTGAAAGAACAAAAGAAAACTGGCTTTCCAATTATTTGAATTATTCTTCGAGGAACGTTTAGTTTTAAAATAAATTCAAACATAATTTTCGAATATATGCGTGCGCTACGTAGCATTGTCGTCTTCTTACATACGCCTGGCGTTACGTATGCGAAGAACAAGAAGACAACAATGCTACATAGCGCACGCATAAATTCGAAAATTATGTTTGAATTTATTTTAAAGCTGAACGTTCCTCGAAGAATAATTCAAATAATTGGAAAGCCAGTTTTCTTTTGTTCTTTTAACCTGAAGCAGACCTCGAGTGAAGCCAAAAATGTTTGTTTTCTGGAGAGTAAAAAAGTACCGGATACAAAGATTCAAAAAGTGAGTACTTATTTAATACCAGTATTCGGACTGGAAGATTTGGTACTTGTATTAAAGGGTGAAAACTGTCAAAGAAGAAGGAGGACTGACTGTTTTATTGTGCTGCACCAATGATAGATCAGGAAACTTATTCCACTGAATATAGGTACAGAGTACTCACCATGTTTTGGTATGAAGGTGAGAGATTCCCCTTTAGCAAAATTAATGGTGAGGATTTCAAAAAGTCAGGGAACATGTTCAATTATGTAAAAAAATTTCATTCAAATATCAAATCATTATATCTTGGCACATCAAATACCCCATATATTATATATATTGGATATTATGGTGTAGTGTGTATGGCAGTGAAACCTTAAATGTCAGAAAATGTTAGTGTTGGTTCAAAAAATTTAGTCTGTTTTCAATTTTAAAGATGAATCTCACTCTGAATTACCTTCTAGTTTATAAAAGGCTAAAATTGTGGAGAACCAAAACTTTCTAGATTAGAAATGGCAGAAAAACTTGCAGTGACCCAATCACTAGCAGTTGGATCAACTAGGAAAGATAAAACAAGTATGGGATATGAGTTCCATATGACCTTATTGAACAGAATGATCTGGATTAATTATCCATATGCATTTCACTTCTTAATAGGTAACAGAAAACCCCATTTCCAGACAATAGTAACTAGAGATGAGAAGTGGGTATTGCAAGCTAAAATGTCATTCATAAAAGACATTGGTTAGATCCAAAGGCTACTTCAGCTCCAGAACCAAAGAATGACTTTCATTCTTGAAAGGTATCCTGTGTGTGTGTGTGTGTGTGTGTGTGTGTGTGTGGGGATATAAGAACTGTTTTGAGTTGTTGAATTGAAATTAAACAGTAAATGCTACTTTATATTGTCAGCAATTGGAGAAACTTTCTTGAAAACTCCAACAACCATATTTGATAAACAGGAATGGCATTATTTTGTTACATAATAATATTCAATACCATATTGCAATAACCATCCAACAAAAATTTAAAAAACTTAATTAGAAAGTTCTCTCATTCCCATTATAGCCCTGATCTGGTACCACAGATTATCACCTTTTTTAAACCCTTCAAAACAGTTTTAATGGTTTAATTCAAAATGAAACTATCCAGAAATGCACAGAAACATTTTTTGAATCAAAATCTGATAAATTTTTCATACATCAAAAACTTTTAGATTGAAAAGGTCATATCTAATGGACATATTTACTTAATCTAATATACAATGTTTTTTATGTAAATAAAGTTTATTAAAACTTATAAAAAACAAGACATCACTTATGATTCAACCCAATATTTTTGTTAATATGTGTGGAACAAATAAGGTTAGCAAATTCAGCATGTTTATTAAAATTAATCTGATTTCTTTATGGTTTTGGCTGAAACACTAAAAAAATGAACAAAACTGACTGCATTAGTTTTTTCACTTTTGACTCTCTACCCTATGGACATTTTCTTCCAGCGATTCTAAATTATTTAAAATTAATTAATTAAAATTATAATTATTAAAGTTAATAAGAGATGGCACCTAACGCCTCCCTCTAGTGCCAAATTGGTTACGTAATTTATTTAGTAATTAGCCATATCTAGCCCGATAGAATTTCGGCATTTGGTCGGTGTCTAGATTAAAAGGGTCTTTTTAATCATACCCATCATGGGTGATCAGTCCTAGAAGGGTGACTGGGGAGGTATTTGATCTGTCAAATAAAAGACAGATCATCCCCAAAATTCCTAGAGTTACTCATCCAGGTATGATCCCAAGTTCCCCCAGAGCAGTAGATTGATCCCTTAACTACATCAGCTCAATGACCATCAACAAAACTGGCTTGAATTAAGAGTTCAGATTAGTAAAGGTGCACTGTACAACCTGTCTTTCTTTATAAACACACTTACATTGAAATACATTTAAAAGAGACTCTGACCCAAATGATGAACTGAACTTCAGCTTGTCTGGCAATTCATCATTTGAGTTTATTTCTATATATACAATTGTTTGTAGATGATAAGGTTAACCTAGTTCCCTTATCCTATAGTTAGGTCATTGGTCTAAAGTTGTCATGTATTTTTGTTTTTAGCTTTGTATAAATGATTAGAAATGACTAAACACTCTTATTAAGTTATTAAATAATTATAGATTTAGTGTAGAAGTTGATGGTAATGTTTTGTTTCCAACTGATATTATGAACTGTACTAAAGTTAGTTTGAGGAAACTAGAACTTACTTGTGATCAATTGTTTTGGCTCATTTTGATGCTGCAAGTTACACTGATGTAAGGACATTTCAACATGCTAAGACAGTTGAAACTATTTGTTTTTAATCAAGAAATAATTTGTAACATACATCAAAATAAATCATTTTTAAATGTCTAGGATGCAAACACCTGTACATACTTTCTTAGCAATTCAGGATTAGTTTTTGTTGTTTTACCTCATATTGTTCATTGAACCAAAGTCAATGTAACAGAATATTTTTTGCACATACACAAAGATGTGGCTACTTTACTCATAAGAAATTTATTTATAATTAAACATTGGGTATGTTTTTATATTCAATGACTGGCTCATCAGTGAGAAAATGACGTTTCTAAATGGACCGTTGAAGCCTGTGACGTCAGTGTTAGTTCACAATTGAGCTCAATGACCTAAAAGACCATTGAGTTTTTCAACAAGACAGCTTCCATGAAACAAATTAAATTTTGCTTATAGAAACTATGGATTCACTCTTGCTGTGGATGCTGTAATAGCAGACAGATTAATGAATGATCTGTATATGATAAAACATGTGATTGCACGATTATGTTGGATAATTTGGACAATATTGAAATATTAAGCTTTTTTTCAGAAACAAACTACCTCCATGAATTTGTCCAAAATTTGATCAGGACCAATATTTAATCTCTTTACATCTTCCTAATGATATAAATATTCAAAAAAATTCAAATTATTGAAGAAAGACCCAGTATAGAAGAAAATGGTATAGATAAGGGTTCATTCAGATAATGATTAAGTGAGTTACTTTAATTATTTAGCAAAACAGCTACAATTATAGCCTACTCCTTAATTAAGTTGGTCACCATGAAAAGCACCTTTTCAACACAAACATTTCTTTTTTTCTACAAAATATGATGTTAGATCATTCAACAGAGGGACTCAACGGAGAATTCACCAATGATGTAAGTGTTGAATTTATAAACATTTGGATTGTATTTACACAATTTTTGAGATTGAAATTTAATGTTATTAAATAAATAAATATAACATTTACAATAATGTAATCAATTCAAAGGATTTTGAAAATTTGAAAATGAGCAATTTCCACAGCAATGCAAAACATGTTCATTTGTGAAACTTTAAAAGAATGCAAGTTAGATAGTTCAGATTTAAAACATTTGAATTTCACATGTAAACTATAAGATGAACAAACTATGCACAAAAAGATTTACCGGAAATGGACTACAAATCATTTTAAAAAATAGCGCATCCAATCATGCAAACAAGCTATAAAATTTAAAAAGCACTTATCCCAAAAATGGTCAAATCTGCAAAATATGCATTAAACATAAATGCATATAAAATATGCATTATCAAACAAGTTTAATTTGATCCACTTGGGCCAAAATTGTGTTTATATCAAGGTTTCAATTTCATAGCATTTAAGGGGAAAAAAAAACACGTACCTTTCATACATATACAGCTTCAATCATCATTAATTCCAGAAGAATTGAATTTTACCTTGTTTCCATTCCAAACTGTATTGACAGTTTCTATATTCAGCAAATTGTACGAGGTATTGTCTTTATTAAAAATTGAAGACAATCTGCTGAAACAGAAATCACCATTTATTCAATTTCTTAACTTCCAAATACATTTTTGACAACTGACTCTTCCTTGTAGGCTACTTGTATGGTCATTATCAAATTTACTAATCTTCCTTGTACAGTACACATGGAATTTTTTGTAAAATATTTTTGTCATTAATACTTGGAAAAAGATCCATGCAATAGTCCAAGATATCTTTTCTATTTGCTCAGGACCATCCTAAGCTCTCCTTCATTTTTTCACCTTTTCCACTAGCCTAAACCTCTATATATGCTCTTACTTTGTTATATGACTTTGTGATTATTTGTTGTAGTTGTTTAAAATGGATATGTTTATGATGTATGTGATTTTGTTTTGTCTATCAATCAATGTGTCAGGTCTGTTGATAAACTGTTTTGTCTTCAATTATGGCTCAGTCATAACACATTTTATATGTACTGTTTTCTAAGACTGTCTTCAATGTATATTTGCAGTATGGTAATTGGATATATAACAGCTTGTGTTTGTGTGAAGTTTTTTATGCATTGTGTTTGCTATTTGGTTGTATTGCTGTCAGTAGTTTGCACATGCTAAAAGCTTGCTATCTAATTTGATATGTTATGTACTTTCCAATACAAATGACATTTCCTACAATTGTTGTCTATGAATATGCTTCCTATAGATATTTTTGTATTCTGACCTGATCTTGTTTGGCCATCATGAACCTCCCATCTCTCCAAAGAGGCATTCCTGAATCAGCCTGCAGTTTGATATGGTTTTGTCAACATGATCCTGTACAAGATTATTAAGATGCTTACTATGGAGCTCTTTCCAGCACCACACCACTTCATGGTGTCTGCATCTTTTATATACTATATTATATCAAAGTCAGTATTGTGAAGATTTAATATGATTCTGTCTTAAAGAGTTGCATCTTTGTATTACTAAGGCCAAACAATCTGCCAGATTATATTGAGCTATAATATATACATACTATATAATAATTAAATATTAAGCTATTTTGTCTAGAGATAGGTATTATGTGTCATCTCTTAATAAATTTAATAATTATAAGTAAATTAATGTTTAATTTTTAATTTAGAAAGTTCTAGAAGACAAGAATCGGCCCGGAGCACCATTCAAACCCACAACTCCTGTTTACTGTGTAAATGCAATGCTAAGTTACACTACCCAGACCTTCATCTTCCCAGGTCATAAATCAAGTGATATTTGTCATATTTTGTTAATGTTGTTCATGTTTTCCTTTGGAATTCCTCTGCTAGGAGTATGTACACGCATTCATGCTTTTGTGTGTGTTTGTGTGGGTGTGTGGATGCAGGGTGTTCAATGTATGTGATTATTGAGACAACCTATGTCAGGGATGATAAACCTTTTTGTGTATGCATGCCATATAGTAAGAATCAATACCTTTAAAAATGTTTAAGTTTTGTGCTTAAGTTTAAGTAGACTTTGTTTAAAACACATCTGGGGCCATATTTTGGTCAATGTCTCTGGTCTCTCATCTCTAACAAACCAGTCACTGATTGGCTAATCCGAATGATTAGCCAATCAGCGACTGGCCTGCAAGAGACGCGAGACCAGAGATGGTGACCAGAATACGGCCCCTGATGAATCTTGCTGCTCAGGTGAATACCAGAAACAACATTCTCTAAAAGTTATATGGAATTACATGGAGCTTTTTGCCATACACCTTATGGATCTCTGCTCTTGGCTTGGTTTTCTCTGCAGCAGAATACTGTGAACCAGTATAGATGAACAGTGCTCAAATTAAAAAACTGGATGCCCAACTAAATAATACCCTATATATCATAACAGGCACTCTTAAATCTACTCCTGTTGATTGGTTACCTATTTTCAGTCATATCCCTCATCTGTACTCCAAAGGGATAACTCTCTGCTCAGGGAATATGGGAAAATATTGTGCAGTCCACAACTTCCAATTCATCAGGATACTGATGTCCTCAGCATAAACTGACTTAAATCAAGACACCCCCATCTCTTAAGAACTAAGTCCTTGTATTCCAGCAATTTCAACCTTATTGAATCTTGGAAAAGGCTTTAGGCTGATATCTCTCCAGTGGACAATTGACAACTTCATTGTATCACAAACGACCACCTGGTTTTGAATTATCCAGAAATCTTTGGAGTGTGTTAAATAGAATTCGGACAAAACATGGGATACATAGGGACAGTCTTTTTAGGTGAGGAAAAGTTGCATCTCCACAGTGTGATTGTGGTGCTGAAAGACAGACTATACGTCATTTTTTGGAAGACTGTCCAATAAGATCTTATCTGGGACAACTGAGTGACTTCCCGATTGTGACTGAAAGTGCCCTAAACTATGTTTCTGACTTAGATTTACATTTATGATTTGTGTTCTTTTTACTAACTAGATGTGTAGCCATACACTAAATCTATATATATAAAAATGAATGTATGTCTGTGTGTGTGTGTGTGTGTGTGTGTGTTTGTCCTTCATGCATTACCATACCATTTATCCGATTGCCATGAAACTTTGGGAAGTTGTTTAATACACTCCCACAAAGGTTTCTGGCATATGTGAAGACCACCATTTCCCCCCTTCAAAAATATATTTATATATGGATTAAGGCTTTTATGTCCAACAGATGGCGCTAACTTCCGACGACCTAAGTTTGCTTCTCTGTGAGGCATTGTTTTTCTGTGAGAACGGACTAAACCAGATCATTTTCTATCTATCTATATAAATAAAATATAACGTTCGTTTGTTCCTACCGATTCCTTTGAAATTTTGACACTACGTTGCATTCGAATACGCACGTGTTTTTATATAATACACATGTCGAAATTCCCCCACTGGGGGGAGAGGGACAGGATTAACGCTTACTGTGAAGAACTCGGCTTCTATTTATACTATTTTGCATGCGTTTTTTGCGTTTTTAATTGCGTTTTAATAGGTTACGTCAATAGAATATATACTAAAAAGAGATTTTTCGATATTTCCTTGCGGGGGAGAGGGACAGGATTAAGGCTTACTGTGAAGAACTCAACTTTTATTATACTATTTTAGACGTGTGTTTGATTGCGTTTTAATAGGGTACGTCAACAGAATATACACTAAAAAGGTATTTTTCGATATTCCCTTGCGAAGGAGAGGGACAGAATTAAGGCTTACTGTGAAGAACTCGGCTTTTATTATACTATTTTACATGCGGTTTTTTGCGTTTTTAATTGCGTTTTAATAAGTGACGTCAACAGAATATACACTAAAAAAAGGATTTTTCGATATTCCCCAGCGGGGAAAGGGACAGAATTAAGGCTTACCGTGAAGAACTCGGCTTCTATTTATACTATTTTACATGCGGTTTTTTGCGTTTTTAATTGCGTTTTAATAGGTGACGTCAACAGAATATACACTAAAAAAGGGATTTTTCGATATTCCCCAGCAGGGAAAGGGACAGAATTAAGGCTTACCGTGAAGAACTCGGCTTCTATTTATACTATTTTACATGCGGTTTTTTGCGTTTTTAATTGCGTTTTAATAGGTGACGTCAACAGAATATACACTAAAAAAGGGATTTTTCGATATTCCCCAGCAGGGAAAGGGACAGAATTAAGGCTTACCGTGAAGAACTCGGCTTCTATTTATACTATTTTACATGCGGTTTTTTGTGTTTTTAATTGCGTTTTAATAGGTGACGTCAACAGAATATACACTAAAAAAGAGATTTTTCGATATTTCCTTGCGGGGGAGAGGGACAGGATTAAGGCTTACTGTGAAGAACTCGGCTTTTATTATACTATTTTAGACGTGTGTTTGATTGCGTTTTAATAGGGTACGTCAACAGAATATACACTAAAAAGGGATTTTTCGATATTCCCTTGCGAGGGAGAGGGACAGGATTAAGGCTTACTGTGAAGAACTCGGCTTTTATTATACTATTTTAGACGCGCGTTTGATTGCGTTTTAATAGGGTACGTCAAGAGAATGTACACTAAGAAGGGATTTTTTGAAATTTCCCTCACGGGGGAAGTGTTATCTATATATATAAAAACGAATATGTCTGTCTGTCTGTCTGTCTGTCTGTCTGTCTGTCCTTCATGCATTACTACACCATTTATCCGATTGCCATGAAACTTTGGGAAGTTGTTTAATACACTCCCACAAAGGTTTCTGGCATATGTGAAGACCAACATTTCCCCCCTTCCAAAAATATCTTTATATATGTATTTGTGAACTGTTATTTGTAATAATTTTTGTTTAATCACTTTATTTTTGCTAATTATGTATTCACTTGACCTTTGTTAAAACCTTAACTGTATCTTAAACAACAATCGAAGTTGTATGAGGGAATTTGCCTATTTTACCGATCTTGGTACTCCCGCTTCCAAATTTTAATATCAACTTAAAATGGTTTAAAGAGACAAATTAGAGTAGAAACGGTTTATTATCCAACTATCAGAAAACTGACAACATGCAAGGGAAAACAGAAAGGAGCAATTAAGTAATTAAATTAATTTGTAAAGGATTAAAAATATAAAAGTGGAAACATCGTACCCCCCTTCCACGGCACCGAGTGTCACTTCTACAATGTTTACACATTAAACGAAGAACTTAGTCAAAGCAATCAATGAATAATGATGAGAGCTGTCACAAAACAAAGATGAGTCACATCAACAAGATTATGACTCTATAAAAGTTAGATGTCATTATCAAACAACAAAATAAAACAATCATCTCAGCTACGATGACGAAACCGCCAATAAATCATCACCCGATGACGACACTACCATATAAATCATCGTCTGATGACAAACTTTCTCATGCTAGAAGTGTTTAAAAAGGGAGCTCCAACCCGATCAAAGAGTCAGATAGAAAGTCAGAGACAAGACTCAAGAGGTCTCAGGGTCAGAAAGAAAAAGTCAGACAAGAGAGTAGACCAGAAGCAGTAGTGAAAAGTAGTGAGAAGCAGTGAGAGAGAGACATTTAATAGTAAGTTGAATCGATTTAAAAAATTGAATAATTCTTTGAATAAATTCGAAATTGAATAATTTTTTCGAATACTGATTTTTCCCATTTTTCTCAGCGAATTTGCAAGCATCGCCGACAGTTATGCCCCCCAAACGTCAATCAATTGGTCGATCTACATCTCAAGCACGAAAGAAAAAGGCATTACGAGCTTCAGAAACAGACGAGGAACAGAAAGCAAGATTACAAGCCGTTCGAGTACACACTGCTCAAGCCCGTTCTTCTCAAACGAACGAGCAACGAGAATGGAGATTGAAAACCAATCGAGTACACACTGCTCAAGCCCGTTCTTCTCAAACGAACGAGCAACGAGAATGGAGATTGAAAACCAATCGAGTACACACTGCTCAAGCCCGTTCTTCTCAAACGAACGAGCAACGAGAATCGAGATTGGAAACCAATCGAATACACACTGCTCAAGCCCGTTCTTCTCAAACGAACGATCAACGAGAATGGAGATTGAAAACCAATCGAGTACACACTGCTCAAGCCCGTTCTTCTCAAACGAACGAGCAACGAGAATCGAGATTGGAAACCAATCGAATACACACTGCTCAAGCCCGTTCTTCTCAAACGAACGAGCAACGAGAATGGAGATTGAAAACCAATCGAGTACACACTGCTCAAGCCCGTTCTTCTCAAACGAACAAGCAACGAGAATCGAGATTGGAAACCGATCGAGTACGCACTGCTCAAGCCCGCTCGAAGGAAACAATTGACCAACGGGGAGCAAGACTAGGAATGAATCGAGAACGCAATGTTCAATCCAGATGGACACTCCACGCTGATTTGAATCTTGCTGCGTTTAATTACGATGCTGATTATGATTACAGTCTTCATCGAAGTGTCGTTATTGAAAAAATGGACAAATTATGCAAATTTTGCCATGCTTTGAAATTCAAAAATGAAACTCCAGGAATGTGCTGCGCAGGTGGAAAAGTGAAATTGCCAGAATTGCATTTACCACCCGAACCATTATCAACGTTGGTATCAGGTGACACAAGCCAGTCGAAACATTTCTTGGCAAACATACGCAAGTACAATTCATGTTTCCAAATGACATCGTTTGGTGCAACAGAAATCATACGTGACAATTACATGCCAACGTTCAAAGTGCAAGGGCAAATTTATCATCGTACTGGATCACTTCTACCACTGCCGGATGCAGATCACAAATTTCTCCAAATTTATTTCATGGGAGCCACTGATGAACAAGTTGATCAACGTTGTCGATTCAATACCGGCACTAATCGAGAAATTGTTGCTGCATTACAAAATTTATTCGATGAACATAACGAATTAGTTCGACTGTTCAGGACGGCCCTCGAGCGAATGCCAGCTGATGATTATGTAGTTGTCATTAGAGCTGACAAAACACCAGCCGGCCAACACGAAAGACAATACAATGCACCAACAATTAATGAAGTGGCGATCGTCATAGTTGGCGAAGAATTTAACTCACGTGATATAGTTCTTCATCGCAGAGATGGTAATGTTCAGCGAGTCTCCGAAACTCATCGCTCATACGATGCATTGCAATATCCAATTTTATTCTGGCAAGGAGAAGATGGATATCATTTCAATATCAAAATGAGAAATCCACAAACAGATAGGGAGACCAATAAGAAAGTCAGTGCCATGAATTACTATTCTTATCGATTGATGATTCGTGAGAACACAGACAATCACATTTTGAAATGTCAGAAATTATTCCATCAATATGTTGTCGATATGTATGCAAAAATCGAGACTGAACGACTTCTTTTCATTCGACTGAATCAAACCAAGCTGCGCTCTGAAGAATATGTTCATTTACGCGATGCAATTGCTACTGATGGCAATCTCAACGAACTGGGAAAAATGGTCATACTGCCAGCTACATTCACAGGAAGCCCACGGCACATGCATGAATACGCACAAGATGCAATGACTTATGTTCGCGCATACGGCCGTCCAGATTTATTCGTAACATTCACATGCAACCCTACGTGGGAAGAAATTAAAGATCTTCTGTTGCCTGGACAATCGTCTTCGGATCGCCATGACATCATTGCACGTGTGTTCAAACAAAAGTTGAAATCTATGACGGATTTCATTGTCAAACATCATGTTTTTGGAGAGACACGCTGTTGGATGTATTCCATTGAATGGCAGAAAAGAGGATTACCTCATGCACACATTTTGATTTGGCTGATCGACAAAATTACACCAGACAAAATTGATGAAGTCATCTCAGCAGAAATACCAGATGTCAACATTGATCCAGGCTTATTCGAAGTCGTTACCAACAACATGATTCATGGTCCATGCGGCGCGATCAACAACAATTCTCCGTGCATGAAGGATGGAAAATGCACGAAACGCTATCCACGAGACTTACACGCCGAAACTATCACTGGAAATGATGGATATCCACAATATCGTCGACGATCAACTGAAGATGGTGGCAAATTCATCACTCTAAAAGTACGCAACAATGACATTGAAGTCGATAATCGTTGGGTTGTGCCGTATTCACCATTACTCTCAAAGACTTTCAAAGCACACATCAATGTCGAGTATTGTAATTCAGTGAAATCGATCAAATATATTTGCAAATATGTCAACAAAGGAAGTGATATGGCAGTTTTTGGAGTGGGAAATGCATCTGCACCAATCAATGAAATCGATCAATATGAATTGGGACGCTACATTAGTAGCAATGAAGCAGTTTGGCGTATTTTCTCCTTTCCAATTCATGAACGTCATCCAACAGTTGTTCATTTGGCAGTACATCTTGAAAATGGACAGCGTGTGTATTTTACAACGGAAAATGTACATGCAAGAGCATTATCGCCACCGAAAACAATGTTAACTGCGTTCTTCTCATTGTGCACGGATGATTTGTTCGCAAAAACGCTACTTTACTCAGAAGTGCCAAAATACTACACATGGAATGCATCAGCGAAAAAGTTTCAACGTCGTAAACAGGGCAAACCAGTTGAAGGACATACGAATTTATATTCGTCCGACGCGTTAGGCCGTCTGTATACAGTTCATCCAAACAATCAAGAATGTTTTTACTTGCGATTACTGTTAGTTAACGTACGTGGACCGAAATCCTTCCAAGAACTGAGAACAGTAAATGGTGAAGTATGTGCGACCTATCGAGAGGCTTGCCAAGAATTAAATCTTCTTGAAAACGATGCACATTGGGACACAACACTCGCTGATGCATCGAACACTGCTCAACCACAGCAAATACGCACGTTATTTGCGATAATATTGACAACGTGTTTCCCATCCAATCCGAAAGATCTTTGGGAAAAATACAAAGATTGCATGAGTGAAGACATCCTACATCGTTTGCGAGCAACGAATCAGAATCCGGACATGCAATTTACACCACATGTGTATAATGAGGCGTTGGTTTCGATCGAGGATAAATGTTTGGCAATCGCTAACAAGGGATTGGGGCAGTTGGGAATGTGTGCACCGAATCGATCTGTAAATGACGCTTATGATCGTGATTTGCAACGTGAAACACACTTCGATGTCGATGATTTGGGTACATTTGTTGAAACGAATCTCCCAAAGTTGGTTTCAGAACAACGTGTTGTATATGACACAATAATGCAAGCAATTACATATCAAAGGGGCGGATTGTACTTCATAGATGCGCCCGGAGGTACAGGTAAAACTTTTCTCATTTCACTAATTTTGGCAACCGTTCGATCACAGAATAAAATTGCACTGGCAATTGCATCATCTGGAATTGCGGCAACACTATTGGATGGTGGTCGAACAGCGCATTCAGCACTGAAATTGCCATTGAATTTGCAAACCACTGAGACGCCAACATGCAATATCACCAAAAATTCCGGAATGGGCAAAGTTCTCCAAATATGTAAACTTATCATATGGGACGAATGCACAATGGCTCACAAAAAAGCATTGGAAGCGCTTGATCGTACACTGAAAGATTTGAGGGGAAATGACCAGCCCTTCGGGGGAGCACTCATTTTATTGTCTGGTGATTTTCGACAAACTCTGCCAGTTATACCACGTTCAACACCCGCCGATGAACTTAATGCATGCCTCAAATCATCTGTTCTATGGCGACATGTAAAGAAATTGACTTTGAAAACCAATATGCGTGTTGAACTACAAAATGATGTATCCGCCGAACGTTTCGCAAAACAATTGCTGGATATTGGGAATGGGAAGATGGCAATAGACAGAACTACACAATGTATCACATTGCCAACAAACTTTTGTAAGATGACATCAACCAAAGACAAATTGATTCAAAAGGTTTTCCCAAATATCGCACGGAATTACAAAAATCATCAGTGGCTCAGTGCACGTGCTATATTAGCAGCTAAGAACAACGATGTCAATGACATCAACTTCAGCATTCAAAACAGAATACCAGGCGAAGCGACAACGTATAACTCCATCGACACTGTTATGAATCAAGACGAAGTTGTCAATTACCCAACAGAATTCTTGAATTCACTAGATTTGCCAGGAATGCCACCGCATATTTTAACATTGAAAATTGGTGTGCCTATCATTCTTCTTCGAAACATCAATCCACCACAACTTTGCAACGGTACAAGACTTTCGGTGAAAAAGATGATGAACAATGTCATCGAAGCTACAATTTTAAATGGGAAATTCAAGGGGAAAGATGTACTGTTGCCACGTATTCCAATGATCCCAACAGATATGCCATTTGAATTTAAACGTTTGCAGTTTCCGGTGCGAATCGCTTTTGCAATGACCATCAACAAAGCACAGGGACAATCGTTGCAAGTGTGTGGGCTAGATTTGGAGAATCCGTGCTTCTCACATGGACAACTGTATGTGGCCAGCTCACGCGTCGGAAAACCTTCTGATTTATTCGTGTACGCACCAGACAGAAAAACAAAAAATATCGTGTATCCACAAGCACTCCAATAAATAAATAGAATTGAAACGACACTTTGAAATGTTTTCCCGATGAAAATTAATAATAATAATAATAAGTTTCAGTAAAAATAATAAAATGTAAATTGAATTTTATCATAATGAGTTTGCTTGAATTTCCTTTCTCCTGAAATCGCAGCAACGCGCGACGGGTAAGCTAGTAAATAAATAAATATTGAGACAACCTATGTCAGGGATGGTGAACCTTTTTGCATATGCATGCCATATAGTAAGAATAATTACTTTTAAAAATGTTTGTGTGCGCTTAAGTTTTAGACTTCAAATGACAGCATTTTAAAAAATTAGACAAAGGATGGTCTGGTGAGAAATCAAAAGGATGATTGAAAAAGACAGACGATAAAACAAAATCAAATGATAAGTCACGTGCCAGACAATTTCTTCCTAACCTATGTCTTTATTGCTTTAAAAGTGTTTTTTTCATTCAACTGTGTTGTTAGTATTGCATTTAATCTGTTGTATTGCATTATTAGTCTCTGATCTATTTATGCAGATTATATTAGCTTGATCTGTCAAAATTCTAAAAATTTGTAGATCACTTCCCTCACCTACAAATTCAGTAGAAGCCATAGAAATGGCATCACTCATAAAATCCTATAAAAATTTGTTTATTTTTTAAATTCAAATATCACTTTGCTGTAGATCAGTACAAGTCATAAAGACTATATCATCAATATCATGACATCATAAATACGAAAACACTTTTCATTGGTTGATAAAATCTACAGCAGCAAAGTTTCTGGCAATTGCATAGTCCATCAGTATAAAAACTCAAGCAAAGGCAGTGTTTTATAAGAAAAATAGAAAGTTTTCAATAGTTATCATCATGTAGAATGCCCATAATTGTTGTCCTAAATGTTGAAAGTTTATTCTCTCACAAAATAGTGTGAAGAGTGCATTTTCATCAATCAACAATTGTGTGTTTGTTACAAAGGAGGTAGAAATTCATGCAATAATGGTAAATTTGGCAAAACAAGTCTAACAGTTACATTTAATATAAATTGCAATTTGGTTCAGATACACCATACTCCAGCCAGACACTCGTTCTTTAAATATTCCGTATTCCGAAATAATTATTTGGCTTTAACTTCTGAATATCATAATTCCATTTTAGTCCACTATATAACATCACAGTTTATTTTTCTTAAATCAGAATTTAAGAAAAGTAAACTGTGATTTTATATATAACATAAATAAATACAGAATATTTAAAATGCTTGTATATTTTACCTTCCAGAAGTAAGTTTGTATTTCTTGTTGTTTAATCACATTGTAAAAATTATTTGAAGAAATACAATTATTTATGTAAACATAAATGATGCAAGAAATAACTGTTTATCTATCTTAGTGATAATTCATGAGTCACCTGTATCTATAATTGGATTTAAATTAAGGATTATAAAACAGAATGGAATTTCACTTATTAATTCAATATCCATTGAATTTCTTTAATAGTTATTTATACACAGATTTTCATTTGTTTTTAAGCAATTAATAATTGAAACCGATAACTTGTACTGAATAGAACATGATATATAAACACGAGGGAAATGATAAAAGTTCATAAAAGAAACGAAATTATTGCCTCACCTGAAGAGACGACAGGAAATATCGTCTTTTGCTCTTTTTTCGATCAAATAAATTTTTACTTTTCAATTAAATGTTTCTTAAATAATTAAAAGATGTTTAATTATTATTTTTAAGTACAAAAATAATATTTTGATCGGAATCGAAGACAGAAAAACAAACAAACTTAAACACAAACCTTGTTTACTCACAACTGATTCACCGATTATAGGTTTCTTACCGAACCTAATCTGGAATCTACGCCTCCTTCTATTGGTCGATTTCGGAAATTTATTTCCACATTCGGCCAATTGCATTCGAAATAATAATTTTTTTTTCTTGGTGTTTTAACGTTATTTGTATTTAATATTTTGATTTAATAAGTCTATATATAACTTTTACTACTATAACTGAATAATTTACGAAATTATCTATTTAACTTATTACGGTGTTTTTCAACCTTTTTTTTTTCTTAATAGCGACGTCTCTATAGACTTAGGCCTATTGCTCTTTTAGTGCTTTTAGTAATTAACATAAGATGTGTTATGGCATTACTCGGCACTATATTCGCGGGGTTCACCAATAACCGGATGGATGAAATCAGTTAACATTGGTAGTTGGTCGTGGGTTTCCCCCTGACCTACAGGCTTTTTTTTTTTTTTTTTTTAACTCTTTCCGCCCTGTGGGCACTAAGAGGGCCTGTTATAGCAAGCCCATTATGGGTTCGGCCAGGCCCACAATGGGGCGACCGGGTGGTGAGGGACGGGGACCGACATATCCGGACGGACACCCCCCGAAAAATTCCTGGGGATTATTCGACCCGTCCGGATTCGATCCCGGGTCCCCCAGGGCGGCAGGCTGCTAACCTTTACCTCTCGGCCATCCGGCCGCGACCTACAGGCTAGTCAAGTGCAATTCTCCGAAGATCTAGCCCCTAAATAAGGACCAGATTTCCATAGAAAGTCCTTTCGGGAGGCATCCCTCAACCATATCGCCCAAGTCTTATGTTACCTTTACGTCAGTCCATTCCGCGGGTCTCCTGTAGCATCATCCTAGTGTGTCGCGGTACCTACTTTGAAAACCACTGACTTCGTTATACCTGCAGCACCTTGTTGAAAACCACTATCACTATACTATGATGACAAGAGGATTGCGGAGGCAGTAAAATAATTAGTCTGCCTTTCTGGAGATTCGAGGACGCGTGGATAAAACCACCGAATACTGGTAGTTGATTCCGGGTTGATCACGTTTTTTCTGGGTTTTCTATACGTGTCTAACAAAACTAGAGACTAGTTTCTAACAGAAAATCCTTCTTCCCACAATCCATTTGCAGATCGCACTTTCTGTATTTGTATGGTCTTATCCAGTGGCGTGCCGTCATTGGAAGCGGTGGAAGCGCCGCTTCCCTTGTATTTTCTAAAATATAAATTCATATTGGGCGATTATTTTCATATTTTAATGTACTTTGAATTAATTAAAATTAATATTTTATTATAATCGCATTATGTATCTTATTACAAATTTCTATACTACATGTGAAAAAAAACGATAAGATTGCTTTTATATATTCGAATATCAGTGACGGAATGGAAGCGCTGTATTGTCGAAACCGGGTCGGCTTCCACGGCGAAAATAACTGAAAGGTGTAAAGCAGCCAGATTATAGGCATTGGCGCACGCGCTTTACAGAGCACCAACCTCACCCAGTTAGAATTTTTATCAGATGTTAATAATTTTAATATTATGAAAAACAATTTTTTCAAGCGTGTTTTAATTCTTTAAATTAAGTAAATTTTATGGGAAATTTTTTGATTTATCTAAATTACGTAGCGAATCGCAATATTTATATTCGTGTCCGGGCTATATTGACAAGTAACTCTTAGACATAAAACATATTATAATTAATGTCGATTTCGAACAAAGACGTACTAAAAGAATTATATGATTTAATATCATTAATATTTACGGTACCATCTACCAGTGGGTCTGCTGAGCGCAGTTTTTCGACCACGAAACAAATTCATACATTGGCCAAAAACACTCACTCAGTCAGAGGAAAAATTGTAGTCGCTAGCGTTGCTTTCGATATAAAAAGAGCTTTCAAATACTGTACGTTGATGGAGTCGACGACCAGCGACTTTTATGGTAAAGTAATTAACGACTTTGCGGAAAAAATCGCCGAATAGAGATGGTTTTTTAAAAAAATTTTATAAACTAAGTTTTTCTATTATTGTTTGTATCGTATCAATTTGTATTATGTATGTATTATTTGTATTTTAGTACTAAAATACATAAATTGTTTATTTTTGTCATTTCCAGTATTTGTTTAAAATTTTTATGGAAATGTGAGATTCCGGACAGGTCCGAACCATCACGAAAGACGCGAAAAAACGGTTAATTTAGAGAAAAAAATTATTAGTTTAAAAAATTCTCGCGTTTCAGGTAAGAGTCTCGTTACGCTTAGTAACGAGGGACCAACCACTCGGGAAGCGTGATTGAGGGAGACTGACCAATCAAAATGGACGAAAGAAAGAACGGAGATTGATATAATCCCCGACAATCTAGGACACCTCGCACTCGGTTAACGTTCCGAATAACCAAAACGCCGTGTGTCAACGCACAAAAAGAAAAAAAAAAAAAGTTTTTCGTCTGTTGTGCCAACCTGTAACCCGTGCCACTTCGGACTTAGACCGTGTCCCCGACGCCAACGAAGTCTCCCCGTGCCTTACAGACTTGTCAACGCCGCTGTCCAAGGGCCACCTTCGATCGACGATCAAAGAACCACATCGACGTCCAGGACGTCCGAACGGCTGATTGTCCCAAAGCAAACTATTTTATACATAGTATGTTTATTTGTATGTTTATTTTATGTTAAAATAAACGGTTTTTGTCAGATATTTGTCGTCTTTGTCTCTTCCGTCACCACGCACGTACGAATGGACCCTAGACCGTCACTGACGCGCAAATAACTGATTGCCCCTGGAAGTCGGCTTCTTACAGAAACACAGCTTCCCTATCATCAAATGTCACGGTACGCCACTGGTCTTATCCCATATTTCCAACAAAGTGTGTTTTGAATGCTTCCATATTTTATAAGTGTCACACGACCAAATAGGTTGAAAAACATTGCTATGCAGAACAGAGCCGGATTTTAGGCGATTGGAGTGATTGGTGCCAATCGGGCTCCGCATCACATCAAAATTTATATTTAAAAATAGTACATGTTACAAAAATAAATATCTAGGTATATTGTTATGAAAAATAAAACAACATATTTCAATATGTAAATTAACTGTTAATTAATTTTGTTATTTAAAGTTTGAGGTGCCCCACAAAAAAGAATTCAATCGGGCCTCGCAACTATTGGATCCGGTGCTGTGCAGTAATCCTTTGTTCCTAGCTTTTTAAATTTTACATATTAACATTGCATAACACACGCAACTCATTGTAGGAATTTCTTTCAGCTTTTCTGGGTTGAAATCGTCGAAATTGACAAAAATCTCGGAAGGTCAAAGTTGATACGATTCCAATACTTTACCGTGTTATATACACAAGCAGGGCCGGCTCTAGGGGCGGACAACCCGGACGTTTGTCCGGGGCGGCAAATCTAAAGGGCAGCATTTTGGTTGTGAATGTGACAAAATATTTATAAGTTAAATAATTAATCGAAATTTATATATGTCGATTTTTTTCTGTGGCTATTTACATTTACCATGCAATTTACATTTAGTATTTATTATTTTTGCCTAAAAGCTAAGAAAATGTTTGCATTCTTTAATTCTGAAGAAAACAACCATAAAAGAGGGCTTTTGGGCAAAAAGGAAAGCATAAGCAACAATGTTAAACTTTGTGCCAAACCTTAGTGTTACCTTATGAATACTGCCGATAATACCAATAACTGTAGCTAGTGGGGGAAAGGAATTTCTCTAAATAAAAATTAATTAAAAACATTTTACGTCCACTACCACGCAAAATCATCTTAATAGTTTGGCTATTTTGGCGATTGCGCAAGAAATTGCCAATCAAGTAAACTTAAAAAAGTTAATAAAAAAGTTTGCAGAACTAAAAGTGAGAAAAGAGTTTCTTTTAATTTTGGTAGTTGATGTAATTTGTTTAGTTTTCATGGGATATAAGTTTTTTGTTTGATTGTACAATAATACATTTTTGTAATATCATTAAAAATGCATCTAGTTAACATTAACAATTTGTAACTAAGTACAGGTATGTTTTAATTTTTACTGTTTTGTACTACTTGATTGCTAATTTTATATTGCCTGTTTCTCTCTAAATAAATTTAAGGGGCGGCAATTTGTCTTTTTGTTCGGAGAGACATAAATGCTTGAGCGGGCGCTGACACAAGAAGCCGACAAAGTAAGTTAAAAGATTGATTCAAGTTGCCTGAACAAACCAATGAAAATGAAAAGTTAAACCAATTAATGCACGGGTTCCTAATCTTTTTCGTGTATTGTCCCCTTTTAAAAAAGTATTTTTTCTATCGACCCATTCAATGTTATGTACTATATATATTATACAATATTATATTATATATAATATAACATCTTATATAATTATTAAAAGACATTTATTTAAGAGCAAGAAAAATGTGTAGAATTTTAAATACAGTATTTGCAAAGTCTTAGGTGTCTCCGCAAACTTTCATCGACTCCTAAAGGGTCAATACCGACCCCGTCAAGAAAGCCGGAGTTAATATAATAGAATGTATTTAACTAAATATTTCAATTTTAGAATTAATAAATCACAGGAGGGACAATCGTAAATTACTCATCAGCAGTTTATAATAAATTAAAATTTGATTTTGCACTCGACTTTTTCAACGAAACACCAATACTCTTTGGGTTTTCAACGTCAAACGGCATAAAAAAGCTGCGCAGCAGCGGCCGAATGGATAAAAATGGAACAAGCAGCTCTTCGCCTGCCGTTCGTCATTTCCAGACGAACGACAACCCAGAACTCATCACGTGGAGGTGGCTGCTTCACACTTCCACCAAGAGTTGGAAAAAATCCTACTCCACAAGTGACCAACGTCACTTGTCGAGTTCTTCCTAACTCGCTCGATGAAAATATTCTTAATTACCTCTGAATACTCCAAATTCAGCTATTCGAAACTTACCGTATTATTACTATCTAAACTAAAGGATGCAATATTACAACAACTAGTAATAAAGAAAGATGGAAATCTATAAATACACCTGGTCGTAATAAAATGCACGTTAGGACCACAAAATTTAGTTCAATCTCATACGTAACTTCATTAACCAAAAAAAAAAAAAAAAAAAATTACTCGCCCTGCGCGGGATTTAATAAAGCGGGACACAGAAAGCCCTCTCCATCTCCATCGGCCTCTTCACTCGGCAGTGCCTTAAAAAAACGAAACTACAGAGAGCCTTCTAAGCCTCACCTTCTTTTGTCTTCACTCCAGCGAGCGTTAAAGATGTGGGACAGAGGAAACCTACGCCTCTCCTGTCTTTGTCTCAGCGGGTCTTAAAGATGCGAGACACAGGGAGCCTTCTTCGCCTCCGGTCAATTCTCCTGTCTTTATCCGAGCGGGCCTTGAAGCCCTGTGTTTCGCATCTTTAAGGCGCGCTCGAAAGAAGACAAGAGATTTGACCGGAGGCGAAGCTCCCTGTTTTCCGCATCTTTAAGGCCCGCTCGGACGAGAACAGTTGTCCAAGCGGGCTTTAAAGATGTGGGACACAGGGAGCCTCTCCGCCTCCGGTCAAATCTCCTGCCTTCGTCCGAGCGGGCCTTGAAGATCCGGGACACTGGGAGCCTTCTCCGCCTCTCGTTGCCGTCTCTTGTTCTCGTCCGAGCGGACCTTAAAGATGCAGGACATAGAGTTAGTTTGAGTAAAAAGGCCGACGGGAGATTCCATCTCTTTACTCGAGCGGGCCTAAGAAAAAGGCGACACAGAGTCCTTTCTGCCTCCCGTATATTATCGAAGTTTACTTAATCGCATTTTTTTCTCGAAATCTCAAAGAAACGCGGAACTTTCGAACAAATTTACGCTTGACAATAACCACCTACAGTAAAAAAAAAAAAAAGCCAATAATACATTCTAACAATTTGTTACGTATTGTTAGAATATATTGTTTAGAACGCGTGACGTATTACGATCCCTTCATATTTTTGCGTCACGTGTTACGTAGAAACATTAATCGGTTTAAAATATTTCAGAAAAGATCATTTTATTAAAATATTATTCATTAGAAACAGGATCACTTTCAGTACTTTAAGTTAAAATAATGTTTTTTTTTTCTAATACTGTAAATAAAATTATAGAAATGTCGAATCATTCATTTATTTTAAAGTAATGTTATCTGTATTTTTGAAAATGCAAATAGGAATTTGTAATGATTGTCGCCCTTTGCACCCCAGATAATGCTACCAGAATGTCTTAATTCACAAATTTCAGAATTTTCGACAAAAGATGCTTAAGCTTCAAAGTGGATGAACAAAATTTCAGAAATTTTGCAGGGTGGTTTGATTATTAGGGTAATCGATGATATTAAATTTTGGCGGTTAAAAGTCGAGGGGTGGAAAGATAATGGGGGTCGTGTGAATCTCCGGTAGAGTCAGACTTAGTGACGATTTTACTGGTTATTAGCATTTACGTATTTTTTATAACACTCGTCTGTATCCCCAAAATTAAGCTTTCTGCCATTTTACAATATTTAAAAATATAACAAATATTTTAATAAAATATGATAACAGATGGCGATACCAAACTTTTTAATGTAGCCGAGAAATTAACCAACTCGTTGATGATTTATTCTTCAATGAAGAAGTTAATGAAATTAAAAGTATTAAAATTCCAACAAGGGAAATCTTTTATTTAAAATAAAGCCTTTCAAACACATCTGAAGTGCAATATATACAATACATGGCGTTTCCATCATACATATAAGTATATTTAATTACTATTAATAAAACCAGTAGTAAATAGCCATGACGACAATTACACCATAATTTTATAAGAAAATTCTAAAAACAATTTTTCTGAATTTTCTTATACACTAACCCAATGGTCTCCAAAGTGGGACGCGCAAACTCCAGGGGTACTTGATACTTCAAATTGATACTTGAGTTAAGCCAAGTTTTCCTTCGAAATACTGTATGTTGCAGTCTGTCTAATCCCTCAGTCATCCTCCACGATCACTCGCGATCATTCAGGGAAAAAATTCAAATTCCGGGTAGCGGGAAATTTAGCCGGAATTATGTATTTATAGTGAAAATTTCGCAACTTTTGCACAGTAATTTATTCCATAAACATAGATTTTATATGTACATTTTTCTAATTTATTTGAAAAGTTTTATTGCAGACGAGTGAGATTCATTTACACTCGACATTCCTTCCAATTCCTTGTCCTAATATGTATTCGAGTACCCCAAAACAATAATTTGTAAATATGTATAACAGGTATGCGGCACCGGTCAAAACACAATGTTTTTATTTCGTGTTACTTAATCAAAATGATTTATATTATATTATACAGGGTAAAACTTATAATTATTTTCGTCTTAGGGGTACACCTTTTTTTTTTTTTTTTTTTTTAACTCTTTCCGCTCTGTGGGCACCAAGAGGGCCTCTTTTAGTAGGCCCATTATGGGTTCGGCCAAGCCCACAATGGGGCGACCGGGTGGTGAGGGACGGGGCCCGACATATCCGAACGGACCACCCCCCGAAAAATTCCTGGGGATTATTCGACCCGTTCGGATTCGATCCCGGGTCCCCCAGAGCGGTAGGCTGCCACCTTTACCGCTCGGCCATCCGGCCGTCAGGGGTACACCTAGAAAAGTTTGGAGATCAAATTGCACTAACCTATACAGCAATGTTTTTCAATTACAGTATCGCTTAGAGGTTTCGTGCAATTTTAAAACCGTGTTGTATAAATACTATAAGTATTGAATAAGTATAAATGGAAGGTTGTTCCGAAACGTTCACGTAGTCATTAACATTGTATTATAGCAAATGTATATTATTTCATCAATCTTCATTCCTGAAGAGTCGGGTTCGTGTCCGGTCGCATCATTATTTTCGGGAATAGTTTAACCCGGATAAGTTGAGGTCCAATTGTTACCATTCCATTATAAAGACGGCGGGATGACAAACAGTTAAAGTATGATAGTATATCTACTGTATGTCAAAGTGCATAAAGTACAGTACTGTACATTGTGCATTCAAAGTAAGAAATTTTTAGGTTTTAAAAATCTTTTTGATATTTATTTAAATTTAATTTTTCATTTTTGGTAATTTACAATCGAATTATTTATTCATTTATGTTTTGGGAGTGTTTTGAAATTTATTTTTAATTACAGTACTGTATAATTTGACTGTTTGGAGGGTAGAATTGGTTTTACAACATAAACGCTCAATTTCATTCAGTGACTTACCCAGGACTTAATCTTGGGAGAGCCGAGATAAAAAGATTTTTAATGCGAGTTGAATGAAATTCCATCCTTATGTGACCGCTGATTTATTAGTAGTATAGAAATAGAAGACGCAACACAATATAAATAAAAATAAACTTTAATTAAAAAAATATTTTTGGAAAATTTTTTAGTGTTTTTCTTTTTCCTTGGGAGGGAGCCCCTTTGCCTTTCTCTGGATGGGTCACTACTCACTTTGGATTTAAAAATGCTTTGTCCACAGTAAATATTTTTGAAAATTTTAAGAGCAGTTTAATAAGGTCACAATTGTAAATGCTATCAATAGTTTAAGAATTTAATTTTTTAAAATTTGTAGTAGATGCGTAGTTTGGATATTAAACGTCTTTCTACGAGACATATCAAAAGGGGTATGTATAACTATATTAAGAAATAGATAATTGAAGAGTGCTAAGGCACTCGAAATACATGTCATAATCATTTGAAAAATTAGTCTGCATCAGATCATGCGCTGGTTGTCCTCTTTATAGATGAATAAAGATTAGCCTATTAACAGCATGGTTCTCTAAATTTTAAATTAAAACTCTCTATTGGTCCCGGATACACTGCTAATTTCCGGCTACTTCGAACTTCTTTAAATGATCCTTATGCTCTATATTGACAATACAAATGAAGATTTCGGACTGCGTGTGATGATTTGTAGCCCTTATTGTTTAATTTCGCGGGTAAGACAATCATTTATTATTATTATTCATACAACAATCCAGAGTTCTGGGTTCAAACAAAATGAAATTACGAAGAATACGTATAAGTGATATTAGAAGACGATAATCCTGGGTTTCGTTTTTCGTCTTTTCAATTTCACCTTTACCTTTCAACGTTTCCGTTTGTTAACAATAAAAGGCGACCTAGTCGAGACAGCGAGTAAATCAATACATTTTATATATATTTTTAAAATATTTTCTGCAATGCGGGCCCGGGTTACCAATCCGATTTAAAACATTTATCTCGCGCTTTTTTTGATAGATTCTTCACTTGAATAGTCGTCAAAATTTTTATGAAGTAGGCCTATAACAGAACACTTTTTGCAAATACTCTTGGTATCAAAGACTTAAGGATTGTATTCATTAAATTCTCGCGTATTTTAAATTACTCGGCGGTACTTAAAATGATGGATACAGTTTAGTCTTGTAAAACGCGTAATAAAAACATAGTTCAGAAATAACTAAAAGATTTGCAAAATTTATATCGTAGAAACAGTTCTATATTAATATAATTTTATTATTATTATTAAAATATAAATTTAATAACTTACATTGATTTAGAAAAATTTAAAAGTTTTGGCATAGAGGGGTACCGAACACTGCAACTACTGCAAACAAGGCTGGTAATATTACAGATTATACTACTTAGGTTCCGAGCAGGATGTTCAGCAATTTTCTCAAACATGACTCATTTTATTTACTCCGATTTTTATATCTTTCTTCTTCAACATTATTTTAATTTCCTAATACCTTCTTTCCATTGTGCACTTAACATGTTTTAAAGGATAGAAAATTTTTGTCCATTGTCTTCAGAAGGTAGTGTTCGCTACGCTCAAATTTCATTGTATATCGCACTAACATGACAGAAATAAAGTTTGGCTTGCTATAGTAATTATTATTTCTCGTTTTTCGGAAACGATCTTATGTCTTTCAAATTTGATGTTTCCAGAAAAAGTCTTTTTGTCCTAACTATTTTCATCTGTTCGATCACAAATGTTTGTTATCGGTAAATTTAGAATCGGAGTTTGGTTTCGTTTCGTTATATAGTAACGATATAACACTCCAAAGCCAACTCTCGCTCAGCCATTTTTAAAGAATTGCTACATAGTAATATATCAAAGCGTTACTAAATATTTGCTCGAAGGATCGCTATAACAGAGATCGATCTACTAAGTTCATGAAAAAATCTAACGAAGGACCGTCGTTCAAACTTTTTGTTTTAGCATAAAAGAAACTAATTTATAAACTCTTGCCGTTCTGCAAACACTAAGGGTATCATTTTTATGCCCATAATGGAATCGGTCAGGCACAGAATGGGCAGCTCGATGAGACGAAAACCAATTTACTAGGTCAAGTCGGTTGTAAAAATTCCAGATTCCGACACAGAAATCGAACGTGAAAATATAAGTTCCGAACATTATACTCATAAATATCGAAATAACTAAATTTTTATTATAAAGATTGCATTAGTTTTATATTTTCCCATGTTCTTTCCTAACTCCATAAACCTATGAAATTTCGCAATTCGGCAATTCTCGTATATATTATTTCCTTTCCATCCTGTGGCCATCACAGTGCATTTATAAAGTCCGCTATGGCTTCGGGCAGGCCCACAATGGTGGAATGGGATGGTAAGGGTCGGGAGCAGACATCCGAAAAATTCTTGGGATTTTTCGACTGGTAAGGATTGGTTCCGGAGTCCTCGAAAGTGGTATGCCGCCACCTTAACCGATCGGCCATCAAGTCGTCAATTTTTGTATAAAAGACCTAACAGACGATATGCACATAAAAAATGCCCATAGTTAATTTCTTGCTGTTAATATAAAAAGCTTTAATTGTAGCTTTTATGAAAATCACTTCAAAAATGAGTCACAGTGAAAGAACAATAATGCTCGCTTGTTAAGTCTATATTCTTGCTGATTAAAGAATCGAAACTTTACAATTTTCTGTATCTTCCAAGAAAATATCATCATCAATACCAAATAATAGGTTTTTTTTTCTTATTGGCGTCACGTTTCAATAATACTTGGAATGTGAGGTTTCTTTATTGGCGGCTTTAGACGAAAGTCACGTTACTTATTTTACAGGCATATAGACGTACTTATACGATCCAACTGACCAAAAATTAACCTCGACCGGACTAAGCGATTTCTTATCCCGTTATTCTTGTTCCTCGATAATCATTTACTTCGAATTATAAAATTCCCGACACGAATAACAAATTTCCATTCTTACCCAAAAGATGGCGCCAGAAGCGCACGGTGGCGCGAGATGTAACAGAACAATCGGCATAACTTCTTAAAAGGAAAATCCATGGGAAGAAAACATTGCCAGCGTGGTTTTGTGTTTGAAAAAGAAAAGTAGAGACGAGTTCGACGGAAACGATTTTATTCCGATAGAAATTGGGGCGGGCGGACCGTTGCGCCCGGTCCCGCGGATACCAGTCGATACGACCGTACAATCTATACAAGCTACGCGTCCGCGGCAGAAATCGTGACAAAAATATGTACACTCTATATACAGGAGAAGAGGAGCGGCGCCTCGGGCGGGAGGCCGCCGAAAGAGGAGAGTCCGGGAAGAAGGGCGCAGACTCGGTCACCTGGGCGGACGGGCCAGCAGTACCTCCAGCCAACAGGGACAGGAGGTGACGAACTGGCGCGAATATTTGGGTCCCCAGCCCTTGGCAAAGCTGACTCTGACGGAGTTGGGGTCGACGGGACCGTCCGAACGTTCGGCCGGACCGGCGGCCAGGCGGGCCCTGCGATACTCGGATTTGCGGTAATCGAAGATCTCGATGGAGTATCCGGGCGGCACCTTGTAGACGGTGGGAGCGCCCGCCTCGGGCCGCTCGAGGGTGGGCGAATTGACGAAGACCGGATGGTCGGAGCGATTGTACAGCCAGACGCTGTCTGCCTCCCTGGAGAGACTGACGCCCGGTCCGATCTTGTCTCTGGTCCTCAGCACGCTCTCGTTGCGAGTGGAGTGGAGTCCGGCCAGCGTGGCCAGACACAGGCCGTCGCCATGAGGCAGTTCGGAAAAGACGTCCACTCGGTCGCCGCTGACCGGAAACAATCGACCCACTCTAGTTCGTAATTCCCAGTAGGCCACGCTGCACCAGGCGTCGGAGGCTCCGTTCTCACCTGTCGAAGGAAAAAGAAAATTTCGTCACAAGTGTCTCCGGTTCGAGCGCAATTCCGACACTCCGCCTCCTCCCGATGGCGACGGAGCGGCGCGACTGCGCTTTTGTTTTTGTCCGTTACGTACGCGACGCGATAAATAACCACGGAGCGGACGGTCGAGGTCGCCGAAGAGACGATCGATAACGGAAACACCCTCCGGATACGGGAGAGGCTAGACCGAAATATCTCCGCCGCGCGCTTCCCGACGGGCGGGGCGGAGCCGAGACCCCGAGCATTCCGGGGAACGACTCTCCGAGTCCCCTTCTTCCGATTGGCATCTCGGCTGGCTCGTCCTTCCGGCGACCGGACCGGAAGTCGGAGGAGGATCCTTCTGGGGGCAGAGACTTACCGAGAAGACGGTAGGGGAAAGAAAGGTACTGACCTGTGGTTGGGTAACTGGGAGGGTGGGAGCCTCGGTCCTCGGCGTCGAACGTCCTTCCCTCGAAGTAAACGAATGCGTCGGCGGCGGCCGTCGACGAAGGTAGCCCGGCAACTGGCGTCGTCCTTTCCGCTTCGGACTCCGCTTCTCGGGCGTGTCTTGTGTAGGGAGGAGGCGGCGATTCTGTAAACAAAAATTCGGTTAAACCACAACGCTTTGTCCGAATTTCTTCCACGGCTACAAACCGCAAACGCTCAAAAAATCCTGTTTCTGCAGCGCGAAATATGCTCAGAGTTTTCGTCGCCTCATACTTTGACGTCTACACTACTCGTACTCGTTTTTTGTAACATATATAAACACGAAATAAACATTTCGTCAACGGGGATCACTTTCCCAATTTTTCGTAAATACCAGAAGAATTTCTAGGCCAAAGAACCCTGTCCCACGGAATCTGGTAACCAATTCTAAATTTCTATTGACCAAAGATGTAACTTAGAATGATTAATAGAGCCGATCTAATAATTAAACGCGTTTGAGCAATTTATTTATATTAAAACAATGGAATTTCGAAGGTAACGAATTCGAAAATTACCAATATAAATATAAAAACGCGTCAAATTTACCAACGATTAGCGAAAGATGCTATAAACAAATAAAAACTTGTTAAGTAACGCTCGAGCGCAGGATACGAAAATCATCTCGCATTTGACATCCATTGGATATCTTTAGCGCATTACGTGTTATGAACAAAAATTCGACCCGGTGCCTTCAAACATAGTTTCCTTAATATAAATGTAATTATACATAAAGGCGTGTAAACCGCAGTTATTTTGCATACAATTTCATTAATCATTTAAACTCCAGAGTTTCGCATTGCACTTATACTGCATACGAATAAAGGAAAGAGTGTAACCGACTCACATTTTTCTACTTACTAACAGCGTTTATTTTTAAGTGGAGTCACTCTAATATTTTCTGAACTTGTCGTAAAACAATAGGTTAAAGCGGTGACTAAACTGGTGATAATATTCGATACATATATAAGGAGGCCGGTCTTAACTAAAGCAGGCAATTCGAAGTACTACTATCGTATTGTTCGATCGAAATAGTTTTCCTTTTGACAACTCGGCATCCATCGGTCGAAACTTTTCATTCGTTTCCTCCTCCCGTTTTACCTGACATATTTACGCGACCGCCACTTCTTGTTATCCGGCCGAGAATCAGTCATTCACCACATTACATTTCCCTCCAATCCCGCTCGAAAACGCAACTCTCGACAAATTTAGCATCGTCTTAGTTTAAACCCGCTTAACCGGAGTTTACTTTGTCGACCACGATTTCTCGTTTAATATCGGAAGTGTCTTCTGTAAACGCTTACTTTTTCCGACCGATATTCGTATTAATTTGCCTCGTTCCATTTTTACTCGTATCTGGCTTTCGATCGGCCGAAAACTTGAAACCGGTAGAACTAGTTCGTCTTTAATTTCGGTCCTCTGGCCGCGGCACCGACTGACGCCCCTATTTTACAGTAACTCGCCTTAACTTTACATTCGAATTTTTTTTTTTTTTTCGTTTAAATATCGTCGTATATGCTGTCAAAACATCTAAAACGCCAGAAAAAACTGCAAAATACAAAACTCCAGATCGAGTATTGCCCGTTCTGTAACATACAACTAACTTTCCCGTTTCGGCCGACAAAAATCACTTTATTTAGGAACCGGCATACCTAAAGATCGCGTTGTTTTGAAGTATTTTCGGTAAACGTATTGAATCATCCAAATAAATCCAAGCGAAATAATTTTTTAAACCAAATCCCATAGAGACAGAGGGGAGGAAAAAGAGAGAGATTACAGATACGGGGAACGTAAATGCGAGATTATCGGGACATCATATGACTTTACGTTAATTAAACGCTTTCTTGCTGCGTAAACCGCGGATAGAAAACTTTTTATAACCGAGTCTTTCTCGGCACGTTATTATTAAAGAATAAAAATAGCTTAATTAAAAACGGAAAATACGAGTATATGTATAACGAATATCTTATACCATGTAAAATACTTGTATAACGTATCAAGTTTGCCAACTATTCTATACCAGAAATGAACGTCGCGTCACAAAGAACGGGACGGAATTAAGGCGTCGTGTTAAAAAGGCAATTATTTAACATTAGAAATTTAAACAACAAAAATGAAAATTACTTTATCCATTTAATAATGATGTTATTAACGTAGTTTATTCGGATTTTCCGATAGATTATCGATAGTTCCAAATAACTACCCGTACAGCTGTAAACATCAATTATACAAGGAGAAACAGAATTTTGTTCTAAGAGATCGCAGATACGAGATTGCAATTTCCTCTCCCCTTTTTACTGATATTGTCGAGTATGTAACTAACTAATCTTTAATCTTCAATTTATTAACAACATATTTTATATCTTCAAATTAACTGATAAATATTAAGCGATATTAAATAAACAATTCTTAATTTTCATTCCAAAACTTTCAAAAATTTTTACAAATTGTAATAATAATTTTAAACTTCTCTTTATCAAAAGTAACTGCTACAAGTATTTAGTTTATAGAAACATATTTATCTTAATAATTAATCATATTCCCACATCAACAGTAAAACATATCCTACATATTTGTGTGTGTTGTTTAAGTGGATTTATATATAAGCTATAGGAAAAAATGAAGAGATTGGAAACGCATACATTGTTTTTAATTGTAAAATAAAACTTATAAATATACATAAATAGGTAGACAGTACACATAATCAACAAAGCATAATTACATTACTACTACTATTACTTTATTACTATTTTTTAAATAAAAACTTTCCTTAGATGTCTAAGATTTACCTAGTAAAACAATAATGAAATTCTACAAAAACATGCGGTTGAAAATTTGTTTGAATAAATTGATTTTAATTTCTAATTAATACCCAGCTAGAATGCTTTTTAACTCTCACACCTACACCTTATCAAAATGGGATGATTTCTAATTCAATTTTGCAATAAAAAAAAACCAATCCGGTTATAGAATTTAAGATATTATCCTTAGTTTCATAGATTGCAGATTAGAGAAGAATTTGCATTTATCAATTTTGATGGGATTATTTAGAGACTATAATAACGTAACATATTGTCATTATATTTGTTACAATTAATGAATAAATAACATAACAGTTCTATATAAAATTTTTCTAAATACAAGTACTTTTTTCTTTTATTTTTTTGTTGACAAATGATGTTCAACTAGAAGATATATATTTTGAAACTGTAAAATCCTACGTATTTAATCTATTCAAAATAATCTGGCCTACTTGTACTGACTAGTCGATTTAATCGTATTTTTTATTAAACATAATTTGTTAAGCAGCATTAGTTTCATCCTTTTCAATTTGTTGCTACAAACTACAACCAAGTCCAAATCTATTTGTAATATTTGCTTGTTTTATAACTTTTTTCTTTTAGATAATATTTGTTTTATTCAACAGGTGTAATAAAACTTATTTTCAATACTTGGTGCATTTTAAGCAGCTCTATTATTGGTTGCATGGCTGAGGCAATGAAGTGTCAGCCTACTATTCTGAGGACCTATGACCAAATCTGGTTAAATGACCCCAGGAATGTTTTATGGGTAGGCTGTCCTAGATACATCAGGCCCCATTCCTTAACACCCAGCTCTCCCATTGTAGGCCTGGTAAAATTCACAATGGACATAGAAAAAGGGCCATTTTAGTGACCACAGGGCAGAGAGATATAAAAGTTCAATTTCAAATTTTCCATTTTTTTCTGTTTTACTTACTTTATAATTAACTTACATCTAAAATGAATTCCTAACAGGAATAAAATAGAAATTGGGATGATGTTTGAGATGATGCCTTCTAAACTGTAGAGTTAAGTTGCATGTGTTTCAAATACAACTTGATGTGTATGGGTACACAATAAAGTCATATGATGTTTTTATTTTAGCAATTATTTTAGCAAGAAATTATGGAAAGTAAATATATCTACAAGTATTAGATTTATGTATTAAAAGTGTATGCATATAACAATGCATATGTTATGTGTTTAAAATTTGTTTTAAATAAGATATTCTTATTTTACTCATAATTTTAAACTTTTTTATAACACTAATAGTCTTTAATTATTAATTCACAAGGATTCACAATTTTCTTTGTTACTTTGACACAATATACATGGTTGTTTTAAAGCTAGTTTGAAAATAGTGTGGGCTATGCATTCTAGCAATTTTTGCTGGTTATATGCAGGAAATTATGATATTTCAGTTAATGTTTCAAAAATAGTAACTGAATTTCCTTAGTTAATCTGATAATACTTTTATTGGAGGTTAAAACAGAACTATTTCCTTTAACGACAAGAGATTGTTCTTAATCAGAACAATCAAATTTGACACACTTAGACAAAAATTCAAGTCTCCTAGTAGTATAGTATTTGATATTATGTCAATTCTTACAACAATAACAACATGCTATTTGATTTAAAGGTTTTGTTTTGTGCCTGTTTTGTTTTTAACTATATCATATTTTTTAAATTTGTATTCTGATATCTGTAAAATACCTAGGTCCATGATATCTAATAAATTGAAATAAACATTATGCTGTATAATTCTGGTAATAAAAAGATTATTATTAATAAAGGAACATTTTACTCTATACTGAACTATCCCACAAAACAAAAATGAATCCTTTATATAAACAGACAATACTTCTGTCTTGAGCTAAATACATTTCTTAATTAATAAATGTCTATTACAAGTGTCAAACAGTTTAATGTGTGTGTATTTGCTAAGCAATAAACCATTCAAACATCAATGACAGGCTAATACACAAACTACGTTAATACACAAGGTCTTCGACTGGCAAAATATTAGAATATTAAAAGCGGTAGAGATCTACAGGGCAGACAGGAGTGGAGTCTGCATCAACACAGATATACGTCATATACAAAACGTCACAGCCTTTATTCGAACTTATTTGAAACTTTTAAAATTAGAAGGCAGCTACATTCTATTTATAGAACAATTTTTCCGTTTTACATTTCCTGAAGAGGGCCAATAAAATAGTGGCAAAAACATTCTAACATTGAAGTTAAGCGTTTCTTTGCTGGAGATTTTGCATTTAGGTGTGATTCTCTACTCTACATTAATGACACTTTATATTCTTTCATGTGCTGTGTCCAGTCTCCCTGATGTTGGCAATATCCTGGTGCAGGTTGATCTTGTTTCAGTTATACGAAATGAAATCAACCAATACTTTAAATGTTTTGATTAAATATACAAAAAAAATCCAGTAATGAGTTCCTTAACTTTCTCTGCAACATTTGGTGGAACAATCTGTTATAATATTTTGTTTTAAAAACTTTCTATATTTTTAACTATTATAAAATGGTAAAAATCTTCATTTTGACAGTAGGGATGGGTTTTATAAAAAATTGTAAATGTTAATACAACTTAAATCGCCAGTAAGTCTGACCCTACTGGAGATACACACAACCCCCTTTATCTCCCCACACCTTGACCTTCACCAACCAAAATTTAATAGCAGCAATCCCACTAATAAACAAACTTCCCTGCAAAATTTGAGAAATTTTCAATAAAAAGCACAGAAATTGTTAAGCTTCAAAAAGAGCAAACAAAATCATGCCACACACTAACATCCATACATACAGAAATTACCCCAAACTTTTTTTGCATTTCTTGATGTTTCAAGATGTCCTGAGTCCAAAAATGTAAAAATGTGGGAAGGTCATTTTTCCGATTGCCATACATTCCCTCTGTTATATGTATAACAGCCAGGGAAAAAAATGAATTCAATTAGGAACTATAGTAAGATGTTTTGAAGATTTAATTCTATAAATTCTATACTAATTAATAAGGATTATTTTGTATGGCTGCTATTTTTCCATAATTAAATGAGCTGTAAATTGTATGTATGCTTAAAGTATATTGTTTTATGAAATAATGATGCAATCTAAAAACTAACTGTATCTGAAAATTAATATTCTGCTTCTGATCTCATGAAGCAGAAAAACCCAATAAATGACCAGCCATTACTCTTGTTCATTCACTGGCATGATTTTGGCCATGACATTAACTTGGAATTTCAGTGAATAGCCATGGTAGTCATTCAGTGGTTAAGTCACACTATATCAATGATACATTTAATTAGATATTTAACAATTGAAGAAATCAGTCTTTATTTACCATCTAACATATCTACTCATCAAGAATATAAAACATCAGTCATTCAGCGATCTAGTCACCTTATATTCTTAATACAAACAAGTGTTGAATATATTTTTTTTGCAACTTCTTTTTTAATGACAAATCAGGCCCTACTCAAATAGTTTAGCCTTAGAAAAAGGTTTGCAGAGATAGAATAGGATAGAAAGAGAGAAGAGGGAGGGGAATGATAGGAGAAAAAAGTAAGAGGCAATACACGAATTATGTGGGAAAGATTAACCTTTAACTGGATCAGTAATATAGCATCACAGCATTCACTCTCTGATAGAATTAACAACTGGAAGAATGACATGTTAATGTAAATCAAGCTACATTCTGTAAGAATACCTCTTGATTTCTATTCTTGTTATTCTTAGTTAACTTAATTGAAGTAAAATTTATTCTCATTACTTATGTGTAAATATAGCATTTGGATAATCTTCATTGAGACTAACCATAAAAAAAGAGGAAAAAAACTAGATTACAAGAATGAATGTTTTGTCTTGGAGTTCAAAATAAAGGACTTTGGTTATACATAAGTGGAGATAAGTTGATGAAGAGTCACAACTAGTTTAACCATTTAGAATAAAAGCTCATTCTAATAGGGTCCTAAGATGATTATTATACCTTTTGCAAGAGAAGAGTAGATGCTCAGATGTTTCATCCTCATTAAGTCCACAGGGAAAAATAGATATGTATTTATTCCCAATGACAAGCCAAGTAAACCTAAACATGGGCATAATATATTTTATTTTGTATGTAGTGTTAATGTTTGAGATGAACTTATTAGTTACTCTACTGTAATTTGTGGCAAAAAAGGAGAAAATAGTCTCTTTGCCACAAATTGAGAATTATTGTTCTGATTGTTACTTTTTTATTGTAGTCCAAGGTATTTTGGTATATAGCTATTCCTAATTGCAAAATCTCAGTTTGTGTTATTGATTCCTGTGATGCTGGACTATATTAACAATAATTTATCTTAAATATTTTTAAAATATCAGCAATCTTTATAATTTAAGATAATTTAAAAACTAAAGAATTTTTAACATAATTAAGTAACCATTAGTTTCTTGTACTTCAAATACGACTAATAAGTTTTCATGTTAAATTAAAACAGAAGTTTTATTTTCAATAATAATATTTCAATAATAATTCCCTATTTCTAAAAATAGAAAAATTAAATACATTAATTAAAAATTTAAAATTTCTAAATACAGTGAAAAATAAGCTTATTTTGGAATAATATCAAACTTTAAATTTTTTCAATAATTCAAATATCTATTAAACAACATAAGCTACTTTATTACCAATGTAATTTGAGTAACTTCAGTTTTGTTTTGTTTATTTTTACTTAATTATAAAAACTATAATCATTAACTGAGATATAAAAGAATATTTAATTGAATCATCATCTTGAATATAATAGAATTTGCATGCAATCAATCAACAAACAACTAAGAAATTTCATAAAGAAATTTAAATACTGTACCTGTAATTATAATTAGACAAGTAAGTAAAATAAATGGACGCAAAATAAAGTATATAACATATATATGTATATACACACACACACAAAGTACTGTACATGTTTTCGTTATTTGTCTACCTTATAATAATTTATTAAAGCACAAATGAAAATTTTATAATACTGCTAATTACAAAATATTTCACATACTATTGCTTAGGTTATAATGTTTCTACAATCATGTAAAAACAGTGTATCAATATACTTTTATTTCTTTTAAAATGTTAGGAAATAATTAAATATACTTCCTAATTAAATTTTAATTAATTATATTTTTATATTAATAATAATAATAAATTTCAAACAATGAAATTAACACACAATTTTAAAATAAACTGAATGTTTTCTCGATCAACAAACTTTGTTTCAATCATATAGGATGTATGTACTGGTTTCAATGAGGAGTCTCGTAGCCAAAACTTGTTTCAAGAATTACTGGCTTCTAGCCAATATCTTGTTTTATCCACTTTTAAGCACATTAACTTAAAAGTATATAAATTTTGAATAATTTTATTACATAGTATTTTTCTACAGGAAACTTTATTTTCTTCATTATATTATATCAACAGATATTCAACAGAATGTGATCATTTGGGATTATGAAAATACTTATTAGATATGCCAGTTCAATTAGTTATTGCTAAGGTTTGAAGTCAACAACTTTGAATAAAAACTTAAAACTCAGTATTTTAAGTTAAGTTTAAAAAATATATATTAAATGAAAATACTGAGATATTTTCATTTAATATATATTTTTTTATTTATCTATCTTTATTTAATATGTATTGTTTGCTGTGTTTTAAGAAGGATCTAGAAAAAAGCTTTTTCTATGTCCTGTCTTATTTATTTATTAATTGTATTGTACTGTATTGAATTAGAAAAAAAAAATCATCATCAAAATAGAAATTCCACTATTCAGATCAATTTATCATTTATTTCGAAAAATCGTAACATTATCACTATTCCAACATTAAATATTAAATGGTTTCTATAGATTATACAATTACAAAATATAATTATAGCAAGAAAATAATTAGTTTTGTTTACTTCAATCATTAATTTATACTAACCTAAAAATTTCAAAATTATACAAGTATGAAACCTAACATAGTTAAATTTTTGAATTTTAAATAATTAGAATTACATTGTGACATACAAAATTGCCATACTATTTGTTTTATATATGTAACATACTTATTGTTAACAAAATTGGGTTCAAACCAAATATAACACATTTTATAATTCATTCCACATAATTCAATATGCTGTCCATTTCATCGCACATTTTCTTAGAGGTGCACAGTTGAATTGGTTATCCTTTTAATAACACATATCTTTTGACAACATGTAGCAAAAACATGTGATCTTTGCTCTGACTTGCAACATAGTTTCTGATTTCCATTAATACAACTTCTCTTTCAGGAAACTTCAGAAAAAAAATGCCATGGATTGATATATGGCATAATTATGAAGCCTCGGCACACTGTCGTCACAAAAATGGGAAAATATGATCATGTCAAAGGTCAGACAGATATCAATTCATGCAAGTTCTTTTTCTGATTTTTCCCGAAAGCAAAGTTGTACCAATGAGACCAGAAACTGCATTGCAAATCAACCAAAATCATGCAATTGAGCCATACTTAATGTAAAGATGTATTTTATAATGTGTTTACCAATGAAAATATATTCCTTCAAGAAATCTTAAGAATTATATTTATATTGAATCAAGTAAATAATCCATGAGCAAATTTATACATGCAAACTCAATTACAATTTCAGTTAAAAATTTAACGTGAATCATAATATGCATAAAAATAATATTTAGTTGGTGTTTATCATTATTTAGTTAAACTTGTAAATGGAAAACTCATCATCATAGGATTAAATTTGAAAGAAAAATTATTTTTCTTCCCAAATAGAATGTTCTTTTCAATTTAAATTTCATTACAAAAACATTATTAACACAAAATTACGATAAATGATCTGGAGTGGCATAAATTCATTCCAGTATATACTCTGCAACATATTGCTAGAATGGAAATTAAATCTTCACATAGCCTAATTATATTCTCATACCTTTGAAGTAGACATTGAAGGCATGACACTAGTATGTAGTTTAGAAAATATTGTCTCAAATATTCCATTTTTCCCATTCATATCATATTATTTACATTAGCAGTTCATTATGGGTACAATTATAAGTGAAACAATAATAGAATACTGAGACCTAACTATCTAAAATATGTATTAAGGACCAAAAATACAAAATGGCCAACAAATGACAATTTCTTTTAGTGTTTTGTTTCTATTTATCAAATAATATGAATAAAATACAATATATACCAGAGGTGGGCAAGCAAGAGTTCAGTGGGAGCCGAAATGTAGGTTTTGCAAAATGCATGGGAGCCGCAGTTCTGTACTGTCGTGGCAGATAGTATGGTAAGGCAGGGAAGGATAGGGTGTCCCCCGTCAGATCAAAAACTTGTTTTAAAAAAATAGATTTGAAATGTCAATTTAATTTATTGCACCAACTTGGAAATAAATTACTAAATATTACATATATATAATTACATATTTTCACAAAATTGTGATAATAAAATTGTAAAAATAATAATAATAATGAGAAATTAACACTTTCAGCAAGAGCCGCATGTAACTGAAAAAGAGCCACATGCGGCTCTTGAAGCCGCATTTGCCCACGTCTGATATATACTAATGATGATGACGATAAATGTTAAAATAATCTCAAAAAGAAAATTAAATATAAAAACTTCTATATCAACAATACCCAATAATTTAAGTTTAAGAGTTGATTGCTGGGCTCTTATTCACTGTAAAGAACATTCAATAAACTTGATAATTTCACTTTGAATAATTCTCTGAAAGCCATTATAGTTTAAACAAAAACATTGAACCAGGCTATACCTTGCTTCTAGGTATTAACTAAATAACTCACAAGTGTACAAGAGTATAGGTAATCAATCAGTAGTATGCTATTTAATGGTGTAGTTGTCATGCATCCTAACTCCTCATGGGGTCAAATTCTATCTTAGCTACTATGAAAGATCATAATTATCATTTTTCATAGATGAGATAGGATTTGGCCCTCATAAGAAGGGATTGAGATGCATAGTAACTACACAATCAAGCAGCACTTGTATTTAGTTAATACAGTGGCTGATTGGTTAACAAACAGTTCGGTAAATGAACAAATCAGATAACGAACAACTCACAGAACAAACACAAGAAGAAGCAAAGTAAAATAATGAATATCGACTGGTCTTCCCTTGTCTTCAGGCAACAATTTGAAACTTTTCGGAGCATGGGAGACGTCAACATTGACATTCAACCCGGTATATACTGATTGGATAGTATTCTTCCGAACTTTGAAACTCTTCCTTGTAATTCCAGCCTTTTATTTTTCTCATAGAAACAATTCTTTTATAGTATTCGCGAGACTGTCAGGCTGGCACTCGTTAAGTTTTGTGTCAGTTTTTATTTTTGAAAGGAGAGAGTATAATAGCAAAGGTAGAGAGTGGGCAGATGTCAGATGTTTCTGGGCAGTATGGTTTAAACAGGTCTACAGTAGGCCACAGTTCAATATTATCTAAGAAAGATACAGTATAATCAAGAAGACTCAAGCAGCTTAAGGAGTAACAAAAATCACATCTGAGAAATAAAGAACATTGAAGAGCTCATAATGGAACCTACTGCATGTGTAAATCTTAATAAACTGCCCGATAAGTTAACCAGCCAATTTTTAACAGGTAACATTTATTCTGTAAATTAGCAAAGAAACAAGATGAATGACCAGCTCTTATTCTGATATGTATAACCTTTACTTAGACCAATGGTTCACAACCTATTCGAACCTATAGCATACCTAAACAGTTGTATGAAGGTTGTAACCTTATTATCAAATATTACTAGACTGAATGATAGATCAATCATAAAGCTGTCTATAATACTTTCTGTAATAGTTTATTGGTACAAATTTCTAAAATACAATTAACAACACAAAAGCATATTTTGTTAGTTTTTATCATTTAAAAATTTTTCATATTAATTTTTTTTTATTCATATCATGACCTACTTAGAAAGGCTTCATGCACCTGTGTCCTGCAGCAGACTGCTTAGGAACTGCTGATTTAGACTACTTAAACAAATAAATCATCCAACACCTGTTGCTGAGAAAATGTTTACTAAAGAAACATTAACGTTTTCAACCTACTATGATAGGCCATCTTCAGATGTACCAGAAATTCGAACATATTTAACATTTAAACAGCAGAACGTTCAAACGCTTTTTACATTTAAATTTAAACAAAATACTGGGTAATTAACAAATAAATATTAAATACACTGAATTAGCAAATATAAAAACAATGTAAATAATGAAATAAAATAAAAATAACATATGTAAAATAAAAATAATAAAATAAATACACAAAAACGCCACTAACTGTACGGGCAGGAGCGGATTAAGAATTTTTGTGTTTTAGGTAGAACTTTCATGCGGAAGCTAGTCCATCTGCATCTCTGGCATTAATACAACCATCTTTTAGTTTACTTTTATATATTTCAATTTTTTCTTCGTGCATTGCGAGTGATGGAGGATGCACAGTCCTGAAGATAGTTGCTTCATTCCACTTGACCACCATGTTCTCTGTTCGTGCCATACAGGATAATACTATGTTGCAGTGCCCTTTCTCGATATTGTGTTTGTGCTCTTTAAGTCTGGTAGCTAAATTACGTCTTGTGACCCCAATATAGTCTTTCTTAATTCCTGATTCTCAAATGGAATTCTATATATGCCCACTTTTTCTTCTTTTTTAATCATGTCTTTGTCATTTCTTAAAATGCTGTATACATTAAGCGCTCTTTTGAAAACCATTCTTGAATGTTTTCTCTCTAACACTTGCCTCATGATTTTTTCAATGTTTGGATTATAGGTGAACTTGGAGATTTTTTAAAAATGATTTGCTTGGGTTCTTATTACATTGCCTACTTCATATCTTTTAATTAGCCCTTCTATTGTACTCTTTTTATATCCTAAGTTTGAAGCTGCTTCTTTAATTCTATTAAGTTCTTTGATCCTGTCTAGCACATTAGAGCAATATTAATATGCTCTTCTGATGAGTGCTCGAAAGGCAGACAGTTTGTATCCGTAGGGGTCGTTTGAGTTAGCCTGAATGTATAGTGGACTATGTGTTGGTTTTATATAGATACCTGTTGTTATAGCATCTCCTTTCAATTGGATGACTATATCCAAAAAATGTATCCGTTTGTGACTTTTTTGCTCTAGTTTAAGTTTTAATCCATCACTGTTGTTATTGTCGATTACATGTAGAAACTGTTGTATTCTCTTGTCGTTTTTCCAAATAATGCGCACATCATCCACATACCTTTTGTAAAATACAATATCCATCTTGAACCCATTGATAATGCTCTTCTCCAAGTTGCATAGGACTAGTTCATACAAGAATCCTGACATTGAGCTTCCCATAGGTACCCCTTTCTTTTGTCTGTAAGCTTGTTTATCGAAAGTGAAGGAGGACTCATAACAGATCAACTTGGCTTATTCTATCATATCATTCGTAAATGCAATAATTTCCAGCTTTTTGTGGAGCATAAATTACATTAATGCTTCATAACAGGATTCTATTTTTATAGATGGGTATAGGTTTTGATAATCCATAATCGTCCCAAATTCTTCATCCAATAAACTTAATTCCTGTAGTTCTTTTACTACATTTGTTGGGTTTTGTGCAACTAGAGCATTGTTACCTAGCTCCTCTGAAATAAATTTAAGCAAGCATTTTTCAAGAATGTATGTGGGTCCTCTGCATTTCTCCACGACAGGTCTAACCTCTACCTTCTTTATGTATTTTTGCAAACACAAACAAATGCATATATTCAATGTAGACACCAGTGCCATTCATTAATAATGTGTTTTCCTCAGATTAATAATATTAAATGGATGGCCATTTCTCTCTGCACCTGCAAATGAATCTGCAGTCATTTTAGCTTTAAATGTCAATTCTTGATTGTGGCATGATGTCCCTTCACCATATGACACCTCCGGTTATGTATTAACGGCACCGGTTATGTACCTATGGTATCTTTAATTAAATAACTGAACTGAAAAATTAATAACTGAATATGACACCTCCTCTGCACATCAACCACTGATTTCCATACCATGCAGTAATACTTGTGATTTTAACTCAAAATTATGAACTCAAATACTTTTCCTTCTGAATGCATAGAGAGTATTTATTTTAGAAATGTGAAATCTCCTTGCAATCTAAACATGCATTCACCTACTAATGTTATTTCTCTAAAAAGCTACCAAAAGATGTGTGTGCACATGCATTTTGTGATTTACAGTATATACATGCATACAAAGTACATACATAGTAAGTATTAATTCATATCTCTGGCCTTTAGTTCTCTCCCATTCATTTTCTGTGCATCAACTCACATTTTAATTCATATTAGACTACAGAACTGACAAATCTCCAATAATTTCCTTTTATCTATTTCAGTAGTACCCAAACCATGGTCTTTGGGCCAAATCTGGCCAATGACACATGTTAATCATCCCATAAACATATTTGACTTAATACTTATAAATAATATAGATATACTTCTAAAAGAATACTTATTTCCAAAATATTTGTTGCCTGTCTACCTAAGATTGATTGTCAATCTTACGTAGACAGGCAACAATCAACAATGTTATTCTTCTTAGATAGACAGATTATATCGACAATCAATCTTCTGAACATCACTGATCTACACAACAGCTCTAAGAAAACAAAAGCCGAATGCCAACTTTGTCTTATTTTAGTTTTCTACAGAGAGTAGTAGGACAATTCACTCTCAAACCAATGTCATTAAATCTCTACTTATGATCAACTCCATATTTCATACTTCATTCAACATATGCTATAACTTTAAAGAAATCAGTCTTGTAATCTTGATAAAACATTTTTTGAGATGACTTATGTCTCATCAGATCAAAAGCCATTTGACTCTTAACGAATTTCAATCAGATGATGAAACATAAATCATGTCAAAAAAACATTTATAGTAGTCAGTTTTTTAACCCTAATAAAAGTTATAGCATATGTTGAATGAAATGTCATTGGATATTATCAACATTAAAATTTTTAAATTTTTTTTGTGAGATTATTTTAGCTCTTACTATTATTCTTATTTATTTTATTTTTAATAAATATAATAGAAATAAAGTAATATAATGAAAAATTGGATATTTGGCAGCCATTTATATTTTCAATATTTAAACAGTTTATGGGATTCTGTTTCAAATATTCCATCTTATAATTAAAAGATGAACAAAATGGTATCTTTAACAAATTGCTAATGGAAATAAAATGAAATAGGGGAAAAAAATGGAATATCTGAAACAATACTTTCTAAACTGCATACTATTAAGTGTCATGTTTTCAATGACCATTTCAGGGATACAAGCTGGTATGGGTCTTTGTTTCCATTCTAGAGTTTTCTGTTGGATATACTTGTATACTGGTGTGGATAATAGGCACAAAATTTAGTAATTGTATTTTTTTAAAAAAGGTTTATTTTTAAATTCAAATCTGTGATCAAAACAAGATATTTATAAACAATTACTTCATATCTAGTTATTAATTTAGCCTTATTATAACCTGATAATTTGGCATATAATCTGACAAGATCTTGATTAATATAAATGACTTTTCTTTTCTTGACTTCAAAATTAATTTCTTTAAATAGATAATATAATGAATATCCTAAATAATTCACTTAATGATGATTTTTACTCAAAGAAATATAAATGAAAAGCATAGATTAAAATTCAACAAACTAAAGGTTACTAAAATTGTTTAATACAAAATGTTGTTTGGCCTCAGTTCAGACTGTTCTCAACATCAATATATCAAATGCAGAGTAATAAAATAGAATATATAATAATTTCCTGTGAATAACCCATGAATTATGTGTTTTAAAGTCAAGCTGAACTAGTTGTAGGTTGTGCTAATGATGATTATCTGTTGATTTTAAATTGCAATTACAATCTCATCTAACAGATTTTCTTTTATCTAAACTTAATAACAGTGTTTTTAAAAATCATGAAAAATCTTTTATGCACCATACACCATGTCCCCTACTGTTTTTCAGGAAACCACCAAAGGCATATATACATATGCCTCATCTTTAATTTTCATCCATATATCAATCCATATTTTAAGTGACATCATTAGATACTACTATTTAAACTTGCATGTTGAAAGCTGATAAGTTTTGGTAATTTCCTCCTTTCTACATGATTCATACTTCTGTTTAGAAGCAAATTGACAATTTTAGCATAAGTTAGTTCTCTAAGTGTATGAGAACTTATGAACCTATACTGTTGGATATTGTAGTGTCTATTTGCAAGATTATTACTAAAATCAATAGCAATGATGATGTTTATTTAAAACAATCTTTCAAAAAATTGATAAAACATCAATTAAAAAAGATTTTCAATGGAACAGAAAATTTATGTTAAAATTCAGTTATAAAACGTAAGACTAGTGAAAACCTCACATCTTTCTTTTTTCTTCCAATATCTATATTAAATCAGAGACCAAGACTTTGAAACCACGACTATTTTTATTCTTTCTTTATAAGCTTATAAAGATGTGAGATTTTCACTAGTCTTACATTTTATAATTGAATTTTAGCAATGACATTAATGCCAATTTTTTTTATTTAATACTTATTTATTCTACAAGTTATGGCAGTTATTTCTACTAACAGCTACATCAACAATGTCTCCATCCCAAACTTGTGTCAATCCAAAGGTGAATTTTGAGATTCTTAAAATATCAAATATATTGCAGATATTATCCAGATTAAAATCTTTTAAAATACTTTTATTTAACTTGCTTTGTATATCCTTAAATCTGGAAACTTAAATTTCATTTCCTTCTAATAAGACATACATTTTAATGATGTTTTGGGGCTGCCCCTATTAACCTCCCTACCTCAAAACACAATAAACATATCAAAGTGTAGAATTTTTATCATGAGCATGATGTGTGTGTACATGTGTGTGCAAATGCACTGTAGTGACATATGTGGTGAAGGTAAGACTACTTCAACTCTTAAAAAACATAACCAAAAAAGGGCTTTTTTAAAAAATTTTTAAAGATACCGTATTTACTTGCATATAAGACGAGATGTTTATTGATTTTTCACTGCTTGAAAAACCTAGGTTGTCCTAGACGCACGAGCGAAGGATTCTTTGTTTTTGCAATAATTTTTCGTATATTCAGATTTTTTAATGGATGCTCACCCTCTGGTGTTTAAAAACAAAAGTATTTTATTTGGGTCATTTGAATCATTCTTGTGTATTGTCAGGAGTAAAGATGAATAGCAATAGGAAAAGCAAAGCTTTTGAATTGAATTCCAATTTAAAATTCCAAAATTGCATGGGAGCCTGATATAAGTTTTAATCCATTTCCACGTAAAAACAGGTGACTATTCGGAAATCAGAATTCGGAGAAATTCATAAGTGTAATCGACGGAGAGTGGATTCGACTGTTAAGAATTGGTAAAAAAGGTTATATGCATTTGATATTTTGTTTGTGATTAAATAAAATAACATTAGAATTGTACTAATAAATCTAATTTTCTTTATTTTGATCTTTAAAGTCACACCTCGTCCTATATGCGAGTAAATATGATACATTAAAATTATTCAATTGACTTTTTTTCAAGTTTCTTTTAGCATTCATTATTATTATATATTTATAATCTGTTCAACAAAAGATAAATTTTTCAAAAATCAGTTTTGAGAAGCTAATCATCCTGATGATAATTAAGTTATGACTGGCTAATTATAATGCTAAAATGCTATAAACTATTACTCTTTTCATTATTATAAACTAAATTTTAAGGACTAAATCATACACATTTAAAACAATATCCTTAGCTTGACCATGTAATGCTTTGTTTACACACAAAAGCATTAATTTCTTTTTTTTTTTAAGCAGAATAACAGAAAAGTAGAAAGCAAACAATGTTATTCTTCCTACTGTTTTAATTTATTTGTTCATTTTTTAAACTACACAGTGTAGTGATCCGTTTTATATTAATTAAAGTAACATTCACACACAATTTAAATTATTATTAAATATCTTTAAATTCAGTGAATTCTGGTACCAAGTTGTCAACTATTAGAAATAAACTGCTTTACCTAAAAGTTAAAGTTTTATTACTATACAAGGAACATTGTAAGTCTATCTTGTAGGACAACATCAACTTACATATATAAATTTTTAAAAATTGGAAATGCATTGTATGAATTTATTACATATTGAATAGTACTTAAATCACAAAACTGTATTTAAATTATAAAAGCATATAATTAAATTATCAAAACAGCATATATTGAAAAACAGTACTTATACATAGGGCTGTTTCACCCTTATGGAAATTTGTGGCTTTTCATTATGCATGTGCATATTATCATCTGTTAAAATTAGAATGATAAAGGATTGTCTGCTGAGTAAAAAAATCATATAATAGTTGTCATCATTTAATATTATTCCCCAAAAATTGACAACTGGTTCAATGAGTGTATTATTGTACTGTACTTTCCAAAGAGGAATATAGCTATAGTGAAATAGTAAGTACAAGATGAAAAATCTTGACATTTCAAAAAAGGGGTATCTATTGTGTTATCACAGGAAAAAGAAAGCTTAAGTTCACAAGCTCACCCTTTGCCATATTGCAGGAGAAAGACCAACTGCAGAAAGCTATACAAGAACTATTTGGCAGATAAGAGATGGAAATTTGTTATAACTTTCAATGCAGCAGGGGTATGCCTGTTTGACACAAAATCTGAACTTTAAACCATCACTCAAAGAGTTAGAAACACTTAAATTTAGGTTGTATGAAAAATTTCAGTAAAAGCTATGGTTGCTGCAGGTTTCTGCTACAATGGACAGAGTAAAACTAAAAAAAGTTGATTTAAAGTTCAAAGTCAACTCTAATTACTATCAGGGTAAAAAACTGAAGCCTGTGTTCAAGCATGAAATTCTGCTATTGTATGGTACAGAAACTTCAAAGGTAGACTTCCATTAGGTCAAATCATTGAATCATACCTCACATTCAGCCCTAGCATTTCTGAAGCTAATGGAGTAATTAACTAATATAAAGTCAATATCTTTTTCCAACATATCTGCTACAAGTAAATCACCTATGATTTCTGTGCCCTTAAAATTAATAAGTGACTACTAAAAAGGGTCCTTAGAAATTGTCAACCTAAACATTAGACAGATTATGGAAAGCTTGCAATGATGGATGGGAAAAACTACACCAAAATTCTCTAAGAAGAACCCTTTTTCAATGGAAAATTCCATCAGAAACCAGGGAAAGCAGACATACAATGACAGACAGAGGAAAGTATTTTCCTCAATAACTATCAGCTATTAAAAATGTTTCCATAAGGCTAAAACAACCCTTTGTATTTAAATTAATTTTAAGATGGAAAGTAATAACTGATAGGTGTGAACAATTAACAACAGGAAGGCATTAAATTGTTTAAATTATGTAAATTTAGAAATAAATTATGTCATCAGATTTGCACAAGTTATTAAATATCTTTCAAGTCAGAAGACAATAGTAAAATAAATTTTTGCCTAACCTTTTATACACATTGAATGAACATAATAAAATGAATTGAATGAACATAATAAAAGTTTATTAACCTATTGGATGGCTTGTATTACAATCCATCAAATCGTTTAATCACCTTCCACTAGATCTCTGGGTGTTCAGCAACAAAATTCATAGGTAAACAAACATTTATAGAAAGTAGAAAATCTGAAACAGAGCTTAGAAGGAGCCCAAAAACATTTGTTTACTAGTGAATTTTGTTGCTGACACCCAGAGGTTTTATGAGGTGTGTTACACAATCCATCAGATCATCATAAAAGTAAGCTCAGTTTTAGTTGAACAAATAATATTTTCAATACTTAATACAATTTAGTAATTTGGTCTCAGATATTTGATTTCACATATTTTATAATTACATCTACAATAAATTTCTAAAGAAAATAAAAAGAATAACAGAAAAACTAAAATGCTTGAGATGATATCTTCTAAACTGCATACAGATTGTCACATGTTTTTAACATCAATTTCCAAGGCAGAGATAAATGACAGTGTAAATTATGCAATACTTTTATTTTCATTTTAGCAATTTTATGTGAGATATACACCAAAGCAAGTAATAAACAGGAAATTATGGTAATTAAACTGATGTAAAAAAACTAAATTTAAAAACTGAATGTCTTTAAACTAGCCAAAATTCAGTATTATGTCATTAATGTAAGGAATGACAAAAACTAATTTCCAAAAACAATTATTCGTATAGACAATGCAAGGATAACTTTTAAATGAAAAAGTTCTACATTAATCCGTAAACTACTGTCAAGTGTTGACTAGTAATGATATGTCCTTTGGAAATAAAGCAATTTAATCACATTCCATGGGAGGTTTTTTAAACAGACTTTCCTTCTCTGTTCACCACACACACATTTTGGTCTTTTCAACATGTTTTCATAACATAAAATACTTGCACTGTAAGAGAAAATAAATTGGAAGGCAAAAATTTTTAAATATTAGCATAAGGTTACATTTTTTAAACTTTTTTCTTTTTCATGTTAAATAAAAACACAATCCTCTATAAAAAAGAAACTCCTATCAAACCAGAAAATTAAGGAATTGTCATTGTCAAAAAATAGCAAGTAAATAATAACAGTATTCATAAAAGAAAAGTTATTCATGAAAAGCAAATATTAAACTTTGTTTCATTTATATAATTAGTACTAAGCCATCATTTAACTGTAACAAATTTTTAATTTCATGTTAAAAATTTTACATCAAACAATAATTTAACATTTACACTTTCTTACAGGAGAACTTTTTAATGAACTTTCTTTAGTTCCCCAGTTAAAACATTTTAATATAAATATTTAAAAATTACATAAATTGTTTAATGTACGACTTTTAGTTTAACTTCCTTTACGGTGATAAATTCAAAAATTAAATTATCTAAAAAAATGATTATTTAAAAAATATTAAAGATATTTCAAATAAAATGGAACATAAAGACAAAGAAATACATTTGAGTATACAAAAACTTATGAAAAATGTAGAATGTAGGTCTGCATTCAATTTTCCTATTTTATATATTCAACTTTTTTTCTACTTGACAAGTAGATAAAACAGGAAATAAACACAACTTCCAGATTAAATATTCTTAACATTAATTACAATTAAGAAAATATTTTACTACAAATGTTTAATCTTTTCCCAAATCACTATCAAATAAAGTACTTTTAAGAAACAAATATATTGAAATTATATAGATAAAAATTATTTTGATGCTTTAAAAAGAAATTGATATGACAGATAGCTAACAACATAAGCTTCTTACTGAAAAATAATTTTATTGACATTATACTGTATATAAATGCCATTCTAAAATTATCTATTAACATGAAAATCAGGACTGTGAATCAGAGTCAGAAGCAAATTTGTTGCTAGAGGAGTCAGTAAAAATGGACCAACTCATTTTATTTCATTTCATACTATCACACAATATGTAGATTAGATTTTAAGTACAAATAAAATTTTAAATTTACAAGGGATTCCTTCTTTATGCATATTCAAAGTATTCTGGAAAAAAGCCTATATCAGGTGCTTAAAATTAAATAGGCCTATTCTTGACTGTCACTATAAATACTGTCATATTTGTAATTGTAAATTACCACTTCCTTTTTTTTTGCTTTTGATATAGGGTGATTGTAAATGCCAAATTTTGCAGTTTCTTTAGTACACATTGAAAATAGAGAGATAAAAATTCTACCTTAATATACTCTTGATTAAATAAAAGCCCAGGAACCATAATTAAGAACTTCATAAATAAATCATCCCCTGTATTTTTAGAGAGTTTGAATCAGATATTCAAATTGTGCTGTACAATAATAGAAGAAAAAATTTACAACCTTATACAGACTATTATTCAGATACACTAGAAATATATTAAAATATAACAACGAAATATGAAATTAAAAAGAATATTTATATTATTGTATAATATATTTACTAAATTAATTTTTAGATTTCAACAAATTTTATGTACGATTATCTAACACACATTATTTATGTTACAAAACAATTCTATAAAAAAAATTAACAAAAAGCAATTCAAATGTAGGAGCCAACACAGTTTAATTCTTTTTTGAGTTTATTTAATTACACAGCAAAGTTTTATAATGACTTATATTAACTTTCAAAAAAAATTATATTATATAATATCTACATGTAATTATAAAGTTGTTTTGATAAAGAATAAGATCTCTCATTTTTTAACAACAAAGGTAATTCATCTTTGGTTATAAAGATGATTTTAAAATTTAAAATAAAAAATAAAATTACCCCCAAACAACTGCTTCAGAATACAAACAATTCTGAATTTGTATCATTACAATTTAACTCTCAATTAAAAAAAAATACAATATATTTAGAATATAATTTAAATGATATCTGAAAATAAACAACAAACATTAAAAAGTTCAGAAATGAATTATTATTTTTAATATATTTCTCTATTTATATCATTCAGAAAAGTTCAAATTTGTTAATCTCTGCATACGTTCAAATCAATCAATAAATCAAGTGCATTTACTCTGTTGATCGTTGTTATTGATGGTTAAGTCTTAAGAAACTTTGTTAGTAGTTTCATTAAAATAAGTATTAATAAAATTGTTCATGTAGACGTTAATCCATTTATCAAAAGATATAGCTAAATATAATTGTAATCAAGCCTAAATATACAAAGGTTACCAAATACAGTAGAATCTGCTTATTATAAACATGAATATTGTTACCAGTCATTTAATATTATCAGAATTAGCATATCCCAAAACAAAAGTAAAAATACACTTTTATATATATATATATATATATATATACACTACAATGATCAAAAAGTATCAAGAATGGTTCATTTAAACTGAAGGCTTGCAAGAGGGCCTTGTTGTAGTTTTGTCATTTGGTACAACTTTCATCGATACCTAGCAGCAATCTATACATCATAGTCTGTTTTTGTTTGCAAATAAATACTTGTTTTGTAGTATATGTAAAAAATTTTTGTGTTGGCAATTTTTCAAAATGTTCAGTGTAATTGAGCAACAAATTTGCATTAAATTTTATTTTCGCAGCAGAATTACAGCTACAAAAACATTGAAAATATTGCAAAAAGTCTTTGGTGACGATAGTCTATTAAAAACAAGAGTTTTTGAATGATACAAGATGTTCAAGGAAGGCAGAGAACATGATGATGAACCCCACTCTGGTACCATCCATATCAACTGATGAACAACATGTCATGCAAGTAAGATTTGGTACTCAATAATCATCATTTAACAATTAGGGACATTATTGAACATGTTCCAGTATCATTTGGATCTTGTTGAGCAATTTTAAAGTATCATTTGAGCTTGTAGCACATTGTTTCTTGGGTCGTCCCGAAAACATTGAATTCCCCCCAAAAACATGTTCAAGTGACCAAGGAAATGCTTTCTCAAGGCAAATCATTCTTAAAACACATCATTACAGAAATAACAGGGCACAGTAAAAACTGGAAAAGTACACAAAAATGAAACTAACACCTATATGTGATTTCCAGCAAATAACTGCAAATAATAAACAAATAAGTTCTAACCACTATTTAGAGGCTCTCCTTAGAACTTTACAGTTATTTGCTGGAAATTGCATGTAAGTGTTAGTTTCATTTTTCACACCATTACAGGTGATGAAATGTGGATCAACACTTTTGACAGTGAAACAGCTTAACAATTAAGTGAATGGCACCTGAAAGGTGAAGCAAAACTGAAAAGACTACATCAAAGTCAGTTAAAAATCAAGTTTGTATTGACTGTTTTCTTTGACTGTCATGTCATTGTGCATCACAAATTCATTCCAACTGGCTAAATGTCAATAAAGATTATTATTTGAGAACTTTGTGTTGTTTGTGTGAAGCAATTCACACAAACAACACAAAATGACTTGATTTGTGGCGAGAAAACTCCTGGATTTTTCACCTTGATAATGCACCTGCTCACAATGCTCTTGTTCACAGATTTTTGGCCAAATATTCATCAAATATGGTTCCACAAGTTCTGTATTCACCTTATATGGCACATTGTGGCTTTTTCCTGTTTCCTCAACTAAAATTTCCACTTTTTGGTCACCATTTTGAGTCAAATGATGCCATATAACAAAATTTGCTGTAAGTCCTGAAGGGGTTTCACAAAAATGACTTTAAAGCATGTTTTGAGGATTGGAAAAACATTACATAAGTACTTTGCAGTGGGAAGAAATTACTTTGAAGGGGATGACATAAATTTTTATGAATAAATTCAAACCTTGCATTTTATTAAACAATTCTAGATACTTTTTGATCACAAGGGTACCTATTGTTATCAGAGTTTCAATTACAGTATAATTATCATTATCTTCTAATAAAGACATTTTTAAGCTATCTTTTTATGCTACTTGCCTCAACATGTGGTTGAAACAAGCAATCTTTATCAGTCAATCAGTGCTTTAAATGCTACACATTGTTTTAATTCAGTGTTTCTCTACGGGTGCGATATCGCCCGCATGTGGGTATTTTTCTATGTTGGCGTGATTAGTAACAATTTATATTTTGGGGGCAAAAAACAATTTTCTGGGCGATATAGTAAAACATTATATTAAGAATAATTAAATATTTTATTCATTATATCATACAATAATTAAACTAATAACATTATACTAGTCACTAGATTATTCAATGCAATACGAATTTCGCGTTAGCCTCGGCCCCTGGCATCGGAATTTTGAAGCTTGATAGGCATCAGATTTTTTTCGAAGTGAAGGGGAAAATACTACCTTACGGTTTTAGTGAAGGGGGCAATGATTTGTTAGAGGTTGAGAAACACTGTTCTAATTCTTATTTACTCACAATATAGTAGTTTAAATTAATAGAATCTGTTACTTCAATTATAGATTGAATGAATATTATTAATTAATAATTGATGAGTTTTATGAAATAAGGTACCTAAGTTAAATTTTGATGATTTCAAGAATTCTCAAAACTGTTTTTCCATGAGGTTTATTATGAAGTGAGTAAAGTTTAATTGTTAAACATGCTTGAGTAATGTCTATTCCAATCCATAAAACACTTAACTGAAAATGGTACCTAAGTACATTTAAGTACAGTACCTTATTCCTTCTTATAAAAATAATATCTAACTTGAAGATTTATTAAACTGTTTTAAATATGTCTTTTTAATGTCAAAATCACTTCGTTGGAATTCTGGTTTAATTGTGATTTTATTTACTTATCCTGTTAAATGTTATCCATCAGTTCTTATCATCAAGGTAGAGAAGTCCCAAAGTAAATACAATAATCAGATTCTACTATATGTAAAGCTGGATTTCATCAGATTATCTTTCAGTTAGACATTAACATGCAGTTCTAATTATTATAAGATGGCAACCCAGCTGCCTACCTTTAGTCCAAATTAATCAGTTTCCACATTAATGTCTAGTTAAAAGATAGACTGATAAAATCCAGCTATTTTTGATAAACAGTATATAAAATTTGGAAAACTGATGAATGACAATAAGACTGACAGAAATGTATCCTTTTCACTTCCAAGAAAATTAGAAAGAGTGCTCTAATCATGTCACATTAAACTTATATAACAGAGGTGGCTGAACATCACACAACAGAAACAATATACATAGGTCACTCAGAAAGTTTTGTCCTCCAAGTTTACTTTTTAGAGTCATTGAAAATACTCTCCACCACATTCATCTTGCCATATGCCAAAACCAGTCATCAAACCAGGCCTTCCACTTTTCTTCTGGGAGATCAGCACACTCTTAATCCCACACTACCAGAAGCTCATTATTGCTGGAAAATTGCCTTCAAGACATTTTTTGACTTCTGAAAATAAGCCAAAGTCACAGGGAGCAAGATCTGAACTGTTTGGAGAGTGATCCAAAACAGTTAGTCCAGGGGATCACATAGTGATCAAATAGGTGACTGTATCCTTTGACCTGTGTGCTAGAGCATTATTGTGGTTTTTGAGCCATATGTTCAGCCAGGATCTTGGTTGGATGTTCCTCAGTCATTGAAAACTTTTGGCAAAACATTTTTGGGTGTTCAAGGAACTAGTGACTGTATGCTGTTTTTTCTAGTACAACTCTCCTCACAATACTGCATTTTGCAAAGAATACAGTAATCATTCATTTCTTTGTTGAACATGATTTTCAAACCTCTACGGAGTTACTTCATCTTCAAAGAGCCAAACTTTGCTCTGAGATTTTATCGACATGTCATAACAATATAGCCAAGTTTCATCACCCATTATAATGTTGCTAACATCCTTTGATGTCCCAAACTCAAACCGTTTAATCATTTCTTTACACCATTCTACCCTGTTGTGCTTCTGCTCTTCCATCAGTGAATGGGGCACCCAAAGCAAACAAACCTTTCTTAATCCTAAGTGCCTGTGCAGAATGTCATGAACAGACAATGCACTAATATTCAATAGTTCCTGAATATGCTAATATGTGATTTGCCTGTCTTCACTCAGAAGTTTCTCTACAACAGCTATAGTTTCTGATATCGTTGCTGCTAGCCTACCTGAGCATAGATCATCCTCCACACTAAAATTACTGCTTTTAAACTGTTTATAGCATCATATAATGATCTTCAAAGAAGGACAATGTTCTCCCAAAACAGAAGACATTTCTGAAAAACACTCATCTTTACTGAGATTATTTAAAAAGTTGTAATAAAATTTTAAATGGCTATACATGCTGAATATTAATAGAAAAAAATAGCATATACCACTGAAGGTTGGCGTTATGTAAAAATAATTTATTTTGTAAGTACTTTTGACAGTATGTAACTGTCCCAAACATTTGAATTCAAATGTTTTGTTCTCTATGAAGGATTCTGACGTGAAGAGGACAATTATATACTGTTGAAAATACTCACATAATAAATTATTTTTATGTAACACCAATAGACAGTGGTACACATTAGCTTTTTCTGTAAAAAGTTGTAACAGATAATCATCCAATATTTGGTTTTTGAGCACATTGCCATTTTCCAGTATTTTCACACAGCTTGCTGGGAAAGTACCAGAAACAGGAACTTGATTCAGACTTTATTCTACCCATTTTGCATGCTGTTTTGATTGGCTTTTTATAATTTTGCTTTGAACAATATAAGAAGTGTAGGGCAAAACTTTCCGAGCAACCTAACTTATGTATCACCTATCTGATATATGTGAGAGCCATATCCTCTATCATAACAGTATTTTATACGAGATGTGTATATAGGGTTGTCATCTGGCCAGCAGTCAGCAAAAAAGTTTAAAACATAACAAAATTAATTTTAATTGAAAAAAAATTATATAAAATCTAGATCTTGGGAGAACAAGACATTCACACAATTGTACATTTAAGAAAATCTGGCTTCAAATAAATGAATTCCAAAAATTGATTAACTTATGATGATATCTGTTCAGCTCATTGCACTATTTGCCAATCATCATTTAGTGTTAATATGATGGAATTAAAGCACTTACAAGGCACGCTCATTGCAAGAAACATGAACAAGTAGTGTATCTTCTCATTTATCTTGACCATGGGAGGGTGATCACATCAGCTGGCAAAGTCAATTTCCAAAAGTGGCAACCCCAAGTGTATATGCATATAACAGTGATTATGTATAGTATTTTAAATATTATGTTATGTTAAAAATGCATATGTTTGGACAGATACATGAGAAAGGCTATTTAAAAAAATCTGTAAAAATAGGTTTATTATAAATTATGTATTTAGATTAAAAGAAATTACCATATCAAATGTTTCTTTCATTATTTAATGGTAGAAGGGTTGTGGGTTTGTAGTTGAGACACTAACTGTTTAAAAGTTAGTTCATACTAACACATTCTTAGCATTCAGTTGCCTGGTCAAGGTTAAGTTGCAAGTTACATTTATAACTGTGTGGTGTATATCACATTGCATAATGGTCAGCAAACATACAAAAACATTACATATGCGTAAGTAGTATGTATATAGTATAATTAAAGCTAATTGGCTTCTGCTTATAATAAAATTTTGAGAAGATGAAATTTTTATTTTCTCAGTTTTTGTCTATTACATATGTTCAAAATAATGCTTAAGAGATGGTAATGTTAAGTTAGTTGTAAGTTGAAATATTGCCACATGGATATAAGAATCTGTTAAGGACTTGTATTGATAAGGTTTTTTAGGAGTTGACTCAGGAATTGCAAAAAATCAAATTGCAACAAAGGAGAAACTACAAATAACTTTAATAAGATTATATTATCAATGCACTAATAATAATAACAATGCTGAACAGAAAAGTTAAGTTATTCCTCTTAAAATGAAAAGAACAGATTAGTACAGGAACACACAATTCAGTTAAATATTAAAAAGATTTATTAAAGTACTTTTTAATGTATGCCAACAAATAAAAATTATGAAATCATTTCTCAGTTATATAGTGATTTTAGTTCTTTAATTTGTGCTGCAAGTATTTGACATTAAAAGGAGATTGATAAGTTTGAGATATTATCAGAGGTTAAGAATTTCTTATATAAATAAATATCTCAATCTTTTATTAACCCTTAATCCAAAAGGTTAGTGTCAGATATGGCACTTCCTCCATATTATTTTGTCTGCACATTCACCAAGGCAATGTATGCTCTCCCAATTTTCAGTACCCTCAAGAACAATAGTCTACTACCTATTAGTTGTGCTAAATGAGTAACCTTAAAGTTGTCATCTCATTATTATTACTCTTTGAAGCATGTCTCTTTTTCAGTGTCATATATGACACTACCTTGTGGTTTATATAAGAAAAAAACTTCTAATTTCAATCTCTTTTATCACACCCAAAGAGATCAAAAACAAAATTCTTAAACAAGAGGGTAGTGAAGATGTGAGAAGTTATTTAAGCAACTGATATGGATGGTGCAAAATTATTCAATGACTCTGATGATGATACCTTTACCTGATGATTTAGAGAATTTAGGATCAAGGTATTTCTGCTTATATAACCTTTTTATGAGGAAGAAAACAATAATATATTTTGTTGATTGTGCTTCCTTATATCACAAATGGAAATTTTTGTGAATATGGGATTATGAATTATCATCATAATGAAAACAAAACTAATGTAATTTACATTACATTTTAACTTTTATATATGATGCTGTTTGATGTCCTAATGTTGACTGATTAAGTGATAAAATTCATTCTGTGATTTTTCTGATAATTTTGTTTTTTGACTATGGTCAAAATTTAAAAAGAAATATATTTCATTAAATAAATGAATGCACTTTCACCTTATTCTTCCAAAACACTTACATTAACATTAAGAAAAAATTATAAAAAGGCCAAGTATCTTATCCAACACTACCTTGTGAGATTTGTCAAGCAATACACATTGTGGAGGGAGAGTTAAAGATTGACACTATCATAATGCATAAAGTGCATTTATGCATTGTGTATAAATAACATGCATGAAAAAAGTAAATTGTCTTTGTTTACTTTTTCTAATAATAATTATCTGGAATCTAAACATTTGTAATCAAAATACTTTATACTGTGAATATCAAGAGCCTTTTACACTTTCTTCACTGCAAATAAAACTCTAATAAAAGCACAAATCTAAGTGTAATATCCACAAAGATATTTCTTTCTCAATATTACACTTAAAAAGGATTAAAAATATATATATTTAATTAAAACTGTTTTTGTTATTTGTTTATTTTTAATCATTATAATTATTATTTTTTTTAATTAAGTAAGTAAATATTGATGGAAGACTTGAAGTAGAGATAAATTAAGATAGTGAATAAATAATTTTGGAAAATTATTAAAATAAACAAAAATTGTGGTAATTCATCACAAGAGAATACAAAATCTTAGTGTCAAATCATCTATGACCACTAAAGCACCATGAGTATTAAGTGACTGTAGTAATTATAGATGAGAGTGCAATAAATATAAATAAATAGCAAAATGTCCATTCCTTTTCATTAGATCCAAAAACAAAAAAAAAAACCTGTTTTCATTTTAAGTTAAAAATTACAAAATAGACTTTAAATCTGTAAAACAAAAATTATCCGAGAAAAACATTATGGAAGAATTCTTTGTTATTTTCTATTAAAAAAATATATACTTCATATTATTTTTTAAAAATAAAATATGTATTGTCATTATATATTCCAAAATATTAATTACATGATATAGTAAATGTATAAAATTAATAAATAATTTTTTGTCAACTGAATAATAATATAGCTATATTATATTTATAATCTTATTTAATTTTTGTTGCTTTTACACACTTTTATGAATTTCATTGTAATTAAACATATAGAAACAAGCTTATAGCATGTAAAGAAAATAAAACAAATAGTACGTAATAACTTAGAAAATATTAATTGACTATTTGTAATTAATATTGTCATATAAATATATGAAAGGACCCACCATAATCAATTTACTTGATTCATGACATATTAAGTAAATTGTTACTAACATTAGACATTTCATCATTAGTTGTGTACATTCTACACAGTTTCACTGTAAAATATATATATATATATTTTACAGTGAAACTGTGTAGAATGTACACAACTAATGATGAAATGTCTAATGTTAGTAACAATTTACTTAATATGTCATGAATCAAGTAAATTGATTATGGTGGGTCCTTTCAAACAAAATATTTAGGGTTGTTGGATAGCCTTTAATCTATTTTTCAAAATTTCTTTCAAAAACAGTGCAACTTCAATTTAATGTAAATATTTATTATAATTCATGTATTAATAGATGTAAGGTACATTCAAACAAACATTACCTTAGCTTTACAATAACAATTCCATAAAAAGAGTCAAAAGAATATTTAATTAGAAAGCTTAAGTTTGTTTATTCAGAATATAAGATGATTTGTACAATTGTAAGAAACGTTTATGATAACAACTGATCAAAATCCCGCAATCAATAAAACAAAATTTGTATATTTATAGGGTATCAAACTGGATTATAATTTTAAAATGATTGCAACTTGAACACAAACTATATGGTGTATTTTCTCGGACACATGGCAAATTTCATCACTAAGTTTTCTTCAGTTGATACGTGTATTAAGTTTTGTACACGTTTCGGGCTGTTGACGCCCCTCTTCAGCCAACTTTAATTCACAGATTTTGCAAACATAAATTAATTTATCATTTAGAAACTTACAAAAGATTTATTGTTTAAACATCTAGCAAGATTTATGGTCCCTTAAATATTATTATATTTATGAAAACATATTTATGGCATATATAGTAAATATTTTTAAATGTATTTTTATATTTTGTCAAAAGTAAATAGGAAAATAATTTTAAAGTATGATAATTCTAATAAACTGTTTCTCTTTAATTTTAAATTAACAATACTAGATTATGGAAAGAAAGGTTTTATTAGTCGCTCTTGATTCCAATAAATGAATTTTGATAAGTAGGAATACGTGTCAAAATAAAATACTTCATTTTCATTTCTAAGCCAGAAGACCTTAAGTCAGTCGTTATAAAATACTTTCAAGTAGAAAATCTGAAAAACTAAAATACTCTAAACCAATAACAATAACAACAACTCAAGTCTATCAATACATCTTGATTACATACTTTAGTCTAGCATGAATAACCTTTTCAAAAAACAACTGTTCATAAAAATATAAGGAGAAAATGCTTAATTCTGGAAACCAAATTTACAGAATTAAGCATTTTTTTCTCATCTTTTTGAATATGGTGCCAAGTTCAAATGTTATTTTTGTTGATCAATTGTTCATACTAGTCAAAACAGAACATCTGATGACAGCATAAACAATTAAACACTAGATAAGAAAAGTAATTATTGCTGCATTCTTTCTTCCAATGTAAGAAACTTCACATGCATAAATGTAACTTCTATCTTGTATATATTCCAATAAAGAATTTACAGTATAAATGTTTACATTGTTTTTACATGCAACTATAATATGTTAATATTTGTAAGTTTTACATTATGATACTGTATATTACTTTTACCCTTCACAAGTTTGCTTAGCTAAATTGATTAGATATTGATATGTTTAATAAAATACTGCAGAAGTTATTTTATATTTATCACATTATGGTAATTGTGTAATTGATTCAATTTAATTTTTTATTTTACTTCATTATAAGTGAAATTGGTAAAATAAGAAGAGAACCATCTCTATCCATCAATCATCTAAGAAACTAATGAAAAATTCTTATTGTAACTTTATTATGAACTGTATTAGTTCTTCTATACATTATAAATTGATTTTTATAAACTGCATTGTCTAATAGAAAATAACAAAGAAATTAGTTTATACCAAAATAATAAGTTAACTTGTTTAGTTAAGATAATATTAACATTCACAACAGTTTAATACTTAAATTTATAAGATTTTCAATTTCACCAAATCTAAAAGATTAAAATATCAAAAATCAACTAATAAAATTATACTAGAATAAAATCCTTTCTAGTCCAAAGAAATAAATTAGTTTGAAGCAACAAGTTTCACATCAAAACATTATTAAACACTAATTCCTATTCTATACCTTCAAATATGTATTAAGTTAGTACTTGTTTACAGTTATATTGGTACAAAGAAGGTTCTCTTAAACACACATTTTATATACTTTTTAAATAAAAGTTGAAATATAAGGTGTCCCAAAAGCAATACACAGAAAAATTTAACACTTTTTAAAAAAATGTAGCTCTATAAAACTTCTCTAAATGTCGATCATTTCTTTCTAAACACACACAGATGCATCTCTACGTCATTCGACGTTAACACGTCGGACGTTACGCACCTAACCAAACTTCAAATGCACTCCTTTAGGAGATCAGAGTTTCGAACGTTTCCCGGTAAACCAAAGCCTTCGGGTGCCCCGACAGGTAAAAACAAATCGAGAGAGTTACAGTCCAGGGACTTCGGAGGCCACTCCGCAACAAGACCACAATAATAATCCAAAAATTTGGAAACCAACAATTCAATTTTCCTGCATACGATGACTTTTAGGACACATTGCATTTGAATTTAATTATTATAGTTTCAAAAAATAATTTTGATTACTGTATCTGACACTTGGATTCAGATTTTCAAAAACAAACAAGTAACGAAAGTAGTTAAAATTGTTTCAATATATGCTACATTGTATTGTAATTGTAAATACCACCTTTTCAGTCTATTATTAATTACACTATTAGTCTCGTTTTCTATTTTCACGCCCCTTGGCAACGAATAATTCGGAACGCATTTAAATTTCGCGCATTTTCACAGTCGTTTTTAAAATGATAGAAAATATAATTTGAATTCCGTAACGAAAGATGGAAACATTTTATCCGAATTCGATGCCATATTTAGAAAGTCGCAGAATCAAAAATTAAAGAGAATAATTTATGTTTCATTCGTATTTTACTATTATAATTGAATTTCCGAGCGAAGATGCCTGCCAAAATAAGAACTTTCGCGCGAATAGAAATGGCACCGACGTCGCCGGGACGGCACCGGACAACGGTTATCGCATCGCTCTTCGTCGCCGGTGGCAGACACGCACCGACGCTTTCGCGCCGAGAATAACGTCTACCACTCAAAAATTCCTAAGAGAAACAACTGGCGCAAACTGAAAACAAAAGAACCCGAAGTGTAGAAACGGGCAAAATATAATCGCGTTGAATTCCAATAACGTATCAAATGCCGGGCATGGTAAAGAGTTGCCTAATTGTAGATATAAAGGAAATTTCTAAGCGAGATAACGCAAAGGTAGTAGCAAATGAAAAAAACTCGTTAGGCGTCCGAACGTCCCATCGAGAGATTCCTTTGTTTTTCTAGTAGTTTGCCTAACCGTCATCTGAATTCTAGTCTTTTTGAGTTGGTAAACAAACGTCTACCATTAGAAAAACGTGTTTCGAGAAGAACGAACGATTCACATTTCGGAAAAATTTCGCGTGGAAAGAGACAGACACGTAATAAATTGGAAGGCGACGGACAGACCAGAGGTCGGACCGAACGACGGCCCTCGGAGGGATTCGGGTTCGGGTCGGTCGGCGTCCTCGTGTCCGGATACTAATCTAATTACCAAAGTGATCGGTTTCGGTCGAGGCGCTTTATGCCCGGTTTACGACACGGACAGACGCGTAGTTTAAAACGTGGACGCACGTTTGGCGGCGTGTTTTACATGCGAACGGGAGAACTATTTCGCCGAACTGCGTCGCCCGCCGATTGTGGCGGAACGCGACGACGACGGATCTCGGCGCTTAGAATCGATACCGACCTCGATTATTTGCTGGGAGAAAACGAAACGACCTGTCCTATAAATACATTCGGAAAGTAGAAAATGAAGAGTCGAAATGCGAAAAGAGAGAGCGAAATAATAATCTCACCTGGCTTGCAGAGTCGACTCCAATGATATGGATTGCAGCATATGTACAGAGGATCGTCGGCGGCGTCGCACCAACGCAACCACTTGAGTTCGAAGGGCTGCCGGACATCGGGCCACCTCCACAGCTGGCAGCAGAGCACGTGCGGCGGCAAGGTCCTCCGTCCTAAGCGGAGATCGCCTCTCGGCACCAGGACGCAGCCGGTGACGTCGCAGCCGCGACTCTCCACCGCCTGCACCAACAACTCCAACTGGCTCTCCTTGAGTCTCTTCAGCATGTTCTGCACCACGAATTTGACTTCGGTCTCCAGCCGACGGGCGGATTCGTCCTCGTCGACCGGCAGCCGGTGTTTCCACAAGCGTTTCACTAACGCGTTCCGCCTAGATCGAAACATGAAAGCACAACATAATTTCGGCGGTCTGTCTTCACCTTCGGCACCCGTCGTCTCATCCGACCCCGTGGTCGCCGACCACGGGTTCACATCGGAGACGGGCGAGGGCACTCGCTTTGCCCCGACCGGCGTCTTCCCGGAGTATCCGAATCGAGCAACACCATCCGAATGCACTTTTCGTCTTCTGGACCACACAAACGCACGCCAGACACGAGCACGCGCACGGGGCTATTCCGGACAGACGGCTCCGCGCGCACACACACACCACCGCGACCCGTCGAATCGGCCACGGTCGCCACTCGACAACCCGGAGCCTGGCATTCGGGCGGGAGGAGAAGGTACCTGGGAGGTCTTCCGATCCGTTCGGGCCCGATCTCCTGTCTTCCCTTTGTTCGGAGACGTTTATTACAGGTCTTTTCACAGATACACGTAAAAAATTACGCGTCTTCTGCCGAAAAATTGCCAAAATGCGCGGACTCGATTATATTAACCCACCCGGATGGAAATGAACTCTTCCCGGATGGTCTGGCCGACGCCGGCGAGGAGACTCGTTCCGGTTGGCTATAACCGATCACGTGGACGTCTAGACTTTTCGGCGCGCCCGAAACGATTGTTGCGCAAATAAGAGATCAAATTACTCCCTCACGACGAATCTCCTCCCTTCGATACTTCGAGCGCTAAAACCGTCGAACCTCGTTTCGGGCGCGCACTTTTATCGAGCGTCGCGGTCGAGTCCGATCGCCCGAGGCCGTGGCCAATCTCTAAACAAAATATTTATCCCTCCACTCGTTCAGAGACGTCTCTCTCTGGAATTCCTCCTCGGCGGCAGAAAATTTCGCCGGAGTTTCGCTGGAAATTTTACGCGATTCACTACGACGAACCGAACGCGGCTTCCACTAGACCCTAATACGATATCCGACACCGTCCAGATACGATGCTTTTATCCCGGCGAAAGACAGACGTCGGCATGGCAGCCCCGAGGGAAGAGAGACGCGATGGCTTCGGCAGGGCGGAACGACACTCCGGGGGCGTCGGAAGCGGCGACGACGAGAGTGACCGGCGCAGAAAACAAAAGCGGAAGGCCGGACGGACAGGCGCCGTGCGCCCGGCGGGGAGGACGTTTCGGCCGCCCGATCGGGTTAACGACACGCGACGAAGACGCGCTTTTGCCTCCGGAATCTCTCCCCCGGCGCGTCTCTCTAGCTCCACGCCAACCGGTTCGGCCCGCGCTTTTGTCTCGCACCGACCAAACGACGGAAACAACGTCCGATATTTTACCACGGAAATGACTAAAGAAATCGTCTCGGACTATAAAATGTAAATAAATAGCGTCGGGCGCGAGCGGAGTGGGCGCTATTAGAAGCGGTGCGTCTTTTTCTGAGACGGAATGCGACCTTGAAAGGAAAAAAAGCCGCGTGGGAGGGACGTCGAACTTGGCGTCCGAGGATCGGCTTCCGTTCCGGATCGCGTCTTCTGTCTTCGGTTATGTTGCCGCCTTTGCCATCAAAAACTTTCTTCCCGCATTCGAATCTCGCGGCCGATTACGAATTTCGCCTCGGTTCTACTTCCGGAAATTACCTGGAAGTAAGCGGATGTAGGAAGGAAAAGTCGACTCTAGCGCCATCCGATGACGACTTTCAGAAGTATTTTGTAGTTTTCTTCGGTTTCTTGTTTTACGTTAATTGACAAGAAACATCTTGAAATTATTTCTTCGTCTCTACTAGGCTCTAGATACAAATAATAATGCATTCCAGTCAGTAATCTGCCATATTTATTTTGGTTTACTGTTTTATTCGCTTCATTATGAAATGGATAAAATACGGCATGCATACGGTGTACAGTACGCACTGTATGTTTATAATTAATTCCTATGCTAGAGTGCTGATGCATTTTGAAATAATTAACAACGAACAGTGACGATACAAGGACCTAGCCTACTAAAAAAAAAAAAAAATGTATTTGTTCGAACTTCAAAACGTTTTTAAAATATTTATGACGACAAATACGGCTTAACGGACTATACGCGATACAATCGTCGTGCACTTGTTAATATAACGTACTTATTAATTATTCAAATATTTTAAATTTTTTTTCGCAATACAGTAGAACCTCTCTAGTCCGTCCTCGGCTGGTCCGTCGCTCCGGTTAATCCGACCGTGGTCGGGGTCGAGAAACTTGTCCCGACTCGTCGGTGACTTACCGCCCGTCGCGTTCTTCTGTATTCGTTACAGTGTACAATATGTAGTAAATACATACAGTATTGCTCTTTTTCATTAATAATAACAGCTTTTGTGTGATTCATTGCAATGTTTTTACTGTAGAGAACAATACAATCATTCTTGAGTTGAAAGATTGTTTATTTTACTTTTTTCTGATAGTCCGACCTTTTTTTACGTTCCGACCATACCCCACCAGTCCCAAAGGTAACGGATTAGAAGGGTTCTACTGTAATTATAATGTCTTCTTTATGTTATATAAAATTTTTGCCTATAAAAATATAGATAATCATGGAAAAAAAAATTAGATTTATTTTTGTACATGAAATTCATCAGTTTCTTACGTTTTGGCCAAGCAGAAAAATAAAACTAACATTAAAAGGTTAGAACATATTTTTAATAATATATATGTTTATTTATTCAAATTAAAATTATGAAATATCTTAACCTATATCTTTATCGATAATAATTATACCTTTGTACAAAGTAAAATGTAAGAAAATAAAATACATGTTAGTATCACTACGTGATAAAACGTGTGAACATTCATTTCTGTAAATTTGACGAATGAAAATATCTAAAAAGTAAATAAATAAAGTAGAATTTGATAGATATAGGATTAATATTCGATTAATGAAATTCATAGTATATTCGATTATATGTTATATAATCAAATATGTAATAGATTCGGATATATTCGAAATAGTTTCAACGTCTAAGTTTTTCTTTAAACCAAGATTGCTTTTCATAAGAGACTTAAATTTCGAATAAACGTTCTTACTTCAAGAAATTGCTGGCATCTCCTCAGCATCTCTTAATATTTCCATTGCTTCTTATGGTTTCTTATTTTCAAATTTAGTTATTGCGTTAATAAGAAATGAAAAGTGAATTGAAATAAACAAAATTCTGTTTTGAGCCTGAGTTTCCGAAGTAAACTCTTGCAAAATAGCGAGGTTGAGGCCGAAGTTTTAAACGCCAAAACGCGTACGTCGGACGTTGAGCGCCGCTTTCCTGTAAGCGTAGAAGTTTGACAATGGCGTTTGGAAAGTTGGACAATGGAAAGTCAGTGGAATCATGATCGACATTCCAAACGCCATTGTCAAACTTTTACGCTTACAGGAAAGCGGCGCTGAACGTCCGACGTACACGTTTACGCGTTTAAAACTTCGGCCTCATCTTCGATAATATCAATAATGGTACAGTACAATAGCTACTTTTCACGTGATCTATATATGACACTAATAATAATGCTTTGTAATTATTCGAACAATAAACTACTGTACACTTTTAAGCCAAGGAACACTAACACGTAATTACTAGCTCTGAAGGTAAAGCTATACGGATTTAATTCCTTAAATTACTTTATTTAACTCTTGCACACTTTTTGTAAACATTGCGTTCGAGACGAACATATCAATATTGGAAAACTGCGACCGGATATTTTCAGTAAATCACGTTAAGACCATGAACCAAGCAAGTTTTATGAATAAACTTAGAATTTAAATCTTTAAGTATCTTCCCGACAGCTCTCATATTTGTGTCTGCGTCGCTGACGAACAATATTGTTAAATCAGGAATCACGGAAGTGACTCCCCGACACACAAAAAAGTCACGGACTGACTACACTTATACAGGAGTCAGAGTTGCCGGTTTTCGGGGGTCGATTTCTCCGTCCCCAAACACACGAAGTAATTCCGAATATCTCGTTCGAAAAAAACTGTTTTCTTAGGTAGTGCGCAAAATTTCAAGATTTTTTGTAATGCGGTTGCCGAAATATAAGAAATTGAAAAGTGCAAAAATCCCCAAAAAAGCTGTATTTTCTTTTTCTTCATCCGGCACTGTAGACGCCCGTAGAGAAAAAACTACCAAGTCTAGAAAGCTCAAATTTTAAACTTAAGCTTTTCTCGTTTTTATGAACTATAGAGGGCGCTGCATTTTTTACAAAATGGCTACTTTATCTGGGTCGCTTGTAACTAGTAATGTAAAATTAATAATATATTACTGTCCGATATAATGATATATGCTGTTTGTAGCTGTTTATCGAGAAATTTTGTAGCAGGAGAACAATTATTGCTAGCGGAACACGCCATTATGTTGTATCGAAACAAGTGAGCGAGATCGTTCTATACATATTTGTGCCTTTTGTGTTAAAAATAATCAGCTTTGACATTGTCCTATCAGAGCCGGATTTACAAGTAAAAAGCTATGTAAATTGTTGCTTAGGACTTCGACTTTCAAGAGGCCTCAAGCATTTGTACAAAAAAAAAAAAAAAAAATTAAAGTCGAATTTTGTAATAAACATTTTTTTACAAACCAACAAAATATACTTTACTTTTTATTTTGTGTAGTATATCATTAATTTTTTTCTAAGAATTAACATAAGGTCTTTTTTTAAAAAAAACAATTGATAAAACTAATTTTAAAAAATTTTTTAATGGAATGAGTATAAAAATTTGGTTAATGTGTACCTAGGTAGCCAAGATGGCGAACCTTCCGGTAATCTCGATCCAGGTTACTTCGTGACGTCAAGATGGCGGCCATCTTGACTGCGATTTACGATGGAGCAGATGTGATCACGTGATTTGCTCCGCGATTTGTTAAATACTGAATCCCGATTTTAAAACTTAAGGATTTTGTTAAAATAATTACTATTTCGAAATACTAAAAAAATAAATAAAAATAAACGATAATTATATAATGTTATTACTTACGTCATTGTGCATGCTGCTGTTCCTCTCTCTTTTTCCGACGCTTGGTTTGGACAGGAATTGACACCGTTTGACTACTTGTCTTTGTTCTTTCTTTCGTTCCTACTTTTATCGTTATCATCATCAGTAATATTGCATTCTTCTCTTTTCTTCACCTTTTCTTCGACCACCTTTTTTACTTTTTTCTTAATATTAGAAACTGGGGCTGCAGGGACTGTCTCGGGTTCTTTCCACAAAGCAATTCGTCCTGAACCGGGATATATCTTACTTAAATGGTTCACAAATGTGTAGAACTTTTCCCCGGGTTTTTTTGTAGGCCAACCACAAAACTTTCTATACATAAAGGAATACATGTACAGTACGAGTCTGACAGATCCTCAGTGTAATGCTTTGGTAGATTTTTTTTGTTTTTTAAATACCCCCATAGCCTTTCTATATTTTGCGTATGGTCTCCTGTTCTGGGGTTAACGAAATTCTCGGAGTGATTGACTGTCCTGTGCTCTATTTCGACGCCTTCTAAATCGTCTATGTTGTTGTAACCTTTCCATTCGTCAGTTAAGACCAAGCTTCCCGAATTGACAAATTTCGATATAATCCAATTTAGCGTGATTTCGGAACGATCGTTTACTTGACAGATAAAACAGCTCTTGTCTTCTCGACATATTCCCCCTACAACCCATTTCGTACTTTTTAGTTTGCGGCCTTTTTTCATATTTTCGTTTACATATGACAGTCTCATCGATTTCAACAGTTTTCTTCGGACCTCCGATTTTAAACGACGTCATATTGTGCAGAGCAACTAGCATAATAAAACGTATATAGTTGGACCAGTCGACAGCAGTCTTATTCGAAATGCCTACAGCAATACCCGAAATGGTCGAAGAGCATTCCAATGCAATGTAATGCCATATAAAAGAAAAGATTCTACTCCACGATATTTTTCCACATTTACCTTTAAAGGTTCCTTCGAATGCAGAACTATTTCTTCGACATTTTTTGCATCTCATCACACACGAATCTCGGTCGTGTCGATAAAAAATTTGGCAAGAATTCGAACAAATTTTACACACTTCAATATGCTGTAACCCTAGACTCACCGCAAATTTAAAACCTTTATCGATTCTGGGGTCCATACCTAATTCGGAAAATTCAGATTCGAGCACTCGATAGAAATCATGGGTAGTACACGCTGCCCAAAACTCTTGGGAAGAAATGTCGAAAGAACTCATAACTAACCAATTAATATTAAACGAAAAACTTCGAAAAGAAAAAAAAATTACGTCTTAAGTCAAAAATCACTCCAATCAACACAATTATCACACCTGTTACCACTTTCCGCCGATAACTCTACACGAAATGCGTCGTTACTATTAATTTGCACGTGATCACATCTGCTCCACGTAAATCGCAGTCAAGATGGCCGCCATCTTGACGTCACGAAGTAACCTGGATCGAGATTACCGGAAGGTTCGCCATCTTGGCTACCTAGGTACACATTAACCAAAAATTTAATTAAATTCAGTTATAAAACAGAAGACTAGTGAAACCTCGCATCTTTTTCTATCAATAACCGTTTTGAACCAGAGACATAGTTTGATTTAATACTTTTCTTTTTATGATTTTTTCTTGCTTCTAAAATTGTGAAGGGTTGGTAAGGGGACTAACAGAGTTCGGCTTAGGGCTTCGAAATGCTTAAATCCGACCCTGTGTCCCACACAAAATTACTGGCATTTTAAACTTTAAGAAAATATCTTTTAAAATTGACAGCATAACTTGTTCATGTAAAGTTGGACAATCGGAAAACTGCCAATTCATAACATTTAATCCACTCTTAGAATTCGGAGAAGCTCATAAATATAACCGACCGATTTCCGAATAATCATTGTTTTTCGTGTGGGAATAGACGAAAACTTATATTAGGCTCCCGTAATTCTTTGAAATTGCAATTTGGAACACAACAGAAAGCTTTGCTTTTTCTATTGCTATTCATCTTTACTGCCGATAATACACAAGAATTAAGCAAACGACCCAGATAGATTAGTTTTGTATTTAAACACCAGAGGGCGAGCATCCGGCGAAAAATGCGAATCGGCGAGGTACTGGCGAAACTTCCGGGTCGATAGGTCAAAGTTCAAGGGGATTTCCGATAAAGCTAATTCACTTTTACGACTTCATTTTATGCTTATAATGTTAAAGTTGCATTGAAACAAATGAATTTTATTCAAAATGTTACTCAGAATTACAAAAGCTCAAATTTATGCCAATTTCAACTTTAAAACATTATATTAAAGTATTTAATTATAACATTTTATAACAATTTTTCTAAACGTCCTATCGAAAGCGTCGGTCAGCGCCGACCGAAATGAATTGTGAAAACGTTCGGTTGACGGCGCGTTTGTCGGCGGTGTTCATTCGGCGGTCGCCGAGCGCCGACCGAATTAACGTCATCGTCTTATGTTTTGACGTAATAGTACAATTATTAAACAAAAAACAACTGATATCCAAATAAAAACATCTGAGATGTAAAAATTTATGACAATTTAGACGACAGTAAAAATTTTTCTTAGGAGTTTTCCTTTGGTAAAGATAAACTTGATGCTTGGAAACGGTATTCACAAGATTTTACCTGTATAGTTTTTTACATTTCGCTTCCAAGCTCCAAGTTTAAGTGTTAAGTGAATTAAACTCTATATATCTGACAGAATCGATGGAAAATTTTTTTTTCAAAAGGTGTCGGAACCCGCTTCCTTTATGCATTGTTGGCCTGGCCTAATCCGTAATGGGCTTGCTAAAATGGCCCACTGGGCGGAAAGATTAAAACAAAAAACTATAGATATCGGACATCACAAATCTTTTCGTACAGACTACAGCTGCAATATGAACATTAATCAAGAGCATGTAATAATGCGGAACAAAATAACTAAAGAATTTAAAACATGTCTACATTCTTCATTGGATGAACTTTAATGAACGATCCGAATTCACATACGAAATCAACTTTAAAACATTATATTAAAGTATTTAATTATAAAAGAAATTTTAATTTTGTATTTGACCGACGGTTTAATTATTACTGAATTTTTGTAACATTTTACGACAAACTATTAATAATAGGAAATCATTTTTAATAGTCACCATTGTAATTCTTATAAGCAGCTTTGTCGCCATCTGTTGGCCATTTCCGAATATTATAAACTCGACGGTCTTTGGAAAAGGTAATGTTATTCTACGTTAGTCATTATGTCTAGAACGTTAATTAATATTAAAAAATAATTTCCGCATCAAAAGTCATTGGAACTAATAATTTATAATGAAAATTCAACTGTGATAAAACAATTTTTTACACAAATTTAAGATAAGGTGTTAAGTTACTTCCATTACTTCAATGTTAGTTCCATTGAGACTATTCTCCATTAAATATGTTATTTCTGTATTACTGTTATGCTTATATATCGTTTAAACCATCAAAAATAACATTAGTTTGTCATCTATTGTACTTAACCGTTGTACCGTCGCCATATTTCCATCAGTAGCTGTTGCCTCTCGAACACTTGCGATTCAAGGTCATGTGTATAAATAAATGTATTCTTCCCAATTATTGACAGATTTTTATCGAATTACAATTGTCTCTTTCCATCTATTTGAAACCAGGGTCGAATTCTTTTTCCTTTTTTCTCGGTTTTAAGAATTAATCCGTAATATTCGTTTAAATATAAATTAATACTTAATAGCAAACAACATTGAAATTTGGTGGTGGTAATCTTATGGTCTGAGGCCGTATTACCTATTTTAGCCTGGAATGCTTTGTTCTATACCTAATAGAATTAATAGCGTGATTTACACTGAGATACATGACAATTATTTATTACAACTTGTTGATTATATTACCACATTGATAGGAGCTCTCGTTTATCATCAAGATAATGATGTAAAACATATATCCAGGAGGGCAATGTCATGGCTTCGAGATCAATATAGCCTGCTTGAGTAGCCGCCTCAATCGCCTGATCTCAACCCGATCGAACACATCTGGTCCCTTAAATTAAACGTCTTTTGTCTGACTATGCAGCTCTGTCTTAAAGCATCCACCAATTATGGTAACTTGTACAGAGTGAGTGGAACAAAATAAAGATCGCACGGTTGCAGGAACATTATTAATTCTGTGCCTGATCGCATTAGAAAAGTTTTAAAGGCTAAAGGAGACTGACTATACTGATTATCGAAGTATACTTTCTCCACATATGATATCGATTTTTGTCTGCATCAAAATCCTCCCAATTACGTTCTTTGTATGTTAATATTATTAATAAAATAATTACGTTGTTCAGATAATTATATGTTTACGTATATAATTATAAGTATGCAAATATATATAATTTTTTTTTTTGTACTAAATGTGCTTTGCAACATTTTCCAGTTCTTTAAAATAGTCTCCTGCGTTCTTTGGGAAGATTTTGACGCTTACTGTATCTATACTAGCTGCGTGTACCCGTCGTTGCTTGGGTTTTTCAGAGGGGTTTAGTGAGGTTGGATTGAAGGTGTGATAAAAACAATGGTTTTTTATTGACCTGAGTATTTATAATAATGAAACTGCGAAACATAAAAATTGCTCAGGCTTGTTGAGAGAGTGAGCTTTAGAGGTTTTTGAGAGTGGGCACCACAGTAATTTTTCTAGGGTTTCGAAAAATAATATTGCCAAATTTGATGAGGATGCATTGAACGGTATAAAACCTTTTGCCTAACAAACGTACAACACTTACTGTACATACGAATATAAGTCAAAATACATCTATATATATATTTAGATAGATAATAGATAGGGCCTATACTGTATAATACAGTGTATATATTTTCAGTGTAAAATACTTGGAATCGGTTCATCAGAACATGCTGACAGTTTTGACTAAACACTTTTCTACCGAAAGTTGTAAAATTCCTTTCTCCAGAAACGTAATAAATAGTTTACAAAAGGTAAGAATTTCTTATTTATTCTCATATCTATTTCTACATATTGTTTTAAAACGTTTGAATTTGCAGTTATCGACTGGACCCAGTACAGAAAATGTAGTAGTGAAGAAGGGGGTAATTGCTAAAAAAATTCCGAAGCGCGTATTTTTGAAAGAAGATAAAGAATATGCTTGGTGCTCTTGCGGCTTCAGTAGAAAACAGGTCAGTTTTCTTTTGCTTCGAAATTTTTACGTAATTATTATTACTTTTAATATTTGATAATTAATTTTTGGCAATATTTTAAATATCGTTTATTAGCCTTTTTGTGATGGCTCTCATAAAACGAGTCCTACCGAACTAAAACCTATATTATTCAAGCCAGAGAAAAGTGGAAATTATTTTTTGTGTAGATGCAAGCAAACTAACAATAGACCCTACTGTGATCTCACTCACATCAAGACCTGTAAGTTTTCATTTTTTACGCCCATCTAAATTAGGTTTCGATTGTTCAAAAACAATTTTAAAAATTAAAACGTAAAAAATTTATCTCTTTCGGTTGGAATGGCCACGTGTTCTATTCTTTTCCTAGATGGTCTTACTACCAGTTGAACAGACGAAGTTAACAAACAACATAGCATTATTTGTTTTCATTTAAACTTTAACTATTTTATTTGTATAATAATTCATTATAAATACTGTATTTACAGCAAATGGATACTTAGTATCCATGCATATTGCATATATATATGCCATATTTCTTTTACGCTTTCCTGTGAGTATGGTCTTTTTTCCCGTATCCATTGTGGATTCGGCCATGTCCGGAACGATTGGTTTGATGGGGTATGACTATACAACACATGGGTATCTTCCAAGGAGTGAAGGCAGATAGTTCCCCATAAAAAGTCCATCTGGAAGAAGTTTCTGTGGAAAATGACTTCTATTTAGTTAGTTAGTTAGTTTGTTTTTAAGTTATGGTAATTCAACACTTGGGCGATCTGCCTAGGGGATGCCTTCCGGGAGGTCTTTTTAAGGAAAACTGGCCCTATTTAGACGTTACAGACGTGGAGAAAACTCGGAAAACTACACGTGGCCTGCCCATCCGAACCAGGCGCGAACCCACGACCGAACTCCCAGTGTTTAGGGAACGAAGACCGCTTGGCCACTGGTGGGCCGGTTTCTATTTAGGTGTTAGACACTGGAGAAAATCCGGGACTTCTTGTGGCTAGTCCATTAGTCAGACTCGAATCCGCAATCAACTACCAATGTTCAGTAGTTTTATCCATTTGGCCACTGTATCCGGGACAGACCGCCTGAAGTCAGGGATCGAATCGGTCATCCGGCCGTCTAATGTTTTGTTAAAATAAATCAGTGGTATTCAAACTGTGTTCTGCAGAACCTTAAAGTTCGGCAAGTAAACTTTAAGGACTACGAAAAAGAAAATTTTTTAAGGAATTCTTATTTTTATAATTTCTGTAGAACTAATTAAAAATTAAAGATTTATAAACTGTATCTTACGTAACTGTGAGAAGCTTTATTATTTAGAAAATAAAAAAACAGCAGCAACGAAGTCTTTTTTAAACTATTCCTTTTAACTTTATTACTTAGAGAGTTCAACAAAAATACTTCGGTATGAGAGTTCCATAGCTGTTGAAGTTTGAAGACTACTGATATAAATAAATAAATGATAGTTAATCTCCGTGTATTTCCTGTGATTTGTTTTGATATACAAAGAAAACAAATTCTATTGAAACACCATTAAATAAACGAACAGTATTCGCTGTTTACTTCATAGAAACTAAACTGTAATTTTTTTTTTCAGTTATTCCTGCGGCCTTAAGAGATGCATTGAAGATAAAACTATAATTTTGGTAATTATAATAGTAAATTATGTTTTGAAAGTTTGATCGAATACTTTCGGTAACTATCATACCGAATCATACTAGGATTTTTTAGTACCTGACAGCAGATGATTTTTTTTCAAGAAAAGGCCAACATTTTTCACCAAGCAGCTATTTTAGAGATATGAGATTGTTTGAATTTATTTCTATATTGTTAACCTCAATAAAGTTTCAGTTAACGATTACAGATTTTGAATCATTTTTCTTTTGTTTAATTTTTTTAAGAGTTCCCTCTTGCAGGCCCTCTTGTCTGCAAGCCTTCTTACACATGGAGGCAAAAGGGCGTTTTTTATATCTGTCATGAGTTTTATTTTTTATATTGATATGACAAAACAAAATGTAAAATAATATCAATCGTTTATATTAATATATAAGTTTATTACAAACTTTTCTAGTTTGCATCATACAAATTTTACTGTATCGGTATATACACATATTAAAATTTATGAAAGTTACACATGTAGTACATTGGATAATACAAAACCATAAATTAATAAAGTTTTAAATTAAGACTATTTTGTTCTTAAAGCAAAAATGTGGAATGACAGCATTTTATTTAAAAATGATTTATTGAAATAGCATATATATTTTTAGCTATTTTTAAGAATTTATTAATTGATTTAAGAGAAGTTAAAGCAGTTTTAAGACAGAAAGAATGTCTATTTCGTATATTTATGTTCGAATAACAATAGAAAAATCTTCCATTCAATTATTCCTCGTAAAAGAAAAGAAACTATCCTAATATCAGTATTACGAGAATGGATTTCGAAATAAAAAGAAAACGCTTTAAACTTATTACAAGTACTTGTTTAGTTGGCTTTCGTATAGGGCAGGGGTGGCGAATCTATGGCACGCGTACCCAAAGTGGCACGTAAGAGAAATCATCTGGCACGTAATGTATGATATGATTTTTGTTTTTTTTTTTAAATCATCCTTTTTTCAATCAGATTTTTGACATTTATTCGAATTAAAGGATATTCGTTTAATTTCTTTAAATATCATTATTAGGAATCTAAGACTTTGGTACGCATTAACATCTTTAAAACTAAGTATGCTTACAATATGGCACGCAAACTCAAAAAGGTTCGCCATCCCTGGTATACGGTAACACGACACTTAGGCGATCTGCCGAAGGGGGTGCCGTCTTTTATGGGAAATGTTCCTATTTAGGTGATTAGATGCCGTCCATAAATTACGTAAGGTATTTTGGGGTGGGTGGGGGTCAAGGATTTCTTACGATTTCTTACTCAGGGGTAGGGGGTAATAGATCTCGTCTTACGTAATATTCTTATTTTTATTTTTTGATCTCGTTGAGTGGTGGAGTTTTGAATTTGGCTTCAATTTGGCGGTTTCTATTAAGAACGCTCGTTGTACCAACGCCATCTCGTGTGACATGATAGAATAATAACGCTAGCAGACTCACGCTCTACACATTTTTTATCATGGGAGAAAGGCAGTGTAGTGGTTTCTCTCTTGTTTTGTTTTGTATGATGTTTCTGTTTACACGTGTAGTAGCTAGTCGATCCGTCAAAGTTTTTTGCGTCCTTTTGTGAAAATTAAAATTAATATAAAAATGAATATTATGACGTTGATTAATGATAATAATAACGAAAAGATTGTTGATAATTAAAAAATAAAGTTCTTAAAATAAATTGTTCATTCGAATTCATTAAATTTTTATATTTTTAAATTTGTTCACATAAAGTCATTATAAATAATAGTACATATTAATTAACTAATTAATAATTATATATTTTGGACCTAAGATTTTTAGGGTTTCATAAAAAAAATTTGTTTTGTTAAAATCTTTTTTTTTAAATCATGCCTAAATATTACGTAAGATAGGAAAGGGGAGGGGGATCAAAGAAAATATTACGGTTTCTTACACAGGGGTGGGTGGGGGTCTAGAATGGCCGAAATCGCCCTTACATAATTTATGGACGGCCCCTTACTAGCATGAAAACACGGAAATTCCACGAGGTCAGACCATTGGCCAGGCGTGAAACCACGAGTGTTCGCCTGGCTGCTGGTGGACGAAAAGTGGAAGATTTATTCTAAGCATTTTGATGAGGTATGTTTTCATTTATTTATTTGCGAATGTCAATGTTTAAACCTGGTGCAGGCTTAATTCTTGCAAAATTTGTATTTAACAAGGAGATATGGCCGGCGAGAAGTACATAAAGACAAACTATGATTAAAACTATTAAAAGTTTGGTTATCTTAGGCCAACTCAAATCAAAGCGTTATTTCAGCAGACCTTCCAAAACCAGATACAATCCCATACTCTGAAATCACTATAATTCCTAGACTGTGTAATGCCTTTATTAATTATTACGCAATGCTTGCTTATATAATAATGCATTAAATTTAAATTATTACAAAGTATCAAGGGAATGAAATTGGTTTATTTAGGTACTCTATAATATCATGCGTAAAATATAGGCTACTTTATGGTAGCCTTTATTTTCCGCATGATATTATAGAGTAACTATAAAAAATTTGGTTCATGTTAAAGGTTTAGAAATGTACAGATCTTCTATTACATATACTGTATATATACGTTACGGTCAATGGTGTGAACGTAAAATAACATAAAGGTCCAGTTCACTTCCGTGAACGGCCGAAGTAACACCACAATGCAGTCTTTGACCAAACTATAGACCAAATGTTCGCATCATTGTTCAAATACATTAAACGTGCACGTCTTTCACAAGACACCGTGTTCTTTTCAGCGAGCAAGTATAAGTATTGTCTACAGTGCTTTGACGTGAATGTGGTCAATCGTCAGTCACAGAGCTTGTATGGGGTATGGGTGCTACAGAAGGTCTTTTGCTTTTTTGATAGGAGTTGGAACCACTACGAACCATTAATTTTTCTCCAGACGCAGGAGAAAACCCCCAGTTCTCTCTTCTCATTGGCGCTGTTGGTCGTTGAATATCAATATTACAAATCGTTTTTTTTTGTGGTTCTTTTTTTTCTAGAACATTTAACATTCGTGATTAAGGACGCTTATTTAGCGTACACTGCATAATTTTTTTGGAAACTTTCTTTGTCCTATCGTTAAAAAAATGAATGAACGTAAACCTAAATAGGTCATACTCTAGTGCAGGGTTATACCTTCTAAATAAGATGGTATAGGCCTACAGGATAAATAAATAAAGTCTAGGGAATATTTAGTCATATTTATTCAAACAACGGAGGATTGAATGAGGCTTTGAGTTGCAACTCCTATCGCTCAACGTTTTGGCATATTCATCGGAACTTCAAATAAACTTACTAGCGAAGTTGCGGCCGAAGTTTTCAACGCGAGAACGTGTACGTCGGACGTTCAGTGTCGCCTTCCTGTAAGCCCAGAAGTTTGACAACGGCGTTTGAACGTCAGTGGAATCATGCTCGACGTCCCGAACGTCATTGTCAAACTTCTAGGCTTACAGGAAGGCGGCACTGAACGTCCGACGTACACGTTTTCGCGTTGAAAACGTCGGCCGCAACCTCGCTGTTGTCTTTACTCTTCTCACTCACTCAGTACAAAATTTTTTCTTCAATTTTCACTACTGTACTATCATTTAAATTTAAAAACAATCGAACACGAACGAAATTAACAAAATTCACAAAATAAAGGTTACAACACAGTACAGTAGCTGCCATGAAAGTTTACATCACTACCTAAGCAACGCTGCAGCATTAGCGGCCGGATGGCCGAGCGATCAAAATGACAGCCTACCACTCCGGGTAACCCGGGATCGAATCCGGAGGGTGGAAAAATTCCCGGAAATTTTTTGGTGGACCGTTTAAGTATGTCGGGCCCCATCCTCACTATCCAACTACGCCGTTGTGGGCTTGGCCAAACCCATAATGGGCCTGCTAATAGAGGCCCTCTTAGTGCCTATAGGACGGAAAGAGTTTAAAAAAAAAGCACTTGAAGCACCCGGCCCAATTTTGTTATAAGTGTTATATGTGTACAGATAGAACGAAAATTTTGGTATAGTAATGAGCAGTGAAACGAAACTTAAGAATCCACCGAACCCACTATCGGCCTGGAAAAGCCTATCTCTGATGTAATCCAATGTTATAAACTATGCAAAATTTAAACATTTTATAGTTTCCCTTTTCACTGTTTATAAATAATAGGAAGAAATACAATGCGCTTTATTTTTTCAATTGATTTAATGTATTTATTACTTGTATACATTAAAAACAGTAATTATGCAGATGGCGTTGTGTATCTTCATGGCGGCTGCTTCGAAAGTCATTTAAGAAAATCTTAATAACAATTTAAATTATCAACCAGGTAAAGCAATTTCTGCTATTGACATGTTTTGTGCTAAATAATTTATTACTTGATGCAAATTACAGAATTAATTTTTATATTAAAAAATAATAATAAATTCTCTTAAATGTCAATTGTTGAATGTGATCATCTCGATACTAGTAAATACTATTTCACGTTCTAAATACTGTATTGAAGAGTCAGTGTCTATAAACTATTATCCTGATCAGTTGGTTACAAAATAGTTATTACTATCGTAGGTTAGCAATTGTATACAAATATTAAGTTTTTTATCTACAGTATACACAAGTTAAAGACTATAAAAATTTTTTATTTGAACTGTAATAAAGTTCATCGAGTACTCTTGAATATTGGGTTAACCTTTGTTACCCTTTGTTACTCTAGGTATCAAAGATGCCAGCTCGTTTTCGATTCCAGCAAATAGAAGCAAGGAAACTGGGGATGCACATTTTCCAAAACGTAACCTATTCTAATAATTTGGTTGCCAGTAATTATGGTAATTTATTAGAATAGGTTAGGTCAGAACATGCATCCCCACTGTTTCCTTGCTTCTGTTTGCTGGAATCGGAGACGAGCCGCCATCTTCGATACCTAGGGTAACATTAACTGAATATTGTATTGATATACAATATTCAGAAACTCATATATATTTTCTAACATTTTTGACTGTTTATATAATCTGCTCTCGTAATGTTTTCATATCTGAATGACTGTCGTTTACACCAAATTTTTAACATATCTCTAAGGAAAGAAATCCAGTATCGTTATGCATACTTGCCAACCTTTAGAATGGGGAATAGCTGGGATGGTAGAAAAACACTGATTTTTGAATAAAAATGCTGATAGCGTAAAAACTGAAAAAATTCTTTATTAACATTGATATTGCAGATTGCTGATATTAAATACCTTTAATAAACAAAATTTAATGTTATCTCTGCATATGATATCTTATAAAGCTATTGCCATAAACACTGTGAAGAGTATGGAAATAGCTTTATAATCTTTAACATCACAGTTTAAGAAAGGTCAGATATTTTACGGGACATATCATAAATCTACACCTAGATTTATCATGTGTTCCATCTTGATGTGTTGTGAATCTTGATATTGCATGACGAGTGCCTCTTATTATATGCCTTTGTGCCATGTTTTGCTTTGTTAATAATTTCTTTTGTTACGGTACAATGTACTCATGACAGTTTCTATTAGTCAGTTTATTGACTTTCACTGCAATTATTAAGGACAATAATTTTTTGGTTATTTATTTTCTATCTAGGTCTTTTTCTTACCATATTGAATATCTTTTTCTTTTGCCACCCAGCAATGCTGTGTGGTAAAACTGTCATCAGCCTTACTATTTTACAAAGATTACAAAACTTTGTAAAATCCCACAAATCTCAAAGAACCATCTAGTTTCTTTTCTTTAGAAAGTTCATACTGTATGGCCTGTATATTCTTAAGTGATGAATTAGATGTTTCTTCATTTTGGGCAGAGAAACTAGCTCTGCTAGATAATTTGGTATAACGTAAAAGTAACTTGTTTCCTTCTGCTGATGAGTCAACCATAATTGATTTAACTGCCAACACAATGGCACTAATGTTGGCAGATTTGAAGATGCAATTTATCTTATCTGCCAGTTAAAATTATCATATTTGAGCTAAAATTCAAATAAATATATAAAAATATCAATCTTGGTTCTTTCCCAATTGAAGGAATTTGAGAACGTTGTTCTGGTTTGCTTCAGTCGTTCGTAATGAAATACATAGTGTCTTTGGTGTATAGATTGATGTTAGACTCATTAAATAAAGTGTTTATGTGATAATATCAAATTCTTTAAAAATGCCTACAAAAGGGAAAAGCAGTCTGTCCACTGATGGAGCATACAAATTGCTGTTAGAAAGTGTCAAATGCTGATGGTTGGAAACTATACTTATGTCTGGTGACATTAGGGACCATAAATTGGCCTATTCTATTCCTATCCATTCCTGCTCATTCAAAGTATCATAAAAAATTTATGTCCAATGAACAGATTTTTTCCATCCAGTTGAAAGAATACAAGTAGACTGCCTTTGTTTCATTTGGGATTTAGCATAATTAATCAGCATGACAAGAAATATGTTTGTATCAATTGCATTTTTGTGTAAGAAGAAATATTCAATAATGTGATCCTGTAATAAGATGTTTAAGGGACTGTCACAAATATGCTGTCTTACTAGATGGGGATTTTCTGATTCCAAAATATGTACCAGTACATTGTGTCTATTGACTGCATCACTAGGGGACTGTCTACAAATTTACAGAGAAAACCCAAGCTTGTACCAACTGAGACACTCGAGCTTTATTTAGTTTTTAGACAGTTTTGGACAATGTATTGATTAAGTGGATTAAGGCACATAATATCTTGCAATTTTAAAAGAGAAAGGATATGTGGAGGCCATATTTGTACTTGATAATCTTATTCAGTTTACTTTTTTAAAAAAGGGAGATTTCTGTTTTTTCTTCACTTTTTTTTCCTGACTTATCAAGGCCTTTGATTTCGTATCAATTAATATTCTTAATTGAGAAAACATCATGTTTTATGTAAAATTTACCAATTTAATAGTAAAATTACTTACAAATATGATGAGAATGGTGTATCAAGAGGGTCATTTTTTAGAAAATTTAAACATTCTTTTTGCCTTCTTCCACAAGAGGCCAAAAGAACATTTCACACTTTACCCTTATTTCTTGTGTGTTGTAAATGTTCCAATCGTAGAAACTAGAAATTTTGTTTACACAATTGGGATAAAGATTCTATAAATTTTATAAGTTAAACAATTATTCACTTTCGTATGCATGTAAACAAGCTTCGTTTAAGATTTAGAAAACAAATTGTTTGTTTACAGATCAAAATTGTACTTTTTTTGTGATTGATCAGAGAATTCCTTGGTCAATTTAATTCTTTTGTAAAAATTTTGAACCTCAAAAGGAAAAAATATTACAAATTAATTTTGTTAATTTACTTAATAAAGTTTTATTTATCATACTAAATTATTGCTAAAATCAATCATCTCTATACTAATTTTATAAAATATATATTCATGCATTTATATTAATTTTAAAAAATTTACAATGTCTTCAAGTTTATTTATTGTTTAAAGGAAGATTTAAAATGTAATTTTGAATTATTATTTTGGTTTTCTATAACCGTGATGATAAGGGTAGCCCTATATGGTTTAATAAAGAATTGATTGATTCTGGCCTATAACCTTTATGTGGACCACCCTGTATATATACATATATTAATAATTACTTTAAAATGTAAAATAACATTTTTATTAATACTTAAAAAGTGTAACTACTAAATGTATTAAAATTTTATTTTTATCTTATATTTAGATAACAATAAGCAATTGGAATGGATTCTGGACTAACTTTATATAATCCAGAGTCTGCTATTAATTTTAATATTGAAAACATTATATCTCAAGATAATGAGGAAGCAGAAGCAGCAGAAGATGAAAGACAAAAACAAAAAGAGGTATATGCAAAATTACTTTATATAGTTAAGATTTATGTAACAGGTTTATTTATAAATAAAGGAATTTTCATTTGCATAAGTTCATCTTCAAATGAAGAGTCAGGGAGAAAGAAATTTGTTTTTCCAATATACAGTAATATCTCATACTTTGAACAGTTCTAATTTCAAACGTTTCAGAGTTTAAATGCAAAATTTGAAAAAAATTTGCCTCAAACTGCGCATGTAGTGAAAAAATGTGTTTGATGCATAAATGCAATGTTGTGTGTCCAAGTCATTTCTTGCTCTCACTTTTGCATTATTCTTGTATGTTTTCAGTGCTTTTTTTGCTTTATTTTTGGTGGATTTGCTTATTTATACTGTATTGTGTGATATTTATTGATATGCTTGATATGCTTTTTAACTGACATTACCACTCGATTTTATTCAAACAAAATGTGTAGTACAGAGTTTAAAGTAAGATTCTAAACAAAAAATAAAATCTAATATTATATATATGTTAAATTTCACAAATGTTATAATTAAATCACACATCTATGTTAAGATGCAGAAGTCCACAGTGTGGACCAATAAATGCAGTTTTCATTTTATTATACAGTATTTATGTATTTTATTTATGATATTCGTGTTTTAATTTATTATTAAGGCATCTAATTGTGTTATTTTTATAACACAATTGGATGCCTTAAGGATTGAAAGCACTTATTCATAACATATTTATATTAAAATATATTTGCTGGTTTAATTTTGAAGATTTTGTTGGTGTTATTTACTAATATATAACCAACTGTGGGAAAATTTAGGGGCCGTCCATAAATTACGTAAGGGCAATTTCAGCCATTCTAGACCCCCACCCACCCCTGTGTAAGAAACCGTAATATTTTCTTTGATCCCCCTCCCCTTTCCTATCTTACGTAATATTTAGGCATGATTTAAAAAAAAAGATTTTAACAAAACAAATTTTTTTTATGAAACCCTAAAAATCTTAGGTCCAAAATATATAATTATTAATTAGTTAATTAATATGTACTATTATTTATAAAAGACTTTATGTGAACAAATTTAAAAATATAAAAATTTAATGAATTCGAATGAACAATTTATTTTAAGAACTTTATTTTTTAATTATCAACAATCTTTTTGTTGTTATTATCATTAATCAACGTCATAATATTCATTTTTATATTAATTTTAATTTTCACAAAAGGACGCAAAAAACTTTGACGGATCGACTAGCTACTACACGTGTAAACAGAAACATCATACAAAATAAAACAAAACGAGAGAAACCACTACACTGCCTTTCTCCCATGATAAAAAATGTATAGAGCGTGAGTCTGCTAGCGTTATTATTCTATCATGTCACACGAGATGGTGTTGGTACAACGAGCGTTCTTAATAGAAACCGCCAAATTGAAGCCAAATTCAAAACTCCACCACTCAACGAGATCAAAAAATAAAAATAAGAATATTACGTAAGACGAGATCTATTACCCCCTACCCCTGAGTAAGAAATCGTAAGAAATCCTTGACCCCCACCCACTCCAAAATACCTTACGTAATTTATGGATGGCCCCTTAGTTATTTTTATGTTAAATCATGTGTATTTTATGTTTTAAGTTTATTAAAATGGGTATTGTTTAGGGTCTGGGAATTCACTTTCCATTATATCTAATGGGAAAAATTAATTCAGATGAATTCAGAGTTCGAATGACCTCCTGGAATGAATTAAATTTGAAGTACAAGGCACCACTGTATAACACCAATTTCCAACTTGTTATACAGTGCCAACCCCAGGGTTCTGCCGATAAAAATTTGGGGTTTCACAATAAAATCCATTGATCTAGTGATGTATGAATGTGTCAATATAGATTTGGGATTTGAAGTGTAATTGTTGTAGTCTCAGATAGTCTTTGTATGATGATATGAGGACTCCATCTGACTAAACAAAACATGTGCTAAAGTTATTTATAGCTTTCTAAACAGTGGGAACCAATTTATCGGTAATGGAATGAACTGAAATCATGATATAATTAGGGATTGCAATTGCTGGATCCCTCATCCAGCAATCCAGCTGGATCCAGCGCATTCTTCGGCTTGCTGGATCCACAAATACTCAATTAACTTTCTAATTAATTGCGCAAAAGTCTATGTCGTCGCGTTGCCGCTTTGCTAACTACTAGACTGCTACTAATTACTTACTCACTACTTTACTAACACTAATAATTAAATTACTTATAAATAAACTATACCTTAATCAATCCAACAAAATTTATTAATAATAATAACGTATTCAATCGCTTTTAACGATTTTCCTCAGTTACAAAAAAATACAACATTAACTATAGAACATAAAATGTGTTTGGAATAAATGTAAAAAAGAATAGTGCTTAATTACATTCCATTTTTAAACAAGATACATAGATGTACTGCCAAGTTTAATAATTTTCGTATTGTATACCAACGTAATCCCAGTTTTCAAACTTTTAAGAAACGATAAAAAGAAAGAGGATTGGAATTCAACAACGGGTATATATTTGGTGTCTTTACGCAACCAACGTTTCAATTCCAAGCTTGTTTATGCGGGTGCAACGATGCGCAGTTTAAAACAAAGGCTCAAGAGCACAAGTATGCAATCAGTAAGAACCTTAACAACACTGCGCTGCCATCATACGCAAGAGAGAAAGATGTTAACATCCAATGGGATCGAGCGGCAATTATAAAAACGACGACGAATAGGCAAACGGTCAAACATCTTGAGAGATTGGAAATCTGCAAGGCGCACATGACAACTGGTTGTATAAACCATAGAGATGCGGACTTATTGTCTACTATCTCCTTTTACATTAATTAATGTTATTAACGGACAATGCTGGTTTCATTGGATCTTATATACAGGGTGTTTTTTTTTAAACTGACGGTACTCAGAGACATCTGTAGAGCAATCTAACAGCCGGGCTGTCGCCAAATTTGGAAGAGTGACTAAGGACGACATGGGAAAGAGATACCGCGAAGAAAATAGTAGAACCCAAATTTTCCAGTAGGGGTGGATTTAGCGCTGTTGTGGCAAAACAGCTAAGAATCTGCATAAAATCCAGCTGCAATTAACAAACACACAAATGAATAATCAGATAGAGGTTTCAGTGTAATAACTAAAGTTTAATTAATCAGCAAATAACCTTCTCCTTTCTTCAATGTGATCACTGTCCTGCTGGACAACTCATTGAATCCTGAACATCGTGTTCTCTATGGCCGAACATAACATGTCTGCAGGAATGTTCATCACAGTTTGAGAAATGTTGTCCTTCAAGGTCATCAAGTTTGGGACACTACCAAGATAGACCTTGGACTTTAAGTAACCCCACAGGAAAAAGTAACATGGGGTTAGATCCGGGGAGCGAGGCGGCCCATGCAAGTGGAAAAAAGTGACTGATGACCCTTTCTTCAGTGAAGTGCTGGTAGCTTTTTCGCTACAACAGCGCCAAATCCTCCTCTACTGGCGAATTTAGGTACTACTTTTTTCTTTGCGGAATCTCTTTTCCATGTCATCCTTAGTCACTCTCCCAAATTTGGCGACAGTCCGGCTGCTAGATTGCTCTACAGATGTTTCTGAGTACCGTCAGTTTAAAGAAAACACCCTGTATATATTTTTTCCGCTATTTATTTTGTTTATTTATCTATATTTTGTCCGTTTGGGCGTTTTCCGTTAATTTTTATATTTATTCCGAACACATTTTATGTTCTATATTTAATGTTCTGTTTTTTTTTGTAACCGAGGAAGATTGTTAAAAACGATTGAAAACGTTATTATTTTATTAAATTTTGCTGGATTGATAAAGGTGTAGTTTATTTAACTTATTCTACTTCCAGTACATAGTTTTATATACCTATAAATAACTACAGACTAATATGTAGAGCCTATATATAAAAACTGGTAAGACTGATAGCTACTTAGCCACTGATTATCCCTCCTTACATTATTATAATATATTAATATAAATTAATCAGTAGAATTATCTTTGCTATTATTTAACTTAAAGATTACATTATAATTATAATCTAACTAAACATTTTAAGTTAATTATCTCTATTTCAAATGTTAAACCGAACCAAAGTTAAGTTTACTACCTAAATGTGTAAGAAGTTTTACTGATTTTTAGTGACCAGTCTAAATAATAAAAGCTTTTTAAGTATTTTAAAAAATGTTTTATTTCATTAAAAAAACATAAATTGCAGGATAGATAGATAGACAGATAACACTTTATTGCACCAAAAATACATCCGCGCTGGATCCAGCTGGAATGATTTCAATCCAGCAAAGATCCAGCTGGATTCAAAACACTGCTGGATTGCAATCCCTAGATATAATGTTTGACAAGGTAATGGAAACTATAAAAACAGTAAAACATAAACTAAAGGTAGAAAATCATTAAAAAATCATAACCTTAAAAAGAATTCAAGATATAAATAAAAAATAAATTTGATTTACAATTGAAAACTTCAAAACAAGTATTAAACAGTTTTTAAAAATATTCTTTTAATTTTTAATTGATTTTATTTCAGTTTAAATTAATTAATTTTGATATTATTTTTAATTGTAGTTTTATTTTTGGTTTGGTTTTAAGTGAAGCGGCTACCTATATGCTTTAATTCATTGATATCTGCAGGGTTCTAACATTTTTTATTAAGATGAAAAAGATTTCATGATAAAAATAAATTAGGAACTTCTGGTATAACATATTCAATTGAAACTATTGATAGACAGAGTGGTTTGATGGTGTTAATTTCAGAGTAGTCTACTTTTTCTAAATATGTATTGAAATAATTTGTATTTATTATTCAGTGGTAGGATGAACTGATAAGTGGATTTTGTTTTTATATGAAATAAGTATTTGTAAAATAATGATAACTAAGTAATAAAATGTTTCTTTAGATTCAATGAAATTAAGTTGTAAAATTCTCAGTAATAATAATTGTGAGAATATCCTTGCAAAGGTTATCAATGAGAATTATTCACATTATCCTTCAGAATATTCTGAAGACAGAGTTTTTGAGAATTTTCTATTATTTAACATCTAGAGTGTTTTTGACTATCCTAAACTTCCTGTTGCTAAAATACAAAATATTTATCAGAAGTGAAATGAATCAATTTAATGTGAAAACAACTCAAAGCTTTTTAAAAATTATAACTAAAATAATAAACTACTGTATTGGAGTTCACTTTATTAAGAAGTTTCTCTCAAATACTTTTTGGCAACCAAGCAAGCATGATACAGTGGTACCTTGTGCATTGCATACTTATGATATTTTATAATTCTGGATTGTAAACATTCATCTTACCACTTTAAAATGAGTTGAAAAATATATTATATTTTCATTATTTATTACAATAATAATCTTTCTTTAAATTTTAATATCATCAAAAATTATAGATTGAAATAGATTGATTAAATTTCTTAAAATTATAATTAAAGGATATTTGTTTAATTTCTGATAATGTATAATTGATTACTGTTTGAAATTCTAGGAATATTAAAAGCTAATATTTTTATGAAGAATTTATTAATTAAAATAAAAGCATTTAATATTAACATTTAAAAATATTCATAAAATAATTCTTTTAAAATTTCAGTTGCAAGATTTATTATCAACAGCATTTGATGATTTGATTGATGATGATGATGATGCCAGTGAACTTATTGAAGATTCTGAGTATGCAAAACCAAATCAAAATTTTGATGATGATGATACATGGATTTTAAACAACCAAATGAAGTAACTTCTTTATTGAAATTATTATTCTAATAATTTATTGGTTTAGTATAAGCCTATCATTTTGTTTTGTCATTAGCTCTTGTGTCTTGCTGCATAGAACCTCAGTTAAAGACAGATTCATGATTCAGACTGAGCATGTAAAAGTATATATACAGTTCTTTACATTAGGGTTAACAGTACATATACTATTTTATATGAGTGACAAACTGCACATGGTCAACATATTTAAAAGAATGCAAATAGATGCAACATTTGCACTGAGATATAGCTACTAAGCTGTTTCGTGATTTCTTACATCTTGATTAAATCTACAACTGAGACAGGGTTGGAATTATACAACAATCTAGACAAATGTGGATTCTATTTCCTGTAGAGGCCATAGAAAAACTTTATTACAATTCTGTGGATACAGCATTATATAAATTATTTGATATACTTTTGTAATTTTAGATATCAATTAACAATTCTGTTTTAGTTTTTCATATTTATGTATACAAGATAGAGTCAAAAATAACCAGTCTGGGCCAGATTCTTGATTGCTAGTTGGTCTTGTCTAAATGTTTTAATTTTAGCAATAACTTCAGCATTATGCACATCACTGATCTCTCTGGATATGGATCATCATCTACATTAGTCATTATCAAAGTTTGGTGTGGGGTCATTGGTTGCTCATTAGCATGTGCCAGATGATCCGCAGATTGGTCTGGCAGTATCATTTGCCAAGTGATATACAGATCTGACTAAACAGTAAAGAATTACATTTTTCCAAAATGCAATTCTATGCTGTTTAGGCAGAGAAAAGAACATTTTTTATACATCATGTATTTCCCACATTAGAGATATTTCAGCACTCAATCTATTATTATCTAAGGTGATATTTACAGGATAGGAAATGAATGGGAACATAGGTGGTCTACAGTTCATCTGTGACTCAGTTTATGTGATCTGTAAATCAATAACATTGAGAATCACTATTCTATATCTTTCATACATTCTTTGAATTTTTCATACTACTTACGCACTTGGGTGTTGAACATAGTGTCTTTAGTGTAGATTGTTCATAACATTTTTAGATTTTTGCTGTATGATATCCTAAGTTGACAGAAAAATTTAAACTACACCACAACACCTTAAGTTGCTGAGAAAAATTTATTAAAACATAACTAACGTTTTCGGCCAAATCGATTGGCCATCCTCAGGTTAATTGAGATAAAAATAACGATGTTCTAAAAATAGGATAAGTCATCATGAAAAATGTAAAATCCTATTTTGATGTTTAGTAAATTTGAAAAACTGCATTATTAAAAAACTATAAATTATTTTTATCAGATTCTTATGACAACTAACATCTAGAACTTTATCTAAAATCATTGTCTGTAGGCATGTTCTTGATATAGAGCTTTTCCATAAATCAGCTTTTCTAAAAATGAGAAAAATTTCTCACTTTGAATACCCTTATTATTGCATGACTGTAAACTTTATTTTTGTGAAATTTAGTTTTTTTTATTTGTATAAATTTAATTATATTTAATTTTTTTCTTTTTACGATATTATTCTGATGGTTGTGTATTATTTCAGTTTTATTTTAGTTAAATATAGTTTTTTTAAATGAATAATTACAATGTAATTTAATTTATATTATTTTTAGGGATCATACAAACATGAAACAGCCATTTAATTACTGGATACCTAATATGGAAGGTAAAACATCAACACCAAGATTTGAAGAGGTTATTAAATTTATTATTTTAAATTGATCTTTTTATGGCTTTAGTTTTATATTAAACAGATTGTATGTAGTAATGATAAAAAATTTAAATTATGATGTAAGAAGACAAGGAGTGCAACTTTTTATACTAGGGTTTTGGAGTTGGTTGACAAGTTCTCAAATCTGACTCCAACTGATAAATTTTAGAAGGTCCAACCCTGACTTGCAGAATTTTAGAGTATCTGACTTTGGCTCCTGCCTCTAAATAATAATTTAAAATATACTTTAATTATATTAAATCATAATTGCATTTCATCACTACTAACTAAATCATCAGGCTACTTTTTCAATATAACATCAAGCATTTCTATTGTTTGTTTGTTTAGTGAAGTTACGGCAATGCAACACTTGGGAGATCTGCCTAGGGGATGCCTTTCGGGAGATCTTTTGAAGGGAAACTGGCCTCTATTTAAGCATTACAGACATGGAGGAAACCCAGAAAACTCCATGTGGCCAGCCTGTCCGAGCATTGTACAAACCCACGACTGAACTCTCAGTGTTCAGTGAATGAAGACCACTTGGCCACTGGTGGGCTCAGCATTCCTGTTGAAACCACTAAAAGTATTTATATTTTTTCACAGGTTTTTGTTATCACCACTATTATCTTCAGCCCCTCATTTATACACAAAATGCTTTGCATCTGTAATTATTGTAAAGCAAGGCCAAAGGAATGAGATTAGTAGCAAAGAGTGGTCCAGTCATGGCTGGACCACTTTTTGTTATGAATATAATTATAATTTCAATTCACCTGCTAACTTGCAACACTGTCAGACCAAACCAATAGACTTTTCTAAAAAGGAAGAATTTATCGCTAAGATATTGCTTTCTCTCTCCCCAGCTACACACAATATCTTTCTACTTAAGGAAGTTTAGAATTTAGAGAAGTTGAACTAACTAGGTAAAAATTGAAAACGAAATCTTTATAAAGAAATTAGAGGATCATGCCCATCCATAACCATGGTAACTGCTTATCATTTATGGGCCAGACCACATTTCCCTTCTTTCTACGGCTTTGTAAAGTATTCAAAAACACTAGATTTAACCTAAGTCTTCTTAGTCATTTTATACAGTTCTTTTGACAATAAAAATTAGGAGTAGCCAATACAGAATGTATTTGAATATAAATTTCTGAAAAGAAAATTTTAGCCGTAATTAGTGATATGCAAAGAAAGATCATAAAGTTGGGGGAATTATCATAAAATAAGATATTGCATTATAGGAAGCTTCTATAATGCAAGATAGGAGATTCTAAGAGCTTAATATAAAGTACAAAATAAAAAACCAGGAGTTACAATCAACAAAAGTGGACCAACTCCACTCCTCTAGCAATGAATTTGCTTCTGACTCTAACTTCACAGCTCTGGTTTACATATTTGTTCTGATACTTTAACTGTTACCCTGAACAATTATTCATAAAGGCATCAGCTGATTTCTCTAATTTTATTCAGAAAAATGCATAACAAAACCACTTTATTGTAGTATAACATATGTATATATCAAAATATTGTCAAACATTTTTATCTGTTATCAAAGATCCATATAAATCTCAGCAAAAATTTGTTTGTAGCAGTATTTTTTGAAATTTATCAAGTAATACTATTAAGTATAGCAATACTAGTCGTCATTTCATTTTTTAAAATTTTTATATGTTGCAACATTATTCCAATATTTATGGCAGGCTCAATTTCTAATTGAATGAAATGCTGTTTTCAGCATTTTATTCAAGTTCAAAAAACACTAATATGAATAAATTAAATTGTCTGTTTAGTCTCAGAAATGTTTTTAAACAAAGTTTGATCAAATTTGGCTTTTACATTCTAAAAAATTCAGCTAAAGATAATAAATGAAAAATGTTTTAAAATTTTTGAAATATTAATAAAGATAAAACTCTTCAAGCCTGGAATAAATTACAATAACTACTTGTTGAATCTTTAAATGCAATTCCAGGATAAATAATTAACAGTTCGCAATCTCAAAAACACAGTCTCTAACGTTTTCGATCTACATAGAAGATCTTCCTCAGGATTCATTGAATTGGAATGCGGATATTGGAACATTTTTTAAATGTATTTAAAAGCAAATAGACAAGGGTTTTTTTTTAAACATTCTTTAAAATAATATTTTAAATCGCTTAATCGAATTTAAAAATGTTCAAAACAATTTTTAATTCGATTGCTCCCTAAGGTGTAATGATTGCCATGCATAAGATACTTGTCCTTCCTCTTTGAAATTAATGCAACGACCGCTCTTTACGGATTTAAATATTTCGGGAGTTTCCAGTGTCCTTATGTGGTCATCATGTTTAGCATGTCTTATGATGGAAGCTTGGTCTAGATGGACTTGTATGTCGTTGTCAGCGGCATGCCTGGCAAGAGCGGTGTTGTATTTTCCTTTAGTGATGTCATACTTGTGTTCAGCCAGCCTTACTTTGAGAGATCGTGTGGTGGCATCGATGTACTCAAGATCACGCTGGAATCTATTGTCTCTCAGCGTAATTTTATAAACGCCCAGGACCCTACGCATGTTGGTGTTGTCCTTTCTGTTTCTAAAGATGTTATAAACCGTGGGGGCACGCCTATAAGCTAACCTGTCACCTCTGTGACGGGCAATCTCTTTATATAAGATTTGCATGTTGTGGTTATAATCTAGCACTATGCGGTGCATGTTGTGAGCGTTCTCACTTATTTATGTAACGTTATTGGGTGTACGAGTATCAATGTTGGAATAGGCCTTTGCTAATTTACAAATAAGGTGTTTTTTGTAACCATGCCTTTTGGCTATGTCTTCAAGATGTTTAAACTCTTTTAATGTGTCCTCATAGTCGGTGCAGTGGGTAAACGCACGTTTGACTAAGGTACGAAGGCAGCAATTTTGTAGATATAAGGGTCGTATGAATGCGCCGGTATAAACAATGGAGGGTGAGATGGTTTATGATAAATATCGGTGCGGATAACTCCGTTCATAACGCTAATATTGAGATCTAAAAAGTGCGCGTATTAAAGTAATTGCTGGCTTGGTCTAATTTTATGGAAAGTCCATACGGGTTGTTATTCATGTGTTCTATGAAACTTTCAATATTTGGTTTATTCTTTCATAATATGAAAATATCATCGACGTACAGTACCTTTTGTATATGATAATATTAGGAAGGAAAGATGGTAGGACTGCTTTTTCTAATAACCTAATAACCATCTCACATAGATCTCCCGATAGGGGACTACCCATCGATACCCCCCTTTTTTGTAAGTATGTTTTGTAATCATATTGAAAAAAGGAGGAATAGCATAACATATGAGCTAGTTCTAAAATATGCTTGCGATGAGTAGGTGTATTGTTTATACTCAGTAAAAAGTCTCTAAGTGCGCTTATAACCACAACATGCAAATCTTATATAAAGAGATTGCCCGTCACAGAGGTGACAGGTTAGCTTATAGGCGTGCCCCCACGGTTTATAACATCTTTAGAAACAGAAAGGACAACACCAACATGCGTAGGGTCCCGGGCATTTATAAAATTACGCTGAGAGACAATAGATTCCAGCGTGATCTTGAGTACATCGGTGCCACCACACGATCTCTCAAAGTAAGGCTGGCTGAACACAAGTATGACATCACTAAAGGAAAATACAACACCGCTCTTGCCAGGCATGCCGCTGACAACGACATACAAGTCCATCTAGACCAAGCTTCCATCATAAGACATGCTAAACATGATGACCACATAAGGACACTGGAAACTCCCGAAATATTTAAATCCGTAAAGAGCGGTCGTTGCATTAATTTCAAAGAGGAAGGACAAGTATCTTATGCATGGCAATCATTATACCTTAGGGAGCAATCGAATTAAAAATTGTTTTGAACATTTTTAAATTCGATTTAAGTGATTTAAAATATTATTTTAAAGAACGTTTTAAAAAAAACCCTTGTCTATTTGCTTTTAAATACATTTAAAAAATGTTCCAATATCCACATTCCAATTCAATGAATCCTGAGGAAGATCTTCTATGTAGATCAAAAATGTTAGAGACTGTGTTTTTGAGATTGCAAACTGTTAATTATTTATCCTGGAATTGCATTTAAAGGTTCAACGAGAAGTTATATTAATAAAGAATTAAATAAAGAAAACTCATTAACCTCCCATAGGCTAATGAGTTTTTCAAAATACATATACATCTGTTCCTTTTTTTTTGCATGATGGATATGTTCCAAAGATTGCCACATAAAACAAAAATTGCATAAAAAGTACAGTATATGTATCCTGTAGAAAAAGTTTGATAGGTTCCAGAACTTCAATGAAACAAAAAAAATAAGTAATTTACAAAAGAAACACAGGCTTTTTTATTCTAACATCATTTTTATCATTAATTAACATTATACATGAATATAGTGCAGCATATGAAACATAAAATCAACATATAGTAAGTATTCTCTGATGTACATATAATAGTGTACAGTGCTTAAAAAAAGATAAACAGACACTTGATTTCAAGAAAAAGAGTAACTTTCTTAACAATGAAAAAATTTTAACAAAAAGTTAAATTTAAAAATTTTCAAATGTAGAATAAAACTCTATCTGGTCCTTGTACTTTCATATTTATGGGAACCTTATAAATTCCTGCCTTCTTTGTATCTGTATTCTCTGTTTTTTTTAAGAATATCATGCACTGTAGGTTGTCTTAATTTATCACTAGTATGTCTGTATCTGCCAGATTACCTTATATTCATAAGAATTCAAAACAAAAACTCTTCTCAATACTTCCATTCCTTTTTGAGTTGTTTGGGATAGTGAAGAGAATACAATATTATCAACAAGCTTGCTCTTAAAACTAAATTTCTTAGCTGTCTTTATAATAAACAATACTTATTCCTCCATGGCTTTATATGTTGATGAGTATGTTATTTCCCTCTTTTATCCAATTTTTAAAGCTTGCTAGTTTATATCTGAATTAGTCTTTTGACGTAGCTGGAATACATAAAGGTATTGCTATGGATTTTCTGTATTATTTCATCCAAAGGTCCTTTAATTAAGATGTCTGGATTAAGGTGATGCACAAATAACTCTTTAATTTTGTATACTTCTAATGTTATTCTCCTGTGGTTCGAATTCATCTTGTCTGAGTATTTTCAAATAATCTATATATGTGAATATTGCTATGATGCTGTCTTTAAATTCTTCTAAAATCTTCATTTCCACATACTACAAGCACAATTCTGCCATATCTCCAACAAATGGTGTCCATATAGATTATTTCTTATTATAGATAGGATTATCACTTATTTGTAGATATCATCATCAATCATATTGTAAGTATTTTGATAAGATTGTTATGTCATAAACTGAACTTTTATAGTTATGAAGTTCTTAACTTTTCAATAAGCTTTAATTAATTTTGATGACAATTCTCAACTTATGATTTATAGTAGTTTAATTTTTAACTTTTGAAAAAATTTCTGTATGATTAAAAATTTAAGGACATAAAAATTATAATTTTATTATTTTGCATTTTATTTTTCTATTAATTATTTATTTACCAATAGAATTAATTGATTACTAATTTTATGTTAAATTTTAAAATTACATTTTCAATATTTTGTAGGAAAATAATAAGTTGTCTTCTCATTTTACTGAGCAATTTGGTGATAATGAAATACCAGTCAGAAAAAAATATAATGGTAATATCTTTAAAATTTTAATAATTTTAGTGCTATTTCAATTTTAATAATTTAAAATATTTTTATCTTTTTAACAGAAATGCTTGAAAATGCAAATCCTTTTTATTCAGAAAGTTCATCTAATGAACTACAACAAATAAATAATAATGATAAATTTTTAGAAGTACAAAGCATTCCAAATAAATATATTGAAGACATCAGAATTTTAAATGATAATACTTCTGAAGAAGTAGGAAAAAGTACAGATGTAAGAGCTGAAACCGATTACCATGAAAGAACATTATTGGAACAAGAAAATAAACATACACAGAATGTATCCGATATTTGTAAGATTCATTTCAGTAATAATAATAATATCTATTAATAGAAATAAATATTATTTAATTAAGTGCTATTTTATTTCTGCTTTTGTATAGTAATATTAGATGATAATTCGTTAGTATGAAAGTAATTAGGAGAGTAAGGTTTGATTAGTAATAAAACAAACATGGAACACCATAGAAGTTTATTTGTCTTACAAGGCAATATAATATCTTGTCTATTTTTTACATAATCATCATGATTTTTGATGCATTTCTCATAGCTGAACAAAACTTTTTTGATGTCATTGTCAAAAAAGCTTTCTGCCTGTGAATGTAATCAACCTTCCAGTCTCATTCAGCCTTTCATCTATAAGGTTGTGCTTTCATCCAAAAATGACTTCAACTGGAGAAAGAAATCATAATTACTGAGTGCATGTTTCTGGCTATATGATGGGTGATCAAACACTTTTCACTTGAACTTCTTAAGAACTTCTTAAGAACATCTTTGGTGTGATTCACAGTGTTTGAGTGAGCATTGTTGTGAATAGAGAAAACTCCAGATGAGAAGAGTCCAGGTCAATTGTTTTGAGTTGCTCTTCTTAATTTTTGAAGAGTAGAAAGTAAATTTCAGAAGTAATGCTGTTTATGGCATAACTGGTGTAACAGTACATTGCAGAAATTCAGCAAGCAGAACACATTTTGGTCCCAAAAGACAGTCAACATAATCTTTGGTTAACTAGAATGTATCCATTAGAATGTGTTTGCTTTCAATGTTTCATATGAGACCCACACCTCATTGCCAGTAACATGATTCAGGAAGCTGTCGTCTTCATTAATGTGTTATTAAAGAATGATTGATACTGAAGCCATTTGCTGGTTTTATCTACAGTTCATATTATTAATGGGATACAACATTATTTATTTTAATTAATATTTAAAAATATTGAAAACATTTAAAGCAACTTTAATCAATGGTACTACACTGTAAAAAATGAGTTAAGTTGACAGAAGAAAAGACTAAAAATAATTTAGATAAAACTATAAAACTGTCTTTTGATGTTACTTTAAAGTTTGGATAATAAATAAATAACAGTACTATTAATAGATTCCAGCATTTTGTAAAATAAATTTATTTTATCAGACAAAACAGGAAACATAACTATAATTAAGTACAAATATTCTGGAATGCCAATAGAAAAAGCAACACTTTAAAATTTGAAAAACTTTTTAAATTTTGATGGAATTTTCAATAGATAAGACAGTTTTCTTATTTTATCTACAAAAATCTAGATGATTATTATTATTTTTTCTCATATAAATTTGAAATATTGTATTTTTAAAATTGTCTAAATTTTAAGAATACATTTTAAACAGTAGTATATCAGGAAATCTTATTTGTTTAATGATAAAGGAGAAAGAAGTAAAATAAGGAAGCTGAGAAGTCTGAGAATGACCAAAGTGTAAAAAAATAATTAAGTAAAATTCTTATTTCTTAATATTTCTCACCCATTAAATATTCAAAATAATAAAGCAGAGTATTTTTATTTAATTAAATACTATATAAGAAGTAAATTATTATTTCATAGATTAATTTAACTTATTGTGTAGAACAGGCCTGGCCAACCTGCGGCCCGTCACGTTAAATTGTGTGTCCCTCTAAGCGATATTATATGTCTATTAGAACTTGTTTCCCGTTGTGTATACCAAAACAATTAAATAAATGAAAATTTGCATGTGTCATTGTTATAATGTGCAAGTATGAGTACGAACTCTTGGTATAACAATAAAATCTTATTTATTTTGTATTTGTTTTACTTTTTAAAAGCATGTTTGCCTAAATTGTGGCCCACCGTAATATTATGCGTGATCAAAGTGGCCCACGAAACAATTTGGGTTGGCCAGGCCTGGTGTAGAATATGATTTTAATTTTTATTATATTAAAATTTTAAAAATTTATGATGATGATAATTTTATTTTCTTAGATAATGATGAAAAACTTCAACTTGAAATTCTTTACAATGCTCGGGGTCGAGAAATAAAAAAACTTAATAATGAATTAGATACAATTAAAGAAGAAAATTCAAGAGAAATTCACATTTTGAAACATCAACTTACTGTTACACAAGGTAAACTAAAAATTGCTTATACTGCTGTTACTTTTACTTCTGTATATTTTGTACATTTGAATAACATTATTGAAACATCTGGAATCAAAACAGATTCATCATCTTTAGAAGCTATAAAACATTTTCAAAACTTAACAATAAATTTTTCACAAAAGCAAATAGCAAAAAAGAATAAATAATAATCTATATATAAAAGAGGATATTTGTGTGTTTGCTATGCACTCCTAGGCCGTTTGACCAATTGCTATGAAACTTAGCAGTCACGTTCAAATACTTCAAACACGAGTGTGATGAATCGACCCGAAATTATTGATTAAACTTCTATATATCAGTTAATTTCTGATTGATTGCTGACTTTACATGTTGCACTATCTATTGGCAAAAAATTTAGCAAAATAATTAACTATATAATTCTTATGAAAAAGGATATAATTTAAAAATATATTATATTCACTGAATTATCCAAAATCCAGGAATATAGAGAACATGTACATTTTTGAATATTTCTGAAATGCATGCATTATATACTTTACATTATATACATGATGTTTTCTTACTTTAAGTTTTATTGCTGAAATATGAAATGCACTAATTTTGAATTATTAAATTTTATACTAAAAATTTGGAATTAACTGCATTTTTTAAATACTGGTTAAAAGACAAATTTTAAGGAAAATAATAGCAGTTTGAATTAATCAGATTCAACTCTATATATTTAGAATATCACTATTCTATTTTGATGTTTTTATTTAATAAATACTTTGATGATTATGGATTTCTTTAAGTAAAAGTTTGATTATATATATATTTTTTTTACATTTAATTTTGTTTAATACTAATGCTGTGAAATTTATTTGGTAATTTTCAGGAGATTTGGAGAATATTGCTTTGAGTATGACAAAGGCTCGTGAAACTCTTGCATTGAAAGAAGAAGAAAATTCATTGTTAAAAGGACAGATAAAAGCTTTAGAAATACAGTTGAATTATGAAAAAGAAGCTAAGGAAGAGGTATTTTGTTTAAACTTATTTAAAGTATTGCAATTATAAATGTTTATCTTTCTTAAAAATTTAATAAAAAATATTAAAATAGTCATTTATTCACTTTATTAACCTGGTCTGAATATTTTTAGTTATGCAATGCTCTGGTAATACATTTGGATAAAAATGAAATGAAATGAAATTATAAGTGTGTTTGATTGAAAATATTTAAGGTATTTATCACCTATTGTTTGCAAAATAAAATATGGAGACAAAATGAAATTGATGGGAAATATTCATATTTTCAATTAAAAATTAAGTTATAAACTGATATTTACAGGAAAATATTTTTACTTATAAAAGTTTAAAACATTTTTTGCTTTTTCTAAGGATCAGTTGTTTGTTTCTTGAAAAATGGCATATTTTGTAAGAATAAAAGAAATATATTTGACAAGATTGCAACCAGATTTTTAAAAAAGCTAAAACTCAGTGTGTAAAAGTAGCAAATAAATATTTCTGATGTAAAATTCATATATTACACACAAAAATATGAAGTACCAACTTTTAAATATATTAATGTAGACAAAAATTAAATAATTTTTAATTAACAAATTTTCGTAATCACCTTATGCTTGCTGAGAAATGTTTATTTTAATTACATTTTTAATCTAAATTCTATAGGTCGTCTTCAGATGTACTACTGTATCTGAACATTATTTAAATAAGAGGTTCTCAACCGTGGTCCATGTAACATTACTGGGGGCCCCAGAAAAAAAATACCAAATTGGGAGTTCACGGTGATATTTTAGTGGTCTATAGGGTAATTCTACTTCAGTACAATTGTTTTTACTAAGAATTAAATTTTTACAGTATATATATAGAGTCAATTTCTTTATTATCACTTCGTTATGAACCTGTTACTGGTGTGCTTTGTGAAATTACAGTTTATCACAAATGCTTTTGAACTTTTGAGCAGTTCTTCTTCAGGTGAAATCTGTCTGATGGAACGTGAGTGTTTAAATAAATCAAACTCCTGTAAGTCGAAATCTGTTGTGACAGGCATACACATTCATGCATGGATGGCAATTAAGGGTTGGTTTCTATGAGGGCTTGCCAGGCTACCAATAGATGTAGCTCCTCCTTCCTGTTGATGCAGGTGGTGCTGTGGCTAGCTCTATAAAATGTCTTATCACTGTCTTAGACTTCAAATCTCTTTATCCTTCAGTTGAGTTCTCTCTAGCCTTTTGCTCCCTTAGAGATTTTTTGCTCACTTTAGTTCATGATCGGACTCTACACCAGCAAGTACTAGAAATGGCCCATCTCATCTGTTACAATTCTATCTTCACTTTCGATGGTACTGTTTACAGGCAGAAAAGAGGAGTATCCAAGGATAGCCCTGTGTCCGGAGACCTATGCGAAATGGTCATTAGGCAACTTGAGAGCAAAGTCCTTCTATCATTCCTCCTGGACATCCTACTGTATAAGAAGAGATATATAGACAACATTTTCATCATGTGGAATAAGATGCCAGACATGTCGTTCTTCGTACAACTTTCAATGACAATCCATATAGCTTAACAGTAGGGGTTGAGCAGACTAGCAGCACTGAAGTTCACTTTCTAGACATAAGCATTAAATCAGAATGGTCCACCATCTGCACATCAGTATACCAAAAACTGAGTGCATCTTCTACATACATACCCGTGGGTTCATGCAACCCATTCTCATACAAGACTGCAGCATTTAATGCTCAGGTTAAAAAAGCTCTTTCCCATTCATTTACCCCGCAAGTCCTAGTCACTGAGTTAGCTTATATCAAGAAGATAGCAAACAAACATGGGTATCCTAGTCTGATGCACCATTTGGTTGAGCGACACCATCGCTCGCAATGCATACCCAACACAGATCTGAGAACCAACATTGATCCTGACAACCTAACACGTTTCCTGATCACTTTTAACCCCTTCATTAAGGTGGTGTATACGGAGATTGCCAACAAACGTCATATGCAGATAGCATACAGGAGATGTCTGACAATAGACTTTCCTGATCGTAACAGACTTCCTGGCATCTACTCCATCCCACTTAAGGACAACAGATGGGACAAAGACCAGATTTATATTGGTTCTAGTAAACACTCATTAAGTACCTGTATACGAGAACACTGAGCAGACCTGCAGCACAGACGACATGCTACTGCCCTTGCCACGTATGCATGTGATCCAGACATCGAAGCGGAATTTGACAAGGCTGAGATTGTCATTAGTACTCCCCATCAGGAGCATCTTAAATGGCTGGAAACCATAGCCATTTATAGAGCTAGCCACAGCACCATCTGCATCAATTGGAAGTAGGAGCTAAATCTATCGGTAGCCTGGCAAGCCCTCTTAAAAACCAACCCTTAATTGCCGTCCACGCACGAATGCTCATGCCCATCGCAATGGATTTCAGCTTACAGGAGTTTGATTTATTTAAATATTCACGTTCTATTTTGAAGCATTCCATTAGATTTCACAAAGCACATCGGTAACAGGTTCGTAATGAAGTGATGATTTCTCCTCGGTGTTTGAAAGATGGTAAGCTTTATATTTAATTTCTTTATTACTCATTTCTTGCATAATGGTTAAAATATAAATTATTTAAAATATTGAATATGTATACGACATATATATCTCATTGACAAAGGTCAGATAGAGATTCTGACCTTTTAACAAATTTTCATAATCACCTTATGCTTGCTGATAAATGTTTATTTTAAGCATTGCTTGATGCTGATGGTATAAAGATTCTCCTAACAAACCCTGGCTATATAAGCCAGGGTTTGTTAGGAGAATCTTATACCATCAGCACCATGTCACTTGACAGTGACATTTTTGAAGGTTTTGTGTCAGTTTGTTCCAGATTTCCAGATCTTGAAGATTAGGGAGGAACACTCATTGAATAAAACTGCATTTTTTTTTTCTATTACCTGCTTAGGTCTATCTTAAAATGATTTATTTTTAATTTTTTACTATTGTATATAAATAATCTGTAGAACTTAATTGTTTAATATGTTTATTTTGCAATAAATTGGCTTTCCTTCAAAATAAAGCATAATCATTAACTATTTCTTTTATTTTTGATACAATTTCTTTCTTTTTTTATTAGTGAAAAATATAAGGTTTTTTTTTCTGTGCAATGTTTATGGGGGTCCACAAAAAAAAATTAAGAGGAAAATGGGTCCCTGTGTAATAAAAGATTGAGAACCACTGATTTAAATGAAACATTCATGGTGGAATGTGAAATGTTTTCTCACTGCTGAATCTGATTTTGATTGGTAATAATTTTAAATGGCTAATTTTTAACCATAAAATGTTATATAATGCATTTAAAACAGCTTGACAAAACTGTTTGTTTAAAACACATTCAAAAGATTGTTTTAATAGATTGAACTCAAAGACAAATTTGAAGGATTCAAACCTTTTCAAAATTTAATTTTATCAGATAATATTATTTAATAGTCAAAAAATATCTTGTGTGATGTCTAAAGTTTATAATGACAGATGTGAAAATGTTTTATAGCATAAAAGTTGTTTCATTCAGTTAAATATCAAGTAATTCATTTGTATATTGTTTAAAATTTCAGTTTTTTATTCAGTATGTCTTTACTTGTAAAATTTTAATATTTTTTCTACTAAACTAGCATGATTATACATTTTAAAAATAAATATTGTTTAAATGTTAGAAGATTTATTCTTGTAGATTTAATTAAAGTTGATAAAGTTTACATGTAATCATAATATGCCAATAGTATTTGCAAGTAATCTTGAAATACAATGAAATTTATTAGTTTTGTCAAGTCGTTTTAATTTTATTGATATTTTGATGAGGATCTAGAATTTTTCTTAATGGGAAATATAAAATTCTTTTTACTTATTCTGTGTTATATTATTTTGTAAGAATGAGGCCATTATGTATTATTGATTAGATATGTATAAATTTTAGTGATACATTACATAAATTAAGTTTTCATTTATTTTAAAACTAACTATTCTTGCAGATAATAAAAAAATTACATGTAACGGAAGCAACAATTTCATCTTTACAAAAGCAAATATCAGAACTCAGTCAGTCAGAAAATCTAGTTAGAACTAGAGAGCAATATGAATCTGTTATAAGAAGCATGAAAAGCAATCATCAGGAAGAAATATTATTGTTACAGACAGAAAATGATAAATATAAACATGAATTAGATGAAAAGGTAAAACAAAGTTTATTAATTTTGTGAATTTTAAAATCATTATTATACAACTGAATTTTTACATGAATAATTTTGAAATAAAATACAGATAACTGAATATATGCAGTTAATTGGCTCTACATATATCTAAACCACATGTATTGAAGTTAACTGTCAATGGGGAATAAATTAATTTGTGAATTAGATCATTAACAAGTCATCTAAAATTGTAATTTTTACATTTATATTCACTTGGGCAGAATGAAAACACAAGAAATGAAGAAATCCAATTTAAAAAGTTATATATTACAGAATTATTAATTAATTAAAGATTTTAGACAAGTATAGTGCAGTTGCACACAAAAAAAATAAATTAGAAAATAACATTAAAGATTGATTAGAGTTTAGAGCTACTAAAGTTCCAAAAAAGTTTAAAAATCAAGCAAAATATTTATCAAGCATTCCCTGCATAGTTGCTGTCTTTTTTTTCTTTCTGTCTTTTGTAGAATTTTTAGTAAAAGCTAGAGAATTAAAACAGAAATGTTTGCAGAAATTACACCAAATGTGAATATAGAAATAAAATTATTCAAGTGCACTAAGAAAACTATGATTAACTTTTCCTTACTAATAAACAGTAGCAGAAGTGGAGAGAACAGATCTGTTTAGCATTGCTAGCTGTGAACTTCGTTGAGCTGGTAACATTATATATCCCTCAGAACAAACTCGCATTAACCAAAATCCTCACTGATCAAAACTGCATATATTGAATAATTTTAAATTTTGTTGTAATGAAATCAATATCAATTTATTACAAATACATATAACCTTAAGTTCCAGCAGTATAATTTAATTTAAAATGTAAATGTTTGCAATCATTTTAGATGATCATCATCAAGCAAATCAAAAGAATAAATACTGTATTTTACAGACTATAAGACGCACTTTTTTCTTCGAAAAATTGCCTCCAAAATTCAAGTGCGTCTTATAGTCCGTAAAATACGGTAATTTTTTTTTTTCTGTTTGATTTTGCCTGATAATGGTTGTTTAAAATTATTGGAAATGTTTGCATTTTAAATTAAATTATATTGCTGAAACTTAAGGTTGTATATGTTTGTAGTATATTGCATTCTAGCTGTGTTATTACATTTGATATTAACTATTATATTATTAGACAAAATAGCTTATTTTTTATACTATAATTTAGATTAAAAACAAATTATTATTTTCTAATTTTCAATGCTAACTGTAGGTAATTATAATTTTCTTATTCTTTTATCTTTATTATTTGTAAATGTTTTCTTCATTTTTTATATTATTAGTTAAATAGTATCTAGTATTGTTCAGTTAATTCAGTTAAATTTAAAGGAAGTTTAAAATATTGAATACATTAGATGACTTATTTTAAAATATCTGATGTCAGTGTATAATATGTATATACAAGGTAGATGCCAAAAGTTTCCAGCCAAAATGTTTTAGATGTTATAGATATAAAAGTTAGATGTCATTTTTAATATAGTCTATTTGCAGTTCAATACACTTATTACATCCTGGAATTAGCATTTCAATACTCTTGAAAAAATAGTCTGTAGTTTATTTCTGCCAAATGCTCATAAACAACCTCTTTTCACTATTCATCACTGTTTGAAAGTTTTTTTGAGTTTTGGAAGCAGATAATCACTGGGATCCAGGTCCAGGCTTTAGGGTGGATGGTCATGCTCCTTAAATCCACACTCCTTTACAGCAGCCTTGGCAATGGCAACCCTGTGCACTGGCGCATTGTTCTGAAAGAGGCAAACATGATGCAAATTAATGCAACAAGGCTAACTAAAATGAATGTTTCCAAGTGACTTATTCAAATTGGCAGAAAAAATTGTTTTATTAGTCCATATACGGATGGTACAATCTGATACAGGTAGCCCTCGGTTTATGCCGATTCACAATAATGCCGCTGCGCAATTCGCGGTAGCCCTTGGTTTACGCCAATTCATAATAATGCCATTGCACAATTCGTCGTTTCACCATGTAATTCCTCGATTCTCCCCATGCTAGACTGATTTTCATTTCAATGTTGATGTATTTACTGAGATGTGATGTTGTATATTCGTTAAAACAAAGATTTTTATTGAATATATTTATTTTTTCTGTTTATTATTGTTTGGTATGTATACATTTACATTAAATTAATATTATAATAAATAAAAATATGAAAATACTAAATATTTATGTACCCACGTATACAAGAATAAAAGAGGGCAACACCTTTCCCTATAACAGGGATGGCAAACCTTTTAAGCCCACTTGACATATGGTAAGCATTAGGGTTTCTCATTTCTCATGTCCCAGGATTTCAGGATATAATTGTGACCATAGGGCTGGTATCTCCTTGATACCACGTCAGGATGACACCACTGTATCCTTAGATTGATACAGAAAATCAATTGCGCAAGCGGTTACGTATGGGTTAGACCTGGAATGAAGCGAGTGGAGAGGATGACGGAAAGAACGCACCCAGAGATGTATATATAAAAATATACCCGTTTATTTTCTCATACGTCTAATTAGATACAAACGATTACTTTACAGAAGATGATAAGATACATGACGCGCGATCCGCAACATTAATCTACGCGGATTAGAGAGAGAGAGAGAGAGCTTACAAATATTCGCGTGTAGGATAAATACCTTAAGATATGTAGTCGGATGTTGATGTAATAATCGATGATATCCTTATAGACCGTTGTAGGCGTTCGGACTAAGAATAGACGATCTTGTAGTAGATCGTCGGTAATGACTCTGTCCACTAACAGGTAATAGTTGTTCAGATAGGAAGTGTAATGATGACAGTTCGGCTTGAATATAGATGATGAGGGAGGATCGGCGGCGACAGGTAACTATCCTTTTGAGCACACAAACACACGGTCAGTAACAACTTCTCCGTCTTACTCATCGTACTCCCTTTTTATATGGGGAGGGAGTTTGCAGGCCCTTCTTTGATTTCGTCAGAAGAGATGATCTTCTTGGACCAATAAAATTATTGGTGACGTAGTCGTGTCACCGAAATTTGACTCATCTTAACAAGGAACTCAACTCGTGGGAATCGAGTTTAGACCGCTCTTATCAGAAAGTTTTATCAGTTGATTTCCCGTTTAACTAACCCTTTTTGGTCTACTTCGTTCCATTTTGTATAAAATGTAGAGTTTGCATAAAATATAGTTAAAAGATTATAAAGGTACATATAAATGATAAAGTTCACAATATCCCGATCGTCACATAATTAATTATTTTTAAAATATAAAAAATATCTTGAAGTTGAATGATATAATTATTTTTCATTTTTAAAAGTAACTTAATACATTCTGCAACCTCCAAAATCATAATATTAATAATACAGTGTAAAATTACCTTTGAATTACGCAGAAATTTTCACAAATAGAAAAATTTATGAAAGTTTGTCGGAAACTGCCTACCAAAAAAATGCCTTTGAATTGAGTTGAAAATTTAAAGAAAAAATGAACTTAGATCAAACTTCTAACTTAGAAGGTAATTTTCGTTTTTTAAATAAAACATAATACAAAATATTATTGTAAATTTTTATAAAATTTTAAAAACCAAAGATGGTCAATACTCCGATCACTCAATCTGGTTATTATTTTAATAATGAAAAGTCCCGCTACTGAAAATGCCCTTTCCAATTCAATGGATGTGAGTGGAATCATCTTTAATGCATTTAAGAGAGACAAATGTTACATGTTTTTTCATCCATAGTGTCAAAGATTTCTAGTTTGTTTTTGAGATGCATTGCATTACTTCTTTTGCTCTCAAGTATTCTTGATTTGTCTACTTTGGCTGTTTTAATAGCTATATCAAGCTCATAGCGCGATAATTTGGCAGTTGGTTTGGCTTTAATAATCAGATTTATGAAGAAAAACTTTATACTTGCAGACTTCATACTCATTTCTCTCCTTGCCCAATTTGCACAACCTGGTATAATGCAGTTATTGAAACTACTGGGCATAGTTAAAATTAAGACAGCATCGGTGCAATTATTCAAGATATTACAAGTTCTGACAAGTAAAGAATTTTCAGAATCCTGCAGAGTCTTCACAGTCCCACAGAGTCATATTACGGGTTCTGACAAGTAAAGAATTTTCAGAGTCCTGCCATAAATACATATTGATTATTGACAATCTGTGGGATGTCATAACAAGCAAAAATTTAAAAAACTAATAAGCAGGCTTAAAATTAATAAATACAAATGTATTCTGACAGTTTGAGTTAATTATACCAAAATTTCCTCAACCTTAACACATAAAAAAGAAAAGAGTGAACTTTTAAGAAATTTGTGGGATTTTCCGGGTTAAAAAAACAGCTAGGATCCAGAGATCCCATTTGAGAAACCCCATCTCTTACCTTCTGCCTGGTTTTCTTTATTGAGAACTAATTGTACTAGTACAATTTTTCTTTCATGTTCTCATTTCCTATTCTAACTTACCTATAAGCCAGGTGTTGCCATCGTTGATGATAGTGCTCTAAAACAGCGGTTCCCAACCTTTTTTCATTAGCATACCCCCGTGGCATTTCCAACTTCCCAATGAGCAACACATGCACAAATCTTGCACTGCCTGTTTGTAGAGTGTGTCGCCATTTTGAATTTTATTTTGACTCGGTTCTCGGTTCCCTGAGTACCTACAAGTCTGGTTTTTTTTATACGCACATGATTTGGGCACCTAATACGCTGTGCCAAATTGCAACTTCTGACATGTACTCTTTCATACCTCTAACCTGGTAACACAGCAGACAATACAATTTTATAAACAAGACATAGTCTTGTCAATAAAAAATTAATAGAAATACTGAATAAATAATGAAAAAAATTACCTCTTGTAGAGAAATTCTGAAGAAACTAGCTATTTTCTTTTCCTTGCTAACAATAAAAAATACTTTTTATAAACAAAAAAATACTTTTTCAAACAACACATGAGGATATTGTTGAGAGATGATAATAATAATAACAGTAACACACCCCACCATTAAAAGTCTGTAGCATAATCACTAATCAAGCATAATGGAATCCCCAATACCATTGACCGACTGTGCAACATTTATTGATCTGTTGCATTGTACAATCGGCAGCATAAGTTTTTATTTCTAGTTTTGCATTTTGAAATGCATAATGAAGTTTGTGATCATTGCAAAGAATATTTTTTACCTAATAATTTTTTTTAATACTATTAATTTGGGATACATATATTATTTTTTCTGCTATAATAACTAACTATTTTCTGTACCCCTAAACAACCTATTGCGTACCTTGGGTCAGGAATCGCTGCTCTAAAAGAATCTGAAAGATTGTTGTGTTTTGTTTTTATAGATTAAATTAAAATTTACTACAAAAAAAGTTAAATTTTTAAAGATCTCTTAGACAAAAACAAGCAAATGAAAATACCAGATTTTATGAAAAAGTGAAGAAAAATCAAGATGTTGCTGATACTTCATATTAAGGTTAATAGAAAAGCGCAGATGACTACATTTTTCCAAAAAGAAAACATCTTAGTTTAATAGTGTTTAGCAATGAAGAAAAAATTAACATTGTACTAACAAAGTAACATTGTATTAACATGTAATACTTTTGTATGTGATTGTTAGTTAATTTTTGATTGTTTTAATAAACATGTTCCTCTTAATTATGAAAAAGAATAGTATACTTTTGCTAACTTTTGGAACCTAACCCTATGTTTTGTACAGTATGGATTCATATAACATGGCTTTTTTTTATTATCTAACTATCACGTTATATGGAAGATAACTGTATTTTGAAAAGTCGCTACTTACTAATTTACATTTAAATATGTAATGTATTTACTGTTTATAATAATTAATTAAGAAAAATGATTAAATACTGTTGAAAAATATCTAAAGAGAATTCTTGGTTTAAAATGTGGATGATATCAATAAATGTCATTTCAGATTATATAAACAAATAAGTGAATGTAAATTTTTTGTTTTTGATTTAGCACTATTTTATTTAGTAAATATTTTAAATTGTTTTCATTTTGTGCAATTTTGTATTTCCAAAATTAAAGATTTATAATTTTATAATTTTTTTATAATTATCACAATATACTGTTCAGATGATGTTTATGTCTGAAAATAAATTTCACTTCTACTTCAGATAAAATAATTTAATTAATATTTTTTTTCAGTCAGTGGCAGAACTTTAATTCATGATGCACTCTTGTGGGTCCCTCCCCCTCCCAACCTACCACAAAAAACAAGACAAAAAACACCCATAGAGCCAATTTTTTTCTTATACAGTATTTCTTTTGTCATTCCATAATTTTCTTATGAGTAATGTTTAATAATGCATGTAATTTTTGTTTAATTCTTTTTAGACTAATTATATCAGTGATTGAGATGCTGGTGACAATGTAATGTAGTTTTGCTGAAAGCAGAGGCAATACTACAATGGCACAAAGTGGTTTTGTCAAACCAGGGCTGGAATCAATAGGCCCAAATGTGTCAAGCAAAAATTCTGTAGGTTACAATCAAAACAATTGTTTTAATCAAGGGTTTGACAGAGTCCTGGTTTTTATTGATAAATTTTAAAAGTTCTATAAAAAGAAACACTCCCAAAAAAGGCTGAAACATGTTACATATAAAAACATTGTTAAAAGAGAGTGTCTTTACATTTTATCTTTTTTTACACCTTAGGAACCAACAGAGTCACACAGTTTACATATGGTGGAAAAGAGCCTCAAGAAAAAAAATTGGCTCTATGGGTGTTTTTTGTGGTAGGTTGGGAGGGGGAGGAACCCACAAGAGTGCATTATGAATTAAAGTTCTGCCACTGACTGAAAGAAAATATTAATTAAATTATTTTATCTAAAGTAGAAGTGAAATTTATTTTCAGACATAGACATCATCTGAATAGTATATTGTGATAATCAAAATACTAGCACACAGATTAAAATATTAAAAATAAATATCTATTGTGTTTTTTAAGGTTAAAATTAATAGTAAATTCAAACTGTATCAAATATGCTAATGATATCGATAAACATTATGCTTCTTTTTATTCTTTCTTTTAAAAGAAAAACAATGAAATAATATATGTAATGACATATCATGATATTTTTTTTACTTTTAATTCTAATACACAGTATATGTTAATATGTTACGTTGATTATAATTTTTTAGGATTATAATCAATGTAACATATTTACATATACATTGTAATTCTTATTATTATAATATTTTTATATATATTCCATATTTTATTCATATATTCTTATTATTCTTAGAAATATATACACACACTTTTTTTCTAGTGTTAAAAACACTATTTGTATTGATGTTTGTAATTCTTGATATGCCAAATTGTTTTATGTTTTTCAAAATATCAATAGACAAACATTGCCAGATTTCATGAATCATGAAACTCAAATTTATTATTAGAATTATTTTTAATTGAGTGACTTCAAATTGCAGTTCAAAAGTAATGCAAAATCTAGAATGTAAATTGAATTTTTATTTAGAAAATTTATTTATTCTAATTTTATCTTTGGTTTATAAATATTCAAGAACTTCAATTCAAAAATAAATTAAGAATTTAAAACTTACAGAATTAGAATTATATCTTATTGTAACAAATTTATTAAATAAAGAAATTTTTTTTTATAGAAAGAAGAAAATGAACTTTTGCAGAAGGATTTGTTGCACCATGCTCAAATGCTCCAAGAATTAAAATTAGATAAAGTTGAAACAATTAATAGATTGACTAAAAGTTTAGAAACAAGTCAACGACAATGTCAAGAATTACTTGAAACAGGTAAATAGTTAATTTTTGCAATGAAATAATTTTAAAATTTCTTGAAAAATAAATATAGTTAAATTATCATGAAATTTGAGATTTTATATTTTATTAAATTTCAAATACAAATTGAAAAAGAAATTACATGAATAAAAAAATTCATAAATCAGTTGATATTTATGAAAATATTCTATGATTATTTATTACTTAGTCTACTTCACTCTGTTCATTAATTTAAACAGATTGAAAGTTATAAAATATGTTAAAATAATAGTTAAATCAGCAATGAACAACATCAGCAACAATTAAATAAAGTGAAATTATGAAATGATTAAAACATGTTTTCATATAAAGCCAAATAAATATTTTTACATGTGATATATAATCTGCAAATGAAAAATTTGCTAGAACTGGAATAAAACATTTGCATAATTCTCATCAGTTTATATTTTGTACCTGTACATCCAAAATGACATTGAAAATATGACACCAATATGCAGTTTAGAAGATACTTTCTGAAACATTTCATTTTTTTCTTGCCTTTCTTCCATTTCACTTCCATAAGCAAATTCATGGAAAAAACAGAAAAAATCTAAGAGAAAAAATTTTAAAAGTTGACAATATAACATTCAGCAATCTGGGCTGGAAAATCAATCATTTAATTTCTATTCTCTGTAGAAACTAACATACAAGAAAATTGACAGTCAGCTTTCAAATAGTTCTATAAAGAGTAATGATGTACTGAGGAGGAATTACTGGAAACATTAGTTTTCAAGTTACAAGATCAAGTTCCTATATTTTAGTCAATAATGGTGTTAATAGGTTAAAACATAATCAGTCCTATAGAAAATAAGTAGAAGTGTCTAATAACGTCAATTGAAGTGTGGATTGATGCACAGGTAGTAAATGAGAGAAGATTTCAAATACAGTGCATGTCTTTGGTGGTTTAATGAATGTATATGCATATATATTGATGGAGATATACTTTCAGCATGAAAAAGATTTTCCAAGTTTTATAAATATGCTCTTGATGATTTTGAACAAAGAAAAACTATTCAACTATTTCATAATAAATTTCAAGTTGCAAAATTGGTAGATAATAGGCTCCATTCAATAATCCACATCATAATTTTAAATTGACTTTCTTTATGAAGAATTCACAGATTAACCACACAATAATTCAGTCCAACCTATATTTTTACTAAATTTAATAATTGCCAAAGTTCAGATGCAGATTATAGTCAATATTTTATCTTCCAGATACACTCAATATCTATGTAATAAAATGATTCATTTTTGTTGATAATTTTTAATTTAATACAAGTAATCCTCCATTTATATAAATTTACCTTAACATGTTTGAAAAATTTATAAATTTAAATAATAAACTGAACAGATTTCACAACAATGCAGAAATTTAAAATTTTAAGGGTTAAGTGCATTAAAGTAACTAACATACATTGTATATATACTAGTATCACATATTGTAATTATACATATTCATGTGACATGAAAATTGTAGGTACTGGGCCAGAATGTCTGACACAATATGTGAATTCTGGCTCACAAGAAACCTTATGGAGATTTTATGAGTGCAAGCACATCTCTTGTAGGGACTCAGGGTAAGAGAACAGAGGAGGAAGTTGAGAGATAAACAATCCAGAAATGATTCATTCAGATTACTAATTTCACATTAAAACAAATTTATTATTTAACATAAGAGCTATAATAGCAAACACCTAACACATTCATCAATACAATATCTAATACATTTATCAGTAAAGTGCTTAACACATGTCATGGCTATCTATTCAGAGAGAGAGAGTTTACAATAAAGTCACATGCAAAGTGCGAAATACTTTGAGCATCTTGGAGTCTTCAATCAGTTGTAGGTTTCTTTCTTTCACAGTTCCTAATGGTCACAGTTTAGGCAAATGTTGTTGTTAGCACATTTGCCTAAACAGTTCTGTTGATGTTATATGTGATCGAGGCAGTATTAGGATGTATCCAAAGGGAGAGACAACACATAAAAAGCAGTTCCTCTCCTCCCAAGTTCATCTTTTTGGTGAACTTGAGTGGAGAGGAACTGCTTCTTTTTTGCACAATCCTTTTTATCAACTGTCAGTGATCTCATTGTGTCTTGACTAAAGTTGATAAAACCAACTGAGAAGCTTGCTCTTTGTCAAAGTCAGACATTTTCTGCAAACTTTCCTGAATGAGTTGATGTATCAACTCATTCAGGAAAGTTGATCAAAATTGCCAATTGGGCAATTTTAGTTTTATGGTTTGTAACAGTCTCTACATAACCAGCTATCCATAACTACATGTATGTAGTTTTCATTTATACACTGTTTTCATGGAACCAATTACTTGTGTAAATGGAGGGTTTACTATAATTGTATAATTTTGTTTTTAATTATATGTAACTAATTTACTTCAATATCAAAATTTTAGTAGCATAAATATTAAGAATGACAAGATTTAAAGTCTATATTTTGACAAATAGATTCAAATTTATTTTATAAAAAGTACAATATACATAGACATTAAGGTGGAAATTCTTGAAGATCCTGAAGTCTTCAAGGAACTTTATATTTGCATATCTGGAAATCTCAACAAAATTCCAGGAAATTTGAATATTCATTGAACAAAATTTGTTGACAAATGTTTATCACTGAAACTTTCAGTTTTTAAATAATTTGGGATGTATTGGGTTGAACTAAAAGTTCATTCAGATATTTACATAATTGCCCGTCTGTGTTACCTCTGTCGTGCTTATCAAGTTTTAACTTGTTAAGGTTGACATTACGAATATTTGCATATTTATTACGTAAGTTTAATTATGGCTATTTTTTAATATTTTGTTATCTTTTAAGAAAAAAAAAAAAACATTAAAATGGAAGATAAGAAGGTGCATTTTTGACATCTCATGCTCTATTATTTCCGAAAAAGAAAAAATGTGACAAAAACTCAAAAAAAGATATGTGATGTATATGGGGAGGATGCAGTTACTGATCAAACATGCCAGAAATGGTTTTCAAAATTCAGGGAGGGAGATTTTTCTCGTAAAGATGCACTTCGGTCAGGATGGTCTTCAACCATAGAAGATGAGTCCATAATTGCTTTAATTCAAAATGATTGGCATAAAACAACATTAGAGACAGCTGACTTCTTAAAAATATCCCAAACATCTGTTGTCAGACATTTGGCTAGCCTTGGATACACTTCCTGTTATGATGTTTGGGTTCTCAATTAATTAAGTAAACGAAACCTTATTGAGTGTGTTTCTGTATGTGATTCACTTTTAAAATGCAATGAAGACAATCCCTTTTTCTAAAGTGATTAATAACAAGCAATGAAAAATGGATCATTTACAACAATATTCAACACGAGATCTTGGGGTAAGCCAGGTTATCCTCCAGTGCTGCAACCTAAAGCTGGTTTGCATCCCAGAAAAGTAATGATTTCAGTTTGGTGGGACTGGAAATGGGTTTTTATTACGGGCTTTTACCCAACAACCAAGCAATTAATTCCAATAAATATTGTCTCCAACTGGATGAACTAAAGGCTGCAGTGCATCAAAAACGTCTGGAACTTGCAAATCGATGGGGAGTGGCATTCCATCATGATAATGCAAGACCGCACATATTGTTAAACATATTCCAAAAACTTCTAGACTTTAACTGGGATATTTTGAGTCATCCTGCATATTCTCTAGATATTGCTCCCTCAAACTATCATCTTTTTCATTCATTGCAGAATAATTTAAATAGCATAGAATTTCAATCTTTAGAAGGTATCAAAAATCACATCAATAATTTCTTCAATCTACCCACCCACCTTCCAATTCTATACAGATGGAATTATGAAACTACCCGTCAGGTGGTGTAAGGTTATTGAACAGAAAGGTGAATACATTGTGGATTAAAGGTTTTTATTTATTTCAAAATAGTATATTTTATTTCTTTCTAAAAACCGAACAAACTTTCAGTTCAACCCTATAATTTAAACTGTTTAGTACTTTGTTCAAAAAATCCAAATAATTGTAACTAGTATGATGATTTTTTCTTCCCTCTATATATATTTTTTTACATTCTAAATGAAATTTTGGAAAGATAATAATTGAGGTATTTGTTTTCCCATCCCGAATGATTAATAAATTAGTGCAAAGCAGACCATAATACTTATGCTCTCTTTTATCTAATTATTTATTAAGATGTTGATTTTTAAAAATAAATTTATTATTAGTTTTTTAAATGTATAAAATTAATTTTCAGGTACATTTCAAGAAACGAGTAATTTGAAGGCTCAACTTAAAGAATTAAAACTTTCAAAGGGTGAAACTGAAAACTATTTAAAAATGTTGGAAGTAAGATTAAAATTTAGATTTATTTATAAATGCAAATTATGAATTTATATATATATATATATTTACTTATAGTAATATCTATTTGAATATATTTTTTATTATATCTGTTAAAGCAGCCTTATTTAAAAATAATTCAAATTCATTTTATTTAAATTTAGATGTTTATTAATATTTCCAAATGGCTCAGAGAATAATAAAGTTTAAATGCAAATTATTTTTAAAGACGATGAAATATAGAATATTATGTATACATAGTAACATTTTTCAGTTTTAAATGTGTTGTTTTTATATCATACAAAAATTTTTATTTATAAATTACATAGTTTTTAAGATATTGTTTTTATTTATTTTGTAATTTATTGGATTTATGTATTAATCAAGTAATGCTCATTTACTTATATAAAAGAATGACCAGCTATTTTGGTAATGTATATATGTTTACAACTAATACAATTAATTAGTTCTACTTCAAAAATATAATTAGCATGCAAATTATATTAATACTTATTTATTTGGAAAATTACAGGCAGAAATGAAAAGTTTAAAATCAGAATTAGAAAATTATGAAAATATATGGAAACTTGAAATATTTGAAAATACTAAAATTACAGAAATGAATGATTCTATTGAACAATTAGGTCTCAGAAAACAAGATAGGTGAGTTCATGCAAATATTGATTTTATTGAACAGAAATCAGTGGTTCTTTGGTTCATTCATGATGTATATTGTTAATGAATACTGTATCCGTGCAGTTTCATTTTGCTTTTTTAAATTTACTTTTCTAATTTTTTAAAAGTAATTTTTCAATTAAAATTTTTTTATTCCATAATTTTTTTATTCTAAGTATCTATGTTATGCAAAACTAATCAATGCAATTACTTTAAATTAATCTTTTGTATTTTGATTAGATATCAAAATGTGGATGATGTAACAAGTTCACTAAAATTGGAACTTCAAAAATCATTGTTAAACTTACGGTCCAGACGTAATCAGTTAGGAATATTACAGTTACAGTTGGCTTCTACAGAGAGAGAACTTGTTAAAGAAAAGAAAGAGAAGGAAGCTTTAGAAGAAAAAGTCAAAGAATCTGAAGTAATAAAAATTTAAATAATTTTTTTTATTATACCATTTAAAACATTAGAAAAAATAATTTTATCTGTAATGTTTAAAAAGTTGAGAAATAATTAAAACTAACCGTTTTTTAAAAACTTGTAACAACATTGTAACAGTAATTTCAATTATTCAATACAAAAACAAATATTTCCCATTAAATATTCAAAAACAAAATATTATATTCAATATATATATAATAAACATAGAATTAATAAGTGGTGCTGCTGAATGATGGACTATCATGATATATATTATGATTATTCTAGTGACTTGCAAATAATTATTAAATACTTTTGTACCTAATAGCCACTCTCAGAATGACAGAATCACAATAATACAAAATAGGAATAATGAATAAATATTGATTATTATTTACAGATGCATATAATCTGTGAACAGCAGTTGTATTTCATTATATCATTTAGTATTTCAAAGATATATAAAACCACAAAATAGAACTCACTTTGTGTGTTAATATTTATATTTTTATTTCTTTTACTTTATTTTCGTTTTTATTTATTTTTTTTACTTCATATTTTTATTTCTAGACTATTAAGTTAACTCTGAATAAGATGTAGCCTATTGAATTATATGCAATTCATAGCAGTTCATTTCAGAATATCTCACTTTCTATCATAAAAATTCTTAGAAAGGTAGGAAAATTAGAAAACTGACAGTAACTTGAGATTATTGAGTTGGTTTATTTTTAAAATTAAGCAAAAACAAAAAATGAAGAATTATGTAGTTCTTTATTACATCAAAAATAAAATATTGGTTTTTTTCTAAAAATTACTACTCACTACAAGACATTAGCCATTCTTATGATTAAATCAGCTATATGAAAAAATTTATCAAACTTACTAAATATCTGACTGAATATTTATATAAAATGTTTTTAATTTTTGAAAAAGTAAAATTTTGGATGGTTAGAATCTTAAAAACAATTGTATTTAAATTAAATAAATAGTAAATTAAGTATCGTGGAAAAAAATTTTGAACATTTGTAGCAGTTGACAGTTGATTAACATTGAGAGAGTAATGTAAAAGTCATGGGTTTAAGTTGAGAATATTAGTAAATTAATTTGTTTTTATAAAAATTAATCAAAAAATACAGACTGTTTTTTTATGCTATGCCAAAAATAGGGAATTTCTTAATTTCTTCTCATTTTTCAGTTTAATTTGCAGGGATAAGAGACCGTTCTTCTGAATGAGTTTGCCATTTGTTTATTTATTATTTTGAAATTGCTATGAGAGACCATTTATAACTAATGCTGTAATCATTTAACAGAATTTTCTGTTTTCGTTAGATATACTTGTATGTACTTACATTACATTCTATTTTAACATTAATAAAATTTTATCCCATACAGCATCTATATCATACTTCTTTAGATATGCCAGATAAATAAACTAGTTTAAAATGTCATACTGTATATGTAAATACAGTAATGTTTAACACTTCTTGGATCTAATTAACTACTGCACAGATGTTTACATTTTACACATTTCTATAAAGCATATGATTTAGGATTCTGGCATTGATTCTTTTTATTAATTCGTTCTCAAAAATATGTTCTACAAAGAATTATAATGTTCTCTAGAGGCAGCATCATCAGCTTCAACTACTCTGTTTCTTCACAATAATATATTCTTAGAAACTTTACAGTTTATTTTTAATCCCACTCTGGGTGGTGTTTTTATTAACGAATTCATAGCTGTAACAAAAATTTTAATGTGTTAAAACTTTGAAAGTTTAATATAAAAAATTCATAGTTCTCAAAATGATTAACAGCACTGTCACTTTTTACATTTAATAGTTCTTCTTAAAAGCACGTATGTGTTCTTCACTGTAAAATTATTCACTTTTTTTTTAATCAAATGCTTAAAATTAATATTTTAGAATTAAGTATTAATTTTTGAGGCAATGACGGCAATGCCTGGGAAGTAATCATTAACTATTAATACCGAAAAAACATCTCACAGAAACAGAGATGAACTGTAAAAATCATTTATAATCATAACAAATTCAATTGGAAAAATTTAATCCTAATAATTCCTGGTCTCTGTTTCTAGTGCAATAATTCCTAGATATAAACTTACTTTTTGCATTCAATATTCGTTTTATAAACACGCAAATTGCAAGGGCTAATTGCATTAATAGTATTAATTATAAGAATAATTATTAGTATTAATAATTTTGTTATCATTTATTTCATTTAGGCAAGAGTTAAAAATTTAGAAAATCAGAATGAAGAATTTCAGGTTTCTGTTAAGAAAATGCTGAACTTAGAAAATGAAATGTTAGATCTTACAAATAAAATGACATCACTTCATCAAATATTGGAGGTAAGTAAAACAAGAAAATATTTTAACTTATAATTATCAGTATTTCTGTATTATAATATGTAATAGTTAATTACTGATTATCATTGTACAATTTTTTCAACAATATTTTAATTAATATAATTATTATTATAGAACTGTTTTGTTGGTTAGAGCATCTTTATATAAAGTTAGATTCTATATGCTCAAAGGGACGGTTCAGTGTCAAATATTTTGTTTTTTATATAAACTTGTGAGGATTCATAGTCACATGGCATGAGTGGGTTTAATTACAGAGTCATCAGGCTTCTGACAACAAAATATGGCTACATATGAAGAACCATACAGTTTTTACAGGAAGGAAGATCGTGGTAGTTGCAACATTCTGCAATAAATTAAGGGAACATACAGTATTCTTCACATGCATGTGATAGTTACAGTTTCATAGTTGGATAATTTTACATGCATGTAGATTGATAGAGAAATGCTAAATCATAAATTTTTGAAGAGAATTAAAATATTTTCCATTTGGTCGACGAAGCTTGAAAGACAAAAGTCAATGACATATCTCAGGTCAAAACTAACAAAGAATCCCACCTCAGATGTTTGTCAGTTTTGTTTAACTTTTACCTTTGGGGACCAGGTTCAAAATACCCATTTGTCAACTGGTATAATAAAATTTGCTTGGTTAAAGCCTCAGGAAGATCAAGTCTACTAAACATTAAGTAAAGATTTAAGTATTTGTAGTGTGTGTATTTGTTGTGAAGAATTATATCTGTAATATCTGTAAATATTTAATTGTAATGTTTTGTAAGTTTCATTTCAATGTCATTGTATATCTATTTATTTAAACTGATTTCTTTAATTTGTAATTTGTGTAAACAAATCTTAATAACCTGAAGTATGGATTCGTAGATAATCTATGGAAAGATTAAAGATATTCATCAGGAACATATTTAAGCTAGTTATCAAGGTTTATTTTGTTTTAAGTCATTCTTATATATCATTATATACAACTTCTGGCTTTTATCAATGTCATTTGTTGGTGAATGAATTGGAGTTTTACATTTGTAAATGTAAATGCACATACAAATGTAACTTGGGAAAATAACAAACTTACTTGTTGAAAGTTCTTTTCTCTGAATATAAAATATGATCCATATATATTACTAAAAGTGCATTTAGGAATGATTAGTATTTTTGAATTAGACAGTTTTGAGCTTGAAGCTACCAATAAATATAATTTTTTTCACATTTTTCAATTATGATATGATTTTTATAGGAGAAAAATAAAACAATAGAGGATATACATGAAAATAAAAAGAAATTAGAAGATACTATAAAGCAGATGAAGGAAGAAATGAAAGAAAATATGAGAAAGAAGGAAACTGAAAAACACTTTGAGTTAGAAAAGTAATTAATAACTTCTTAAATATTTCATTTTCATAACTTTATTTTATATATTTTTACATGTTTAAAATGACTTCATTTCTATAAATTTAAGGTCTTCTTTTATTTTCAAACCTGACTTCAGGACCCTTTCATGTAAATAGAATTTATTATACATAATTGTTTATATATAATAGCTGATGTGATTTAGAAAGAAAATAATTCTTAACTTTGTAAATATCTAGATTTCAGAATTTAGATATTTCTAAACTACCTGAAATTATTCCTTTTTATGTGTATAGATTTGTCTCAACTATTAATATAAATCTTTAAAGTTATAAATTTTATATAATATATTTTATAATTACATTTCTCATTTTTTAATTTGATGATGATGATAATTTTTTAAAACATTCTATCTACTTCAATTATAATTTGAAAATGCATCGAATAATCATTAAGGAAGTTTTTTTAGTTTGAGATTCAATAAAGTCTGACTAGAAAATTAATAACAGCAAAGAAAATGATACCAATAAATGAGTAAACAAAAATTTTTTAAAAATAATTACTATTATTTTTAATATTTGTTGAATTTATTAATAGCAGAAATGAATAGTTCATATAATATTTATATCTACAATAAAAAATTTCTAAATTTAATTTATTCATTTTAATTTATGAGAATATTTGTTTGCTGTTCTGAAAAATTTCAATATTTTTGAAGAAATTAAAATTTATTTATCTAAAACAAGTACAGGATAAAGACAAAGCAATACTCTTCTAATTCAAGACAAAGCTCTTCTAATTCAATAATAAAAATCCATAAAGATTTTTATCATTGAATTAGAAGAGTATAAAAATGAAAGTAATATTAAAAATTATTATATATAAATTTAAAATTTGTTAATTTACAATGTTTTTAACCCATCAAAACTGGGCAATAGTCCAGGCTTGACCAATCCTATGTTTGGATTAAGGGTGAAGGTTGGAATCAAAGTGCATCTGACAGTGAAATTTCTTGAATTTCTTATGATGAGTATCCATAGTGTGAGAGGTAATCAGGAGAAAATATGAACACTACAAATTTTAGGAGTCAGCTTTATTGATAAAACATTTTTTGGAACCTCACTAACTTGAAAAATGTTTTACCAATAAACCAATAAAGCTTTGACTTTTAAAATTTTTAGCATTTATATTTTTCCTGAAGTCACATGGCATTGTTATATTTAGAAACTAATGATACCTGTACTAGCAGATATGTCCAATGCTGCTTGGGCAAAAAGTAAGAACAACAAACATTGAAGTGAAAATTATATTAAGAGTTTGATTATTTTAGCTTATTGTTGTCATGTTTATGATACTTGAATGGTATAGAATGGTGCAGTTTAATGGTTATAGAGACAGGAATTGATGTTTTTTTAACAGAAAGTAATCATTGACTTTTACCTCCATGAGGAGATGATTCAAGACATCAAATTTTTTCTAATGTTAACTCTAATATACCAGCTGAATATGAAATGGTAATCAACATGCCAATCAAATTTCATGAAAAATGAACCAAATATTTAAACTCAGCATTTGCAAAAACCCCTAAAAACATATTTTGGGCTTGCTGGTAACTTTATATTAGATAATTTTTCTATTTGAATGCCATCTTCCTATTATTCAGATAGAAAGAGGCCTGTTGTAGGAATGAGGTTGAAGTTAATTTGACCAAAAGTAATTGTTGACTCCCTCCCAGATGAGAGGATAATCTCTGAAAAGTTTTATTGCATTTGTTCAGCATTTAAATATATAAAGAACAAACTAACAAACTTCTTTATGTTAGATATATTCACTGTATAATAATAATGTGCATTATAATGATAATACTCTATATGACAGTGATATATCTGTATAATTTATGTATATTGTTAAAATCTTATTTATAACTTTCAGATGTCGTGAAGCTTATCTTCAACTTCATCAGGATAGTAGTGAAAAAATGCGCAATGAAATATTGAAAGGTGTTCAAATTGATCAAGAACTTATATGCAAAGAATATGAAGAGAAAATAAAATTGCAAAAGTAAGTTATTCTTTAAAAAAACACAAAGAATATATCATTGAATTTCATTCATTTTTAACAATGCAGAATACTAGAATTATAATAAATATGAAAGTTATATAGAGTATATGAAATAATAATTGTGATTTTTAGGGATGAAATAACACAATTAACTGAGTCATTAGTTGAAGTTAAAGAACTTTTCATTAAGTTATGCGACGAAAAAAGTCATCTTGAAAATCAAATAAAAAATTTAAATGAAGAAAGAGAAATTATTAAAAATGAATTTGAATCTAAATTGTATGAAAAGTGTCAGGAAGAAAAGAAAGAACTTGAACATCAATTACGTATGCAATATGAAGAAAATCTCCAAAATGGTAATTAATAAGGATTTATTTCTTCTAGTTTATGTTTGTAGTTTTTAGAATTTTTTTTAATTAAATTTAGTTTTCTGCCTTTCTTACTGAACTCTTCTTGAATAAATGAAAATATTTTGAAATTTTTTAAATAAGATGGGTTATTATGAAAATTACTGTATTAAAGATTTTTTGATATATTTTACAAACATCATCAGAATTCAAAAGAAAGACATAGTTTCAATATTAACTAAACATTATAACTGTTATAAATAGAAATTTTATTATTTTGCAGAGAAAATCTTTTAAAAATACAGTATATGATGATTATATCTTACATGATCTTTATATACAATGAGAAAATTTTCATAAAAACTTCTAGTTTCTTCATATCACTATGCACACAATTGTTATGTTAATAGTTATAAAGAATTATACTGTTTATGTAGAAATAATTTCTGTAAGAAGAATACATATTGTATATTATACACCATATATGCAGTGGCAGTGTGTATATATATAGTCAAGTCTGCATAAGTCGACACTCCAAGGGGAAGTGGAAATGTGTCAAGTTATCCGATGTGACGACTAAAGCAAAGTTGGAAAAAAAACCAGAAAACTACAATTAGGAAAATACGGTAGTGCGTTATACAGTAGTATAGGCTTACAATACATTGTGTTCTCCATTTACAATTACTCTGTAGATGAAAAACTGAAAAATTAGTTTAGTGTTGTTTGTTTTGAGCACTTAACTGTCTCGATTATGAATGCCTTGAAAACATCATTTTCGCAATTGTCAATCATTGACAAGTAACGTCTAAGGATTCTTAATGCTTCTAGCATGAGAAAATGCAAAATTGGATTCTGGTGTGACGTTGATGTAGATTGTATATTTTATTTTTGTTTATCTGTTATTATTTTATACATAAAAATACATAAAATGTTAAAGCATTTTTATTAATATGTATATATATATTAATTATATATTAATAAATAAATCGACTCCCCTCCTGAAAAAAAAATGAGTTCGCACCACACGTGCGGAGTGAATTCATTTTTTCAGGAGGGGGTGACGACTTATCAGAGTGTGGGACAGCAAAAGTATGTCGACTTATCCAGTAGTGACAAGTTAAATAGTGTCGAGTAAACCGGAGTTTTTTAACATTAATGCCTATGTAAGTCGGTCGGGACCACAGAAAACTAACTACTTAACCAATGGTGTCGAGTTATCCAGGTGACGACTTATGCGGAGTCGACTGTATATCAGTTTTGAATATTTGTATATATATATAAAACTAAGATGACTGTTAACTGGGTGATGGACCACTGGGCAGTGGTCAATTGGGCTATCACCAACTGGGTGTCAGACATCTGGGTGACAAGATAAGAGATTAATAATAAATAAAATACAAAATTTTTTATTGTTTTCTTTATTAAAATCATTCTTCCATTGATCAACTACCCAGTTAATTTAAATAATATTTTTAAGAAACAAGTTAAATGAGTTAAAAGAATGATTTTGTAATTACCAGTAACAAACATAATATTTATACATGTTACATACTTTATTTATTTATTTCTTTTTACAAGTAAATAGAAAAGTCCTGAAGTAGTTGTTGATAGCTACCCTCAAAAGTTAACAAATACTGTATATATAAAAACAAAGAAGTCAATCACATAAGATTAAAAATACATTACATTGTACTGTAATTAGTTTCATAATATCTCAAAAACTGGATAATAATATAGAAACACTAATAAAATCAAACTCCAACAAAAGTTTGTGAAAAATTTAATGAAAAAATGAAAAAGAAAAGTTTTTGTAAACTATCATCATCAGGTTAACAACAGTATTCAAAAGTAGAACAAAAATTCTAACATCAATTTTTAAATATTATGAAGGCATTGTCTGATTGATTATTGGTATAATGATGTCAAAAATTATAAAAGGACCTCAAGTAAGGATCTCCACGCATGATGGAGGGTATTTCTCTCCTTGAAATTGATGGCAACATTTTTGTATTTCCAATAACTCAAGTGTTGGGAGATTCCTGCCTGGATGTAAAAGTTTGGTCTCATTCAGGTGTGCTAGAATGTGTTCCATGGGTAAGAAGGCAAAAGCAGTGGTGTTGTGTTCCTTATTTATTGAAGATAGCTGTTCCTTCAATCACTGGCCAAGGGGGCAAGCAAGGGTGCCAATTAGGGTTTCTCATTACCCGGTCTTTTGCATGTCCTGGGATAAAAGTGAACTGTTTCCCAGGATAGAATTAATTATTTTTAAGATATACAAAACATAATATCTTGAAATCAAATGATATAATTATTTTTCATTTTTTAAAGTAATTTAATACATTTGCAACCTCCAAAGTCATTAATAATGCTGTGTAAGATAAAGGTAATATATTAATTACCTTTGAATTACATAGAAATTTTCACAAATAGAAAAAATTTATTAAAGTTTGCTGGAAACAACATACATCATCATCAATAAAAATGCTTTGAATTAAGTTGAAAATTTAAAAAATGAACTTAAAAGATAATTTTTATGATTTAAATAAAACATAATACAAAATATTATTGTAAATTTTTATAATAAGATTTTAAAAAGCAAAGATGGTCAATACTCCCATCACTTGATCTGAGTTCTTATTTTAGTAATGAAAAGTCCTGCTACCGAGAATGCTCTTTCCGATTCAATTGATATGAGTGGAATTGTCTTTAATGCATTTAAGAGAAAACAGATGTTATGTATTTTTTCGCCTGTAGCCTGGAAGATTTCTAGTTCATTTTCGAGATTGTAGTACTTCTTTTGCTCTAGTATTCTTGATTTGTCTGCCTTGGCTGCTTTAATAGTGGCATCAAGCTTATAGCCTGATAATTTGGCAATTCGTTTGGCTTTAATAATTAGGTTTATGAAGAAAAACTTCATACTTGCAGATTTCGTACTCGTTTGTATCCTTGCCCAATTTGCACAACCTGGCATTACAGCTATGCAGTTATTGAAGCTACTGGGCATGGTTAAAATTAAGACAGCATAAGCACAATTATTCCAGATATTACAGGTCCTGACAAGTAAAGAATTTTCAGAGTTCTGCCACAAATAAGCTACATATTGACATTTGTGACATGCCATAATGAGGAAAAATTTAAAAAACTAATAAGCAGGTTTAAAATTAATAAATACATAAAAATAAATACAAAATGTATTCTGACAGTTTATGAGTTAATATACTTTCTATTGGCAAAATTTCCACAACCTTAACACAAAATAAGAAAAAAGCGAACTTTTAAGAAATTTGCAGGATTTCCCAGGATGAGAAGAATTTCCCAGGTTAAAAAAACAACCGGGATCCTGTTTGAGAAACCCTAGTGCCAATGTATTCCAATAGTTGGTTGAGGGTGTTGCCAGTAACTGGAATGGTTTAAATCCCTGCTAGAAGGAGGCCTTCATAATGGCCCTTACAGTTCATCAGTAGCATGTAGACGATAGGGTTTTATCTAAAGGCAACAGATATGTTGTTGGCCCTAGCTATTAAAACATTTGCTTTTTTTTATTAAGTTAAATTTCTCAGTAATTTTTGCTGGAGTTATGGTTTTTTTGGTGTTTCCGTAATTAGTTTTACTTAATATTATTGTTACTTGATAAAATAGATCAATACTAAAAAAGAAATAAGATAACATGATATAAAATTCAAATCAATTTAAGTTAATTTTATATTATTGATTTTTCTTTATGTAATAGAAAGGAATAAATTGATAATTGCTATTACCAAACAAACTGAAAGTAAATTTGAAAAGGAAATGAATCAGTTATTAGAACAGATGAAAATACAGAAAAACCAACAAATGGAAAATATTGTACAGAAAATAAAGATGGACTGTTTTCAAGAATTAATTGAATTTAGTGAGGTAATTATTTCAATAAGTATTTTATACAAAAACACATCATTGTGTAAATTTTTAAAAATACTTTTTAATAATATCCCTACTCAGAGAGGCGATAACATTAAAGGAGAAACTGCTATAGAAGACTTATATATCAAAATAATAAAGCATTATGAGAATGATAAACAGAAATCATTAAATGAACTACGTGCAGAATTAGAAAAAAAAAATGATGATAAAATAAAATTATGTGAAAAAGAATACTCTCAAAATATGGAAAAATTACGACAAAAATATTTACAAGAATTAGAAGAAGCAATATCTAATACTAAGAAAATATGTCATAAACAAAAGGTAGAGTTAAAAGATAACTATTTACTTTAGGTTTAATAAATTATGTTAAAATTGTATTTAATATATTGTAGAATGAAGAAATGATGCAGCATATAGCTGAAATTCAAAACTCAAAACAAGAGATTAAAAGATTAGAACAACAAATCGAAACTCTAAAGTCATCCTCTTTGGTATTAGATGAGAACAAAGTAAATTACATATTTATATTTAAAAATTTTAAATGATTATTAGTTTTTCAAATAAGATTTTTTTTTTAAATAATTTATATAAATATATAGCTTGATAAGAAGATAAGTACTTTGACTAAACCGATGCAACAAGAACTTCAAGAGGACCAAACATTTTTAAGTACTGCATTCAAAAGTGAAATTAATAAATTAACTGCAGACTTAAAAATATCAAAGCAAGAATTAGAAAAAGTTCAAGAAAGAGAAAACAAACTGAAGGAAAAATTAAGAAAGTATCATAAACACATACAAGCATTAAATAAAAAGCACACTGATGAGATAGCAAGATTGACGGAAGAATTTCATTCCATTGTGGATAATTTGAAGGGAAAAATGTTAAATTTTCAGGAAGAAGAAATTTTGAAAACCGAAAAAAAAATTACAGATCTAAAGAAAACTCATGAAAGGGAGCTTCAAGAAGTAAAAAATAGCATCCTAAATAATGTGAAGAAAGAAGACATTTCTACTCAGGTTAGAATTATTGGAATGTTTCTTGAAATTTGTTTCTTAAATTTTTAAATTTTTGTAAATTATTTTAGACCTTTGAAAGATACGTTTCTGCAAATGATGTAAAAACATGGAATGAAAAAGTTATTACAGATTTAAGAAAGCTTTTTGGTATGTAATTGTTTATATTTTGGAATATTAAAATTACTATATTATTTTTAGTAAATAATTGTTCAGAATTATATTAATCATGTACAGTTTTTTTTTCTTAAATGCATCATATTATGCAAGATGTAGTGACAAATTCAATGAATGTTAGAAAAGTATATTTTATTAAATAGTGCATAGACATAGTAGTAGTTTTTTTCCATTATATTCTATCCTATTTATACTCTTGATTTGAAACTTCTTAAATTAATCTTCAAGTTGTTTATTACATTAGATTCATGACTTTGTATATACAGTAGACCCCCCTATAACACATGTTCATATAACATGGATTTGTATAACACGGCAAAAAAATTGCAATCGTGTTTGTATAACATGCTAAAAGAGACTCGTATAACACGGTAAAACATCATCACCGACTCGTGTCACGACAGGATTGGTCGAATCTGGATCAATAGCGGACATTGCACAAACTGTTGAGTTTAAATGAGCAGCCGACCTACTAAAAACCATATATTATTCAACGGCCATAAAAATTATATTTTTATTAATGATGTCTCCAAAGTTCAGCGAATTTTACGCAGAAAAATAACTTATCAGGAAACACGTGCCTGCCGTTCATGAGGCACTCTGTGACATAAACAAACTTAAGCAATGGCATCATCAAACAGTGCACACTCAGTAAGTAATCCTACAATTTTTTGTTTATAGCATAGTTTATATGGATTATTCTCAAAAAATTATACGTGATTTGGAAATGTTGAGTCAAATTAGTCTAGAATCAGTTAATTTTATGGAAGAAAACCTTTCAAACAGCCATAGCCTCTAAACTGCACACGTGCCAGGCTGTGATTGGCTCATGTATTTAAGTGACTCATACAACACGGAATTCATATAACACAGAACGTATCTACTGTGTTATAGGGGGGGTCTACTGTATTAGATGTTCAGTAAAAACCACACTACAAAATTGCCTGAAGGTGCAAGAATGCCACTCATCATAGCATATAACAGTGTGTCTACTGTCATTTTTTTTTAATATTTGGAAAAATTTTGACTTGTAACTTTGTCTTAGAATCATTTTTCTGTTAGGAATTGTTTCTCTTGTTGACAATACGGCAGATGTATCTGAAGTATGTTGTGCCAGTTTTGGAAAAAACACGGGCTTATGAAAAAACTAATTACATTTTATTTCACTGCATCTTTGTTGAAATAAAGGAAAAAAAGAAACTGGTTTCTAAAATTCAATGAAAATGGAAGTTATTTAGTCATTGCTTTTAATCTTTAAAGGTTTTTCAACCTTTTTTTGTGGCAACGCGACTTTGTAAATTTTTCTTGCAGCACTTCTACTTCTTTATATACTTTGTACATGCGTTTATACAAAATACATATTAATTGATTGAAATTACCATATATGCAGTATTTTAAATAAAATTGATTACAAAGGAATTAAATAATTTATAATTTTAATTTTATACAAATATATAATAACTTTTAATAATACATGTAATATCCATTACGGTACCACTCTTCACTATGTTTTGTGGCACCTTAGTGTGCTGTAGCGACTCAGTTGAAAATCACTTGTACTAACGATTGGAAATACTCTGCACCATCTGACAGTATGAAAAATGAACCATGAATTCTTCCCTACCCCTGTAAGCTGCTGTGACATTATCTGTTCAGAAGCATGAATTATACACTATGATTATTCTGCAACATTTGCAACTCCTATTTGAAAAATATTTTTTTTTACATAGCCCCCAATAAAAGAAATCTAATAGTGTCAAATCAGGGAAGCAGAGAGGCCATGGATATGGACTTTCTCACCAATCCACATGCCTGGAAATGTGGCATACAACCACCCTCTAACTTAAATATTCCAATGGGCAGATATTCCATCATGTTAGAAAATGGCATTGTCAAGATCTAGATTTTTAGACAGTTGCCCAACATGCCATACTGAGGGCATTATCAATAAAAGAACAAGACAAGTACTCATTGGTCAAGTAATTGGTTCAACCCAACTGGTTACAACAGAAACCCCCATTGTTTTCTGTATTAAAATTATTGTGATGAAATAACTTTCCCATTATTGAATCATGATAGAAAACATAAACTAAGAGAAATAGAACACTTTTTAAATTAAGAACATGGAATGCCTAGATGAAAGAATTTGAGGTTTTAATAATTCTCTATAAAACAAATATGAAAAGATAGTGTGTGAATGTTGTTTTTTTAAAAAAATAAAGTGGTAAATTTTTAATTTTCAGTTTAATATTATTTAAGTTAACATTTATTTGTATTTATATATATGTCTACTCTATACAATAATTTTGTAATTTAAAACATTTTGGATTATTTAGGTTTAAAAACAGTTAAGAATTTATGAATTATTTAGGTTTGAAAATATACTTCATATAAGCTAAAAACTACCTACAGTTAACAAGCGGTGTCAGGGTTTGAGCTGGGAAAAATTTTCTGTAGCATTTTCGCTAATTTTACTAAAAAAGTTTTAGAAACTGCAAAATTTTAGAAACTGTAGCTAACATTTCTTATCAGTGAGGCTGCTCAGAACAATACACAATACATTATTGTTTAAACATTTCTTTATTCTCACAGATACTGTACGTCAGGGATGGGCAACCTGCGGCCCGCATTCATATATTTTGCGGCCCGCGACGCATAAAATGTGAATAAATACTGTATATCAATTTTCCAGCTTAAGGAAGTATGCAGCAAAGATTCAAACGTTATTTTCTACAACTTATGTATGTGAATAGTTTTTCCCGCAATGAATTTAGTAAAAATTAAAACAAGAAACCGTCTAACAGACACATCGAAACTAATTTAAAACTAGCAGTGATGAATATTTAACCAAATATTTCCAATATATTATGTTTACATCAGTTCCAGAAGCTAAATTAACTATACCTATGCTAATTTATAATTATATATGAATAAATAATTCTGATTTACCAACATTTTTTTTCTCTTTCTCTTGTATGCGGCCGGCATCAGTTCAAAAGTCTTAAAATGCGGCCCTTACATAGAAAAAGGTTGCCCATCCCTGCTGTACTGTACATTGTTATACTGTCATACACTATCAATGTAACCATAAATCTATTGTTACAACCCACAAGTATCATACATTATTGAACAATTCTTCTTGGTTTTGATTCACATCAGGCAATAAATGCCAAATGAAAATTAAATTCCCATCTGGGGGGCATTTATGGAGATGTTTAACAAGCTGCTGACATTTTTTACATCAAGACAGTTTCCAATTGGAGTTTTTGTTAATGTCATCTCACCCAAACCTTTCACACTCAACAGTGTGCACTGAATATGAAAGAAATTTAATAATTGTTGATATATGAGGGTAATCTGAGAGAGGGTCATTTACAACTATCATTTTATAAACTTTAGCCTATGACATATCCTTACATTTGACAGCAACAAATCTTTTAAACAAGTCCTGCTCTATCAGAAATTGTTTTTAAAATTACAATATTAACAATTAAGTATTCGTTTATTGGAAACTTTCGTGTCTACAAGCAGAGAATTCGCGACGTCTGTCAAGGTGGACTTTTCTTTCGCATAGTCTGAGCGACCAGAGATTGCACTGGGTACTAACTTCCCATTTTAGGAGAGATGGGTGACGTTAGGATTGCCACCTGCCCACTATTGAGTCGGTTTGGCTGGCAATTTTTTATCGAGGCCGGCAATCGACAAAAATATTTAAGTTTCGGCGAAACAGTTTAAACGAACGTTTTCGACCCGTTTGACACGTTAACAAGATTTGAACTGTCTTCTTAAACAGGTCAAATCTTTTCATTACGAATTGATCACGCTAGATTTACTGCCGTTTTGAGTTTTAAAAATTGATTTTTCAAGATGAATCAGTCTAGGCATTCGTTTGATTCTTCTTTTCTTCCAATATACGCAATTGTACATTTAGGAAAAACCTGGCTCCAGTGAATGAATTTTAAACTTGGTTAACTCGTGATGATGATGATATTCGTTGGGCTCGTTGCTTCATTTGCCGGATCTCATTTAGTATTAAATACGATGGAATTACAAGGCATTTACACAAGTCGACAATCGGGCATTAAAGTAATCATTGTTTTCTTTTTTAATTAACAGGCAAAGTGAATAATTCACTGGTGGCAACGGAAGAATTTTCAAAGAGAGTAACCAAACAGGCTCTTCTGGTTTACCATAAAAAGTTACAAGAGGCTTACTCCACCGGGAAAAGAAAAGAAATGACACCGGAAGAAAATTCTTTTTTCTTCGTCACTGCCGAAAAAGATGGAGTGTCGCGAGGTCAAAGTAAAGGTTCGATTACTTCTAATTTAGAAAATAAAATTTTCGACAAAGCCGTCGACACTAAAAGCGACTTAAGAAATGCAGAACCTCGTCTGGAGATGCTTTCCAAACGAGCGGAGGACGTAACGAATGAAGGAACGTTACTTCCTTACGATTCTCCTTCGTTTCAATCCGTTTCCTCCTCCGTCACGCATTCGATTTCGGTCGAAAGCGAACCTCGTTCCCTTTCTCCGTCCCGTTACGGCAGAACGGAAACGTTTACTCGATTGATCCCTTCGACGGAAGTCGAGAAACGTGACGAAAGGAGAGAATATCACTTCCGTAAAATGTCGGCCGAACAGCCTTTCTCCGACTTTTAGAATCGAGATTTTACTTTTAATTCGTGTACAAATCTATTTTTTTTAAATGTATAATACGAAGTTTACGCGCTTCTCGGTTACATCTCGTTGTCGATAGGAAATAGTTCTAATTGTTAAGCGCACAAAATCCCTTGTCTATAGTTATAAAACTACTTAATACGAGTAAATAAATTTTTGTTTTATAAAAAAAAGAATGAATTTGTTTTTTGTTTGGTCCAGTTTATAGTTTCGATTTGCGAGAACTTAGCTTCAGTTTTCCCGTATAGTATAATGTATTATAAGTTAATTTTAAATATTAATTTTATGTAACCTCTTGCAATTACCTAACCGGGAAAAATAAACAAATAAAAGTTTATATAAAACCTGGTTTTCTTAAGGAGGAAGTAAGTCACGGCCGGTATTTCCGATGCGAACTAGGCGAAAGTATTCGATAGTATAAAGTATTTGTCCGTCTGTCTTGATTGATTTGGTTATATTTCATGCAGGCAGAGTTGAGTCTCCATTTGTAGCACGTTGTAAAGAGTTGGTTTCGGTTGGCGGTGACAGAACATTTTGTTCTTTCTATATTTAGGACCTATATGTATATAATGGATATTGATATAGATACTGTTATATTATATTGTATTTGTAGGACATTTTATGCATGAAATGCAGTTATTAAAAGGATAAAAAAGAGACTTCGTTTTGAGTGTCAAGAACAGATTAATCCATATTACATTGTTTCTTATGGGAAAATTTGTTTCGGTTTGAGAACAACTTTTAGGAACGAATGAAGTTCGAAAACCGAGGTTTGACTGTATTCGTTACATCTATTTGTGACAATGTTAAAACGTTAAAGTGAAGAACTCAGATTTATAATAAAGTGGAAAATAATTGGTGTTTAATTCGATTATCTACGTAGTTAAATCGGCGAATTTTCCTTACAAATTCGCTGTATCCATGACGGTTGCCGCTCTTATTACCAACGTAAAGATCGTATGTGTTGCTAATAATGATTTCCAAAGTAGTTTAGTGTAAAAGAATGTAAAATTGCGTAACGCGTATCGACGCAATTTTCTTTTTTTAGTAGTAAATATGAATATTAAAAAATATTCACAAAATTGGAAGAAAAATAAAATGTCATACTGTATTTCGTGCTTTACAATACAAGTCTTCACGGCGGACTCGACCTTCTATTTCAGGCCATTATTGTCGTCCTGGCCATTTTATTTAAGTAAATATGAGTAGGCCTATTAGAGCGATCGTGAAACGAAACGTCAAATCTTTTTATTTAAAATTGACAGTCGAAAACTAGTACATGAACGAAACGATAAAGTACAGAAAATTTACTTAAAAATTTTAATGAAAAGTGCCGATTACTGTCTCCATTAGTGACGAATGCAATAGGCCTATTTATAATAAAGTGAAAAACGTTCTGGTTTATTACAGATACTGTAACTGAACCTTGTCGATGCAGTGATACAGTTGGTTTCGATCGAGCCCACTGGAATGTTTAGCGCCAATTTTTACGATGATTATTGGGACGACGTAATACAGTTTGAGGTGGGTGAAAGTTAATGGCATTTAACCTTGTACCAATGGTCGCATCTCTGGGGATGAATTTGCTGAAATAACGTCCCGTTGGTACACAGGAAGGAAGCGGAAACTTCCGGTCCGTATTTACAGAGATGGAAAACTTGGCAGTCGGTCCCGGGATCCGCGTAGAAACCCCAACGTCCTCGACAATCGAATTCGGTCTCAGGAATGTAACTGTAAGTCGGATAAGGTAACTTTTCTTCCACTTCCGCCTGAAAACAAAGAAATTAATATAAACGTTGCCGTTCTATCCCTCACCATCCCCATTCATCAGAAATTATGGCACCGCCTCCTATAAATATGTCATTAGATCAGAAGTTTAAATCATTCTCAAACACACGGCAATTATTTTCGGACAATTCTGTGATGACTAGGGAGAAAAATAGGAGACCGGTGCAATCTTACGTCATCTAAAACTCACCCTCCTCCCCACTCGTCTGCAATTGTCAGAAACAAACGAATCCTCCCACGCTCATAAACTAACGACGTAATACTTGAATGGCCCCTCGTTCCTTGTACAACTTCTACAATATCGATGCAAGAGCGTGACATTTACATCTGGCAAAACTTTCATTTATATCTTTAACCGAGTTCTAAAAAAGTCGCGTATATGAGACATTGCCTTGAGCCGTGCTTGACGTCACGATGCTGGACGACAGAACAGGTTATAAGACGGACTTTACTGTTACTAAAATTGTGAAATATTAATAAAAACATTTATCTTCATTATATATATTTTATTTAAAATATAAAATTAAATTGTAACAGAAATTATTTTAATTATATTGGGCAAAACGTCATTGAAAATTCAACACTTAACACATCTAATTATCTAATGCTTTAATTGCTTTACAGAGAAAGTGTGTTCGGCTTTCCGTAAAGAAAAACGAATGCTACATTCGTACGTATTAATTGCGCTTATCCATTTTCAACCAACGCATAAATTGATAACAAAGTAATGTAACACTTTCATTTAAAAAATAAAATACGACAACTACTGTTGTTAGTTTTTATGGCAGTACTACGAAGCGAATTACGAAGACAAAAATAGCGATTAGTAAATGTAAAACAAGACTTTAATTATATAAATTAAAGATTTCGCCTAGATTATTTAGTATAGGCCTTCGATGGTAGTAAGGGTGGTGTAACAGGAAAACTAGGTATAACACATAAACAACCATTCTGATGGCTTTCATTATCTACGTGGCCTGTCATATGGCTAATGAAAGCGACGTATTTGATTGTATTTGCAGATTACAGCTACATTTAAAATAAACTAAACTGCTGTTTTCGTAGATAACCGGATTCGGTTATTACGTTCTCGTTTGTTGTTGGAATCTTCTGGTATCACCGTCATTAATTCGAGTTTTCCTAATTACCCCTCGACTGATAATCTCTCGACTTGCCCACCATTGATATTCGACAATATCTATAATTTTATTTCCAAAAATTTTCTCGTCAATCATGGATAATACAAAGTTTGAATGGATAGAATTTTTAATTACACTTCTTACTTGTCACTTTAAATTACATTACTTTATACAGTGCAGTATTTTCTATGCTTTTCAATTCGGGGTTTATTTTTTTAACAACACCTTTATTCCCCTGGGTTTGTTCGAAGATCGTAGTTCATTTGAATAGTATTGATTTTTAATATACTTGAAATTATTTCGACATAATCCATGATTATACGTTTGTTTGAATTCTTTTCCTCCCTAATCACGAGATCTTAACACTTACTTTTCCGTGTTTGAATTAATTATACAATGAAATACGAGGAAAACTTACATTTACGCAGTAGATGAGCGCAAACAAATCTGAAAAATATTCTTCTATATTATATTATTATATATATTATTGTTTGATAAACAATAATAACGTTATTTTACTTACTAAATACGAATGGAATGAGATTGAACATCTTTTGTTTTTGTAGCGTCGTGGGTTTTTGTGTTGAATCCTCGACGAATCTGTAAATGTAAATGAAAAGTAATCTGTAGATTTGTATATCCACCAATTCCTTAGTTATTCCTATTGGAAATATTTGTAATAAAAACTATGAAAGTCGTCCCTACTCCCGGTATATGATAAGTGTTTTTTTCAAGTGTACTAATCGGGATAAAAGAACGTAACTTTATTTCGAGTGCGATGCGATGCGACCTATCGATAAATTTAGACGATGCATCGGAAGAGTGCCATCGGTAGCCAATTAATATTCGATAATATCTCGAAATAGCAATCTTAACAACATTTTTGACGTGTAATAATGTTAAAGGTGCTATTAAAATTGCGACGAATATACGGTATTAGCGGCGTAATACCGCTAACGGGATATAAACGTAAAAGTGAGTTCCCAGTCGTAATGGGAGGGCCAACCACTTGGCCAATAATCACTTCGTTATCGGTATATTTACTCCGATTACCCGAGAGAATTTAGATCGTCATTTTGAATTAAAACGATTAAAAGTAAACATTGCGGCTATTTTTACAGTTCTTACAGACGAGGAAATTTAATGTCGAATATCTCGACCACTTCGAAAGTTTCGTTATACAAAACACACGACGTTAACCTACTTAAGAATTTATCTTCGTTTATTTTTAAAATTTACGCCACTCTTAAAAGTAATTGGCAACTTTAAAATGATTAAAGATACTTACGTATATTAAAATGTAACAGCAAGACTCGAGAAAATAATAAAGGTAACGCGTAACGCTCATCGTTGCATCTTTAGTCTACGGACGAAGGCGAAACTCGCATGCGCCGCGACCTCTCTTCGCTCCACTTTTGTCGTCTTGTTACGCTATATTACGGTCGTAGCGATAAGAAGACCGATTGGAAATTATATTTGACGATGTAAAAAATATCATACCGTTCCCGAAATCCTCTTGTATAAATTCGTGGAGGAATGTGTGAATTCGGACATTATAAGATAGGCTTAATACCTATTAAATCGCAAAAAGTTACGAAATATTTAACTGTTATAAAAAAACAATGCGTATTAAATAAGGGCGGGTTGTACGCCTGGCCGTTTAAACTACGGAATAACTATCTACCAAATAAATCTAACCTTGTCACTAAATCTAAACAATAAGCTATTCTTTGAAGTCACTCAAATACGACGTGAGTAAATTTTGTGACGGAATCATTACGCAGTATTTTGATCAATGAACACACAAAAGTTCTTGCTTACTTAAACAAGTTAGTTACACTTTAGTAGAAGCGCTGTACAGTAGTAGAGCTTTTAATATGGTGACAATTTCTTCTTTACAGATACATATTACAGATAAAGATACCACTTGAAATATATCGGTGTATAATGTCTTTAGTCTACCGTACTTAAAAATTAGTACAGTGATATCAAATTCTTCTTCAGTGGTAAATCGGTGAATTTCATTTCTTTGTTTTTCTATTGGCCTGTTTTAAAAATTAAATTAACCTTTATTAACCTGAGCTATATTGGACTGTAGATCTGTTTTACAGAAATGTTTCATTTCAATATCAGCCTGAGGGCACGGAAGTGTCTAAAAATTGATGACAAAATATGACAGGGAAGGGGTAGGTAGTCAAAAAGGACTTAAAATTGGTGGCATCATATTTGAATGGCCTCTTTGTACGAGTTACTTTGACTTAACCTTTAGCTATCGGCTAGTCAGTTGTAAAATTCTTACTGCGCAGCAGAGCCTGGACAACGTTGAGACAATCGAGCAGTTTAACAATGGGAAAGGGAGTCAAATTGGTGAAAAATGAAAATCAATAAATTGCAAAATAAAAAAAAAAAAGTCAAATGTATCTTGCAATGTTCGTCAAATACTTTAGGCACACTAACGATTTGTGTCAGACGCTCTCGCTCGATACACTCGTCTCATCTTATGGTAGGCTTTATTCCTTAATTAAATATCCAAACTATATAAATTCTGTAAAATTATCAAAAAATCAGGCAATGGCGTTAATTCCAGATCTTAAAGTAGGTACAAGTTTAGATATTTTAAAAACGATTGATGAATGTAGTTTAGTTCAGTCGTACGCAAATTTAGAAGATGCATTGAAAATACTCCTAACACTACTGTTACTGTAGCTTCTAGTGAAAGAGGCTTCAGTAAACTAAAAATTATCAAAACATATTTAAGATCGTCACTTGCTCAGGAAAAATTGTCAAATATTAATACTTATTAGAAATAAAAAACTATACATGAGAGCGAAAATTTTTCTTTTTCCCACAGGTGAAAATACCTCTTGGCCCGGCTCTGTCGCGCAGTCTTTTGCCAGGAACCACGTTATTTCAATTCAAAAATTTTTCTCCGAAAGGTGTTAGATAGATGACCGGCACGACTCTATTGTTAAAGGAAAAGTATGATGTACCGGGGCAAGACACTACTAATTTGAGGTGGAGAACATATATTTTAATTATTTCATTATATGTTTTACTCTCTGTTTCCATATTAAAAATGTTATTATTATTGTAAACCTTCTTTAACTCTTTCCACTCTGTGAGCACTAAGAGGGCCTCTTAGCGAGCTCATTACGGGTTCGACCAGGCCCACATTGGTGCTGCCGGATAGTGAGGTATGGGTCCCGACATATCCGAACGACCACCCCCTGAAAAATTTCTAGGGTTTCTTCGGCCCTTCCGAATTCTGATTCCGGTTCCCCAGAGTGATAGCTGCCATCTTGACCGTTCGGCCATCCGGCCGTCGTTTTCGTAGACCTAAATAAATGTACTGTACCTTCTACATTCATCGTACTTTTAATAGGCTTTAAAAATAACTTTCTCCTAAGGCTTTGCAAATCCTAGGGCCGCCTCTGGACCTGGACACTCCAGTTCCGCTTCTGGAACTGGAATGGTTGGAATTGTTCCGTCAGAAAGGTTCATCGGAACTACATAGAAGATGTTGCACAGATTGGAGTCAATGAATAGAAAAGATTATTTTTTTTGTATGTGGAAATGGAATCTGGAATTAAAAAGCCAGCCCATCCTCGCCAGGATGGGCTGGCCACGTGGAGTTTACCGGGTTTTCTCCACGTCTTTAACGCCTAAATTGGGACCAGTTACCTTTAAAAGACTTCCCGGGAGACATTATTCCCCGCGTATTGCCAAGCAATAAGTTTCGGCCGGTTCATTGAATACTATCACCACTGCTCTATCGGAGAAATGAAGCCGTACAGGCTTTATTTCTCCGATGAACATTCTTCATATGAACCATGACAAAAAAGAAGACAAAACAAAATGAGCGTTCTTCGTCTTTATTGCGAGTTTCATTCTGTAAAAATCGGAATCGTCCGATTTTGTTTACCGAAGAATCAAATGGCCGAAAGCGTTTGAAGAGTAATAAAAAAGGCTGCATACTAAAAGGTTGTTTGAAGTTTGGTTGTTTTCAAGTTCTTACGATTTTGATTACATTTATTCCGCTGTTTTGTTGTGTCTTCGGCCCTTCCAAACTTGGTTGCACTAGAGCGCTACAACGGTTAACATGAAGAGGAAGTTGCTAAACCACAGAAAGCCTCAACGATTATCCTCCATTGAGGCGGAATTGGTAATAGCGAGGTTGAGGCCGAAGTTTTAAACGTGAAAATGTCGGACGTTGGCGCCGCTTTCCTGTAAGCCTAGAAGTTTGACAATGGCGTTCGGAATGTCGAGCATGATTACACTGACTTTCCAAACATCATTGTCAAACTTCTAGGCTTACAGGAAAGCGGCGCTTAACGTCCGACGTACACGTTTTCGCGTTTAAAACTTCGGCCTCAACCTCGCTAATATCGTTACACTTCTGACAGCCACTACTAACGTCGAATTGTTGCACGTGGATGAATGATTTTTACATATAAATGACAATCTACTAAATAAAAGAGCGCGTGGGAACTGGTTCGATTACGTCTTCTTTCGTCTACATCCAGAATGTAAAAAGACTGGACGAAAACTTGTGACGCGAAGACTCGACTCGTTCCCATTTATAAAAGATCGTGGGCGGAAAGTGATTTGGGATGGCGTCCAAAGATTTGTTTACAATTGGAAGCGGTCTTTCCAGATTTTCAAATCATAAATTTTAAAGTCGATTATCTGAAATTCCAAGAAAATTCTCGAAATTGAGGAATGGAAAAGAATGACGCCTTTAACTAAGTAAAATATTTTCGATTATTGCGAATTAATTAAAAGACGCTAATATTCGGTTATTCTATTCCTACTTTGCTAGCGAGGGTGATTAAAAATTCGTTAGAACTGACGATAGAAATATGAGAATAATTGAAACCGGAATATCGACAAACGACGAAAGAACACGACAAATGTTACCTATTATTTTGTAAGATGACATCGCGCATTTAGTCACATTTAACGATCAATTTACCTTTAATGCAGTCGTAGTAGGAAAATATCTTACTTGATTTCTGACGTTTTCTGCTCGTACCTTTAAATTAGGTAAATGGGTCGCCGGAACCGAACCGGTTTCTACTTTTCTTCGAAGATCTTCAAATATTTCTACTCGTTCGGATCGTACGTGCGATGAAATTTGTTTCACTTTCGGGTGTTAGACGAAGGCACGATCGAATGGTTCGGACGACGTTATTGGTGGGAAAATGTTCTTTATTTTCATTGCGATTCGCTATCTACGTGAACTATACGCGTACGCATTGTCCGAGACTTCTGGCGTCATTCGTTGTATATGTAATTTATGAAAGTATTAAGTACTACGTGTTTAATAAAAATAATAACGTACGTAATTGGCATTCTTTTCGGATATAGAGAAACCGACAATACAAATCCGTATACGAATATAATCATCGCGTATGAAGTCGACATGGTTCGCGTTATTTAGGGGAGAGGAAGGAAAGAATACGCACCTTATGTTACATTTTTCAGGTGTTTATTGTTTCGTCAGAATACATTTTTGTCTGAATATGTATCCTACAAAAGTAGCCTACAAAAGAAGGTCGACTCCGCCGTAAAGACAGTTATTTCCCGAGTGCGAAAAGGACGTTAAAAGAAGACACAAAGATTTTGTGATTGCTTCTGTGAATTTAATATTGTAAAGTATGAATTTTGTCCTGGCATGTTTTAATTATAATTATATTTTTTGTGAATATATATCATTTATAACCGTAACGCTGTGAGATAGTTTACCGAACTTAGTTTTGGATTAAAGAGATGTTCACATACAAGAACCAATAGACAGCAACCATATTACAGTGTGAAGTATAGTTTTCACAAGAAATTTTAAAAAAGGAGACGATCTCAATGCGTACTCTTAGTCTGCGCTAGAGGTTAAGAGTACGCAACTTATCGCTTATGAGTACGCACTAATAGCAATCACAAATGAAACCTTTTGTGCCTTCATAGTCTGAACACTGTTCGTGCCACCGCTATGCACATTGTCCACATTGTGCACTCAGTCATCGTGGAAATATTCGTCGCAGGCAGGACAGAAAACGCCTTCATCATTAGGCCTATCAACTCTCGAAGTGGGAGCTTGCTAGTAATTTTTCACGAATCCAATCCTTTTTGTGCCCACTCTATTTTTTACCTTTTTTATTTTTCGGTTTTGTTTCTTTTCCTTTTGCTCTAAGATATTCCGGTAAGAATCTCTGACTCGAATACTGCCCGGCATTGCTATGGGTACTGTTATGGGTCCTTCAAAAAAAAATTTCCATAAACTTGCCGATAGAGTGAAACTCCAGGCAGACACAAAAGCTATTCCATCCTTTAGCATCTACCCCTATCTTTATCCCTTCAAACACTTTACTTTGACAACCTAGTGAACAAAACTGAGTAAGCCTGTTGCCTGAGTTTGCAAAGTTACTTCAGGAAACAGAAAAAGCAATCAATGCCCTGGCCAGTCACAGACGAAAAACAGTTGGCTCCGACACACTTTTCCCATCAACAGTAAAATGTGCGCACGGGAAACTCTTCAGTCGGTGTTACCAAATTTGAGAAACACGCAATGCGTACTCTTAACCTCCTCTTCCCTATGATTTTATAGAAAATAGTTTCGTTTCTTCCGTCATAATTTCAGGGAGGCGTTTATTTCCTATAAGACTTTTGTATTATTATTATTATTATTATATCTTTTAATCCACGACACTGCCAAATTTCCATGCTTTTAAGCATGAAAATCTGGTGATGTTTACAATCGGGGAGAATTTGTTGGAGGAGAAGAAATAACTTACACCTCTTATGCAGACACATAACATAGTTTAATATTAATTTAAAAAGTCACAATGGAATAAATACCCGCATAAAACTTTTTTGGAGGAATTTCGGAAGACAGTTCCAGATAAAATACAGCCAATGTTTATGGCCTATCTACACACAACGGTTTATCGAACGTTTTACGTTTAGAAGCAAAAATACGACTTCATAAAATAATTAAATTGTGGCATCCGCGAATACAAGCGACATCTGTTTCCTTTTATGACATTACGACCCGTTATCTGAAATTCGGCATCTACTCACCATTCTCTCCCTCTCTCTCGAGATTTTATTATTTCTAGACAGACAGTTTGTATTTTACTAAATTCCCGAACACGACTCTGATTTTTTGTAAATTCTGATGTTCGAGGTAAAGAATCGAAATTTCAATTAAAAAATAGAATTCTCGGTACACATAATCTATATATATAATCGAGACGAATTGATAATAATAATAATAATCAGTGCAGAGCCCAAACGGTTAGGAGTTGAAAGTTGAAATTTGGTACACAGGGTACGTCACGAGAACGCACACTAAGAAGGGATTTTTCGTAATTTCTCCCCATCGGGAGAGGGACAGGATTAAGGCTTAACACTTTCACCAACATTAGAAGTGTTAAGTAACAATGGAAGTGTTAAGTAACAATGGACGAGTAAGTAACAATGGAAGGGCCAACAATGGAAGTGTTATGAGAAAGCGACGTGCAAGACGCAGATGCAGTTTTTTTCGTTTTTGCGGGAAATCGAACATATTTTTAGACCCTAATTAGTCTGGAAACAGGGGGACCGAATTCTTGCATTTTGCGAAAATGGGTAAGGTTGACTATAACGTAATAATCTTAATCTTCACTATCGTTACTTTTGCCCAAGCAACGCCGGGCTTATCCGCTGGTTTAGAATAAAATACTATTAACTTTTTATTTACACTTACTAATTAACAATAGTGGGTTTGGTCAGGCCCAAAATGAGGTGGCCAGGTGGTGAAGAACAATCCAACTGAATTCGATTCGGAGCGAAATATGACACTTAACCGTCTCGAACGTCCGGTCGTCTTTGTTCCTGTATTAGGGGGATCGATTTGCGTTAATAGAATTAATTTATTCCTTATTAGGAATAAATTAATTCTATTATTCGTGTTACGAGTGTCGAAAACAATATTATAAACTCGATAAACCGGTATAAGCTTTCAATGCCAAGAATTTTTCCACTTTTAGATTTCGCAAATAATTCTTAGAATGATTTTGATTACGTAACGCGACGTTAGCTATTCCAGAAGTCGGGATGATTGTCTTAATGTGCCCGTTGTCGCGCAATTATTAATATATTGTATGGAATTTACGCGCTCTTAAAACCAACGTTAAAAATTATCGCGACGATTCGAGTTTTCGCGTTTCCAGATATTAGCGAGGTTGAGGCCGAAGTTTTAAACGCGTAAACGTGTACGTCAGACGTTCGGCGCCGCTATTCTGCCAAATTGATTAACCCATCAAATTAAAGAATTTAAAGGCAAGATCCGTTAAAAAGCCAGAAATTCAAGGCGAAAGAATGGTCGCTTCTTCCCGGCTCGATCTGTTTGATCTGTTTATTCCCTGTGTCAGTTTCCCTGTTGTCTCGGGCATCGTTTCGTTCTGTCGTATTATAAAGGCTTTTCAGTTTTTTTTTTAAATACTAACTTTATCCGGATTGATGTTGCATTAATACGCGAAACGTGCAACCCCGACGGACAACGAAGAATCTTTCCGAAAAGCGAAATAAATCAAAATCTCAGGAATTTGATTTATTTCATCCGATGGCCGAAAATGGACGAAAAAGATATTTATCAACCTATTCAAACGAATTTCGTGCAATTTCCGCAGATAATCAAGCCTCGAGACATAGAATTTAAGAAGATCGTCTTTAACTTCTCCACGGTTGTCATTCTGCACCATGTAAATGCAGAAGATAATTTATTTATCAAATTCCGAACACGAGAAAATGATTGAAACATAATTTACAAAATTATAAATTAATTAATCAAGAAAAAATTTTAAAAATTGATTTTTTTAATTGCAATTTTTACGAACTTCGAACGTCGTTGATGCGTCTTTTAACGTTTGTTCGAAATACGTCACACGTGACGATCTCAGTTGGATTGTGTTTCTGCTCGGAGTCGGACGTGTTGCTGTTGAGCTCGTAAATTGTGTGCTTTTTTGCAGTTTCCGGAGTTCGAGAAAGAATAAAACAGATTTTTTTCCAGGTAATTTTTAGTCCATATTGACCCTAGACGTAAGAATTTATTTCATATTGCCGAAAGAATCGTTTCCAGAAGACATCTCGGGCCATCGCTCGATGGTCGGCCGTTTTCGTTTTCGATTCGAATGTTTTAGATTTAAAAAGGCAGCTGCGGTGAGAATTTTGTTTTTCTCTTTAAGCTTTTGTTTTCACTCGACTAATTGCAAATTTTCTTTTTTACAGAATAAAGACGTTGGTGCGGTTTTGGAGGCGGTTCCGGCAGAGGAAAGCGGTGACGGTGTGGAACGAGTCTGTGGGACTCGTACCGCGCCCGAAGAGACGTTGGAGGAGCGGGTACTCGACGAGCGACAGGCTGCGGGAGAAGAAAACCTTCTCCAAGTGCGCGTGGCATGGCATCCTCTCGGAGTTGGGATTATATGACGCTACACTCTGGGTCCGTCGCACTTGGCCAAGGTCTTCGATGGTCATCCGGCCACAGACCTTGCTACGGAGGATGTAGAAAGTGACATCTGGTCTGAGTTGACACTTTCTGTTTGGTAGCGTTCTGCCTCTTCGTCCACCACGGGGGCGCCACTGCCTTGCCGAAGTCGGAACGGGAAGGAATCGGAGGAGAGAGCCGTCCGAGTCTCGGGACGTGGTGTCTGTGGTTTTGTTGCTGCGGACGGCTGCGGTTACGTTGGCCTGGGCGGCGATCCTCTTCGATTTTCCCTTCTTCACATTCTTACCGGATTAGACACTTTTCACCCGGACTCGACACTTTTTCCCGGACGTGACCCATGGACTTATCTCCCGATCGTGACAACGGATTCGACTTCCGATTGTGACCACCCGGACGTGACACGTTTACTCATCGGACGCGACATTCGGTCGACCTCTCTTCCCGAACAACTGTTATGAGGATTGAGCTTCGGGTTAGGGTAGGCTAGGCTAGGTCAGGTCCTTCGCTCTTCTCGTAACACTGTTCGGAAAAAAAGACTGTCTGATAAAGGTATTAATGTTGACCTTAGATAATAGATGAACTTCTCGCTTTCTCAATGTCATTGTTTTGTAGGAACATTTGGGTGGAAGAAGAATTTCTCTCCCCCACTTTATCACGAGGAGGACACGGCCATTTATCATATAAGTGAATATTTCCCGAAATCTCCGATGGTAAGAACTCTTTCGTTTTCTTTTTTTACACATCTTATACGCATATCGTAATTTACTGTTTTTCTGTTTTTAGACATGCCGAAAGATGTTCTTCGATCACACACACACATACACACATACACACACGGAAACAACGTCACTGTACTGTACACGGTTTAACCCTTACTCGAATTCTCGCAAGTATGCACTTACACGTCAAGCGCCTCGTTCTCTGTAATTCGACACAATGAAACAACCCGAACACTCGCTTCCCACAAATCCAACTCCTGGGTCCTCGTCCCGGGAAGTGGAAACGCCAATTTTAAAGATTAAAAGACTTTAAATTGGTGGCCGAAGGGGCTCTGGTAATCACAACTTTCATCGATTTAATGGAATTTAAGACATTAGCGTCAGTAATCGTTTTGTGATGAATTTTTGAATCGACCGCTATGATAAATTTGGTCACAAGCCGCATTTGCATGATTTATTCTTACAAAACAATCAAATTTTGCATCAAAACAGCTAAATTTTTAGCTATAGGCCTATTGCGTCAAAACGCCAACTGCGCTAAAATATGACACTTATTTATGTATTTATTTGTTAATATCAGATTATTTATCAATACTAACAAGAGTAAAAGATAAAAGAAAAAACTAAAATATAATCAGTTATACCATGAATTAATAATACGTTTGATAATCATAATTATTTACAATAGTTTTTATTGAGCCGGACTTATTCTGCGCTGTAGACATAATCTTTTTAGCAAGCTCCTTATGGGTTTGACTAGGACCGCAATGGAGCAGCGGGTGGGGAGGGATGGAGTTCTGCGGTTTTTCGATCAGTTCGAATAAGATCCCAGAGCCGTAGCCTTTCTTTTTAGCTGTTCGGCCATCTAGTCGTCAATGGACCGTCCAACTCGCAGGTATTAATATATCCAGAAACAATGAAGAATCTGAAGCTCGGACAGCTCGAGGTAGCGGACGCGTTGTGATATGACGTCGGTTCTTGTTTCGAGAGCCGGAATTTTTTTACCATTTATGTAAAAATTATATAAATGCATATATAAATAAGTAAAATTACAACGTAAAATGAAAAGTTTTCCCAGTTCCTAAACGTTTTCAAGTTGCATGTACTTATGTGGACGCGACTAGTGCGAATTTTGATTTTCATGCACACTGTAATGGAGCAAAACGATGCAATTTGATGCAACCGTAAAAAATTGCATTATGTAAATGCGCTGTTATTGGTACTAAGCCGTCGTAGCTGGTCATGTTATATCATTATTAAACCACTTTTTGCCCGATTATATCTATTATATATATATATATATATATATATATATATATATATTATACTATTATATTGTATTTAAATTTGGAGCTATGATATACATCGTAGTAATTGGTCGTTTTACAGCTCTATGATCAAGAGACGAATAAGAGCTACAGCACAAGAATACATCCTGTTTGGTAATTTCTTCAGTGATTGACAGCTTCTTAATTCTTGCTTTATTAATGGCTTCAATTTTTATTTATGCACTTTACGTTTAGCAAATAAACAATGATAAATTAAATCGTAAAAAACCTTTTTTTTAATGAAATGAGTACTCGTGGGTTAAGAAACAACATTTTGGTAGCTCATTTTTGTTAGCAATAAACCGTTGTTTTGCAGCTAGGCCGAATGCTTCGGCTTGTAAAATTACTTAAATTTATATTACCTAACTTACACATTGAAGCAGAGCAATTTGCTCATAGGTAAATCAGTCCGCAATTTTTTGAAGTAAAATAGGTTATTTCAAAGGAGGACACCGAATTAATCTTCTGATATACAATTATCATAATAAACAATGCCCGGTTATGTTTGCGTTAATCCCCAGAATCTGCCGTCGTATATCACAGACTCGACCCGGGTATATCTTAAAAAAACAAACCGAGTCGTATCTCTATTAGGGCGATAAATCTCCGGAAGCCGTTATTTATGAGTTTTTGTTGTTTTAGAGAATTTGAACGACCCGAAGAATACGTCTTTCTATTTTTGGAGAGAGAAAAGTCGCCGAATTACTTCTGAATTTCCCACCTTAGAAGTTAGAGGGATAACCAAACGTTTTTAACCACATGTTTTATTACGAAATTACTTTCAAATTATATCGGATGAGTAAGAACGCTCGCTTCTTGACTATATTTGACAGTGGAACAAATCTTCCGTTTTGCATTTGTTTAATTGTCGAACATCATCGCGGAGTAACAGGAACACATATGATGATACCGTTTAAATCCGCAACCGAGCCGAATCTTTTTCAGTGGATCGGCCTAGGCCCCAAACTACTCCACACCAACCTAGTGCCAATTTCACTGGCACTAGGCAGATACGTAGGGCAGAAAAATTTAGGAGCACATCGGTTAAAGGGAAATATTTATCAATTATTTTAATTAGACATATTATGTATACATCTAGAGATGTGGCATGTAGATGAGCAGGTTATTCAATGCACAAAGCATCTAGTAGTAAAGAGGAAGGGCACCAAACTTTCTTGGACTGGCTTTGCGTAATGTATCACAGAGGTTTTATTTGATCAAAATCGTTATGGACTTTTTCGAGCTATCCGGAAAAACTGCAGAATGTTTTCGAATTTTTGCGCCATAATGTGTACGAGTTCGAAACTGAAATTTGGTGTATGATGGTTTGGGGTCAGAGACGACCCACTAAAAGAAGTTTCGGCTCGATTGAGTATTTAGGCGAAAACACTATAGGCCATAGTAATGTTTCTTGTTCGCTAGTAATAATTAAGACGGTGATCGCCCGTTAATTTTATTTTTCCTGTACTTATGTTAAAGAATAAAGACACTTTAAAATTTTGAAAGGTCGCTGCACGATACTCCCCTAACAATCGTCCAGGTCCCGTGGATATACGTAATTCATCCGTTAAGTCGTATCGTATTAGGATGTACAGCACATTAGATGTAGGCTAATTGTACTGTACATTAACAAAGAGTCCAATACGGGACCACGAATACGAGATACAATTATGTACTGTACTTCAAACGTAAGTTCCACCCAGAGGCGAATTCTCTGGGCTCGCTTAGCATCATCAATTTTGACTGTCAAGAAGGTTTTGACTGTCAATATACTTTTTATATGAGAACAAATATGCCAATAATAATTTATTCTAACGTGTAAACTCTTTTATCATTTGTGTTTGCTTTTACATTGGCAGCAGTTTTAAGTCAGTGCCATGCTTGTGGGAACTCTATCGCTCGCTCGTGTGGAGGTTTGCCGCAGCAAACAAGTGCGCGCGCATGACGTCACTCGAAGCATTTAAACACAGTGGGCCCTGTGTCCCCCAGTGTCAAGGGTTTTTGTTGGCCCTGGGCCCCCAGGGCCCACAAAATTTGAATTATTATTATACATTTTTAATACTTTTTCATTATAATATATTTCATGTGTAAATATAATGGGCTTTATAATAGTCCATAGTTTTTTATTCACACCAAATAACGTTTCTGCCTATTGTTTAGTGCTAGAGATAGGCCTATTTTTCCTATTATAACTTTCAGCATGCCAAAAATTTTGGTCAGGATTCGCCGCTGGTTCCAGTACGATCAAGACATTTCAGATTATGGATCTCCTTAATACATGGGTGATTGTTATGGTTCTTAACAAAATATATTTTGTTTTATTTACATGTTTTTATTTAGTATCGTTCCATCGTATTTCACATAAATATTCAAAAAGATTAAATTAAAAATTAATTTAACCTTTGACAATCGGTGACTAACAATTTAAAACGCTATATTTCGAGAGAAAATAATTATATCTTAAAGAAATATCGAAAGTGGATTAACATTAATAGGTTTTTAAATAATTACGTTCAAAGTATTCACACGTCATTAAGTCGGATGCGGTAAACTAAAATAATTCGTTCGCTGAAATTAACTTATATGGTCATTTGAAAGAAATTTGTGGGCTTTTTAGAATATTTCTGTAAAATACGACAGAGCCGGTTCGTAGAAAAGTATATTAAAAAGAAGAAAGATAAACTTTCCGGAAACCTGAACAGAAACAAAAAAAAATCCAGCAGCGAGTTGCTTAACTTTTCCGGCAGCATTTAAAATTTTGATGGCGCCATCTGTTACATTTTATTAAAAATATTTTTATATTTTTAATTTTTATAAAATGGCAAAAAGCTTAATTTTCGGGTTAGGGATGGGTTTATATAAAAAAAAAAAAAACTGTAAATGTTAATAACGAGTAAAATCGTCATTAAGTTCGACCCTACTCGAGATATGACGCACCACACCCTTTTATCTCTCCACCCCTCGAACTTTAACACCAAAATTTAATAGCATCAATCTAGCGGATTGATGCTATTAAAAATCAAAAATTTCTGAAATTTTCGATAGAAAGCACAAGAGTTATTAAGCTTCAAAATGGGTAAATAAAATCGTGTACCCCTTATACGTACACTAACTTAATCCATATACACAGAAACACTCCCCCTTTTTTGCATTTCTCAACGTTTAAAGGTCCCTTGAATAATTAAGTCCAAAAATGTAAAAATCTTTGGGGATTATTTTTTGACCTATCTCCAACTTTTCCTCTGTTATAGGCCTATATAACAAAGCCTGGAAAGTAAAATTTGAAACTCAAATTAATTGGTTTGGGTTTTTGTTCTGGTATTCTTTCCCTTTGCGAAAAGACTGCACCTGACACACTATTAGTAGAAGTAGGAAATCCAATTTCTCTTCTGGAACTGGAACTGATAAAGAGTTCCGTTGAAAGCAGTAGGCCTATTCATAAAAGTACAGAACGAAACGTTGGTAGTTCAGACAGTTCCTGTCGGAACTACCAACGTTGGGTATGCAACGTCTCAACCTTGGGTATGGAACGATTCCTAGTAGTTCTGAGTCTGGAACGTTTCCGACGATTCATCTCTTGCTATTATATGTAAAAATAATATACTCACTTATGTCGAAGTTGGACAGAAACCGATCGAAGCTTCCCTCTGTGATCACTTCATGGTCCAAATGAAAGTTCATCAGGAGAATCAGTCAACCCTGGGAATCAAAAGACTGTCTACCTTTGACATTAGTGGGTACCGAATTTTTTGAACTAGACCTGATGAACTAAGCCTTGGATCCATCTTTGGAGAGGGGCTCTTTGCAAGTCACTCAGAGGACTTCGGCCACTTCTAGTGCCGATTTTAACTGCCTAGCAGCCTCGGCTTGTGCAGAGTAAATCCGCATCAGACGTTTTCCCATGAGAAGATGGCAATTGAATTCCGTTCACCCGAAATTAAGTGATACGAAAAAGGCTGCACTTGACATGTTATTGAATGGAAGTAGGTCTACGTGGAAGAGGTGCTATTGTCTACGCTTGATGACATACTACGAGTCTCCTTTTGGATGGGTAGAAGTTACTGTAAAAAATCCGCTGTGGAAACCTCACTGGGTTCGCCCAACTTTTCCACCTACGTCTGTCACGTATCCACACGAGACATTGAATCCCAAAGCAGCAATTCATGCTGCGATGGGATTCAAGAGAGGTGATGCGCCATGAATCGATGGTAATTGGTCACCACGCTCTCGCATTCCCTAAAAATTAATAATGCAATTATTGTCATTTGTGTTTCTTTATGAGCGGATACTGCCCTAAAAATATGTTAGATAGTGTATACACTTTGTATGCACTAAAACGGTCTTTCTCCATATCAATAGTAGATTCTGCCAAGTCCACAATGGGATGGGTGGTGAGGAAAGGGACAGATCATCTACGAAGTATTCCTGGAGTAGCCCGTTCGGTTTCGATCCCGGGTTCTCGAACGCGGTTTGATGACCCCTTTAAGCTCCAGATGCCAAGTACAGTTATTTTTAATTCGAGAACAGTGGTTCAATGTCGCATCAAATTATTTATTCCCGTTTTCGTTTTTAAACGATATAACATTAATCTATTGTAAAACTTTACGGCGAATAACATTTTATCTGAACTAATACAGTACGTTTAAAACTTTTTTTACGATATTACGTAAAACAAAATGTTGACCGTAGGCAAAGATAGTAAAGATCGGTATGACGTCATTTGCGATTGACCCTGGATCCGTAAACGACATTTGTCTGAATCGAAGGACATGGTTTCTCGTAGATATCCCGGATTATATCTGGGAGCGTGGGATATTTCCCGGAACGAGCAGATTTACTTCGATTATCAGTTTAACGAACGCCATTCCGAATTCAAGTAAATGTTTTAAGAAAAATAATAACGCACCGACACTAAAACAAAAATTATTAGGAAGGAGACGATGTATTAATTAATGATAAAAAGTTCTTTAATGATTCACCTGTGGATTCTTCTGTAATTATGTAATAATAAACAATCAAAAATGTTTAAATTTCTTTATTCCATTCTTTCTTCAAAAGTTTGTTTAATTTCAAATCTATCTAACGTTTTTTATAAATGCAAATTAAGTAAATTTAATTAATAACAGCATCTAAAATGCAAATCTTTGAACTATACGAGGTTACAATACATGTACACAGAGAAAGATAAACTTAGAAATGCGTGTTTATTTCCAGATATGAGTTGTATACTCGTTGGTAGGCTAACAGATCGACCGAGTGGTTAAAACACTGGTCGTGGGTTGGTGGCTGGCCACGGGTATGCCACGTGGAATTATCCGGGCTTCACGTGTGACACAGAAATAGAGAGCATTATTCTTGAGGGTGACATCCCCACTTGGCTGGTTACGTTGCCTTATTCCATCAATCCAATCTCAATCAGTAACATATCGTTTAATATATAAATTAATTAATGCGTTAATAAAATTGATTAACATTTAACACAATTTATTACGGAATTGTTTTCGTTATGTTTTTGAGTAATAAAATGATTAAAAAATTACATAATAACATTTGTCTTCTGTAGAGAGAGAGAGAGAGAGAGAGAGAGAGATTAAATTACAAATCTGTATTTAAACAATTGCAAATGACGTTTTGAAGAAAAGACAATATTATGTTTACCAAAATTTTAAAATAATGACAACAGATTATTGAATTTGAAGACTAGAAATAGATAAAGAGATTTATCTATTTTCGAAGACAATTACATTATTTAGGAAATTATTTGCTTCTTATCGAAAGATTCGTCCTTACCTTCCAAGTATCGACTTTTGATTTGAAACGAAAACTTTAGATTCGGATAAAATCAGCTTTTACTCTAATTTACGTGTGATATAAAGAAAATTACGTCGTATTTTAACGACAGAATTTTCTGTAGAATAATAATGAATCGTCGACATCTATGCCATAAATTATACCGTATCTCGATTACAATTTTCAGAAGATGAAGCGATTTTTAAGAGAAACGAATCTGGTCACTTTCACAAGTTATTGCCTTAATACGAAGTCGAAACTTCTTTTGCCCCACAAATAGTTAATGTAAAAACGGAATGGCATTATTATAAACAATAAATGTGACAGTAGAATGAGATAAAAGTGATTCACGCTTAGAGGGTTATCTAGATTCGACTTCCAGTAAAAATACTGATTTTCTTCCGAATGTTTTCTTAATACTTAAACTTATTGGAGAGACTGCAAAAGAGCTTATTAGATGGACATTGCGCGAAATAAAGTAAAACACAAATACATCGATAACGAAAATCTCGAAAAGTTTACTATTGCTAAGTACGCATTGATACGATGATAGAAGTCTTTGATAATTATTAATTGAGTGAAATAATATACACTGACCTGTCCATTATTTCGTACCTAAGAGGTTCCTTACCTGAATTCTACACATCGAAACCTGTTTTAGAAACCGCTTACGTATGCGAATGGTGAAAATGCGATAAGAGGACAGTGACGCGACGAAAACCAGGGTGATTGTTACCACTTTCAGACAGTGCAAGAAGTTTATCTCGTTCTCGCAACTGGGCGAATATCCCGAATATTCTGTGAAATTATTATAAGAAATGAAACTTCAAACTTTTAATTTTGACTTTGAGTTTTAAACAAGCTTTTTTAGGTACTCTTATCTCGACTATAATAGATTAACAAATATTTAATTGTCCTCATTCTTACCTATTGCAAGTTTTTATTTATGAAAACGTTCAGAATCTATTCTACTTCTTTTCTTGTCATCAATTAAATCAGAGGTACTGAAACGCCGCTGTCTGTAAGCAGTGGCATATATCATTGCATATGTGGCAGTGGCAAGGGGATATCATTGACACACACACACACACACACACACACACACAAAAAAAAAAAAAAAAAAAAAAAAAAAAATTAAAATTTATTTTTTCAACTCCAAAGCGTATAATTACGATGGAAAATATGTTCTCGAACCATCCTTCGTGCACGTGTTAATAAAAGTTACTTAATCATTCAAATATTTTTACTTTCCCGGCTGCTATATATAACAGAGGGAAAGTATGGCGATCGGTTAAAAAATGACCCCCCCCCTAAGATTTTTACATTTTTTGGTTCAAGACACCTTGAACGTCAAGAAATGCAAAAAACTTCGGGAGTAATTTCTGTATGTATGGATGTGTGTGTGTGTGTGTGTGTGTGTGTGTGTGTGTGTGTGTATGGGCACGGTTTTGTTCACCCTGTTTGAAGCTTTTTTTTTTTTTTTTAACTCTTTCCGCCCTGTGGGCACTAAGAGGGCCTCTTTTTTAGTAGGCCCATTATGGGTTCGGCCAGGCCCACAATGGGGCAACCGGGTGGTGAGGGACGGGGCCCGACATATCCGAACGGACCACCCCCCGAAAAATTCCTGGGGATTATTCGACCCGTTCGGATTCGATCCCGGGTCCCCCAGAGCGGTAGGCTGCCACCTTTACCGCTCGGCCATCCGGCCGTCCCTGTTTGAAGCTTAATAACTCCATTTTATTTTGTCGAAAATTTCTGAAAATTTTCAGGAAATTTTTTTTTTATTAGGAGGATTGATGCTATTAAATTTTGGTGGGAAAAGGTCAAGGAGTGGGGAGATAAAGAAGGTCGTACGTATCTCCAGAAGGGTCACTCTTAATGACGACTTTATTCGTTATTCGCATTTACAATTTTTTTTTTTTTTTATAAAGCCCATCCCTACCCTTAAAATTAAGCCTTTTGCTATTTTATAATAGCTAAAAATATAAAAAGTTTTTCAAACAAACTATCATAACAGATGGCGCCACCAAATGTTGCCGAGAAAGTTAAGCAACTCGTTGCTGGATTTTTTTACTTTTGAGTTAGCCCTCCCACGAATACTTCTGGATACGCCACTGTGATATACGGTAATATTGAAGGTATCGAATTTATTTTTAATCAACGTAATATTCGAGATCTCGACGATCGAATACTTTCTTGTATTCGAGTATTGGAGGAAATATTGTCTCGTCTCTATCAAATATTACTAGATATTATTGTGGTTCTTAGTTATAATTATAGTTAATGGGCATTAGTTGCAGTCAAAAGTGAAGATACCTTTTAACTCCAGAAGAGTTGATTCCCGGAATTTTCCATTTCAGGAGATTCGACGGTTTTACTCTCAGCAATATCAAAACTCTATCATCTGTTCTTTATTCGTTTCAATATATAACCCAAAAGTTGATCGTCTTGTCCAGTAATTACGAGAAGAATATTTTCAGAAAGCAACCAAACTCAAAAAATTCTGAATATTGATAAATTATTCGAACACACTGACAAAACTCTACTTTAAAAAAAGCCAATTCTTCATAACATTTTCTTAAATGGCTCTTTTTATACCCGAGAGGCTTTGTTATATGTATCTCATTATTATCTCGACATTTTCTGTGATGCTTCAATAAAAAATATATCTGATAACGAAAATTGTAGTCTTATTATGATACATATGGTGTAATATTGCCTTACGTTACATCAAGGTCAGGTTTCTCCATTCCGTTACGTTGCGTACAAGTGTTCATACTGTACACTAAGTTTTCAGTTAGCCAATTAAGTATCACAATTTTTATAATCTCTTTCTTTAAAATTGTATATAAAGTGGGAAATTTTTCTATTTCAATACAGTAATTAAGTTTTCGTCTTTCAGCGTGCTTTCTTCCATTGTTTTCCTCCTGTCATCCCAGTCTACAAGCAGAATGATGAGACAATCTTGATAGGATGAACTAGGATTCCTTCCCTCAAATTTGACTCGGGTTCGATTCAAGCGTAACGACGTTATTGCTACCGAAATGGCTTCCGGGCACATAATAACATCACGTTACATCACTTACGTTACGTCACGCTATACGTCCCTATCTGAACGCAACTTTATAACGACTGAAACTAATGGAAATCCATTTGTAATTAGATCTTTTAAGTAAAAGTTTGGAAAAACTGTAAAGGAAAGAATCGTATAACTAATTAAGTAGTGCAAACAGACTGCTTGCTGCACATATAGCGATCAACAACGAGCTAATTTGGTACAATGGTCTCTGTATATAGTATTTGAACATACCTGGCTGTAGGTACCATCAAACTTGTATTTTTAAAGACCGGGTGGCAGATAAAGGCGTCAACCTGCTACTCTGAAGGACTTGGAATCGAAACCGGAAGAGCAAATTCCAGAAATTTTCACGGGTGGTATGGCCCGAACTTGTCAGGTCAAACCACCCGTCGTTCGCCACTCGGTCATCCCCATTGTGGACCTAGCCGAATCCACAATGAGCTTAAAAAAAAAACCCCTTATTGCCCACAATGCAAAAGATGAAAACTGAAAAAAAGATTTAAGTAAAAAGTAATAACAAGAATAAAAACAAAACTAATGATTACAAACAATAGATGATCTCTAATATTAAATTAAAAACATTTAAACTCTCTGTCTTTATTTAATAACTAAATAATCTTATCATTGCGTAAGTCAGTCCAAAAACACAGTTCACATTTTACATATAGCGTGTCTATCGTAACGTGATCGTGACACGGCAATATCAAAACAATCGGTAGATCTCTTATACATTTCGAATATGTCAGATATTTCATCTTTCGACACTTTGCTTTTTCTTTAACAATCTTCCCACGGGAAAAAAAAAAATCTAATGTAATTTCTCAGCAATTCGTGTAACTCGTGACGGCTCGAGACGTCTCGGATCGAGAGTGAACAAATAGGAAAGGTCCAACAATACTCAATTAAAAATTAAAATGACGTTACCAATTATACCCTCTGACGTCATTATTATGTAATTCTTTCCAGTGATATTTTTTAATTCTTAGCTTGGGAATTCTTTTCTATTAAGTTTGCTCTCGATATCTGATCGGAACGAATACATCTCCACTTTCTATTATCGTTTATTCTTAATCGGATACATTAACATAAGGGTGTTCGAATCGGTAATTTTTTACCGGAAAAGTCCACATACCTCTCGAAAAGAACGCCAGCCAGCAGCTACTTGGAACTGGAGGTATTCTTATTGCATCCACGGTTAAATCCCAATTATAAAACAATAAATTATCGCGTCATTACTTAACTCGCTATCGCCTAACTTAAGCCGTCTTAAACACCCTATCTTAGCTTAACAATCGTTTTGTGTTTACCTTAAGATTACATCATTAGTGTCGTACGCAATAACTCGGGAGCGGTTTGAAGAACGAAGATTCCGAATATTCGTAGACGTTCGTTCTTTCTTAACACAAAAGATAAATAATAGTTGCGCATGCCCCGTCCTAATCTATTAAAGTGATCCTCGGACGATCTTTCCTCAGATCGTTTCCGTCAATTGTACGCTTCGGATATTTTTGGCAGCGAATGGGCCGGAAGTACGAAGGTGGGCGCTCAACTCTTCTACTGACATTTTGGCTTTTTGCAATGTCTTACAGGTAAGTTATTTTCTTCCCTGTAAATATCGGAACGAAAATGTTAATACGGTGCACTCTCGCTAAACCGAACTAATTATTATAAGAGAATAATGTATACTATTGAAAGACAAAGTTTATTCTTGTTTTTTCTTGTCACTGCCATATTGCAATTACTATAATTTCTATAAAAACACAAAAAATTTAAAATAACTTTTCTATTTAACATGTGGTAATGCATACCAAATTGGCCCAAACAAAATTCAAAACTGTATAAAATTTAAGTTAATACAATTTAAAAAAATTAAAAAAAATAATGATTCGAATTAGCAAGAGTGCATTGCATTTATCGAAATAACCTTTAAACTCACAAGTTAGGAGGAGAAGAATCATTTGTAATAACACCGACAGTCGCTGAATTTTCGCGTTAGTGTCACCCTCGATACTCCAGAGACCAGAAAATGGACGGGAGATCGTGTTATTAAAAATTTTGAGATTAATGTAATGAGAGCAATGAGACACGCGTTGTCTTTTAAGAATGCAAGTTGTTTTTTGTAATTGCAATAATGATCCGCGTCATCGCATAATTCGGTTCTCCGAATCTCGGACATTATGGAGCGATTACAATACAGAGACGCAAATTAAATTATAAAATTGATAGGTTATTCTACCGAAAATATATTTATATCTCGTTTCTTCTACAAAAGACGTTCGAGTGCCGAAGACGATATATCGGAATTGAATTACGAGAAGATCTTTGATAAGATATCCTGCGAAGATGGACGTTATAACTGCAAAACCAGGCCTTTTATAGGAAAAGGTATACGTTTTTCAATAGAAATTGTCGCTTGTCCTTGTTTGCATTGGAATGACTAAATATTAAAATTTCGTTTCTAGACATACCCGTAAAAGTTAACACCAGTATATTTCTGTACAGCATGACGTCCGTCAACGAACTGCACACAGTGAGTATATCTATCGTTTGTAGATTAGAAAGACTGAACGGCGCGATGATAATTTATCTATTTTGTAGGAATATACTATCCAGATGTTGTATCGTCAAAGATGGCAAGATCCTAGATTAGATTTCACTAACATCTCCGACATTCGGCGAATCGTCGGGGATCACTGGCATGCCAAACGTATTTGGATACCATCGGTCCACGTAGTTAACAATAAGGAAATTGGATCTCTTTCTAGGATAACAGAAGGAGCCGTTTTGGTGCATATTTATAGAAATGGTACAGTAGTCATGAGCAATAGGTATGTTTTCGTCGGAACCATTCGCTTTTCTTCAAAATCCCTTTTTATAGATAATTATTTATTTCGATAGGGTTCACATGAGACCTTTATGCAAAATGGAATTTTACAGATACCCGTTAGATAAACAAGTCTGTACTCTAGAAATTGAAAGTAGTAAGTACAGTACGTCTTCTGTTTTTGTATTATATAGAAGAAACGATCAGTCCTTTAATTAATGTACCTGTAAATTTTAGGTACACTTTCTCCTTATCATCTCACATTGCATTGGGAAGCTGTGGATCCTATTCTCTTAAGCAATCATTTTTACGTGACGGGTTATGATCTAACCAATTATTCTACAACAACGACTCAAGTCAAGTATCGGCATACAGGTATCTTTAGAAACTATTAATCAATGCTATAAAAGTTGTAATATTTAGTTTTTGGAAGTAACTATTATCTTATATCAGTTCCAAAAACTTGTTTCGTGCCACTCGAATTTCATCCTGGCATTCGAAATTCAGTTATTTGGTTTTCGTTAAAGACAAAACATGGAGCCAAATTTAAATCTATGTTGCCTCCATAAAGAAATCTAGTTATTATACTAGACAATTGTCGACAATATATATATATATATATATATATATTGTATATATTACAAGATCTATCTATTTGTATACTACTGTTTTTTTTTTTTTTAGGTAATTTTAGTAAGATAATAGTGGAGTTTCAACTGCAAAGAGAGTTCGGACACTTTTTATTGGATATTTATATCCCAGGGATGTTGTTCGTGGTGACTAGTTGGACTTCATTTTGGGTGGAGATTCCCGCTGCACCTGCTAGAGTCACTCTGGGCATCACCACCATGTTGACGCTCATCACCAGTGAAAAGTCGGTGAGGGAGAAGTTACCGAAAATGTCTTACGTACACGCGCTAGATATATGGAACGTTGTCTGCACCGGTAAGATTTCGTCTACAACTAAATTATTCTTATAGAAAGAGAGCAACGTCGTTAAAATAAACAAAAATATTTTTTCCAGCGTTTATATTTGCCTCTTTGGTGGAATATGCCATGGTTAATTATATCTATCACAAGGATAAACGAAGGAAACAAGGAGGAATGAAAAGAGTGGATAGCTCTGCGACATTCGCATCGATGGAGACGGATACAACTTCTGTGTTTAGTATCTTTAAGGTGAGTTTGGATTCCAAATTAATGTATAATATCGCTTTGGGATTGTTAATTTATTTCATTTGTTTTATCAGAATGTGTTCAAGAGCGAACAAAAAGAAAGTTCCCCGGGATTGCCAACCAGCATCTCTCTGCACGACTTCCAATCGTTGACTAATCAACCTTCCCCAGAGATCGGGTGCGGTCCTTGGCCCTTGCCCAAACTCAGACCTCAGGACATAGCCAACGGCATAGACAGAAAATGTAGAATTATTTTTCCAGTCGGTTTCCTCATGTTTAACGTCGTCTACTGGACCGTCTTGTGGGTTTGAATGTGAAAAATTTTTTACCTATCGAAATTCACAAATCTGTATTTGTCAAATCTGCAATTAAATTATTGAGTAGGGTGCATTTATTATTAGGTGGTATCCATCTAAAAATATAAATATCATAATGTATTATATTTTGTTTTGTAATTATTTTAAAATAAATTATTTAAATAAATTTTAAGTGTTTTTAATGATTTTATCATTTTCCTGGCCTGGATAAACGCTTACAGTGATATGTCTATCAAAAGTCAAAATAAAATATCTTTGTTTTGACTTTTGACTAAGATTTCCTCTCATTGCTAATCACAAACTTCACCAGTATAATAAGTCTTATTAATAAACAAAGTCCAAGTAGACAATATATATACACAGAAATGCAAAAAGTAAGGACAAAGAAATAAAAATAATTAAAATAAACTTTATTGTATTTGCATAGAATGCCCTTTACAGAAAACTTTGTGAGAGTCTGATGAGCATAAATGTGGCTTACAGCATACGTGCTTCTTGAAATCAGGCGATTTCGGCAATTGAGCAGCATAAAAGTTTCGTGAAAATACTAAGTTAAAGTAGATTGTTAGGTTACCTGTTTTCGTGGTTGTATGCATCGTATGCATCGTAACGGAATATCGATCTGGTCTCAGTATATTCTTGAAGAATCGCTTGGCATTCACAGCTCGTTAGCTCAGTTGGTTGGAGCGTCGTGCTAATAACGCGAAGGCCGTGGGTTCGACCCCCACACGGGCCAGTCGTTTTATTTTGCAGATTCCGAACGTCGTAAACGGAGTTCACTACAGACTGTTTTTATTTTTGTTTGCTTTTCGACTAACGATAAATCTCTCATCAGTTGAACCGGAGGATATTCATTTAAACACGCACCAGTGCAGTGCAGTCTTCACAACAGATGTTCCGGTCAATGCGTACGACTTTCGCAAAAAACCAGAGTTTTGTTTCGTCGTCGCCCTTCGCACGTCAACGAGTCCTTTATTCATAACGGAAGCGGACAACGACGCAACTCGGGGAGTTTCGTTGCGAATTCGAAACGGAGGTTACGAATATTTTTCGACGGACAGCAGCAGATCCACTAGCGCAAAGTGAAGAGATAAATGAAAGCAAGCAGGAGTTTCATTGGAACGAGCCGAGAAGATTCCTGCTTGATGGATAACGTGTAATTATAGTGGAGTTGGTGGCAAGAACGACCTCCCATGTGGTCTAGTGGTTAGGATACCTGGCTTTCACCCAGGAGGCCCGGGTTCGATTCCCGGCGTGGGAATTTTTTTTCGCTCCTGCGTTTCTAAGTCGTCCACCTTACGGGCGTTGTTTTCTGTTTTTCGAAGCAATCTTACAGATCTACGAAGCAATCCTTCGAGACCTGTAGTCTCGTAGAAATTTTCGCAGACGGATTTGCATGTTTGAGTGGGAGTAAAAAATAACAATAGGCAGCGCCAAAACGCGGAAAAACGAACAAAAGCAAGTTCCCATGCCGGAAATCGAACTCGGGTCACCTGGATGAGAGCCAGGTATCCTCACCACTAGACTACATGGGAGCACACGTTTGTCAGAACTACAATCTCTTTCCGCTTCACGTAGAATTCGGCGGTTGGGAGGGCTACGAGTATTCGAAAAAGCTCGAGGATTTGCAATTGCGCACTCTTTTACTATTTGTTTTAACCAGATTTGTAAAATATTAATGCGTTAAAATAAATTTTAAGTTATCTGAGAAATTATCAACTAAATTTACGTCAGCCGAATAACAGCAAAATTATTCCCACCTGCGGGCACTAAGAAGGTCATTTTTAGCAAGCTCATGATGAGCCTTGTCAGGCCACGCTGTCCACGACTGACCACTGTGATAGTCACGCGAGTGTACAATAGTCCACGAGAGGCAGTACAAAAAAAAATAATAATAAATAAAATAAAATAAATAAATAAATAAATAACAACAATAATTTATTTTTTTCACGTGATTAACAATATACAGGATTCTTTCAGATACCAACTCTTAATGTTATACAATATCCAAAACTGGGGTGAGGGATCGAGCGAATACAGAACAAAAGAACGCGCTCGCGACAAATAAGAAAAGATGGACTTGTAATCTTGCAACTAACTTAAACTAAATTATAAACTAAAAGGAAAGGAAGAATAGCAAGAAGATTTTGTATGATAGAGGAGGTTATAAAAAATACTCGGATTCTCTGTTTGTATTGACGCTCTTCTGCTGGGAAACCACTGTAAATCGTTTCTTGCTGAAATTCTTCGGATCTCTTCGAAGATTCTCCTTATACAAAGGACGTTCTCTCTCTCTCTGTTTACGTTAGCGGGGTTCTTTCTCTTTCTGTAGGCCACCTTCGTCTCCCTTTGTCCTTCTAGACGACGAGCAGGAGCGTAACTTTCGCACGTCTACCTTCACCGAGAGTCCGACCAAAGAATGAACCTTCTTATCGTTCTAGTAGCATCAGGGACTTCACTTCCCATTGTCAACGTTGTTCGTGGAAAGGGTTACCCCACTCACAAGAAGGAAAGTTAACAGAAAATTCGAAAAAACAAAAGGAAGAACAAAGAAGAAAGAAAACTGAAAAGTAAACTTATATCTAATATATTCAATTAATATTGCGTATTGTCACACCACCTCCAAAAAAATTCTCGTGGTTTTTCGATCCGTCCGGATTCCATCCCGGGTTTAAGAACGGTAGGCAGTTAACCTAACCGATCGGCCAAGCGGATCGTTGAGCATATTGCATGAAAATCAACTTTCCAACAAGATGAAAACAGGAAAAAATATTACAAAACTTTAATTAGTAAGCACTACTTTGAGTTCATAAAAGATTAAAGCGTTCTTTTGTGCATGATTGTGAACACGCTGTATAAAGCAACAAACTTCCTACACTTTCAGAAACAATACCATTGATTTTTAACACGAAACTTAAGATATTTTCTATCAATTTTATCTAATAGAATATTCTCAGGGTGTATAAACTACAGCTGTGATTAAGATACGTAGTGGCTTCTGACGTTAAAGCTTAACGGATTACGTTAAATGAGGTGCATAAAACTTTTAACTGCATCCAATTTTGGCTCGATGTCGGTTACCTCTTACTTTCACTCTCGTCAAATTGAAATTTCCACCAATAGTACGAACGTTTACTTTTTCGAATTAACTAATGACTTGTCGATCGATCAGACAACTAATGCGGCTTCTTGTCATTTCAAACTGAAAAAGGCGCAGTGGATACTTTCTTTCTTTCAAAGAATAAAGAACCATCCTTGGAATTAAGAAAACAGAAATTCGTTTATTTCTGAGTGAATTAAATATAAAAATTCTTTTCGTGTTCACAAGGCAGAGGAAAAAAAAAAAAAGCTAGACTCTGGCCAGATGTAACCATTGATTGATCCATCGTCAATGATTGCACGAAATCATCGCACAGCACTACAAAGTGGTCGTGGTGTGTCTGTAGAAGTACGCGGCAATGCCTAGATGCGTGATGACGTCGGAGAAATCCGAGACAATTGCGACACGTATGTGTTTAAGACAGATTAGGTAATTCGTAAGCTAAAACAAAATTTTTAATGCGAGATATTCTTGTCGACAATGATGCTTAGATACGTTATCAGGCCGGGAGCAGAGTCATCAAGTGAGAGCCCGGATAGCTCAGTCGGTAGAGCGTTAGGCTTTTAACCTAACGGTCCAGGGTTCGAGTCCCTGTTCGGGTGATTTTTTTTTTTTTTTTAATTTTGCCGATCGTGGTTGTGGATTGCTAGAATAGAAACGCATTTTATCTAGACTTACGAATGCGCGCCTAACTGGATATAAGATAAAGACGTGTTTGATTGGAAACTTGCGAATGAGTATTTTGCAACGTTGTTGCATGTAGGGAAAGCAAATAGCAGATTTATCCTGCAGACTACGTATGTGTTGATTTTACTGAAGGCGCGTCTAGGTTTTCTCTCGTTACCTTACCACAATTCTTTTTATTACATTTCGGTAATTGCAATTAATTTCTTGGAAATTCGCTCCGAAAATCGGAAGATAAAGACAGAGTTCGACGGACGGATGGACAAAATATTGCACTGATAGAAAACGAAAGTCGTTAGAATGAAGGAAGGCAGGTAGACTGGTTAGCTCAGTCGGTAGATCGTTAGGCTCTTAACCTTTTAACCTAAAACGATCTGGTGTTCAGAGCCTCCGATCGGGCGAGACTTTTTCGCGTTGTTTGGCGCATTTTGGTCATTGTTGAATTTGGCTGAAGACTTGTGTCTTTATGAAACATGTACCAAAAATCATGCGAAATAACATATTTAATTTAAGTTATGATCACATTTATAATGATAACATATCTAGCACGAGAAGAAACCAACAAATTCCAAAATAGCAATTTTCATGGCCAATACTGTAATTTTTAATCGTCGTTTCATCTCGTAATATGCCCTTAAACGAAAGAGATTACAATACCTAATCTTGTCTTGTATCGGCTAGTTAGGCACGAGCTTCTAGGCCAGTGATTCTCAACCACTGCGAATATCCATACATAAGCGACGTCAGACAAGTATTACTTTACTAGGGCGCGTTTAGAAATTGTAACCGGTGTTACCGGTAACTGCCGATAGTTACCAAGGCGTTTAGAAAACGTGATGTAAATAACAAACTGCGTTTAAAAATCACTGTTATGACGTCACCGGTCGTCCTGCGGTACTTACCGAAGTAACCGTGTGTACCGCCAAATTTTTAAATTATTAAAAGTGTACCGTGACGAAAAAAAGGTTGAGAATCACTGTTCTAGGCTATATCGCTCCGTGGGAAAGTGTGACGTAATTGTTACGTAATAGTAGTGGTATGCGTTTATGATGGTCGTTATGTGGAGAATAATGCCTTCCGGGAGGAATTTTAGGGTATCTGGCCCCTATTCAGGCGTTACAGACGTGGAGAAAACCCGGGCGAACCCACGACCAAACTCCCAGTGTTGAGGGAATGAAACCGTTGGGCCACTGGTGGTCCTGTGACAATACCTACACAATGCACTCCATTTATCGCCACCTGGCAGTATAGTATAAAAATTATAGTAGTAAAAATTTTAGAATCATAGCAAAAACATACCTACAGAATACTATTTAGTGTGAAAATCCCAGGGCTTGGAGAAATTATTAATTATTTGAATTAATTATTAACCCCTTCCATCACCTGATATGTGTCAACATCCGTCCAAACGGATATAAAAAGGGGACCGATCTCGGCCTCCGGGCGGCCATCAACTGGCGACTCCAACAGACATCAACCGCCATACAGGAGGACAGACATCGACAGCGCCCATACGATACAGCAGCCGTCCACAGAAGCAGTCGACCGCCGTCTACAGACATCGATGGCCATAGACTAAGGACCAGTTCATCCACGATCACCTCCGGTCCGACGTCCAGCCACCTGCCTCCACAAACTCCTAGATTTGCGAGGATTTCACCGTCCCCGCATAGGTTGGATCAATTATCAGAGATACTAACTTCATTTGTAAGCTCTCTCTCTCTCTCCATACGTTAGCGGGTAGCTCTAATAACGAATGGGACGCGCCGCATAGACTTTTAGATTGTCGCGCGGGTTGTACCTTTGTATAGTTTTAGATATTCATATTTAGCCATACGTGTAATCCTTAGCTTAGAGGTATTAAATGTGTGTTGTTACGTAAAAACCTGTCTCTTTCCTGACTACGGACACCTGGACACTTGGCTTCCCCACTCACCCCTCTTTCCTACCACTCGGAAAATCGCCATCCAGTGACGCAGTGACGGATCTCTCCGATCCGTGCCGATAAGTGGAGTCAAAGCACGCAGCTTTTACCCCCCCCCCGGGTTCTCAAATTAGTATCGCTGGCATGCTCACTGTCCCGATTATGATGATAAATTAATAATTTTAATGTTTTAAATTTCATCTAGTAACTATACTGTATTTTCATAAATTAAAAGATTTTGAAAATTAAAGCATTCTCTATTTTCTAATCATTATCAAGTCCATAATTTTAATACTCGAAAGGCGAAATACCTCAAAAATTACACCGAATCAAACATCTTACAAAAATATAAGACAAAATTTATTTCGAAACAAACTGATTTTTTTCTCTTAAAAGAAAAAAATAAATCAAATCATGGCGTGAACAGTTAAATTAAACACGCATCTTTTGCCATGGAATAAAATTCCGAGTTTTCATTATCCAGAAGATTTTTCGGTGAATCCCATTCCAAAATTCTCCCATTGGACAGCACCAAAATTCTGAAAAACACAATTAAAATGATTTTTTTGTTTTCAATTCGAAATAAGCAATTTTACGTATGTTAATAACTGACCTGTCATAGTCCATGATGGTATTGAGCCTGTGAGCTATGGTGACGACGGTACAATCCGCAAATTCCGTGCGAATGGTAGACTGGATTAATTCGTCCGTCTCCATGTCGATAGCCGCTGTCGCTTCGTCCAAAATAAGAATTTTGGATTTTCTCAATAGGGCCCTGGCCAAACACACCAACTGTCTTTGACCCACGCTGTGAAATGTTGCCAAAATTTAGTTTATTTCTAAATATTAGAGAGACAGTTATAATAATCCGTACCTAATGTTTTCTCCACCTTCTGTGATGACGTGTTGAAGTCCCTCTTCCAAAGACGAGACGAAGTGTTTCAAGTGTGAATGTTCCAAAACCTTCCAGATATCGTCGTCAGAATATTTATTGAAAGGATCCAAGTTTGTTCTTAGTGTTCCAGTGAATAACACTGGATCCTAACATAAATTGAAAATATAATTAAGCAAATACCAAAACTTCAAGAGCGATAAATTATCAAATTTTCGAAAATACAGTAAATCAATAATCATTAACAACTACGGTTTTGAATGACAGTTAAAGCATCTGTGATTAGTGTATCGCAAGGGTTCTAATATTTTAGAGCTAGTGGCATACAATTTTTGGGGGTATTCTCATCAAAGATGCTCCTGCGAGTATAAACGAAACTAAACGTTAAGGTTCTGCTCTTGCATTAAAAATATGCAAATAATATTAAAAAGTAAACAAAGAGTTATAATTTTTAAATGATACTCATTTGAAATTCTGTGACATCCCTACGAAATTCGTGGCAAACCAATTAGAGCCGCTGTTGCAGTGAAAAAATTAATCTGTTTTTATATCGACTGCTCTTTTCTCTTTCGCAAAAGAGCAAGTAATTTAGCTTTAGAGGAAGAGAGGCATTTCAAAACATCTTGGAAAATTAAAAATACATAAAATAGAGTATTTTTCAAATTTCACCAATTGAAAGATATGCTTTATTTCCTGTACAAGATGATTCTAAATTATCGAGTTTCCGTCTCCTTTATTCTTTCAACTGGCGACAAAATAAAACTGCTTACAGAATATGAAAGTGTTCAAAAAGTTTTATTACATATACTGTAGATCTACGGATTTCCATGCTATGATAGATTTCCCTCCAAACGTTCTCCAGCATTTTCGTTATAACTGTAACAACAATTTTGCGCTTGAATTCATGGGGAAAGAATTAAATCTCTCCAAAAATTATCAAAACAAAAATCATTCTAAATACCATCAAGAACATTCCAAAGCTTTTTAAAACTTTTTAAACTCCAAATTTTTTGCTTCCCTTTTGCAGGCAGACACCTACACCTATCTCAAAAACATTACTAATTCTCTTTATTTCATTAACCAATTTTCATTTTACTATCTAGACTAGAAATGGTACAAATAAATGAAAATAAAAAGAATCCCCCAAAGACAATGTTAAATCACTATATTTTTGATTTATAAATTTCTTGTGCCGGTTGTATTAAGTGAGCAGCGAGCATAAAATTGCTATATTGACTTATCATACAGGAAAAAGGCAAATGGACTTATTATATTTTCTGTACAGTACATATATTAGGCTCTGTCTGAATAGAACCTATTTTACGTCCATTCGCCTTTTTCCTGTATGATAAGTAAAATATAGCAATTTTATGCTTCTAATATTTTATTACGTAATAAATGACAGAAATAGTTCTATCATTTACCACGATTTAGTCAAAATCACTCTCCCATTGTTATAAAAATCTTTATGAAATGACATCCTTTGCAAAGCAAAATAATAAAAAATCGCGTAATATTTATAAAACGCCGCCAGCAAATCTCCGCGAGCACCTTCCTATAACAAAAGCATGGAACGTTTATTTACCTGAGGAATAATTGTAAGTTTGGACCGGAGATAGTGCAACCCAATTTTAGAAATATCGACGTCATCGACATAGATTTTCCCGGCTGCCGCTTCAATAATTCGAAAGAGAGATAAGGTTAGCGATGATTTTCCGGCACCGGTTCTTCCCACGATACCAATCTGAACGAAAAAATAAATACAATAGCTGCTTTTAAATGATCTGAGACAATTCATAGAATAATAATAATAATAATAATAATAAAACAATCTGAATGATCGTGATAACATTCGACTGTATGTCCGTTATGAAATTGAAATGCAAAATTTGAAAAAAATATGATAAATGGTAGTAGATTTAATTGAAATAGTAGTAACAGTTAAAAGTGTTTATTGTCGATCTAAATAATAGAAAACAAATATTTATACCTTGTCGCCAGCAGAAAAGTCGCATGTTATATCATTCAGAATTAAATCTAATCCTTCTCTGTATCTGGTAGCATAATTTTCAAATTTGATATTTCCATTTTTCGGCCAGGAATCATCTGGTTTGGTTGATTTGTTATAACGAGGAGCCTAAAAATTTGTAATAATCTAATTTTTATCTTAATTTAGATTTAATTTATCTAAGTTATTATTTGTTTACCTCTGTATTAATTCCGGTGTATTCCAAGCATCGTTCCACCGAAACTATATTTGTTTCTACATCTGCACTAGCTCGAACCAACATATTTAAATTAGCCGTTATCTATATTTGGAAAATTTTATTAACAGCTACGTTTTAAAATAATTAGGAAAAAAAAAAAGGAAAAAGGATTTGTTTTTACCGTTAAAGCGTAGCTGACGGATAATCCAACAATTCCGGGATTCAAATCATCCTTAGTAAGAACCGCAAATAACGCAGAAAAAAATACTATTGAGTATCCTAAAAATTCTAATCTTATTGCCAGCCATCTATATACGAAAGCAGTAATTTATATTTTGAAAATTTATGGCATTTTTCGTTAAAATTAATTTAAAAATTAAGAAATGATCTTACCGATTTGCTGCTAGACTGGGATAATAACAGGAATGATTAATGTCTACGCGGTAATTTGACTCATCGATAAATTTTTGTGTGGCTCTATAAGCTCGAATGGAAGAACTTCCTGTTATTGTTTCAGAAAAATGCGCATAAATCGGAGAACGTGTTACAGATTCCAGTCTCTTCATCTGTCGCGATGTGGGAATGTAAAATTTCTGAAATTACAATAATAAACGGCTTTTAATCTCCAAATACTAATTGTTTACACTTTAGACTTTATTTATAAAAAAGTTAGTTCGTTAAAATACAGAAGTTGCCATGCCATACCTGAAGTAAATAATATATTATGCCGATAGGTATTACTACCACCAGAAATAAAGCAGTTTCCATGCAAATAATGATAAAAGAAACTAAGGAACGAAATGCCTGAACAAGCATCATGCGAATATTAAATCGGATAGTTATATCGGTTGTATCTACATCTTTAGAAAATCTGTTTAAAACACGACCCATGGGAGTGGTGTCGAAGAAGGACATGGGCGCATGCAATATACGAACCAGCATTTCATCGTGTAGAAGTTTAGATGCACGCAGACATGCAAGATTCATAGATAATGCACCAATAAATATAAATACAGCTAGAAAGGAAAATATAAAAGTTTATATCATTCCAATATTTAAATCATCATTAAAATATAACTTAAAAGTTTTATTTTGACTATAATCATATTGTTATAAATTATTAACAACTTAAATAGCACAAAGAAGTAATAAGACTGATTCAATAATGAGACAGGAAAAATATACAGATGGTATTTGAACTTGAACTGTAATGATGTGGCAGGTTTACTCACTTGTCAGTGGCAATAAATGAATGTTTTAGTACAGACATACCATTGTGATAAATGTCTGATTCAAAAACCGAACAAAGAGTTAACATCAATTTTCTCATCAAATTAAAGAAATTCACGAAGAAAGCTTTACAATTATTCACAGAAATTTGCAGTGAAGATTGTATATCTCAAATATCTGTTTTTTGATTGGCATGAACACGTTTCTTAAGGCACAATAAGGTACAAAAAATGTGACTGCCGAGTCATTGCTTTCTTCTACATTCAAGATGCTTTGATAGCTAACTGGGTTCTGGTTGGCCAGACTGTCAATCAACACTATTATATTAAAATCTTGACTAAATTCTTCGGGTGAGTGAGAAGAAAACGGCCAATATGATAAAGAAACGAGTAAATCTTGCATCAGGATAACAAGCCATTCCATATTGCTTTTTCTGTAAAGCAGTTTTTGGCTAATAAAAACAAATCGCTGTATTTTATTGCTTTCATATTCACTAGATCTTGCTTACTGAAACTTTTTCTTCTTCCCAAAGAGCAAGTCTGTGCCCAAGAAATGTATTTTGTATGGACAGAAGAGGTAAAATCAAAATGGACCTCCTAAATAGTTATACAGAAAATGGTTTGGTTTAGTTTGACGAGATATTGCAAGCAATACATAGGTGATCTGCCAAGGAGATGCGTTTCAGGAGAACTTTCTATGGAAAACTGATCCCTATTTAGGTACTCCACGCAGCCAGCCTATCGGTGAGGCATAAATCCATGACCAACAGAAAATTGCATAAAAACAGAAATGAGCTTTACAGAAAATTATCTGAAGGCATTGTATGTAGTTGTATCAAAAAGAACTATTTTGATGACAATCATAAATTATTTTCTGAATCATCTAAATAAAAAGATTTAAAGCATCAGTCTCATTATTTTTGTGTTGATCTCATGTGCATGTGTGGTCTGCATGCATGTGCGCTTGTGTGTGTATTACATGATATTTCTTGTCAATGTGATACTTTGGAAAAAACAAACTTCAAATAAATATGAGATATTTTCTAATTATTTATTACTCATTTGCTTCTTTACATTTGGTATTATGAATTATAATTCCAGATCACTAATATTAATTAAAATATAAAGAATTTTGTGTTAAAAATTATATTAATTTCAAATTAATTTTAGAATGCTTTTTATAAGTGAAAACTATTGAAATGTTTTATAAAATATACAGTTACAAGCAGTTTATTTCATTATTTTAGAGAAAGTTTTTTTAAATTGATAAATTACTTTTATAAAAGATTATAAATAATTTAATAAACGAAAACATTTCTAAAAAATTAAGAATAAATTAAAATTTCTGAAATTTGAATTTTTCTTAATTATAAAACCTTAAATGTATAATCATATTTTTGTTGTTATTAAAATTTTATGTAACTTAAATTAAATATATGTAATTTTAAAATACAATATTATTACTATGATTTTTGTTTAATCTCTAAAACCTGCAATTTTCATTGCATTATTAAAAAGCTTACTTTCCGATGCTCCAAGACCACCATACACACCAAGTCGTAAATCTCTGAGATTTGTATCGTATCTTTTTTCGGGATCTGCAGCATCGTTGCTCCACAAACTTAACCATACATTTGTAGCAATATTAAAAGAACTTGAAATAGCGTATGATATTACTGTTATAAAAATACCACAATATCCAAGTGTTCTAAAATACTGAAAATATACGCTCCATTTCACCTATTAATAATTTTAAATGAAAATGTTAAAATTTTGACAAATAATCAATATAATATGTAGGTAAGGTTTTTAAAAAAAGACTCACAGATCCAACTTCAATGGTTTCAGCATCAGTTAATTTTGATTTTTTTTCTTTTCTTATATTTATTTTGTCTTTTTCAGATTTTGAAAAGTCATGTTTTATATCAGACACACTAAACTGTTTGGAAAGCCTCCTTCTTACATCACCAGATTCTGATAATTCACTTTCTGCACCACTCACTCTAGACAATTGTCTGCAATTATAAGAATATATAAATTAATGAAGAATATATTTTTATCATAAAAAACTAATAATTACTAAATTAAACTGTCTTTTATAAACTTAGAAATTTAGTACCTAATAATGTATTCTGTAATAAACAAGAGAAACTAAATACTAAAGTTTTAAGAAATTGAAAGATTTATTGAGATATTTTATATCATCTTAAGATCATTAATATAATTTAAATAAAAAAACAGTCTTTAAATCAATTCTAATTAGCTACCAGAACATGTATTCAACTATTCATTGTGAGTTGCATCACAAAACATAATTAATTTTCCGGGGTCTATAAAATTTATATTATTCAAATTAAAAGGAGATTAATCTATATAAACAATCAAGCCTGAATTATTCTAATGATCAAATGATAAAGCCAAATTAACTGTTTAGCTAGAACTTAGATAACTAATTTTATACATATATAGATATACCAGGCCTTATTTTAAAGGGTTTTTTTCCTACTGCACAAGTATCAGTTTTGTTTTTGGCCAAAACGATAAATCCTACAATTAATAAACTGTTCTAAAAGATGAATAGAAAATAAGGACAACAACACAAATATTACATCTGTATAATTATTTATTAATTTCAATCACCATTTAATCTTAATTGATAGACATCACAGTGTGCACTTTGCACCTGAATGTGATATAAATTACTATACGATAAGTGCTCCATGGTTGGGGAATGTGCACTATAGTTTAAATGATATTTAATATTGCAACTGCATGGAAAAAAATCAATTGTTTAAATTTGATACAAATGGTGAATCCTACCAACATTCCTTCTATAACTCTTTTTTCTTGGGGCAAATAAAACATACAATAAAACCCGTGTAAACCTTTTTATTCAGATTCTGCCATACACTGTGTAATTTAGGTAAATATTTTAACTTTAACATAACAAGAAGAGAGAAATACTTATAAAACCCAGAATCAGACAATTAATTACTTCACAAATAGGGGATCCCACTGAACAATTCAAAATTCCCATTACCCATTCTGTGTCCAGTTGCATGTTAGAATATTCTCTGGAAAATACATAATTTGGAAATTTGAACTAAAAATAAATGATTAAGCCATTATCTTGAATTAAATTTAATAATTATATTAATTTTTTGAATTGAATTTAATAATTTAAACTATTTTGAAAGAAAAGATTGATCCAGATTAAAACTAGAACTCACAACCTTTGTTAATTGTGCAGATATGTTGCCAATTACACTACCGGAACATCAACTCTAAATCAATGTAGATGGGAAATAAAAAAGCAAAAGATGGAATAAAACAGAGATTATACTTCTGTGGTATAAACATAAGTTCTATAAAAATGGTAAAAGAGAAAATAATAGCTATGTAATTTCACCATATTATAAATAAGAAGGAAAAGAGTAACTTGGAATCTTTGCTATAAGTATTAAAATCTACAACAACACAATTCTGAAAAAAGCATCACCCTTTTGAAGTATTTGCTATCAGCATTGTTATATATTAAACATATATATTTGTTATTTCCAGATAGAATTCAGATCATTTTAAATTGAATCATACAAATTCTATATCATTCCATGATGCAATACACAACAAATAAAAATATGTTCTGATACATAATTTAAATTGATTTAAGGACTGTTTTTATTCAAATTATATTAGCGAAGTTGAGGCCAAAGTTTTAAACGCAAAAACTTGTACGTCGGACATTCAGCGTCGCTTTCCTGTAAGCCTAGAAGTTTGACAATGGTGTTTGAAATGTCGAGCATGATTCCACTGACTTTCCAAACGCCATTGTCAAACTTCTAGGCTTACAGGAAAGCGACATTGAACGTCTGACGTACGTGTTTTTGCATTTAAAACTTCGGACTCAACCTCACTATTAATGAAATAAAATGTCTCAAAAAATTTTTATTCACAAATAAATTTGTAAAGTCCTTAAAACTTTAATATTTAATTGATTTCATTGATTGAAGGGAACAAGAGAATAAAACAGCTTATGCTTTGTAGCATAAGCTGTTTTATTATTTTATAAGCCCTTATTCACAAAATTTAATTCTTTACTGAGCCTTATCACCTCTGTTATCACCTCTTCATCTTGCTGAAATCACTGTCTTATTAAAATGCTTTCAATTGTAGAGAAAAGAAGAAGCAAGAAGATACAATAATGTTTTGATGAACTGAAATCGTGCTACCTCCACAGACTGTATGCATAATTGGAAGTTATTCTCTGAGCATATCTCATATATACGAGCATATATCTGGCCAAGTATTATACTTTAAAAGGTATAAAGTTGGATCCTGAGTTATATTATATAATTACATCATGTATATGGAAGAAAAGAATCTTTTATTAAATGCAAAATCTGTCCTAAGGGAATTTCTGAATGGAAATATCTATCTGAAACATTTAAAACAAACTTAGATAATTGTGATAAATAAATATAGATCTCAATGAAGTCATTCATAGAAGTCACTGAAGATAAGTTGCTAAGCAAATATATGGACTAAATGGTATTAAGTGATAAATTTTATTTCAAAATATCATTTAACAATTTTATTATTAGATCACAGTTTTACCTTTGCAATTCTGGTGGTGCTCCTATTGTTGGTGCTAATGCTTCAAAAAGTTGAATTTCCTCATCTGGTAATGAATCTACTTCTTCTACAGACTCAGATAGAAACTGAAGAAGAAACTGGGAGAAAGCACCTCGTCTGTTAAGAAGTTCCTTGTAAGTGCCATATTCAGATATAACTCCATCATTCATTACAATGATAGTATCAACTTCAGGCAAAACTGAAATTCTATGAGTTACTAATATTCTTGTCTGTAATATAAAAAAATTTTTTTTTAAATTTTTGTACTAAAATTTCCTTTTGGTTAAAATTACTCATTGTTTTATGTATAGAACTACAAAAAAGTTAAGAAATTATATTTTATAGTATGAGACTAAATGAAACAAAATGATTATAAAATTATTTCTAGAAAATAACTACACAAATTAATAATTAGAAATATATATATTGAGAGCCACAGATATCAGATAGCTAAGCCCCCCTCAGCTTAGTGCAGAAATACTAAGCTGAAGGGGGCTCTCATCATGTAAACTTAGTCTATTGTTACTTTTTTTATACTTAGACTTTAGCTGACAGGCTAGAAAAGAGAAAAAATATCAGTGAAAATTTTTTCAGCTTGCCCTTCAAGCCTCCAAATAATTTATTCCTGACTGCGAGACTATATGTATTCCTTCTGCCGAGAAACTGATAATTAATTTTTCAAATATTTTAGAAATAATTATTTTATTTCGGCCTACTTATTAAAAATAAAACAATGAATTTTAATTATCTATATTTGATGCCTTCTATAATATCACGTAAACTTAAGTAATAATGTATCATTAGTTACATAAACTGTTAATTGACATTTTATAGATAAAAAGTAAAATAAATTTTTTATAATTTAGAAAAATGGTAAGTAGCATAAAGAAACTAAGAATATTAAACCTATTTTTTAATAATATTGAAATAGAACAATTATAATAAATTTATTGCTTACTATTAATCTATTTTAAGCATCATCTCACACTTTTTATGAATCACATGAATATGAATGACTAAGTGATAGATACTCAAATCCAACCATAAATAACATCTACATATAATTAAATCTTACTTTAAGATATCTCTTTTTTATTTTTTCCCTACTAAGTGTGTTATTGGTTATTCAAAAGTGTCCCATAACACTACTGTATTGGATTTTGTTTTGGATAACACTACTGTATTTTGTTTCGTTGCCTCTGTTGACATTAGATGTAGAGCATTTTAGACAGGTATATTTTAATTACAGTGGCATTATACTATTAAAATATAGTAAAACAGTCTCCATTTAAAGTATCAAATATATAAAAATACGGGGGGCGCTGCTTGCTGCAAAGAGTGTTGGTGAACTTTTTTGTGAGCTTACTTGGAATTTTAAAATTATGGAAAATATCGAATTTTGGATTATGGTGTTTATGTTGCTGTTAATATTAAGTGGTATTGAATTAAATCCTGGTCCGGTTGATCGTACTCCGCCGCATTCACAGATCCAGTCACCGATATCTGCTGTAAAGCGACGTCGTTCTCCGAGCGAACCTTCCTTGAAGTCGGCGAAACTGGAGGATTTTTTCTCTTCAAAGATAGATTCAAGTAAGTCCATTCCTAGGGAGATTATTTCATATTTGGACGACCGATTTGATAAGCTTTTTTCGACTCTAAATGAAGTTGTTACGAGGATCGACTGGTTGGTTAATTTGCATAATGAACACGACCAACGATTAACTCAGTTGGAGGTTAAATTAGAGGGAATTTTTAAACTTAAAGATGACATGCAGCAAAAAAACAGTTTGATCTTGCATTCTATAGACAAGGTGTCGAATGAAATGAGAAAGAAAAATATTTTGATTAAAGGTTTAACAGATGACAGTTCCGATTTGAATAGGAAAGTGCAAAACCTGTTTTCTAAATTGATAGGTGAATCAAGGTCAATTCCAACAGTTAAGATAGTGAAATTTAACCGATCAGATACTGTATTGGTGGAATTGCAGTCATTTGCAGACAAGAAATTAATTTTTGGTAACGTTAGAAAGATAAAGGCGCATGATGCATTGAAGAATATACAAATATTTGATGATTTATGTTGGCGTTCAAGACTGAGACGGAAAAAGCTTCTGCCTTTTCTACACGATTATAAGCTGCAAGGCAGGAGAGTTCGACTGATGGCTGATGTTTTGCAGGTTGGCGATGAAAGATATACTTACGACCTAGATAGAGGAGAATTATTGAAACTTGATTTTTTAGTGGAAAATCGAATGGCAAATTCTCAAAATCTTCATTCTCCGATCCGAGCAAGTGTACAGTTGGATTGAAAGTTTCAACATGGAATTCTCAGGGTACCCTCCTGACTAATCTAAGTAATAGTGATTTTGTTAAACATATTTCTGAAACTGATATTTTTGGATTAACCGAGACTTGGTCTACAGCTCCACTGTGTTCGAGATTTAAAAGCCTTAACTGTAGATTAAAAGTTTTTGAGGTAATGGCTACTAAAAGTTTAGGAAAGGGTAGACCTTCCGGCGGGTTGCTTCTAGGTATAAATGAAGACCTGGGGGAAGTAAACTTGCTGCTATCATGGCAACATATAATGGTTGTTAGAGTGAAATTTAACCGGAAGAAATATAAAGGGCTACGAGAGATGATGGTTATATTAGCATATCTTCATATTCCTATCTTTGAAACTTTAATTGCAAAATTGGAGGATTTGATTTCTGATTATACTTCAGATTATGATCTTCTGCTGATGGGTGATTTTAATGCACGAATTGGCTTGAGTATGGACACTATTTATCATGGGGATGCGATTTCAAACATCCGACTATCAAATGATAAAATTTGCAATAAAAGAGGAAACTTACTTATTGAACTAGTGAAAACTTATAATTTATACATAATAAATGGTCGATATCCTTCTGAATCACCAGCAGACTTTACTTATACTTCCAAACTGGGTGCTTCAGTAATTGATTTAGTGATCCTGAGCGAGAGTCTGGTAGAGAAATTGAATAAATTTTTTATTTCTGAAGATTATATGTCTGACCATCATTTGGTCATTTCTGAAATCCTGATAGATACTGACGAGAGTAGAAAATCTAACTTGATTGACAAGGAAAAAGGACTAATCTGGAAAGAAGACAAATCCAGTTTATATTCTGAAACAGTTTTGGCCAGATATGTAAGTATTGTCTTAAGTGATGAAATAGAGGACAGTTATTCTGCTATTCTGGATTTGATCAAGTCATCAGCTGAACAATGTAGAATGATAACATACCTGGGAACGAAAAAATTACCGTCTTCAGTTTGGTTTGACAGAGACTGTAGAACAGCGAAGAAAATGAAGAACAAGACGCTGAGGAGGTTTCGAATGTCCCGTAGTAATGAAGATCTAATAAAATACTGTGATTCTAGAGCAATCTTTCGTTCTTTATGTAAGACTAAAAAGAAGAACTTTTGGTCAAATATTAGTAGACAGTTGCAGTCTGCGCGATCTTCTGTACAGTTTTGGTCTATTGTTAATAGATTTAACAGGAGAAAGAAACCCGATAATCAAATTCCTCTTTACGACTGGGAACGTTTTTTAGAATATAACTTTTGTCACCCAAATTCTGATTCAATTCTTGATTTTGACCATGATAATTTCTCTCCTATTTTAGATGATCCAATTTCACTCTCTGAGTTAAAAACTTCAATTCATAAACTAAAAAGAAAATCAGCTCCTGGTATGGATGGTATAAAAAATGAATTTATTGTGCACCTACCTGAGGAAATGTATTTAGAATTACTTAAACTTTTTAACAAGATTAAGGAAACATTAAAATTTCCCGAGCAGTGGAAAAATGTGTTGTTGCAAATGATTTACAAGAAAGGAGACAAACTAAATCCTCAAAACTATCGTCCAATAGCGTTGTTAAATACCTTTAGAAAGTTGTTTACCGGAATTTTGGCAGATCGGTTGAATCAATGGATTACAGAATTTAATGTTATCTCCCAGTTTCAAGGAGCATTCGTTAAAGGAAGAGGGACTATGTACAACATCTTTATACTTAATGGTTTAATACAGTATGTTTTGTCAAGAAAAAGACGTAAAATCTATTCGATATTTGTGGATTTGGAAAAGGCTTTCGATAGAATCAATTTAAATATTTTATGGAAAAAGTTACATTTTTTAGGAGTTTCAACTCCGTTCATTAAGCTACTAAAAAATTTATTTTGTAACACAAGATATCATGTGAGAGGCAATCTGGCAAATACTAAAGGTGTCATTTCTGGTAGTGGGTTGCCTCAGGGGGAACCTTTAAGCCCCCTGTTGTTTATATTATTTATTAACGATTTACCACAGCTGTTTTCTACTTCTGAAACTTCGGAATTTGCTCTTGGAGAATCTGTTGATCTGCATTGCTTAATGTATGCTGATGATGTAGTTCTGCTAGCAGATTCAAAAACAGGTTTGCAACGAAAGCTTTCTCTGCTAGTTAATTATGCTAAAAGAAATGATCTTACAGTTAACTTACAAAAAACGAAGGGAATGGTTTTTCGCAATGGAGGCAGACTACTTAAATCTGATAAGATATTTGTGAACAATACTGAAATCAGTTTTGTGCCATATTTTAAGTATCTAGGAATACATTTTTCTTCGTCGGGTGCATATAATCATCATTTCGATTTAATAGCCAAAGACATACAGAATAAGACAGGCTATATGCTTACTCTACAAAAACGAATGAAGCTAAGTTCTATAAATAGTATCTTTAAACTTTTTGACGCCTTTATTGGTTCTAAGATGACTTATTTATTTCCAGTCTGGGGACTGGAGTTTCTGTCTAAACTAGAAAAAGTACAGATGAAATATTTTAAGAGACTTTTTAAAATAGAGCGTTCAGCTTCAAGCTCTGCAGTTCGTCTTGAATTGGGAAGACCTCCATTGGAATTGAAATTTGTCAAGACTATTCTTCTGTTTTGGTCAAAAGTTATGGAGTTACCCTCATATGACTTGCGCCAAATTACTTATAATGTTTTGCTAACAGCAGTCAAACCTGATAAGAAAAGTTGGCCTGCTTCAGTTAAGAATATTTTTGATAGCTTGGGCTACTCCTTTTTGTTTTCAACACGATCAGCTTCATTGTTGAGAACTCACTTAAATGATATAATTCAAACTAAGTCAGACCAACTGTGGAATCAGGATATATCGTCTACTTCAGCTAAACGAGTGAATTTGTTCGAAATGCGCCAGGGTTGGTGTACAAAAAACTACTTAAACTGTGAAACTAATTTTTCCACGAAAAGCCTCATTATGCAACTTAGACTTAATAGATTTCGGATTATGTTAAAGGGCTATCGGATAAATATATCAAGAGAGAAGTTTTGTAGTTATTGCAATAGTAAAGAGGCAGAGAATCTTTTAATACATTTGTTTGGATCTTGTCAAGTGGTAAACCAACTAAAATGTTTAGTACTAGGAGAAGATTTCAAGTATAATCATTTGAAAAATGACGACATGTCAAAAACTACTTTATTTAAGATTTTCTCCTTCTTCTCTAAATCTTTAGAATTCTTGTGATAATTTATTTTTTATATATATTTAATAACATTATGTAACTAATTTGTTCCTCCATTGTAAGAATTAATTAAATCAAAAACAGTCTCCATTTAAAGTATCAAAATATATAAAAATACCTTTTCCTTCAAAACGCCATTTGGACCGAAAACTTCTTGGAAAATATGTTTACCAACGTGAGAATCAACGGCACTTAGTGGATCATCAAATAAATATATGTCAGCATCATTGTAAACAGCTCTAGCTAGACTTACTCGCTGCTTCTGTCCACCACTCAAATTTATACCCTAAATTTAATTCAAATTTAGAATATGTGTAATATTATATAATTACATAGTTCATTATTTCAACTAATTTATGGATTATAAAAAATTTTTTCAATATATTTATAGACTATTATTTTCAGTTTACAATATATATGATTTAACAAACCGATTCTTAGGCAATTTAATAAATATAATCATACTGGTATTACATTCTATGATATATATTATTAAAGTTTATAATCTTTATGTCTACTTTATGTCTATGGTTTATGTACACTCTATGTCTACAAATCAGATAAATCATATATGATTTATCTGATTTGTAGACATAGAGTGATGTATGATATATATGTAAATCATATATGTTACAGACCTTGGAAGGAGACATTAAAAAGGGAACATATTATAAACATTCACTTTGTTATAAAGGAACTCTTTAATCCAGATGCCAATAAAGGAATCATCCTACTGTATAATGTCTGTGGAGGGCAAAACCAGAATTACACCATATTTTCATTTTTTTCTGCTCTTTAAAGAGATTTGAAGATAGAATTAGTGCATGTTTTTTCCTGTTAAGAGACATTCTTTACTGTTTATGCAACAGAAACTTTGGCTTGTACAGACTAAAGCTTAAATGAAAGAAATGTATAAAAACTATTCAAGAGTGTATTTAGATTATTAGGAACAGTTGGGACATTCCATTTATTATGGTTGATAGCACAGCAAAAGAAGTGTTGAGAGCATGGTCCCCACATGATAGTGACTGACTGGACTCTAGTCAGGGGGCTTGGTATAAAGATGGCCAGCCTAAATAACCTAGCAATTTTGTGTATTGAAAATGATTTAGCTAAACAATTTAATAGTTATAAAAAATTAATTTTTAATTTAGAATGTCTAGAAAAGAATTGGCTTGGAGTGGGACTTGAACCCACAACTCCTGCTTACCATACAGATGCATTGCAAATTATGCTACTTAAATCATCCAACACTTCCAGAACTATTAATTTAGATACAATCATACATGTGACTCACAGTGCCAACTGGGGATGACTTAATCACCCACAGCCCTCCTCAACAGCACTCAGCCAGCTAACTTTTCTTTCAGAAATTCTAAATTAAAAATGAATTTATTATAAATATTAAATAAGTTTCACAGAAACCGTTCACTCTTTCTATAGCAGTTTTTTAAGTCCATTAGATAAGAGAACAAACGTTTTTGGCCATTTTAATTAAAGAAGTTCTAGCTTTCTGTGCATGGATTTATAAATATTAAAATTAACACAAGATAGCAACCTAACTGCCTACCTCTAGACAAATTACTCTCTATCTAATTATTATCTTAATAATTCAGCAGATTGTCTTGTTTTAATTAAACAATCGAGATAGTGGAGTTATTTGTTTATATACACATTTTTATTTCAGCTGTAATTTGAAAAAAATTGTAGACCTATAAATTCCCACTGTCATCCATCTGTCCATCCTTCCTTAAGCTCAAGAACAGTTAGATAGATGAAAGTCAAGACCAGATATGGAAAGCTTAAAAACAGGAGGTCCCAATTAACTATATACAAACTTCTGGTACTAACTGGAAGTCATCTTATTTCAATTCAAAAATTTTCCCCTAAAAGGAGTTAGATAGACCAGCATGACTCTATTGCTAGCAGGAAAAGTATGATGTACAGTACATAGGCATGACACTACTAATTTGAGGTGGAGAGCATATATTTTAAATAGTTTTATTAAAATTATCTTCCAACTAGTGTTACCACCTTTACAAAATCGCTGACCCGGACGGCAGGTCAGGTTTGTTCGAACAGAAGTTCCTGACGCATGCACAATGTCATTTTACAATGCGAAGACTAACGTGCATGCTGGTTCTAAATCAGTTACAATTAGGGACTAGGGACTTGCGTAGGGGTAATGTGTGTAACCTAAATTAGCTCCATAGATGTGTACGGACGTACAAGCAAAAAAAAAAAAGACCGAGAGGCAGGTTGTGCGTCATACATCAGCATAAACAGAGTAACATGGTGGAATGGCAGATGAGTTTCAGTGAGTGTGAGGTCTTTTGCTGTTCAAATGGTGTAAATTTATAACAATATTTGCAAGAACTAAATAAATCTATTCTCTACTTCCATTCCATTGCATAGTCCTCAAAAGTAAATTTTGCCTAGGACCTCACAAATCCTATTGCCACTTCTGTTTAAAAATGTGAAGCTTTGGAACACAGTTCCTTTCAGTTACAATAATTATGCAAATACTACCCTTAACATTGTAACAGTGGAATAGTAATGCTTACAATTCTATGAATTTCAAATACTTTTCATTTTTCACTCAACATGTACCATCTATAAGTGACATCTGTCAGATATCAGATCTTTCATATTGGGAACATGTAAGGATTTTGTGAATCTTGTATATACAGTACATGTCTGGAAAATAAATTGTAATATTTAGATATTTAATATAACAATGAAGATTGAAGGAATAAATATAGAAGCAAGTGCTTGCGTTAGATGAAAGCAGTAGCGTAGCGAAGAGGGTGCAAAGGGGTGTATCATGCACCGAGCGCCACTCTCAGAGGGGTGCCCAAATCGTCTCCAAGACAAACTATATATGTTTCTGGAGGGGAAAGAGGGGCCCAATAAAGTGGCGGGTGCCAGTTATGTTTGCTACGCCACTGGATGAAAGGAATATAAAAAGATGATACCACATGTCCAAGGTTGTTCTAAGAAGAGAAAAGAAGAGAAAAAGAAAGCTCTGAATGTATATATAAGAACATTTTTCTATGGTTATTCTATTCAGTCCCCAAATGAACAGTCAAGAGGAAAAAATGCAACATTTGTCTGCAACATTTAAATCACGTGTAACTTATCAAATTTTGGGAAAATTCAAAAATGTCCAGTAATTCAGTATGTTCAATAATCTGACATTACTTTGGTTCCCACAGGCACTGCATTAATGAGCTTCTACTCTATATAATAATATAAATCTCCTTGTTTAGTTTCCTGTAATTTACTTTTTTTTTTCCTTTGCCATAATTGCAGGTCAGATGATGTAGAAAAATGGCAATCTTAACTTTTCTACATATGAAGATAGTACAATTAACTCACTCATTTAATTTCTATAAGTGCATATTTAAAAAACTGAAGTTTAATTTGAGGTTGGAATATATTCATACTCTAAATAAAATCTTTTTGGCTTTCAGTCTCCGTTTTCCTTCTATAAAACCATTCATTCCATATAAAATTAAGATAATATCAGTTAAAAACAATAATCTCTAAAAAATTGTAAACTTCTTAAAAATAAACGAGTTTAAAACAACTCTTTTTTATCCGATTTCGAAACGAGTTAAAAACTGAGATGGTGTCCATCTCAGTTTTTGCACTTTGCACTTTGCACTTCCATCAACAATGGAAGTGTCAAGTAACAATGGAAGTGTTAAGTAACAATGGAAATGTCAACAATGGAAGTGTCAACAATAGAAGTGTTACGTAACAATGGAATTGTTAAGAAACTTGCAAAATTACACTTAAAAATTAGCAAATATTTCTTACTTTATTATCCAAATGCATTTCACAATCACTTGCCTCTTCAGTGGACACTACACCTTTACATCACCAGTACATTTATATTCTACCAAGCTGTCCCAGCATGCATCTACAGATACGCCATTATTTAAATTGATAACATTTGCATAACCTTTGATGCAATAATGTTCAACGATGCGTCTCGTTACAATGTTTTTTATTTTATACAATATCTTTATATTATTTCTATTTATAATACAATTTTTATTTTTACAATGTTGATGCCACAGGGATTCAGTTCTTTTTAGTCGGATTGCCACTTCATGTTCTTTTAGCCGCTGTTCAAGCTGTCTTCCTGTTTCACCGACATAGATTTTACTTTCTGCACATGTACACATCAATCTGTAGACGACTCCTGCTACTTCCAAAGGATTCCTTGAATGCCCAACAACTCCTTTATTCACCACATAAATGCCTTTACTCAATCTATTTCTCTGTTCACCTACTAAAAATTGTATTATAAATAGAAATAATATAAAGATATTGTATAAAATAAAAAACATTGTAACGAGACGCATCGTTGAACATTATTGCATCAAAGGTTATGCAAATGTTATCAATTTAAATAATGGTGTATCTGTAGATGCATGCTGGGACAGCTTGGTAGAATATAAATGTACTGGTGATGTAAAGGTGTAGTGTCCACTGAAGAGGCAAGTGATTGTGAAATGCATTTGGATAATAAAATAAGAAATATTTGCAAATTTTTAAGGTGTCCATCTCAGTTTTTAATTCATTTCGAAATCGGATAAAAAAGAGTTCTTTTAAACTTGTTTATTTTTAAGAAATTTACAATTTTTTAGAGATTATTGTTTTTAACATTTATAATAACCGATCCCATTGTTTGATATTTATTTATAATATCAGTTATTAATTAAAAATTTTAGTTTATCTTAATTAAAAATATTGTCTACCTTTTCACCAATTTCTGTAAGATCACCAGCTGGTAACATTTCTAAATCAGATTTAAGAGCACAGGCTTCAAGAATTTTGTTATACTTATTTTCTTTATAGTGTTTTGTGAATAGAATATTGTTTCTTAATGTGGTATTTTGTATCCATGCCTGCTGAGGCACATAAGCAAGGGTACCCTTGAAAATAAACCAAATTCGAATATAAAAATCAATTTTAAAAATTACCTTAAAATTAAATAAGTTAAAAAAAAAATTACTTTAATGTTGACTCGACCTTTCAGTTTCTCCATTTCTCCAAGAAGTGCTGACAGAAAAGAAGATTTTCCAGATCCTACTTGTCCAACAATGGCCACAAGTGATCCAGATTTGATTTGTATAGAAATATCTTTTAACATTGGCTTAGAATCTTCCCAACTAAATGCAGCATCTTCTATGACGATTCGGTTATCTACATTGAAGTTAATACAGTAAAAACATAAATTCTTATCATAAAATATTCATCATGATTTAATTCAAATAAAATCTAAATAAACCTTCATGCTCATCATGACCAATGGCATCAAGATCCAATTCTTTACATTGAAGAAAACGATTGATTCTTCTTAAAGATACAATAAACTATAATAATCAATTATATAATTATTAATATAATTCAACTTAATTTATTACAGGAAAAATTAATACTTAAAATAATCACCATTGCTGTAAAAGTTATTAACATGGGAAGAAATGCTAAAGGTACACGAAGAATATTAAATAACGTTAGTGAAACAAATGCTCGATTTGCATCCAAAACATTTTCAGAATTTATAAAAACAAACATTGTAAAACTTGCCAAACCAACCTAAAATAAAATTTGTTTATTTTATTATTATTCTATTCAAATAATTGTAATTAAAACAAAAAAAATAAAACATACCAGAAATGGTGCACTGGTAAAGAAAAACATTATAAAAGAATTTAAGTATGACTGTGTTTTAAGAACTTTAATTTCTCTATTTCGAATATCCATGACACTTTTTTGAAATGACTCTTCCCATGCATACAATTTCAATATTTTTATTCCAGTTAATATTTCATTCATTATATTTATACGTTTATCTTTATCTTTCATCAAACGTAACTGAAAATGAAACAATATATTTAAAATACTATAATAATTATCGGCCCGAAGAGGGACTCAAACCCGCAACTCCCGCTTACCGTGCGGTTGCGGGAGTTATGGGTTTGAGTCCCACTTCGGGCTGATTCTTTTCTTCCAGTTTAATCTAAATTATTTAAATTATTATAATTATTAATTTTAATAAAAGATGGCACCTAACGCCTACCTCAACTGCCAAATCTATATATATAATCGAGACGAGTTGATGATGATAATAATAATAATAACTCTCCCATGGTCACCACCTGGTCGTGGTGGGAGAGCCCAGTAATTTTACTGATCCATAGGGCAATGCAGGCTGGAGCACAAGCTCCTGGTAGGGACACCCATGCCAGTAAGGTCTATGGGGAGAAATGAAGCTAAGAGTGACCACACACCCACATTCTGTGGAGATACGTATCATGGTAGTAACCAGATCTAAATGTGATACCGGCTCGGACGTCGCCCGGGTTAACAAGGTCCGCGTTCGTGAGTTAGGCAGAGGCTCACGTTCGAAAAATAGGCCACAGTCTCCCTTGGTTACCGGTGGCGAAAGCAGCACCGGCCCAAGCATGGCTACTGCAATGCCCTCAACAGATGTGAGGAACCAACCCAGCCTTGGTGTTTCTGTGGCAATGCATCCGCAGACCACAAAGGCTGGAAAACCACGCCAACGGATGAAATGGACGGTAGAAATGAACGAGTTTATCATCCGTACTTACTACACGATCACAAAACTCGAAACAAACATGACAGCATACAGACAACAACTATACCATAGATTCACACAACAGTATCCTCACCTCACTGTCACCGAACAAAGGGTTGTTGATCAAAAAAGAACAGTTATACACAACAACCTTATTCCACAAACAACATTTGAACTTATCAAACAACAGGTTGCTGATCAAATACATCAACAGACAGAAACATCTAACATTAATGAAGATCATGTAACCTGTCAGGATAATCCAGCAACAAGCATTGATAATAACACACATACAACAATTACCACTAATGATACTACAGACACTTCCTCATCCATCACTGATAACATAGACATGGATTTAGTTAATACGCTCTCACTTATATTTCAGGAAACACTCACTAAATATACAGGTACAGATCCCACACAACGACCACGAATACCAAAGATCAACATGTCAAAAGAAGTAGGAAAAACACTAAATTATGTAAACACTCGCTTACTACCACACTACATTCATTCAATTTCTACACTCGCAGACATCCATACATTAGTTTATGCTGGGGCAGTCACAGTAGTGACACAACATGGACTGAAAGTACAATCACAGACAAATACACAGAAAACACAATTCTATCACAAGCCTGCCTGGCAGAGAAGAATAGAAACACAAATAAATGACATTAGACAGCAATTAGGCAGGCTAACACAATACACTAAAAACAACATAACACCCAAATTAAGGAAACAGCTCAAAAACATTTTCAAGAAAATAAAAACACACACAAAACATGAACATCACAACACACGCATTACAGAATACATTGATACACTAAAACAAAAACTTGCTGCCAAAGCACGTAGACTCAAACGTTACAAAACATGTACACTACGAAAACAACAAAATAAATTATTTACAAACAATGAAAAACTCTTTTACAGACAAACTAATAACAAAGCAAACACTGATACACAGCACAGTGGCACACCAACAGAAGAACAACTCACAACATATTGGTCTTCTCTTTGGTCCAGTGCTGTCACGCACAATGCTGATGCAGGCTGGATCGAGGAGGAGAACAGAAACTTGCACAACATACCAACTATGCCCTGTGTTGAAATAAACATACATGATTTCCAATACACTGTTAACAGAACACACAACTGGAAGACACCTGGTGTAGACAACATTCACAATTTCTGGTACAAAAAGTTTACATCACTGCACCAGGAACTAGCTAAACATCTAACACACATCATCATCAATCCACGAAGACATGCCAAATTTTCTTACTCAGGGCATCACCTACATGAAACCTAAAAACAACAATAACACAGACCCCACACAATACAGACCAATTACATGTCTTCCAACACTCTACAAATTATTGACATCCTGTATTGCAAACAAAATATACAAACATGTTGAAGAACACGACATTCTAACAGAACAACAAAAAGGTTGTCGTAGAAACACAGGGGATGCAAAGAACAGTTACTCATAGATTCAGTCATTCTACGGCAAGCACACAGACAACACAGAAACATACACATGGCATATATAGACTACAGAAAAGCATTCGACAGTGTTCCACACAGTTGGCTGCTACATATTCTACACATGTACAAAATACATCCATCACTCATTGCATTCTTTCAAAACACTATGCAGCACTGGAGAACAACACTACATCTCAGGGTTAGTAACACTTCCATACAAACAAACCAAATTTTTATTAGGCGAGGAATTTTTCAAGGAGATTCCTTGAGTCCTCTCTGGTTCTGCCTAGCCTTGAATCCATTATCCAACATTTTAAACAACACGCAATATGGTTACAATATCAGGCATGAAAAAACAACACAGTATACACTGTCACATCTCATGTACATGGATGACATAAAACTTTATGCATCCACACAAAAACAACTTCATCAACTCCTACAAATCACACATTCATACACCAACGACATACAAATGGAATTTGGCCTAGATAAATGCAAAACACTTCACATAGAAAAAGGAATCCTGAAGAAAGAAGATTTTGCACTTGGAAATGGAGATGTTATTGAATCCATGGAAGAGGGCGAGTTCTACAAGTATTTAGGATTCCAACAGGCCAAACTAACAGAACATACACAAATAAAGCAAAGATTAATTAAAGAATACCAAAGTAGATTAAATGCTATTCTCAGAACACAATTAAATGCAAAACACACAGTTAAAGCAATAAACACATATGTCATCCCAATACTCACATATTCTTTTGGAGTTATACATTGGACTCACACTGATCTTGAGCAACTCCAAAGGAAAACAAGAACAACACTTACTAAGCATAAACAACATCATCCTAAATCTGCCACAGAAAGATTAACCCTTCCACGTAAAGATGGCGGACGTGGCCTGATTGACATAGTTAACCTTCACTACAAACAAATACAGTCACTGCGAGAGTTTTTCTACAAAAAACAAGAAACATCACAATTACATAAAGCAGTAACTCTAGCAGACTCAAATAACACACCATTAAACTTACACTCACATAATATGGACACAACACAACATATAAAAAGCATAGACACCATTAAGCAATCGTGGGCTCGAAAGGCACTCCATGGCAGGCATCCTTATGATCTGGCCCATGATTTTGTTGACAAAACTGCGTCAAACAGCTGGTTAGCTCGGGGATGCCTCTTTGGGGAGACGGAAGGATTCATGATTGCCATACAGGATCAGGTCATAAATACTAAAAACTACAGAAAACACATACTCAAAGATACAACACTCACAAATGACACATGCAGAAAATGTCACGTCATGCCAGAAACTATACAACACATCACTTCTGGTTGCAAGCTCTTGGCACAGACAGATTATCTACACAGACATAATCAAATAGCAAATATAATACACCAAGAGCTTGTAAAGAAACACAAATTAGTAGACACCCACGAGCCATACTACAAATACATTCCACAGACAGTATTGGAAAACAACACGCACAAAATGTACTACGACAGAGCCATAATCACAGATAAAAACAATTTACCACAACAGACCAGACAACACTCATTGACAAACACAATAAAATCACATACATTATAGACATATCCATTCCAAACACTCACAATATACAAAACGCATGTGCTGAAAAAATTAGCAAGTACACAGAACTCGCCCAGGAAATAAGGCATCTGTGGAGGATGGATAGGGTGCTTATTGTACCTGTTGTTCTCTCCTCTACAGGTATCATACCACACACACTACACAAAAGCCTGGGCACGTTACAATTGAATAGAAACACATACATCACACTACAGAAGGCCACTATATTGAATACATGTCATATTGTGAGAAAATTCCTGAATACAGACACACACACTGATACACTTCTTTAATTTCTGTTTTGGTTACTATGCCTTGACTTTGGTCCGGCATAGTACACAGCCACCGGTGTTAACCGAGTATCTCTCACTTAACCCAACACAATAATAATAATAATAATAATCAGCACAGAGCCCAAATGGTTAGGAGTTGAAAGTTGAAATTTGGTACACAGTTATGTACGTCACGAGAACACACACTAAGAACAGATTTTTTGAAATTCCTCCCCACAGGGAGAGGGACAGGATTAAGGCTTAATACTTCCATCAACAATGGAAGTGTCAAGTAGCAATGGAAGTGTTAAGTAACAATGGAAATGCCAACAATAGAAGTGTCAACAATAGAAGTGTTACGTAACAATGGAATTGTTAAGAGAACGCAACGTGCAAGACGCAGATGCAGTTTTTTTCATTTTTGTGGGAAATCGAACATATTTTTAGACCCATCTAAAAATTCTGTAATTAGTCTGGAAACAGGGAGACCTAATTCTTGCATTCTGTGAAAATGGGTAAGGTTAACTATAACGTAATAATCTTAATTTTCACTAAAACGGTTAGGAGTTTAAAGTTGAAATTTGGTACACAGTTAGGGTACCAAATTTAAGTACCAAAGTGTTAAGTAACAATGGAGAACAAGAGAAAGCAACGTGCAAGATTTACGGGCTCTGGAAAAAAAAAAAAGAAAAAGAGTAATATGTTAGAACCAGGGCCGGTTCTAGGGTTTTGAGTGCCCCGGGCAAAACAAAATTTGGCGCCCTTTCATACAAGAATATACAAATTTACTGCAAATTAAAAAAAAAGTAAAAAAAGGCAAAAAATCAAAATTACACAATAAAGAACTGTGTAAAAAATTTATTTATTTAAAGCACGGCAAGTGTTGTTAATGCAAAGTTTACAGAAAGACAAAGTTATTTAACTATTAAGGCGTATGACAGGCGCCAGTATCACTTTGACTATTCATAATTTTGTTGATATTTGTTATTTATAAATTTGATCTCGTCCATTTTTTGAGTAGATTGTTGTGATACGTGATACTGATTACAAATTATCTTTCGAAAATAAATAAAAATAAACTTTTTAGAGATTAAAAAGCATTTGTCTGCATCAATGTTGTGTGATAAAAGCCATAAAAATTCTTAGGTTTCATTATTTTAATTAGTAAATTTTTGTTTTTGTCTATTAATCCTTTTTTTGAGTTATTATGAATTCTGACTATACTTCCTTATAGTTTTCTTTGAATAATTGTAATATTATTTTATCTGTTGACAATAATAAAATAATTAGCGTTGTGACCTTTATTTGGTATTATTAAAGAAAAAACAATTTATTGCTTGCTAAAAAAATCGATGTCTCATGAAAAATGATCAATTTTAATTTATAAAATCTAAAAAAATAATGAATGTAAAAAAATATTTTATTTTTATATCGGCGCCCCTCAAAATTTGGCGCCCTGGGCAGTCGCCCAGCTTGCCCGCCCCTTTATCCGGCACTGGTTAGAACACATTCGATTTTCAAATTTAAACAGATTAGTTCTCGATCTTTCTTCTTCATTCGATGAAAATCGAACGATATAATCATAACACGTCGTGAAAATCAAACAATATTAGAACATTCGATTTTCAAATTCGAAGTTTCTTTAGAAATACTTAGTTTGTTGATGAAATTACTCTTTTTCTTTTGTGACTATAACGTAATAATCTTAATCTTCGCTATCGTTACTTTTGCCCGAGCAATGCCGGGCCTACCTGCTAGTTTATTTATAATCTTTAATCGTATATATCCAAAAGTTAGCCTGATTATTTACGGCAGTTGGTGATGTATAAGCCATATGAATTTGAATCAATAATCTGTTTATTTATGTTTTTGTAAGTTTTTTAATCAATCTTAACACAGTATAGTTATGTACTGTATCATCTTCAGACTGATTAAAGAACATACGTATGCAAATCAGAAACATATGACAGCATGCACTGGTACAAAATGAACAGCAAAATCTACAACATTCAGATATAAAAATACAAAAAGTCCAGTATTCTGGTACCACTCTTGTCCCAGATTAACAAACTTCCTCTGTATTATTTTACTTTATGTACTGTATATTATTTACAATTTTTAATCATAACTATAAACATCCAATTATAATTTTAAAAAAAAATCAAAGAAATATTATTAAAATTTCCAAATTTACCTGTAATTGTTTAAGCTTTGCAGTTATCACACCATTGATAGGAATGAATAATATCATTACAGCTAAACCACCAAGTGTTGATATTCCAAGTTGTTGCCACAACAAATAAATTGCAATTCCTATTTGTAATGGTGTGGACCATAATAAATTTACTAACTGAATATAATCCATCATTCTTTGTGTATCTACTGCCATTAGATTAACAATTTCTCCAACAGTGAAGTCTCTTTTAGCATCATTAGATAATATTAATGACTAAAAAAATTGTGGTTAATTAAAATATAATAATTACTGTCAAATAAAGAAATAAATATATTTAATTTGCTTATATATACACAACATTACTAATTACTTTTCTATAAACTGCAGATATAACACAGGATCGAATTCTCATTGCTATAGTGTAGATTTTAAATTCATACTGGCTGTTAAAAAATGATTCAAACATTGAAGAAAAAAACATTGTTGCAGCATAAACAAAACCTCTCCAATAAGGCTCATTTCCTCCAACAAATGCAATAAGCATACTGCAAGAATTAAAAAGAGAAATTTTACTCTACAATCTACTTTATTATAAAATTAAGTATTTATTAAATATTGAATAATAAGTAGATCTTCATAAAATAATAACAACAAATAAATAAAAATTAAAATCACAAAAATTAAACAGCATATATTGAATTATTCAATGCTTATGACTGAATTACAATTTTCAAATTGCAGACCTATACATTCTTGCCATCATGCATTGTCTGTTGCTGTCTGTCCTTTAATCTCAGAAACAGAATTAAAGACCAGGTATAGAAGAATTAGGAGCTGAAGGCCCTTATTAACAAAATATGAACTTCAGTCTGGATTGGAAGTCACATGATTTCAATTCAAAACTTTCTCGAGAAAGAAGTTAGCTATTTGACTGGCTTTACTCAGTTGTTATCAGAAGAAGTATTATGTGCAGGGACAAGACATTACTAAAATCGTGACCACATATGGAATGTTCAGGAGCCAAAGATCCCAATTAACTATATGCAAACTTACAGTCAGGACCAGAAGTCACATGATTTTTTAAATTAAAAGATGATTAAAAATTGCAGCCTGGCATTATGATGATGACAATAAATAATTGTTCATTTTACTTTAAATTCTAAAGTTCAAATTTTTTCTGTACTCTAACATTATAAGAATAAATAGTAGAGATTTTTATTTATTTATTATTTTTTTAAATACTGTAGAATCTGCTTATTGTAATCATAATAATTTATAACTTTATGTACTTAATAAGAAAGTCAAACAACACAAAAAGTGTGACAAATTGCACTATACAGTATCGTATTTAATGACAAAGCAACTATTAAAATTTAAAATTTTCCAAAACCTTATTAATTCAACAACCTGCATAACTCAATATGCTTAGCTTTCTTCAGGAGGTGTCAAGTTATTAGGATTCCACTGTATAAGACAATGGCCTAACCACCTACTTCAGATTGATTATTAATCGTTAGCCAAACTACAGTCTGAATAACCTAGAAATTATGACTATTGTAGGATAGTTGAGCTTGGTTGTTTATATATATATATATCTACAATAATTTCTTAACAGAAATGAAACAGGAAAAACAATATTTTAATGCATGAGATGGAAACTTAACTGCATACCAGTAATTATCTTGTTTTCAATGGCTACCCTGGAGGCTTAAGGTATATGGTAGGGTAAGTATACAAAATTTTGTTACCTGTTTTTCATTTAATAATTTTAGGAAAGTAATATCTGATACTAATTCGTTTTTCAAAATGCTTATTTTTATTAAAAAGGTTAAATTGTTTATCTCGTGATGTTGGCTTTATGGTAATGTGGTTTTTTGTGTTTCTTTTAAATTTATAGTGAAAATTGTTAGTAATTTTATGTTAATTGCACCCTGGGGAGTGGTTTGCACATTATTTAATCAGCAGTTACCTTTGGTTATTTGAGAGAATATCCAATTTGTGAATAAAAGACTAAACTGATTATTTTTCGTGCGTATTCTGAGATGTCAAGAGTATATGCCAGAACACATTCAATGTAAAGTCAAGAACCCTTAACTGTAACTTAACTACTTTTAATTGTAAATATATCTTAAACTATAATGGTAATTTAACTGTCAAACAATTTTAACTGTAAATATGTAATTTTAAACGGAATGTATATGTGTCAACACCACCTACAAGAAATCCCGGAAGTCATGCCGACAGGTGAGGGGCTTATGCCCAAAACACGTATCGGCCTATAGGATATTTTGAATAAAGATAATGTAGAAATGCCCTGTGTATATCTATGCACCTAGTCATGAAGATAAAAACATGATTATTTTTCATTTTCTAGGTAAGATAAATAATTACCAGAAAACTAGGCCTTATTTATTTTATTTTTTGGATAGCTCTCCCACTTTTAGGTTTAGAATGAATTTAATTTTTGATTTAATATTGTGTTTTAGTTATAAGTTGTATATATTTGTTTTGTATTAATAGATATGTTGTATGATTTTTTGTATTTTTTCTTCAGTATCATGGTTGTACCAGTATACTTAAATAAATAAATAAATATAAAGGTTTTATTTTCATTTTTGCATTTTTTCTGCAGGGTATATGCCATTGTGGGTTATCCACATAAAATTACATTACTTATTTTTTATTAAATAGTGTAGAATTGCTACTTATGATGGTCTTGATAAATTTTTGTTTTTCATTCTATATGGATGTAGGGTGAAGAGGAGTCTAAATACCCAAAATGCATTCTAAAACTTGATTGTGGATAATTAAAGGGTATTCTGTAAAAAATTTAATCTAGTTGTTCCCTGATATGATAAATCCTTAAATTTATTATAGCTGTATTCATTAGGCTATTTAATTTATACTTAATTTTATGTTATGTTGTTAGAATCTGTAATATATGTTTATTTAACAATATTTATTATTACAAAATAACAAACGATAATATTTTCTTGTCTTTGAAAAAGATAACAAATGAAGTTCACTGCAAAATGCAAGTTACATCTTGTCTGTGTTGTAAACTGAGAATTTATGCTAAAGTTTGTCCAATCATAGTTTCAGATAGTTTGCCACTTTTGTAGTTTAGTAGAACACTCGTAACATGTTTGGTGAACACCAGTTAAGAACCACTGACATATACAATTTTTGACAAGAACTTTTATCAAATAAAATATTTTGTCATTGAAATTTAAAGTTATATTCAAAATATTATTCAATTTTACATTAAATTTTTAAGTTTAAAAACATAATTATAGATGATAAATTAAAATAAACTGTTAACTTACTCTAATATCAAAGGATTTACAAAAGTTAGAACACTTGCAATTAATTTTAATATTGCTGTCAATAGAAATTCAATCCAGAAAGTTTTAATCAGTGGATATAAAATACTTATTTTCTTAATAGCAGTTTCATTCTCATAATTCTTAGGTTTTGTCCTAAAATAAAAATTATACTATAATTTCAAATAAACAACATACATACATATTTTTTATGAAATAAAAAAATTAATTTGAAGACATTCAACTATTAAATAAGTAAGTTTTCTATGATTTTGATCTCTCTTTCTACATAAGCAATTGTAAACATTGCATTGATATCTTTCTCTCTTTCCTAAATACAGAGTATACACAGACCCTAAGAGAGGGAGGTGCAGCAAGTTGCTACCTTTGAGCTTTAGGGGGCCACATCAGAGAAAAAAAAACATTTCAAACTTGTCCATTTTCTGATTATTTTTTCCAAATAATAAAATAATTTTGGCCATGGGCTAACATTTATTCTAGATTATTTTTCTACTTCAATATCATTTCGTTATTTGTATAAGTAGGGTCTCAAAAAGAGGGGCCCAAAATAGTCTTTGCACTGACAGTTCTATATTCTCTCAAGGACCTGGAATATCATAAAGTATGGTAACACTTAACTTATTGAACAAAGAGTACAAATGATATCACTTTTATATGTCTATCAATTGAAAGAGAAACTTTGAAATTTCCAACTTTGGCCTGTAGTTCATATTACTTGCAAATATGTCAACCTTGGTGCTGAGAATGCTTTGTGTGTGTTAAAATTTGATAAAAGCAAGTATGCTACAGATGTTCAACAGAAATTTCAAACTACTTATGATAAACAAGTACCAAGTAGAAAGGCAACATACAATAAGAAATTCAGAACCATGGGTTGCTTGTGTCCACAAAACTGGAGGGGCTGTCCTGGTGTGAATGAAAATAACATGGAGCGAGTCAGAGACACATTCACACACAATTCAAAGAAGTCAATATATAGAGTATTCCAAGAGCTACAAATGCCAGTGATGACAGTGTGGAAAATTTTGCATAAAAAGCTGTCTATGAAACCATAGATTCTAGCTGCTGCACATGGTAAAAAAAAATAACAACGACAAACAGTTTCAGTTTTCTTGCCAAGTGCAAGAAAAGGTAGACGATAATGACTTTGTGAATCACTTAATTTCCAGGAGATGAAGTAATATTTCACACAAGTGGAATAGTTAAAGTAGCCATATTTTTTGAATACCAGTATAATCTTAATGTTTATAACAATTTTACATATCTTTTAATATATTAAATAAAGCTTAGAAATATTTAACATTAGCAATGATTGAATCCTTCCCTTTCCATATAAACAATCAAGATTTTCTTTCATCCCTTCCCTCTCAAATGCTTGTGTAATACTTGAATGTCTCCTATACAGATATATTAAAATGTAACTATATAAATGTAAATAACTGTATATATATTTATTTATTTATTTTTATAATTAAATTTTTAAAAATATTTACCTGATATTTTCTTCCAACAGTGGGATCCAATATTCATCAAATTTCATAGAAACATCTCTTGTTCTATTTTCTGAACTTAATGACCACATATCATCCAGTTCTAAAGGCTTTTTGTAACCAAGATAAATCATTCTATGGAAAAAAAATATCAGTGAATAAAAATAAATAATAAAATAACAAAGCATATAAATAACATAGCATAATAAGCAGTAAAATAACATAGTCATTAGCCTTATTACCAGGATTTGATGACTACAATCTTATTCAAGACAGAAGCAAATTTTATCCCATTTCTCTGTATTATAATTATGAATTATTAATGCATTATTCTTGAATGATATTATAATATTATCCAAGAAAAATATTTATGATAATAACCAACTCATAATCATACACATTTAAAGTCAATTATAGAAATAAAGCCTCGTTCAGTTAAGGTCCTCACTAACTTTTAAGTATTATCCTGTTTTCAAAAACATCTTATACTAGCCTTTATGCTAAAAATTCCCTGTCTTTAGACAAGTTAAATAACAGACTGTTTATAAATTATGTCCACATTTTTCTTGAAATTTTTACTACCCCTCTCCCAGTCTGTCCAAGTTTCCATAACCCCTCCCCTACCCTTATCCAACTTGTCATAATTCCTCTTTCCATTCCAATGTGAACTGTGGCTGTATGCCATTTTGTATATAATAATTTAAGTATAGTTTTAGTCCTCTCCTTTGTTCTTTGTTTCTTCTTGCTTACAGAACTTTCTTTTCTAACTCTTTTCCTTGGATGATGATGACTGATTCTTGGAGCCATGGACAACAATGAAATAAAAAAGGCCCTGAAGGCCACTGAGAGAAAGGAAGAACATTCTTTGGTCCAGACCTCAAGGTGGACAGAGATTGAATGTGGTGCTCCTGGTCACGAATGGCAGCAACTGGAGAATTCAACAGAGTTGGAGAAGAAAGTTGGATTTTATCGTACTTATCATTTGTACTTATTTGTCACAAACGGTATATCTTTTGTCATTCCTGCCATTAATCATTATTAGAAGCTGTGCTACAATTGTTGATTTTGGAGTTGGAATCCATAAGGATCTTGTTCAAATACATGAAATAAAATATTGTTGCTAAATATTCTTGTCATGTTTCCTTTGTCAGTCTATGTACATTTTGCGTGAACATCACAGAACATTATTATAAACAACCCCTAACTAATGTTAGCTATATTAAAAACTATGATTTAAATAGAGGCAGGCAAAACTATATCTGTAGACTTTGTTTCTGTAAGCAGTCAAAGTTTATATCAAAGTTTTTATCCATTATTGGTTATTTACTTCTCACATTTTTGGTTAAATTTTCTTTTAAACAAAATGTAAGAAAATATCAAAAATTAGTTTTTATAAAGTTATGTACAGTACAGGATTTAAAGGAAAGTCTACTCACCCCCTATAACTTTAAACCATCTGTTATAATGCAATGAAAGTAATTGGCATCTATAGGAAAGCAACCATGCACAATCCATTGAATGCAATTTTAGCATTCCTAATGGTGAAATACAGAACTAAAGAAAATTAACTCAGAAATTAACAGATAGGCAAAAAATGAAAGAGCATCATTTATTTAGTACAAAACGATACTTAGTTCAACAGACACACTTACAAGAAAGAGCAGAAAAACTAAGAAAGCAGCAGAAAATCAATTTCTGACATTTGGTAACAGAATTATTGGATACAGTGGTTATGTGGAATGGCCACACAACTTAACACCAATAAACTTCTCCTTTTGGGGAAACCTAAAAAATCAAGTATACATATGCTACAGAATCTTCCACCACAACAGATTTAAAGGAATGCATTCTTCCTATAATTCTGTAATTCCTGCAATGCTGCATACTGTTCAAGGTGATGTTCATTGCCACTGTTGCTGCACACTTCAAACATTGTTTACAACAGATTACTTTGCTAAGTTAGTTGACCTGTGCTTCATAAACTTTGTGTTACAATCTGTGTACTTTTGTGTGTAAAAGTTTATTACTTTCTTAGTGTTTTCTGCTCTCTCCAGTAAGTGCTTCTGCTAAACCAAGTATTATTTTGTACCAAATAAATGATGCTCTTTTATTTTGCCTATCTGTTAGTTTCCAAGTTAATTTTTTTAGTTCTGTATTTTGCCACTAGGGGTGCTAAAATCATGTTCAATGGATTGCATGTGGTTACAGACTATAAAAAAGAGCATCATACATACATTAATACAATATACAGTATATATATATATATATACTGTATATTGTATTAATGTATGTATGATGTAAGGAATACTCGTGTATATATATATATCAAGTATCCCTTAACTAACACAGTTAATTAAACCCTCGATGCTACTGCATATATCACTTTAATCAAATACAGCTGTATCTTTGTACTACTTGACTGAACAAACAATCCCAACCCTCTAGAACAAATTTTTGGTTAATAACAAATAATTGGGCTGCAATTTGAAAAAAACTGTAGACTGATAAATTCCCACTGTCGTCCTCTGCCAGTCTATCCTTCCTTAATCTCAAGAACAGAGTTAGATAGATGAAAGTCAAGAAAGATATGGAAAGATTAGGGGCAGGAGATCCCAATTACTATATATGAATTTCCGGTCTAGACCAGAAGTCATGTTATTTTAATTCAAAAATTTTCCCCTGAAAGAAGTTAGATAGACCAACATGACTCTATTGCTAGCAGGAAAAGTATGATGTACAGGAGCAAGACACTACTAATTTGAGGTGGAGAGCATAGATTTTAAATTAAATTAATTAAAAATATGATTAAAAATTGTAGCCCAGTATTGTGACAATGTCACAATAAATAATTGCTTGTTTTATTTTAATTTTGTTATCAGTAAAAATGTTTTCTGTGATAAAAATAAGTAACTAATTTAAAAATAAAATGAAAACTTAAGAGTGCCCTTGGAGATTAAGAAAAGGGCAACCCAACAGCAAAGGGGAGCACATGCCCAAGTGCCCAATGTACTGGCACCCCTGTCCACGATGCTATAACAGGTTAAAAGTTATAGGAGTAAACAGATTTTCCTTTGAACCATGTATATATATTTTATTAGCAAGGTTGAGGCCGAAGTTTTAAACATGAAAACTTGTACGTCGGACGTTCAGTGCCGCTTTCCTGTAAGCATAGAAGTTTGACAATGGTGTTTGGAAAGTCAGTGAAATCATGCTCGACATTCTATATGCCATTGTAAAACTTCTAGGCTTACAGGAAAGTGGCGCCGAACGAACGTCCGACGTACACATTTTTGCATTTAAAAACTTCGGCCTCAACCTCGCTATTATGATAAAACATTTTTATTATATTAACATTAACATTTTATATATATATATATATATATATATATATATATATATATATATATGAGACATACAGTTTCAAAAATAGCCAACTCCATCTTTTCTGGATCTGAAACAAAGGGCTATGAATGTGACTGATTTTAAAACTAACTTCAATTTTCATCTTCCTTTTATCTCTTCTTTCTGTTTTGAGGCTAGTATAGAAATTTATAACAATGATGGCTGAAAAAAGCAGAAAAATACAAAAGATCAGGTGCTTAGTTAATTTTTTTTTCAAAAATGGGCTTAATCTATTTTTGAAACTAATATGCCTCACATATAAATAAACAAGAAAGTATGTAAATAAAAAGAACACATATTTTATCTTAAAATATTATATACATACCCATTAAACCACCAAAATGTTACTTTAGATAGAAATGAAGCATATTTTTCAGGACAATTATTCTAATTAAAAAATATTTATTTATTATTTTTTCTTGATGTAAAAATTAAAATTCAGTTTTTTTAAATTAAACTATCAATTTTCTTAATATTCAACTAACCTTAGATTCATCATATACTATATAATATTCAGGTTTGACATCAGCAAAACATGATAAAAACAATTCACCAATATAAAGAACTAAATAAATTACAGCAAATGTAAGAGAATATTCTGAAATTTCATAGGAATATTCCTGGAAAAAAACTCAAAACATTAAAAAATGAGTTTTACTATAGAGATATAATATAAAACTTGAATATTTTACAACCTCATTAAATATTCTCAATAAAATTGAACGATATATTATTATCTGTGAAATGGTTAACAAGAACCAAAAAATGAATAGCATTTCGGATGACTGTCGACCATTCTTCCTTCCTGAAGTGGTCAAAATTAGAACTAATATCTATATTTAAAAGAAAAGATACATATAAGGGTCTATATACAAAAACAAAATTTACAAATAATAATAGATTAATTAATATTTAACAATTTTACAAAAAATAATAAAGTATACAGTTTTTGACAATTATTATTAATAAAGTATTTACAATTCTTAAATTAAAATCTATAAAACAAAATTACGTTAAATATTCTTAATGATTATTTTTATTTAATTATCAATATTTTTATAAATGATTTTATGCGTGTATTAATTATAATCAATAGTCTATCATAAAACACGCAATAACAACATTCTTTAAGCTTTTGAACAAAACAGTGGCGTAGCGAGGGGGAGTGCAAGGGGGTCTATCATGCACTGAGCGCCACTCGCAGAGGGGCACCCAAATGGTCTCCAAGACAAACTATATGTGTTTCTGGAGGAGGAGGGGGCGCCAATAAAGTGTCGTGCCCGGGCACCAGTTATGTTCGCTACACCACTGGAACAAAATACAAGTTTTGGCAAATGAATCCCAAGATTTGAAATTTAGAGGAAATAATATACTATAATGAAAAACATTTAATGTTATTTTGATAAAATCTTTTTGAGAAACTCCTTATTTAGGTATTTGTCTGTAGAATTATTGAAAGCATTTTTTAAAATTTATATAAAATTTAATTCCTTTATTTTCTTTCATTAAATTCCTTTGTCATTTATTGTTTAGATATATCAATATATCATCTAAACATTCAAATAACTTCTAATTTGACATTGAGTATTGGGTATTAAGAAACATTCTACAGAAAATAAATCAAGAGAAGGTAGGGAGTACATTTGTAAAACTCTGAATGATCTAAACAAATTATTAACAAATCAGTCATAAAGTTTAATTTTGCTCAATGTGCATGCTCAATATTGATGACATTTCAAATAAACCTGTAATATATGTTGATGATTTAAATAAACATTAAATGTAATTGTGTAGGTGCCAAAGTAGCAACGCGAGTTATAAGGTTTGAGAGAAGGGTGTAGCAAAAACGAACAGCGATGTGGTAGCTAAAAGAACCAGCTGGACATACAAGTGTTTAGTTATATTAATAAAGAGTTTTTGTATTATATTATCTGGTCAGTTGAGTCGTTTATAATACAAAACTTTTAACAAAATTCATGAAGGAAAAAGATTACATTGTGAATAAAATGGCTTCTGGTAATATTGATGTTTCTAAATTCACTTCAGTGTATGAATTTTTTTTAGGCAGTCATTTCATGTAAATGAATGTAAACATATCAGTCAAAGTGTTCAACAAAAGTAAGAATAACAATGATGTCATTCTCATTTAACTTTTTTGACATTATGAACATACCAATAATTTAGTCTCACAATTCCATATTTGTCAAATCTCAATTATCATTGCAAAACAAGATCACACATTATTGTGTATCAAAAATTAACTTTTTCTTCCTAAATCTAAGACTTATTTAATGAATTTGTTTAACCAAACAATTAAGGAGTTATACATAATAGTCCTTATTCATTATCTAACTTATCAGAACAAATACTGAACACAATATCTAGTATTTCAACTGAGTAATATAGCATCTTAAAAATAGAAATCAACAAAATTATGAAAATAAGTAAATACTTATCATAATTTTATTTTATTTATTTTAATCGAATTAGTTTCAAGTGTATTATTTACAATTTTTACAGGACCAATTTTATAAATAAAAATTTTTAATTAAAAAAATTTTAAACCACTAAATTTTTAGTAATTTAAATCAAGATATCTTATATAAAATTTATTTATTTTTAATTAAAAAATAAATATCCATAAAACAATAAATAATTTTGATCACGGAAAAACGTTTTTTATTGGTATTCATTACAATTCATAATTAAAGTACCGTATTTTCCGGCGTATAAGGCAACTTTTTAACCCAGGAAAATCTTCTCAAAAGTCAGGGGTCGTCTTATACGCCAGAAAATACGGTAACAAGTTTGAATTACTTAAAAGCTCAATATTGCTGAAATCAAAACAAAAACATTAATTTTTGATAAATTATTAGACAATGAAAATCACCAAAATAATAATTTCAAAATGGTAAATGATATCATTAGATTATTTTTTATATTTATATTTTCTTTTTTAAATTTTCATTGACACTTGCACTCAAATTAAAGTTATAATGGATAATTAAATATTTGGAGAAAAAATTAGCATAAGTACAGGAGCTCCCCTACTTACGAACAGTCAACGTACAAACTTTCAGACTTGTGAATACTTTGATAGTACATCTAAAATTTAAATCCCATGTAAATTCTAAAGCCTTCTTGCCAGTCATGAGGTGGTGTTGAAGTCAGTCTTTAGCCAGTAAAAAAATAATAAATTTTTAATAAATAATTAATGTGGATTTATTTCTATTGGGTATTGTCATTTTTCATCTTCATGTGAATTCGGATCACTGCTCATGAGATGTCATTAAAGTTGGTAACATTGGAGTAATGGCATTTTTTGCTATTGTTTGCAATTTTTTATAAACTTTTACAATTAATGCTTCAAAAATGCATCCAAAATGTAATAATAAATCCAGCAGTGGAGATAAGTGCAAGAAGTGTGCAAAATCAAGTTTAGTTTCCATAAAATTAGTAATAATCAAATGGACTAAAAGCAATGTTCAATATAAAGAATATTATTAGTTTTGTTTTTTCACTTTTTAAATCTTAGTCATATTTCTGCAACAAAATTTAATTTTTGCTTCTTATCTTGTTACTACAAACAACTATGGTTTGCAGCCTGAGGACTATCTCTGAAATGGGCTAAAAGTTTTCATTATAGTTCAAAGTTTAATGAATATTTTTTACATCTTGATCTCTAAGAAAGCAGTTAGTTTTATTTGTTTGAGGTATTTGGCATGGGCGGGCACAGCTCCCCCAGTTAACCCGGTGCCCCTCCCCAGAAAATTACAGCCTCTACTAGGCCCCCCATACCAAAACCCTGGCTATGCCAGTGGTATTTGGTAAAATACATATATGTGAATGAGTTTATATGGGAAATTAGTCAGATTGACCAACTATCACATAGAATCTTGCTATTATATTTTTTTATATATTTAAAATGAAAAGTCTTGGAAATAATTGTTAAAACTTGTGTAATGGATCTTACTACAGTTCTTAACAATTGTAATGTTTGAAAACTTTCAGTTACACTTTTGCCATTATCTAGTAAATTGATATTTCATTTTTACACAATATTACATATATTGAGTATATTATAATAATACAATATAAGTCATTCATTTTCTGTAAATAAATTTAAACATAAATCTTCCCAATGGCTATATGTAATTTGCTATAAATTTTATCACACCACAGTTTTCAATTAGAAAGCACACTGAGATTTTATTAAACATATTGTCTTATTACTGATAATTGAGTTGATATTGACATTGATATATCCTGACAATTTTAATCTACACACAATTGTATTATTGCATTGCCAATAATGCTTATCACAGTGAAAATTTATGCCGATTCTTTAGCATTATCACAGAATAATTATCAATGCCATGAAAACATCTGTCATTCAAGATTATAAATATTAAAATAGGAATAAATACTAGAAATATATGTTTTATTTGTAACCTATAAAGAGAATTATATAATGCCAGATTTGAAATAAAACATCTGTATTAAAACTTTAAATAATGAGTTAGAGAGGTTAAAAATATATATATTTTTGAAAGTTTGGAAACATTTCAAAGCTTTGACAAATCACAAATGCAAAATGGATTATGACAAAGCGGCAATCTTTTAATTTATTTAAAAAAAAACATAAAATATAAAATTTCTATTTGAAAATTTTAAGATAAAATAAAAGTTGATATCATCTCACTAATGATATTTTGAAATGAATATTTTTTAATTGCTTATTTTAAATTAATATAACAAAATTTATTTTTACCAATGATATAGTATTTGAATAATTTATATAATAAACTTTATGATAATAGATAAAGTGAAATAATTTTTATAATTACCTATATGGAGCCATCTATTAATTATATATATACAGTTTAACTGGGAGGGAGATCATTAAAAGTACATACATCATTGTACTTTTCATGACCATTGTACATCAATGGAGAGGGATGGAATTGAAACATTGTCTAATGAACATTTTTGACATTAATAGCATGCAAATTTATTCTTATAAGTCACATGTTATGTAATAATTATAATATTAAAAAATTTCAGATTTTTTTAAAGAGCTAATTATATTTTAATTTCATTAATGTCAATAATATACTGTTATATGGGGTGTTTGAAGAGTTTGTGACCTGATGTACAAACAAACAAATTGTTCTGAAATCATTTTTTTCTAGTATAATTGCCTCTAAAACTAAAGTATTTAGTCCAATGATACTATAATGCTATTATAAAATATCTTTCTTATAAACTGTATAGTTGAGGTTTGCAAAAAGTCTTCTGTCAGTGATGAAAACAACACTGTGTTTACAGTGCAAATCTGTTATCTATTCATGAATTTTTCTAAACACTCCATGTATATCATCAAAATGTTTATTCAAAATTAAGTATTGTTAGTCTCTAACAAGCCATTTAAAAAGAATCATTAAGAGGACATTATTCATAAAAGATATATTCTATGATATTAAAAATTAAATTACATTTCAGAACAGTTTTAAGAATATTATAATAGTAATTAAATTATCAAACACCAATTTATTTTTAAATATTACACTTATTGATTTTTAACTCATAAATAAAAAAAAATAATTACAAATAACTGAAATTTAAAAATACAGTCAAACTTTGATTCAATGCCACCATTTGTTCACCTCTAAAACTGGTAGTAACCTCAGTACTAGGAAGTTGTATGAAGGATGATAAAACTGTAGCAGATCCTCTTCTTTTAATATTATCTTTATGTTCAGTGAGCCTCTGATTGAGGGATCTTGAAGTATATCTGACATATCCCTGTGCCAGTCTTCTCACTTATGGCTGGAATGACAATCACTCCACTGCTCTGTTTGTTATCCATGGAGTTTTTATTATGTCATTAAAAGGAAATATAGTTGGGTTGCATTGAAAGCTATGAATTTAATATTTCCTCTCTACATTCACATACTCCAAAATACCTCAACTATATTCAGCCCCATCACTAATAATAATAAACATGCAGTCTTCCAACACAACCCAACTCATATTGCCTCATATGGAATGATAACGATCCACAGATTAAAAAAAGAGCAATGAAGTGCAGTGATGCACCCAGAGGGAGAACCAAAGAGCCCTGGCATCTTCCAAAGTAAAAGAAAAACAATACTGTACTAGAAAATTTTCCAAAAAATTTGTTTTTAAATAAAATTTATTTTTTATTTATACTGTGTCATGGCTTCTATTTCTATACTATATAAGGTATATAAGGTGGGAATTTTATTGAATTAGCATTAAAATCTTTTTTATCCAATTAACTCGGCTCCACAAGATTAAATCCCGAGTGCGCCACTGGTGGAATGTATGTCATCTCAGCCATAAACAAAGAAAGTGGCATGAACACAGCTTATGTCAGCTAAATCTCAATATCTCTCAATCATTAAAAGACTCACCAAACAAAAAGACAATATTAAAAAAGAAGAAACTGCTAAAGTTTTATTTTCCTTCACACAACTTCCCAGTACTGAGGTAGCAGCCAAAATCATCAAAACCATTTTTCCTCTCTCCCATATCAGCATTGTATTAATATAAAAGTGTGAAATTTATATCAAAAGATTCTTTACTTATGGAGATCCTTCATAAGTACTTGTAAGCACATTACTAGGGTGGCACTGTTTAAGAGAATGCTGTATCAATGCATATAAAATGCAATAGAAATAAGTTAGAGTAAACATAGGTAATTCATGATACTTTTTAAATTCATCTTCATCAAATAAGTAATGTAAGAAGAGATTTGAAATTTTACTTGCAGATAGCGTTGAAAATATTAAATTTTAAAATTTTCTTTGTTCAAGTAAACTTATTTATAACTGTTAGCAGAAAGATTCCTATTGTAAGAAAAAAATTGGAAATTTGTAGAAGTGTTGAAGGAGACTAGTTTTATCATAAATTTACAAAAAAGTATTGATGGTAAGTAAATTTTTCTTTAATATTTCAATAAATTAAGAACTGGAGTTATATTTGAACATGCACTTATTATTTTTTTACTGTATTGTGCATTTAAATTTCATTAGCTATTTGAATAACATTCTTAGCTTTTGCAGTGAAATTCTAGACACATCAAACACAAAGACTATCCAATAATTAATTATTGTTGATTAGATAAGTAAAATAATAATATATTGTGGCAATATGCCATATTAATGTAAATATTAGATATAAGTTTAGTTTTAAGTTTTCTTTCTTCTTTGTTTTCTTGAATTTTCTATTAACATTCCTTCTTGTGGGTGGGGTAACCCTTTCCACAAACCACGTTAACAATGGGAAGTGAAGTCCCTAATGCTACTAGAACGATAAGAAGGTTCATTCTTGGGTCGGACTCTCGGTGAAGGTAGACGTGCGAAAGTTACGCTCCTGCTCGTCGTCTAGAAGGACAAAGGGAGATGAAGGTGGCCTACAGAAAGAGAAAGGACCCCGCTAACGTAAAGAAAGAGAGAGAGAGAGAGAGAGAGAGAGAGAGACAACGTCCATTATATAAGGAGAATTTTCAAAGAGATCTGAAAAAGATCAGTGAGAAACGATTTAGAGTGGTTCCCCACCTGAGGAGCGTCAATACCAAAAGAGAACCCGGGTATTCCTTATAACCTTCTCTATCATACTAAAACTTCTTGCTATTCTTCCTTTCCTTTTAAGTTTATAATTTAGTTTAAGTTAGTTGCAAGATTACAAGTCCATCTTTTCTTATGTCGCGAGCACGTTCTTTTGTTCTGTATTCACTCAATTCCTCGCCCCAGTTGGAAATATTGTATAACATTAAGAGTTGGAATCTGAAAGAATCCTGTATATTGCTAATTACGTGAAAAAAAATAATAATAATTGTTGTTATTTTTTTTGTGTACTGCCTCTCGTGGACTATTGTTCACTCGTGTGACTATCACAATATGTAAGTTATACATAATGTTAGTTGAACATATCCTAAGTATCTGTCATGCTTTTTAGGTCCAAAAGGAGGTATGATAAAATAATTAATATATCATGAAATTACTACTCAAGATACCAGCAAAATATCATCAATATCATCAACATAAAAACGATAAACTTTTTAAAGCCATGAGGATAGAAAATGTTCAATATACAAGGCATCTAAAGAGTGTGTGGTCACAATTTTAATAAAGATGTTGAAAATAAGATTGGGACATAATGAATGCAATGTAGTTTCTGTTTGGTTTGGTACCACAAGAAATGCCAGGCATCATGTCTGGCATTTCTTTGTCATATGAAGAAGGGGAAGACGTGTGTATGTGTGATGGATGTGCTAGCAATTCAAATAAAGATTGAAGTTATTTTGAAAATTTTTATACATTTTTGTAATAAAATAAAATCAACAGTTAATGTTACCTATGGTAGTGAACATGGCGGCTCGTCTCTGAAACAGTGGGGACGCACGTTCTAACCTAACCTAACCTATTCTAATAAATTACCCCTATTCTAATAATTTGGTTGGCAATAATTATGGTAATTTATTAGAATAGGTTAGGTTAGGTTAGAATGTGTGTCCCCACTGTTTCAGAGACAAGCCACCATGTTCGCTACCATAGGTAACATTAACCAAATCAACTTACAGTTATATTTATGGCACTTCACTTTACAGCACTTTGCTAATAAAGCAAATTTCAATTATATTCATGTTTATATTTTCTGTGCTTGTATGTTCTTAAAGAGGTTTTGTGGTTTTTTTTATTTATTATTTTTACTTTTGCATTGTTTTCTTAGGCCTAGCATTATTAAATTCTTAATAGATGATAAATATGTAATGTAAATATGTTTTTAGGCTGCTAAATTTGCTAACTGAATACTGCCCAGCTCATAAACTAATTTGCACAATCATATTAATGTTATATAAGAATTAATTTCTACAAACTATCAAATTAATAAATAAATCAGTGAATATTTTTATACATTCAAGTAATTTTTTTTTGTTTTGGGAGGGAGATTTGTGGGTTATATTGAAAATAAATTTTGTTTCTTTTCCTCCCTTGCATCTATAAACATTTTATCACATTAGTTCAGATCTAAAATCCATGACCATTATTAACTTAGTTTTGAATTAATTATTATTCTTAATATAATCAAACAAATATATAATATATATAAACCTGTATATAATTTTTTTTTTTAGATTTTATATAGATAAATCATTTAAACATGACTTCTTTTGATCTTTATTTAAAGACATGTAATAACATAACTTATCTCTACAAATTATTGATGAGCTGAATGGTCTGTCAGAGGTTGTTTTTTCATTTCTGGACTTTACACCATTCATAAATATCATCTTGGCTAATATAACATGGAGGAAAATATATCAAAATTCTTTTATGAATTCAAGATCTAACATTTGGATAGAAAAAATTTGAATGTACTATGCTATTCATTAATGATGCAACTACAAAATCATGTTAACACAATTATTCCAATTATCGAGACTAAACTGTAGAGCTTTATCGCAAAATATTTAGGCTTCTCTAAGTAAACATAATGACTTTGACATGTCTTGGTGACATGAAAAGTCTTGTTGTAGATGCAGAGTGTCTTTGCTTTTCATTTTCTTCTTTTACTTATTGACAATAATGTAGTAAAATCATCAAATAATAATAAGAGTGATGTCAAACCCATATATAAAAGTTAAAAATCCTAATTAAATAGATATAACATACAACAATATATACATGCAATGAAAACAGAAAAACTTACTGAGCTATTAACTTAGTTAAATCTTTGTGTACAGTAATGTTTTGATAGTGAATGGAATTGTGAAAGAGTTGCAATATTTAATTTAAATGAATATTTCTTTTACCAATTCTAGTTTAACAGCAACTTCAATTTAGAATGTCTTGTAGACCATCAAAGAAAAAACATTGTTGGCATAAAAGATATTTTACATGTGCAGTTCCTTTAACAATCATTAACAAACAACAAAAATTCATTCATTAATTTTTTTAAAGATTCTTTTTCTATTTTAACAGATTATTGAACTAAAAAATAAACCAATGGTTCTATCAGAATGACTAAATTATAAGTTTTGTAAGATGTTTTGTGTGAAAATGCACTATATTTGCCTTTTTTAAATTAATAATTATTATAGTTTGACTATGCAATAAGCTCATTTGACCAATGAATGAACTTTAAAATAGCATTTTAAGTTTATAACTCATATTTAACAAATAATAAAAATAATAATAATTTTACAAAATTTTTTAGAAAATATAAAATCTAATTCAAATATTATACACATTATACTCATTATACTCATATTCTTTTTAAATATACTTACAAAACTTAACAGTTTTATAATAGGCGTACAGTAGTGTACTGGATAAACTTGAATATTTTCTGGTAAAAATTCTACATTAATAGCAATCTCTGCAATAGTTAATATTAGTAATACAACTTGTAATATCTATAAAAACATAAATGAATATTAATAATAATTTTATATCTTTCCAATTATTAACTAAATAAGATTATTTAAACTTTACTGTTTTCGAAATAGTCAGTATGGTCCACGGAATAGGTTTACGCCGTTTACCAAATAACACATAACATTCTAATGGCATAAATAACCACAAGAATACACAAGGAATCCAGGTAAGCACAGTATTTTGGAAACACAAAGTAAAATCTGGAGTCTGAGTATTCCATGAAACATTAACATCCTAAAATAAAAAGATATCTTCAGAACGGTTTATAAAATTAAAGTTATTTAATTAAACAGCATGAAACCATTAAAAATTAAATTCAAAATTAAATTCAAAATAAGCTGGAATTATCTTTATATTATAAAATAATAAATAAATGTATAGAATATATTTTTTAAAGTTAAATTTTAAGGACATTTTTATTTAATTTTTTTGTGTTCATTTATATAATTATTCATTTAATCTTAATATATTTAATTTTTAAAAATTAATTCCAGTATGTTTGAATGGATTTCTGTCTCCTTTGGTACTAAATTCATCAATTCATTTTTATAGGAAAATATATATAGTTGTATATCCTTTTTCGGTTAATGTAACCCTTGGTGCCAAGATGGCGGCTCGTCTCTGATTCAAGCATGGAAACAGTGGGACGCACGTTCTAACCTAACCTAACCTAACCTATTCTAATAATTTGGTTGCTAATAATTATGGTAATTTATTAGAATAGGTTAGGTTAGGTTAGAACGTACGTCCCACTGTTTCCTTGCTGGAATCAGAGACGAGCTGCCATCTTGGCACCAAGGGTTACATTAACCCATTTTTCGTTACGAATCATCATTATAATTATGTTTATGTATGTATATAATTTCAGTTTGCAGCTTCTAATTGATGCCCGGTTAAGTTTTGCGGCAAAAAGCTCGTGCTTATATATTGCGCCGAAAAGCTCGTCTGGTGATTTTAATCTTTCATATTTTTACACTTTATCAGTATAAAGTTTCATATTTATCAAATAATAAAAGTTCGAATTTTATATTTTATCTACAATTAAGTGAATAATTTTTAAGTATTTCTTACATATTATTTTTTAAATTTTAAATTATTAAATAGTATTTTTTTAATTTATCGCGGACATAAAATAAACTCAATTTATCAAAAAAATTATTTTAAAAAAATACTTTTTAGAGAAATGATTTTAATTCATACCCAAAATACACTTCCACAAAAGTTTTCCATTTTCTTTACAATATAATATTCGGAAGTTTCGGCTTCGCTTCACTCCCCAAGCGCAAAATCACGTGCTCTGAAAAACTATTATTGACAGTTGCCTAGCAACCGAAGATAGTAACGGATTCTCCTCCTAGACTTAAATAAATTATATAAAATTATATAAAATTTTTATTATAAAATTTTTTTTAATTAAACAATAAACTCATTATTAAGTTTTATTTTAATTTATTAATTTAATTAGTTATTACCAATTACGAATAAAACCGTTTCGGGCTGTCATCGCGTTTGTTTAGAAATGCGCGTGCAATTTCGGTTACATCTCTATCACGTAACAACGATTACAACAGGTTCTTAATTATCTGCAACATATGACTCGAAAAGAGGGTATAAAACAAATTGCACAAAACAATTTCAGTCAATGATTAATCTAACAAAACAAGTTTAATATGGATAAGAGCGCTATCTCTATTGAATCATTGGAAAGAGATTAGGAAATTATCTTTAAGATACTGGAAAATTACTGTCGTTACCTGAGATTGAATTGACCCGATGACCTATTTTCAAGGAAAATCTATAAAAGTGAAAAAAAGAAATCGTTTTATTATTATCTACGATATTATCGCCAGCTAAATAAACAGATGCAACTTCCGTCCGATAATTTAAAACCATTGTTATTGATGTCGCGCGCCATTGCAAAGAACAAAAAATTATATTAAACCTTATTCCTCGCAATTAAGAGTGAAAAAAAAAATTTTATTAAGATGTTTTAAGTCACGAATACCGTCAATTTTCGTGTTTTATCCTGTATTTTTAATACGAATTTTTAAACTATTATTACTGTGTCACAAGTATTATAGGCCTACGCCATGACAATTCAAAATTTCTTTCCATTTCTATCATTGGTCGATCATTAATATTTATTATAATCTCGTAATATTTCTAATGAATTTTGTGGTAGTTCTATTTATAAAATAACACACCCATTAAGATAATCATAGGATTATCTAAGCACGACTTCTTTCATATTGGAATTAATTTAGGATATAAATTGTAAATCAAAATAGACGTACTAATTCGAATGTTCTGTAGAATAAATTTAATCAGTCTTTAAAAAGTAATGAATTTAAAACACCTATAAATTTAATTTGAGAATTAGATTAAAAGTCAATTAACTGAAATTTAAACAATTAGTCTTTTCTGTAGTGATTGCATTACTACAGAAAAGACTGATTGTTATTATTAAATCAGAGTAATTCAGAGATGCTAATACAGTACAGGCATACCCCAGGTTAAGTACTGTACATGTGTGGTTGTATAGTAAATTGCCATTTCCATACATTTAAATACATTTTATTTTAATTCGTACATATGTGTTAATTAAATTAAATTTTAAATAAATGTATATAGCATCATTAAACAAATAAAACAGAACTAAAAGCTTGGATATAACTTATATATATTTTACAATAGATTTACGTAACTTTGTGTATTTATAGAAGACACAATTACATACATATTTTACTTCGATGGCGATTTAATAACTACTGTGCTTTTCGTCAATAATTTCTGAAATTTTGCAGAGAGGTTTGTTTATTAGGAGCCTGAATACTATTAATTTTTTTGGTTAAAGGTCGAGGGGTAGAGAGATAAAGGGTATGGTGTATATCTCCAGTAGGCCCACACTTAATGACGCTTTAATTCGTTGCTGCATTTACAATTTTTTTTTTATAAAACCCATACCTACCCTGAAAATTAAGCTTTTTGCCATTTTATAATAATTAAAAATATTTAAAAATTTTAAAATATCATAACAGGCAGTGCCATCAAATGTCACCAAGAAAGTTAGGCAACTCGTTGCTGGATATTTTTGTTTTTAAATTAATGCAATTCCATTAATTTTTAATGTTTTGACTGATGTTGGATCGGGTTTAGTATCGGTGTCTATGTCTTCATCAGTCATCCTTAGAATATTTTCTTCTTGTAATATCTCTATCAATTCTGCGTTTGCTAATTCTTCCTTGTGGATTTCCATTAGTTGTCCAATATCTGCCACGACAATTTCTAAATTCAGTCTTTTCTCCCAGTTGAAAAACTTGATTAGTTATTATTTCAAAAGTTTCAATATTACATAGGCCTGCATTATGTTTTATAAATTTCGAGACTAGAGCCCACAATTGTCCACCACTCTTACATTGTGTGAAATCAACTATATTATTCAAAAAAAATTAATTAATGACGATTTGAAAAATTTTCTTAAAACCCAGACATTTTTGGTCTTCAACATACCACTCAAAAACAGCGTCGTATGCCACTATCTTCCACAGGTTTTGGTTTAATAATTTAGAAAATCAAATAAATAAATAAATAAATAAATAAAAAATAAAAAAATAGAAACAGTTGCATTGCGTGAATATAAAAACTAATGTGAATATACGGAATAATAAGCGAATCGTCTCATATAGTTAAATGTAAAAAATTCCAGCAATGAGTTGTTTAACTTTCCCGGCAGCATTTAAAACTGCGTGTGGCACTATCTGTTATGATATTTAATTAAAAAACTTTATACATTATTAATTATCATATAATGGCAAAAAAGCTTAATTTTGAGGGTAGAGATGTGTTTTCTAAAAGGATTGTAATTGCTAATAACAAGTAAAATCGTCATCAAGTCCGACCTACTCGAGATATGACACACGATCCACCTCTATCTCTTTGTCACTTCGATCTTTAAACCACCAAAATTTAACAGTATTAATTCCTCTAATACGTAAACCTCCATGCAGAATTTCAGAAATTTTCGACAAAAAGTACAAGAGTTATTAAGCTTCGAAGCGGGTGAACAAAATCGTGTCCCCACATACAAATGCTAACATTCATACATACAAAAAATAAACTCCCAAATTTGTTTGCATTTCTCGATGTTTCATGGTCCTCTAAGTCAAAACATGTAAAAATCTTGGGAGGTCATTTTTTGACCGATCACCTTACTTCCCTTCTGTAAAACAGAAAATTCGAAAGTTTTTCTTTTCTTTTGTATGTATAAATGTTAGTGTTTATATGTGGAGAGACCATTTTGTTCACCAACTTTGACGCTTAATAATTCCTATGCTTTTTGTCGGAAATTTCCGAAATTCTGCATGGAGGTTTGTGTATTAGAGGGATTGATGCTAGTTAATTTTGGTGGTTAAAGGTCGAGGGGACGAAGAAATAGAAGGGGTCGTGTGTCATATCTCCAATAGGGTCAGACTTAATGAGGATTTTACTTGTTATTATGATTAACAATTCTTTTTTACAAAACGCATCTCTACGCTCAAAATTAAGCTTTTCGTTATTTTATTATATTTAATTACAGTATATAAAAAGTTTTTTTTAATAAAATAAAAGATGGAGCCACAAGCAATTTTAAATGGCGCTGTCTCTGGATTTTTTTTTTTCAAAACTTTTCAGCGTTTTTTTCCCGAGAAAATGTGCTTCCCTAATACACAGCGATGAGCGCGCCCTTCGCTGTGCGATAATAAAGCTGTGCGATAAAGCGACATTAATATGTGATTTAAATTTCTTTAATCGCTTCTCTTTCTATAAGATTCTCTAATTTTATACAAGGTGATTATAAAATTAACAAAAACTATAATTAAACAGGAAGTATTTAGAGCTCTGTTCAGAAAGAAGGACCACATGCAATCAAATTTGGTGTGCATACTTTCCTGGCCATAGTATTTAGATTTCTCAAATTAAATGTTTAGTTTCAAAGTTTCCAAATAAGGGGAAGTTTCACGCTTATGTCGTTGCAATTTGCACATTACGTAAGTTATGGAACAACTTTAATTAAGATTTATAAAGGGTTGCAAAGTGTGTTCGATATGGATTAGCGACATGGTGATTATATGTTGTATTATCTGAATGTTCATTATCCGTTAAGCTGTACTATCATCAGTGGCGTAGCGTGGGTGTCAGCCGCCCAGGGCGGAGGAAAATTTCGCCGCCCCTTTATTTAGGTATTTTTACAAGATATTATTATTTATTGTAAAATTTTGCCGCCCCCTAAAAGTGCCGCCCGGGGCAGGCCGCCCCTGCCGCCCCCACTACGCTACGCCACTGACTATCATAGAAGCAGCAATGCTGGTTCTGTACTCACTGAATTCCTGTATTTAAAGTCCTTGAGAAAATGTGCTCTGTTCGTTCCTAATCTCAATAAAAGGATTTTGCGTTTTGAGGTAACTGAAACTTTCAATATAAAACCACGAAAGGATTGTAAACCGATGGAACCGGAGAAAATGGAAGAAGTGCTAATCACTGTAGTAAAACAGTGAATGAAGAATTCTCAAAGAAGCTGTAGTGCACATAACTCGGATGATCCACGATTTATGGCCTCAGCAAATTCTAAGGACCGATAAAGTCCATTTTTACTTGAATGGTGTGGTGTTTTCCACACCATTAAAATTACCGTACACACACAATTACCGTATTTTGTCTGGAGAAAACCCACATGTTTTTCAACAAATTTCCTTGCATCAACTAAAACTTACAGTATGGTGCGGGTTTACACTATTCTCCATCATTGAAATGAGTGATTAATCGATTACTTCCCACAGCATGGCAACCACCATCACCAGACAATCTCTTATGATTTTCGGTTACGGGGAAAACTAAAGAGCCTTGTTTATCCGGACAAAACAAGACAATCTTCCGAGCTTAGCTATCCTAAAAGACAGGCTTTCGCCGTACGTGAAACAACTATATTCAATTCAGTTACGTTCCGCTGTCGAGCGCATTGTTCATCAAACGCATGCTTTAAAACAGAGGGATAGAGGCAGGGCCGTCGAGAAAGGAGAGCTAGGAATTTACTAAGAGTTTCTATAAATTAATGTTAATTTTACTGAAAAAATAAAATGTTTAAGACTGCTTTTTATTAATAAAGAAACATTCTAAGTATTTTATTTGTTGAAAGAAAAAAAGACAAAACGAGGCAAAAAAAGCCGTTCTACTTCCAGCCTGATACAGCACTATATGGAAGACACATATGACCGTTCTATTACTATTATCGACACACTAAATTGCAATAAAATCATTAAACTTTGTGTCTCAACTTCTCTGTATTGTCTGAATTTCTTTGACAACCTATCTAATATGTGCGACAGTAGCGCTAAATTTCCCCGATTGGAACATTTTGGAAATAAACTTATTATTTGAGAAATCGTTATTTAATTTAAAAAGAATATTTATTCATGTAGATATAATAAACTTTGCAATAAAATTATTTAAGAAAATTTGAAAATTAGTTAAAAGATCAATATAATTTTTTTATTATTATTATTTAATAATTTTACTTCATACGTTTTTGAGAAAGGGTATAATTTATTAAAATTTTAAAACCAAATAACGTAATTATTTTAATTATTTCAATCGCGTTAATTCGTAAATAATATTTTTATTTTTATATTTAATATCGACATATTGTATTAGTAGATGGCGCTACGGGTGATAAAATGTCTTTCAAAATGTTTGTAAATAACGAATATATTTTATTTTGTCTAATCAGAAAATGAGAAATATTTTGAACCTAAATTTCCTTAGAATATTTATAAACAGACCGTAACATGCCTACTGAAAAGGTATATAATTCTTATTTATTTATTTATTCATTTTTCTACGAAAAGACATTAATATACACGTAAAAACCCCTTATGGTTAATGTTTAACATTAACCAAACTTATATAATAATATATAAATATTAAATTAAACGTGATTTGATATTTATATTTGATAAACTTAAATCAATATTCTTAAATAGATCAAAATCACATCTAGAGAAAATAGAACAAGAAGAGAAGATTCAAAATCCAGAGAGAAAGATGGAAGATCCAGTAAAAGATCGTCGTCTACTGTTAACAGCCTTGAAGACAGGAAACATAAATCCGATAAGTATAGAGGCGATGGCGTGGACGGGCGCGCGGCTACTAAAAGAAGAGACGATTCGAAAAGCAGAAGTTCTGTTCCTCATCAGAGAGTGGGTGATTCTGTCACTGGATCGAGGTCTTCCCGAAGGTCTGAAGCCACGTCTCGTTCGGAGACGTCGAAGATATCTGATCGAATGCGGTCGACCGAGAGGAGTTATAAGAGTACGAGTAGTAAATATGGTGACGTAGCTAATAAGAGCGAAGAGAGGCGTAAATCGCAAAGACGTGACTTGGAAAAACAACAGACTGACTCGGGGACAAAAAATATCCGTAATAATTTGGATACTACGTCGAGTAAGTATTCGAAACGTTTTTTGATATAAATATAGATTAATGTTTTAAAAATCACTGTAATTAATATATCGATATAGATAAAGTAAGTGAAAATTTATTTCTCAATGTAGGAAAATTTTCTCGTAATTTGAAAGAAGATGGCCAGAAGAAAAAAGTAAGACATGCTATTTTTATAAACATATAATTTATAATGAACATATTTGTTAATTAAATTAATAATAATGATGCAAGTTAGTCAGTAGAATATACAATACTGTACTACATTGGTATGTAAATGAAAACTTGTAAAATACATAAATACATAGTCATTTTAAAATGATATAATACAAATGTTCCGTACCTCGATTTATCCTAACACATTAGATACAATTGAAAACTAAAGTACTGTATATAGTATATGTACAGTCTTGACTTAAACTCACATAAAAAAATCTGTAATTTTTCTGTTTTTGCAATCATTGTTTTTTTGAATGTAAAATTGCACCTCTTCTAATAAATGTCACATCAACAGCTGTTGCCTCATATTTCTGCTCAATGTATCTTAACACTACTTTCATTTAGGTATTCTTGAAACCGTGTTTTCTTATATGTTGAGCATCAAACACAAGACCGTGTTATTTATTAAACACTTGGCACTTTTCCACTTCTATTAGTTGATTCTATAGTAGTAAAACATTTCACCAACATGTGGTGAAATGTTTACTACTATAGAATCAACTAATAGAAGTGGAAAAGTGCCAAGTGTTTAATAAATAACACGGTCTTGTGTTTGATGCTCAACTACTTTCATTGTTTCTTTGCCTTCTCTCTTTTCTTCTGAGTCATTCCATGCCAACTTGAAAACCTCCACACACTACCCTCTCTGATGTTGTTCAAACTCCATAGTAAGATAGATAGCTTTTGGTCTTAAACTAAGATCTGAAAAATATTAGATCTGAATGTTGTATAATTTCTGAGATATAGACTTTGATACGGATAGAGATCATGCCACTCTTCTACACCCACACACACACACACCTCGTGAATAATCAACTTTGTCCTCTTATTGTGCATCATTGAAACAACATACATTTTCAAACTTGGTGACTTAGGACAACCTTTTTCTCTGAGTTCATCCATGTTAGTTGCATCATTTTTCAGCCTTGCATAGTTTTTCCATAATTTGGGGGTAAAAATTGATTTTGTACAAGTGAATTCATACTTTAGCAACTTGTAACTCTTAAAGTAATCATGCCTATTCTCTGTTGGTTTGCTTGTTAATTAAGTATGTAGTGTCATCAATCACATAAAGTAAAAAGCCTTGATCTTTCCAACTTACAAAAGTACATTCAATTAAAATTGCTCCACAGCTGATTTGCACCAATTTGGAAGAGAAAATATTTCTTATTTCCATAAAAGTCATCTCAGGTTATTTTCTTTTTGAATCATTAGAATATTTTCCTCTACCGGAGTCTATTTCCAATCTTTGTCCTATCCCTTTTAAAGGAAAATAATTGCTTCAAATCATTGCATCTTGTGTTGCAAATTTGTATTTTTCTCAAATTTAATAACTTGATGATGTGTTATGAGTATAAAACTAAAACACAAAATTTATTATTCTTATTGTCTTTCCATTGAATTTTTTTATCATGCATGCATGCATGAAGATTTCCTCATATTGGTTTGGAGTTGCATGCTATGATAGTTTGTATGTATTAATGATTCTGAAGACTATACCAAGTTTGGGGTGCCCCTATTATAAAAAGGTTGAAAAACACTGTAATAAAGATTACTATGTTACAGTTTGTCGTTGGAAATCTTAGAAACTTACATCTTCAAGATACTTCAAGATAAAGAATGTGGTGTATAAGATTGTCAATGAAATATTGAAACTCATGGCAAAAATTCATCATGCAATCAACATACCCAAGAATATGTTGTGCCACTTTATGCATGATATACTTGAAAATATAAAGAGTGGTTGTGCATGAATGAAGATCACTTGCATGATATCGTCTTTAAAACTATGTTGTTTGAAATCTTGTGCATGAAAATTCATTTTTAAATATTTAAAAGTTAATAACTATCTATTTTTAATCATCCATTTTTCTGCTGGCTCCTGTATTTTATGAGATTATTTTCTGTATACCATAATTTAAAAAATGTCATATTTATTGAAAGTGAATATTTCTGTCAATGTATACTAATTTAAATGACATGAAGTGTTGTTATTTTATTAAACTGTCTTTGAAAACAAAAAATAATTTTTATTTACAGTAATTATGATAATTAAAATCATTGATGATAAAAATTTTTTATTTTATCTATACATTAAATTATATTTACTTTTAATCAAAGATTTAAATCTATGCATTGTATTATTATTATTATTATTTCTATTTTTACTGTGTATTATTCTTGGAAAGTGTCTGGTATCATATCTCACAGGCTTGGCACTCAGGCCTGCCTGTGAGACCACTATATAACCTTAAACAGTCATTATTATTTTTTTGCAAATATCAAAATTTCCTAATAATGTGAAGTGTTCAATATTGCAGCTTTCTGTAGTGCCATGTATATATTATTATTAAGGTTTAATGTTTTTAGACTTTAGTGTAGTGTATGTGGTATAACATCAGTAGAAGAGAAGGGACAACAGGTACAATAAATACCTTATCCATCCCCCACATCTGTCTTATTTCTTGTGCAAGTGGAGTGTACTTATTGATTTTTTTCAGCAATTTTTATGTTATGAGTTTTGGAACAAAGATGTCTATTATATAAGTGATGTTACTGCATTTGTCAATGAAAGTGATGTCAGATCTATTGTGATGAATTGTTTTATCTGATTATGGCTCTGTCATAGTATATTTTGTGTGTGTCATTTTCTAATAATGCCTGTGGAGTATATTTGTAGTATGGTAGCTAGGTGTTTAATAATCTGTGTTTGTGTACAAGCTTTTGGTGTATTATATTTGCTACTTGATTATGTCCATGTAAATAATCTGTCTGTGCCAAGAGCTTGCAACCCAAAGTGATTTGTTGTATAGTTTCTGGCATGACGTGACGTTTTTTGCATGTGTCATTTGTGAGTGTTGTATCTTTGAGTATGTGTTTTCTGTAGTTTTTAGTACTTATGACCTGATCCTGTATGGCAATCATGAATCTTTCCATCTCCTCAAAGAGGCATCCCCGAGCTAACCAGCTGTTTGACGCAGTTTTGTCAACAAAATCTTTGGCCTGTCAAGGAGTAAGGATGCCTGCTATGGAGTGCCTTTAGAGTCCACGATTGCTTAATGGTGTCTATGCTTTTAATACATTGTGTTGTGTCCGTACTACATGAGTGTAAGTTTAATGGCGTGTGATTTGAGTCTGCTAGAGTTACTTCTTTATGTAACTGTGATGTTTCTTGTTTTCTGTAGAAAAACTCTAGTAGTGTCTTATTTGTTTGTAGTGAATCAATCAGGCCACATCTGCCATCTTTACATGTCAGGGTTAATCTTTCTATTGCAGATTTAGGATGATGATGTTTATGTTTAGTAAATGTTGTTCTTGTTTAAAACTTTTTATTAACTTACTCTGTCCATCTGTTCATCTACTTCCCAATTTTCAATCTAGTTGAAACTTTGCACATATATGTATTGCCAATGACAGTTTACTTTTTAATAGTTCACAAACATTTTTAACAATTAGCAAAAAGTTAGCAAATAATTAAAATTTGTAAATAAAATCTGATAACAGATGGCACTACAACACATGACATTATTTGCCATTCCATATGTAGGAATAAACATGAAGACAAAGAATATGGTTATCCCACCAAATATCTAAAGTACACCTTTAGTCTTTAAGAAAATATAAGAAATATACATAAAAGATACTAGTCTTCACTTATTAACAACCTTATCAGCAATTTTGCAGGCCAAAGGAGCTGTTATGTTCAAGGTAGCATTCTATCACCAAAGTAATTGAGAGGACTAATCACTCACTTCATCAAATTTAAATGACTTTTATTGAATCAAAACCAATTTCACAGAGAACAATATACATAAAATTAAATGTTAAACTAAGAAGAATTTTAAAAGTTCAGTATTACATACATATAGTATAACTAAAAAGTAGAAAATAAAAAATATTTTAAAAAAAAACATTTTAAAGTAACTTTTTATTCAGGTAAATGTACTAAAAAGTAAAAAATACTGGTTCCAAGTGCTATACCAAACTAAAATCAAGATGTACCCAAACAAGTGTTACATTAAGCTTTTATGTTGGTATATGTATCTTTAGCTCTCTCAGTATTTTTGGTATTATGCGACCAAAAATAAAAGCATGGGACACTTCTCTTTAGAAAAATTCTATGACCATAATACCAAAAGTACTATGAAAGCTGAAAAAATGTATGTTTTACTGTTTAGTACATTTATCTGAATAAAAAACATTACTTTTAAAATGTGTTTTTATATATTTTTTATTTTTCTTTGGAGTTGCTCAAGATCTGTGTGAGTCCAATGTATAACTCCAAAAGATTAAATTAGTACTGGGACGACATATGTGTTTATTGCTTTAACTGTGTGTTTTGCATTTAACTGTGTTCTGAGAATAGCATTTAACCTATTTTGGTATTCTTTAATTAATCTTTGCTTTATTTGTGTATGTTCTGTTAGTTTAGCCTGTTGGAATTCTAAATACTTGTAGAACTCACCCTCTTTCATGGATACAAAAACGTCTCCATTTCCAAGTGCAAAATCTTTCTTCGAGATTCCTTTTTCTATGTGAAGTGTTTTGCATTTGTCTAAGCCAAACTCCATTTGTATGTCCTTGGAGTATGAATGTGCAATTTAAAGGAGTTGATGAAGTTGTTTTTGTGTGGATGCATAAAGTTTTATGTCATCCATGTACATGAGATGTGACAATGTAAACTGTGTTGTTTTTTCATGTCTGATATTGTAGCCATATTGTGTGTTGTTTAACATGTTGGATAATGGGTTCAAGGCTAGGCAGAATCATAGAGGACTCAAGGAATCTCCTTGAAAAATTCCTTGCCTAAAAATATTTGGTTTGTTTGTTTGGAAGTGTTATGAATGTTATGAACCCTGAGATGTAGTGTTGTTCTCTAGTGCAGTATAGTGTTTTGGAAGAATGCAATGAGTGATGGATGTATTTTGTACATGTGTAGAATATGTATTAACTAACTGTGTGGAACTTTTATCGAAGGCTTTTCTGTAGTCTATATATGCCATGTGTATGTTTTTGTGTTGTTTGTGTGCTTGAATCTATGAGTAACTGTTCTTTGCATCCCCTGTGATTTCTACGGCAACCTTTTTGTTGTTCCGTAAGAATGTCGTGTTCTTCAACATGTTTGTATATTTTATTTGCGATACAGGATGTCAATAATTTGTAGTGTTGAAAGACATATAATTGATCTGTATTGTGTGGGGTTCGTGATTAGGGATTGCAATTGCTGGATCCCTCATCCAGCAATCCAGCTGGATCCAGCGCATTCTTTGGCCTGCTGGATCCAGCGCTGCGGATCCGCAAATACTCAACTAACTTTTTAAATAATTGCGCAAAAGTCTACGTTGTCGCGTTGCTGCTTTGCTAACTACTAGACTGCTACTAATTACTTACTCACTACTTTACTAACATTAATAATTAAATTACTTATAAATAAACTATACCTTAATTAATCCAGCAAAATTTAATAAAATAATAACGTATTCAATTACTTTTAAGGATCTTCCTCAGTTACAAAAAAATACAACATTAACTATAGAACATAAAATGTGTTTGGAATAAATATAAAAATAATAGTGCTTAATTACATCCCATTTTTTTTAAACAAGATACATAGATGTACTGCCAGGTCTGATAATTTTCGTATTGTATACCGACGTAATCCCACTGTTTTCAAACTTTTAAGAAACGATAAAAAGAAAGCGGATCGGAATTCAACAACGGGTATATATTCGGTGCCTTTACACAACCAACGTTTGAATTCCAAGCTTGTTTATGTGGGTGCAACGATGCACAGTTTAAAACAAAGGCTCAAGAGCACAAATATACAATCAGTAAGAACCTTGACAACACTACGCTGGCATCATACGCAAGACAGAAGGATGTTAACGTCCAATCGGATCAAGTGGCAATTATAAAAACGATGATGAATAGGCAAACGGTCAAACATCTTGAGAGATTGGAAATCTGCAAGACGCACATGACAACTCGTTGTATAAACCATAGAGATGCGGACTCATTGTCTACCATGTGGAAATCCTTTTACATTAATTAATGTTATTAACGGACAGTGCTGGTTTCGGGTTGGATCTTATATACAGGGTGTTTTTTTTTTTAAACTGATGGTACTCAAAGACATCTGTAGAGCAATCTAACAGCCAGACTGTCGCCAAATTTGAGAGAGTGACTAAGGATGACATGGGAAAGAGATTCTGTGAAGAAAAAAGTAGTACCCAAATTTGCCGGTAGGGGTGGATTTGGCACTGTTGTAGCAAAACAGCTAAGAATCTGCATAAAATCCAGCTGCAATTAACAAACACACGAATGAATAATCAGACAGAGGTTTCAGTGTAATAACGAAAGTTTAATTAATCAGCAAGTAACCTTCTCCCTTCTTCAATGTGATCACCATCCTGCTGGACAACTCATTGCATCCTGAACATCGTGTTCTCTATGGCCGAACATAACATGTCTGCAGGAATGTTCATCACAGTTTGAGAAATGTTGTCCTTCAAGGTCATCAAGTTTGGGACACTACCAAGATAGACCTTGGACTTTAAGTAACCCCACAGGAAAAAGTAACATGGGGTTAGATCCAGGGAGCGAGGCAGCCATGCAAGTGGAAAAAAGCGACTGATGATCCTTTCTTCAGTGAAGTGCTGGTAGCTTTTTCGCTACAACAGCGCCAAATCCTCCTCTTCCAGTGAATTTAGGTACTACTTTTTTCTTTGCAGAATCTCTTTTCCATGTCATCTTTAGTCACTCTCCCAAATTTGGCGACAGTCCGGCTGTTAGATTGCTCTACAGATGTTTCTGAGTACCGTCAGTTTAAAAAAAACACCCTGTATATATTTTTTCCGCTATTTATTTTGTTTATTTATCTATATTTTGTCCGTTTGGGCGTTTTCCGTTAATTTTTATATTTATTCCAAACACATTTTATGTTCTATATTTAATGTTCTATTTTTTTTTGTAACCGAGGAAGATCGTTAAAAACAATTGAAAACGTTATTATATTATTAAATTTTGCTGGATTGATAAAGGTGTAGTTTATTTAACTTATTCTACTTCCAGTACATAGTTTTATATACTTATAAATAACTACAGACTAATATGTAGAGCCTATATATGAAAACTGGTAAGACTGATAGCCACTTAGCCACTGATTATCCCTCCTTACATTATTATAATATATTAATATAAATCAATCAGTAGAATTACCTTTGCTATTATTTAACTTAAAGATTGCATTATAATTATAATCTAACTAAACATTTAAAGATAATTATCTCTATCTCAAGTGTTAAACCGAACCAAAGTTAAGTTTACTACCTAAATGTGTAAGAAGTTTTACTGATTTATAGTGATCAGTCTAAATAATAAAAGCTTCTTAAGTATTTTTTAAAAATGTTTTATTTCATTAAAAAAACATAAATTGCAGGATAGATAGATAGACAGATAACACTTTATTGCACCAAAAATACATCCTTGCTGGATCTGTGCTGGATCAAGCTGGAATGATTTCAATCCAGCAAAAATCCAGCTGGATTCAAAACACTGCTGGATTGAAATCCCTATCTGTGATATTGTTGTGTTAGGTTTCATGTAGGTGATATCCCGAGTAAGAAATTTTAGCATGTCTTGTAGATTGATGACGATGTGTGTTAGGTGTTTAGCTAGTTTCTGGTGCAGTGATGTAAACTTTTTGTACCAGAAGCTTATTATTATTATTGAACTAGAATGGTTAAAATGGTTGTAACTAAAAGTACTAATTCTCAAAATTGAAAGTTTAAAGGCATGTATTTATAATATTTATAATAAAATATTTTATAAGCTTGCATTTAAACTTATAAACAGGAAATAAGCTTTTTTTTATATATGTATTTTTTTGATAGAATGAAGTACATAGAAGAAACAGCACAACAAAAGACACACGTTTGAAAAATGAAGTAAAGGTACTATAAGTATTTGTTCTACTTGAAAATATAACAAGTTATATAATTCTAAATTGAAATACTTTTAGTTTCAAAAATTTTGTAAAATTATTTCTGAATATTAGTTTAAAAAATAATAATTTTACTGTAAGTTTTTATTAATTATGTTTTCTCTATTAATATTAATAGCTAAGGGACAAAACAATTTCTAATAACCAATAGAAACAAATAGTGAAGTAGTGGTGATATTTGAATGTTATATTGAAAGTTGCAAGTTTGATTGATCTATTACTTTCCTAACTCTGTTATAGATAACAGAGGGGAAAGTATGACAATCACTCAAAAAATGACCCCCAAGATTTTTTACATTTCTCGATTTAGGGACCTTAAAACATTGAGAAACGAAAAAATTCAGGGTTTTTCTGTATGTATTGATGTTAGTGTTTGTATGTGGGGACACAGTTTTATTCACTCACTTTGAAGCTTAATAACTCCTGTGCCTTTTGTCAAAAAGTCTAAAATTTTGCATGGAGGTTTATGTATTAGAAGGATTGATACTGTTAAAGTTTGGTGGTTTTAAAGATCAAGGAGATGGGAGAGGTAGAGGGGGTCGTGTGTCATATCTCCAGTAGGGTTGGATTTAATGACAATTTCACTTGTTATTAGCATTTGCAATTTTTTATAAAACACCCTCTACCCTCAAAATTAAGCTTTTTGCTATTATATGAAAAGTTCTTTAAATAAAATATCATAACAAATGGCACCAGATGCAGTTTTAAATGTTGTTGCTGGGAAAGTTAGGTAACTTGTCGCTGAATTTTTTGTCAAGTTTTTTCAATTTTAATCTAAATGATTTTAAAAATTATACTAATTAATTTTTTATTTTTATTTTTTATTAATTTTATTTTAATAATTAAAACTGATATTTGAGAATTCAGGTTTTAAAGCTTCTAAGGATTGCTTTACATTGTTGTTAAAAGAGAATACATTGAAGGCCATAAAACAATACTTTAATAATAAAACAGTACTGTTGGTTTATCATTTCAAAACTCCACAATCAGTAAAAGATTATTCAAACTAAAGTTTGTCAATTGTATAGTAGTTTAACAAAAAAAGTTCAGATTAGCTTTTGAATCATACTTTTCCAATTAACTCTGTCATAAAGGCATATTATGAGAAGAAAATGACGATCTTTAAAATTTTTCCCCCTTTAATAATACACTTTAAATATTTTTCCAACATTGATAATGTTAATGAAAATATTAATGTTATGTTCATACTGTCAAATATGATAGGCCGTATTCAATCTACATAACAGAATAATATTGCACGTTTAAAAGTTATTACCTAGAGAATATAATTACTGAGATGATTACAGACGATGGTGATGATGATTAATTCATAAAATTAGGTTACATTAATCTTATTCTTTTGTTACATTTTAATGAGTCTATAACTTTCAAGTACAAAGTCTAAAATTATATAATAAAATCCTAATTAAATTTTTCACTAATTAATACATGCATGAAATAAATCAAATACAATAAAATCTCTCTTAACAGACACTTCTCTTTAATGGTCAATTTTTATGGTCAGTGTATAAAAGTATATAACTTTATTACAATTGACTGCTCTTAAGTGGACACTCCTCTTCATTAAAGACATGGACACATGAAGTGCACTACAGTTGATGTCTTGACCTCTCTTAATGGATACCACAGATATTCATCAGGTCAACTTCCTTTGAAATTTCTATGACTGTAGTCAATTCATTCCGCAAATTCACAATAAGAAGCTTACAATTGTCCATGTCTACACATTTATCTTAACTGTAGTAAGGACAGGATATGTGTTTTTTTTTTTTTCATAATAAATCATTTAGATAAGATTCTTAGATAGTTATGTTTTTAAACTTTCCATGGATTTTGTGGAAAGAAATATTTTACTACTTTTAAGATTATTTATAAAAAATAATATTTAACATATTTTAAAAATAATTACATTTAATAAAAATATTTAAAACACTTTAAATTCTCTCAAATATTAAAAGATACCTTTGTATTTTAATAATTTTCCTTCATAAATTATTCATTAAAAATTATTATAAAAATAAATTATATTAATATATTTGTTAAATTTGATTTTTATTTATAATTTTCTTAATCCAATTACTAATTAAATAAAATTATAAGTGTTAAGTAATATGGTTTTATTCTTTTCAAATAATGCCAATTTAATATATTCAAATATTAATTTTCTAACTTTTGACTAATTTCAATATTAATTAGATTTTAATTATAAATATAATTATTCAGTAATAAATAAAATTATTAATCTGATAAATTAAAAATATATTAAATTTTTATATTTTAAATCAGAATTCTATTAATGAAGAACATAAAAAAAGTAGTACAAGAAGAGACAAAAAGTCAGAAAGTGAAGAAAAGGTATTTTGCTTTCATACATATTTTATAAAATGAAGTATAGCAAAGAATAACTGAAACTAAATTGAAGGAAATATATCATTCTGCTATTAGTTATTAATCAAATTAAACTAAATTATATCTAATTTCAATAATGATTTGTTCAAAATAAGGATTAATTTTTAATTCATTATTACTTTTACACAATTAAATATATTCATCTATTTATATCTATAAATGAATGATCATATTTAACTACATAATGATAATATCTATAATTTAATATGTAGAAAAATTGTTATAAGTGCATTGTTTTTATGATTATAAAATAAATTATTATGAACTGCCTGATTTTTATAGTAACAAATTTAGAATAAAATAATGTTTTATACATAGCAAAATCTGTGACAGATGGATCTTTTCTAACACAGAAACTTGTGAAAGCCAGAAAATTGCAATTATTTCAACATTATTGTCAAATTTTCCCACAAAATAGCCTGTCTAAGGTGAAACTAGTGAGATATGAGCAGAAAGCTATATGTATTATTAATTCATATTAGTTATAACCTCTCAAACACTGAAACAAATTAAATTGAAGAGCAGACAAAAAATATTAGAAATAAAATCAAATTTTTTGATATTTATTTTAACTATACACATGAAGTACAGTTAATATGATTACAACAAAATAAAATATTAAAATAAAAACTATAATAAGATTAAAATTTAAAAACTTTTTAAAAGGCCTCAGTCAGTTCTTATATATTGGATAAGATAATTAACTGTTAAAAATACAAGTTTTCTTTCTGACTGTTCATCCAAGTTCAAATTATTTTAAAACAACATTAAAATTAAAATCAATCAAATAAAACTTTATTTACTTTTTTCCAATGTCTTCATTGTGAAATCGAAATGTATTTATTGGAATAAAGACATTGGAAAAAAGTAAATCAAGTTTTAATTGATTTTAATGTTAATGTCATTTTAAAATAGTTTTATCTCGGATAAATAGTCAGAAAGAAAACTTGTATTTTTAACAGTTAATTATCTTATCCAAAGTAAAATTACATTTAAAACCAATTAACTTTAATAAGTAATCCCAAATATCTACATAAAATCTTACAAGTTTAGATTTGGACATTTTTGTTTCCTCCATGTAACAGAAAAAAGTTTTCCTATTTTCAAATTAAGTTATAACCTCAAGAATAGAGTGAACATCCTTGTTCAAAACTTCTCTTAATGGCTTACTTCAATAGGAAGTTTTTCAGCATGTAAAAGAAGAAACTTACTTTACTTGATTTTCTGTTCAATTCTGTCAGAAATTTTAGAAAATATTGCTATGTTTTCTTTTTCCATCTTGTTTATATGTTTTATGCATGTGTGTTCATGGCCTAAGTCTATTTTAGTTTTAAAACAGCAGGATGATTGCACTGCTTTCCTGATGAATTGAAACATTTTAGATAAGAACATATTACTGAAAATGTTAAATGCTTCACTGGTAATTAGATCTTATTAAAAGTTTGAAAGGTTTCTAGATTGAAACCTTTCAAAAGCACATTCAAATTTTCAAGCAGTGATCATTTTCTTGTTTCTACCTGGTTACGACAGAAAACCCATTTAACAAGAATATTTATAGTCCTATAATTCTGGTCTTCACACATTTTACTGTAAATTATCCTTGATATTAAATTTAAAATATATTTTTAATTAAAACTACATCTTTAATGATAATTAAATTTTAAAACAGAAAAAATACAGAGAGATTTAAAAAGATCTTTACAACTTACAGCAGAAAATGTAAAAGATTTTAATCAGAAGATTTACAGAATCAGTTAATATATTATTTTATAGCAAAACACATCAAGTTTTACCTCAAACTGGCATTTAGTTTAATATGAATACATTGTGAAACAGCAGACATCCCTTTCTTGCCAAAATCAAAGAAGACATCTGTTGTCAACTGATTTGAGTTTTGAGCTTGGCAATATTTTCAGGCAAGAGTGGAATAAATTCTAGATCTTTAATGAATCCCCAGAAAGAAAACTCAACAGGTGTCAGAACTGAGAACAAGATAGCCAAATTATTGGCTCTTCTTTCAATTTTTTTTCCTTTTGGGGTTTCATAAGATCTAATGTTTATTCCAACTTTGCCTGCAAATCATGTGAGCTCAAAACTCAAATCATCACAGTTACTGAAGTGATAATAGATTTTCTACTTAGAATTTGGCAAGAAATTGAATTTAAGTGGGATGTCTGCCATATCATCAGTGATGCTCACATTGAATCAAAATGATTATTTGAGGTAAAATTTGATGTGTTTTACTACAGAATTGGTTTATTTAATTTATGCCTTTTGATTAAAATTCTATATACTTCCAAAGTTGTAAAGTCCTTTTTGAATTACCATGTATGATAAAGCAAAACACTTAATACGTTTTAGAAATAAATATAGAAATATTTTTAATTAGTATTAACAATTTTGGAATTTAGATTTTTGTTTTAAATTTTATAGTGAGGAGAATTTGGAATACGAAATTCTAAAAATGTTTATTATAATTGAAAATATTTCCACCTTGTCTTCTACAAAGTATTAAGTCTTTCGTTTTATTTGATCTTTTTTTATTGGTTTAACTGAGAACAGATTTACTAAAGTTCATAATAAATGCTAAATTTTAAATTATTAAAAAATATAGCTGATTTAAAATTATAAAAAAAATTATTAAATAACTCATGAAATATCTGGTTTAATTTTTTTTTTTTTTTTTGAAAAATGTTATTTTGACTTTTACAGTCTAAATAAAATTGATTAAGTTTAAATTAAATAAACAGTGAATTAAATATACCATTGTCTCTTGATAGTCCAACATTTTGTAATCCGACATGCTCGGTAGTCCGACGCACCTCCCACCAAGGTCACCGTAGTCCCTGCCCCTGTTATGTGTCTGCTTGCACAGAAGGACGTCGTGACATGAATCTCCCCACCCAATTATTACACAATGACACACATTTCTTGTGTTTTCCGTGAGCAGTTCTGTACGTACTGTATTATTTATGCCTATACATACTGTATGTACATTTATTGGCTTCCATATTTCTTTTAATAAACATGTTTTAGTTAACCGAAATGAGTGTTTCATTTCCATATTAACCTAGGCAGCATTTTACTCATAAAATGTAGGAATATTGTAGGCTACTGCTAGCAAAACAATGCCAAATATGTAATCACTTTCGGTAATCCGGACACTTTTGGTAATCTGACATCCCTTTGGTCCCATACCTGTCAGATTATCAAGGGACATCTGTATTTGATAAAAATTTTATGACATTAGCAATTATAATTATGGTTTAGTTGGTTAAAGCATTGCTAAAATAATGCAAAAGTCATGAGATTGTCATTTAGACCTTTTTAAAGTAAAATAAAATCTTATTTGTCGGAAAGTCAATTTATCTTAGCAAAACATTAAACACAAAACAGACCATATTTTCTCAAAAGTAGAGAACTAGTTAATCCTTTTCCATTTTTCAATTCTGCTTCTTGCTGCAATAGATCATCTACCTGTAATGAATTTATTCTTTATTTATTGCTTCGAAGTTCAGCTCAGCTTATCTTAAAGTATGCTGAATCTAAGTTAAGAATATTTATTAAACTACCTGACAGCTGGCTGTAAACCAATATTGATTTCATTCAATAGGCTCAGACTCATTCTTAGATAAGTCTACTTTCACATTTTAAAAACCCATTAAACATCAAGTGAGACATTGCACTATGTAACAAAGGGATAAATCTAACAATGTTATGCTTCTGTTTTATTTTTTTTTTAAATGATTTAACTAGATTGCCTGTGATATTATTGAATGTACAGTTATATGGATTATGTATTGGATATCATTATATAATTATAACAATTTTATCCTATTATAGCATCTTCGTTGCATTTGCCTGGCCAACATCAACTGCTTAAGCTAATATTTTTTATAATTTAATTATTAATTTTCATGAACACATTTGATTTTAGTTTATTGATATTATCAATAATTCTGTTCATATGAAATTAATAATATTTAGAATAGTTTAAAATTCATATGGATTTTATTTACTAATGTTCTTAATCTTCTTTTTTTTCTTGAAAAATTCAAACTTTATACGTACTTTACTAATATATTATTTTTAAAAATTCAGATATCAAAAGAGAAAGTGCAGAAAAGACATGCATTAAAAAATGACTACGAAGAAATTCCGTCCACATCAAAGGTAATTCAAAAACTTATCAAAACTATCTCATTTAATATATTTTATTATATATTTATTATTATTATATTAATACATTTTGTTATATAAAGTAATGGATTTATTTTATTTTAATTTAAATGAAAGAAAGAGCAAACATTGTTCCTTCTTTCAAAATAAGGCTATTTTATTAAATTTCAAACTTAATATTTAAAGATATGAACAGAAGTTGTTCTGTATTTAAAATTTTTAGTGGATGAAGAGAGAGTCGGGTTGATTGCTAAGTTATACAAAATAAAACAAATAAATTTTATTTTATTTTTTGAAAAATTTCTGAAGATAAAAAATTTAGAATTATGTTCAAACAAAAATATTAAGAGTCAAATAAAACAAACAAAATATTAAGAATCAGAGTGCCAAGCAACTAAGAAAACTTGGAAAACCTGGATATGTCAGGGAAATTTGGTAAATTTTGTGGAATTATCAGGGAAATTGAAAAAAAATTCTGTTAATTTTCTGGAACATGTATATGGTAAAATTGAAAAAAATTATAAAACATACTAATAATGAACTGATAAATTGACTTAAATGTTAAAATATCAATAAGTTTATCAACTATTGTTTCATAAGTTTGATGTGCATCATCATTCTTTAATAAAGCATATTACAAACACATATTCAAGAACACTGCCTCTGGGAGGTATGTAGGTAGATGATATGTATACCTTTATATGGTTTGAAGTGGAAGGATGAACCCACTGATAATACTATAATCTTAATAAAGACTGATAAGTGTCTCTTGAGTTAAAAAGTTATGGGCTAAGCTGGTTGCTGAAGTTTTTGTCCACTAAAAACATATAATTGCTTGACCATTAACCATATCATGTTAATGGTCAAGCATTTAAATATTGAAATTTGTATAGGTTTTATGTAATGTGTTGAAACCTAGGATTTGTGGTGTGGTTTCACTCAAAGGTATTAATTTTATGAGAGTCATATGGGAAAATAGTCTGAGTGGTTCGTGGTGTCTATGAGAAGCCAGTTTTTATTTAAAAGCCTTGAAAAGGTGTGATCACACAAAATATATGAATAAAAATTTCATTTCTATCACTTCTGATGCCTTATCTATATAAAATACTTGTATATTGATAGTGTTATTAATTTTATAAATATTTTTGTATAATATGATCCTGTAAGTTATCTGGCATCTGTGAGAAACTACACATTTTTTTGAAAAGTGATAAAACTAATGCAGAAATTTTTATTGCAGATAATATCTTTAGGTAGCAATTTCTTCAGATTTTTTAACTGATTTCTTTCATTTGTCACATTCTGTGTATCAGCGTTAATGGTTTTTATGCTAGATTTAGTGCATTTTTGACACACTGTGTTTAGTGAACTTGTGTTTAGTACTTAAAATTAACTATCACTGTTTGCTTTGTTTAGCTCAAAAGTTAATTTATGAATTAAATAATAATTATTTTTCATATTTAACAGTAAATGAAAGAAAAGTTTTAACTGTTTCCGAAGTAGTTTAGTGCTTTTTTAGTCTGGAATCTACAGCAAGGAGTAGATTTAGGAGGATGTATGGGAAACTGTAAAGCTTTCTGAGTAAAGCCAATAAGTCAGATAGTAAAACATTTTGTAAGGCAAATTGTTTTTTTTCTGCATCTCCCTCTAAAAATTTCTGAATCTGCTATTGTCTAGAGAGCTGTTGAAAAATATCATTTGTCATCTTTGCTTCTTTAAATAATTTGATTTCTGTTTCTTGTGAGTTACAGTTTTATTTCTATTTTTTAGAAAATTTGAATCCTTATTTTTTTATTAATGTGATTGTGAATAGCATTGTCAGAAATAATTCTTGCTATCTCTACTTAGTAAATTTTGATGTCTTTAGAAATTGAGCTCATTTTAAAAATTTGTTTGAGATATTTATCTTTTCATTTCTCACAATCTTACATTTTATGGATGATTGATTACCATTTATTTTTATTTAAATCAACTCCCAATCTTGGAGAGCCCACCAGTAGCTAAGTGGATAAAACCACTGAACACTGGTAATTGGTTGTAAGTTCATAACTCGCCAATGAGCTGGTCATGTGGGGTTTTCTGGATTTTCTTCACATTAGTAACACCTAAATAGGGGCCAGTTTTTCATAAAAGACCTCCTGGGAGGCCTTCCCCTCGGCAGATTGCTTATGTGTCATGTTGCCATAATCGAATTAAACTAAACCCAATCTTGGAAACAAGTCAATTGGATATTCCCAAAATAGTAAGAGAGAGGTCCTGGTGTTTTTTTTTTTATTTTGTTTTTCTTTCAATAAATGTAATTATTCTCTCTCATATCATGTGATGGTTGTTTTACTTTTATCATAATTTCACTTGAATATTGTTAATTAAATTATTAGCTACAAAGACATGTTTTACATTCACTATTTTAATTCAGTAAATTCTGTCAATATTTTCTAAAGCAAATTACTGGCTTTAAAGAAATATGTACAGTAAAACCTGTCTATGGCGACCACCCATTGTTCTTTCAAAAAGTGGTCTTTTAGACAGGTGGTGCTGTAATACTGTATTTCCGCACATATTTTCTGAATTGAATCCCAGTCTTTAAATAAATCCTAGGAATAAAGGTACAGTTAAAAATAAATCTCAGTCTCAAATAAACCCCAGGTTGAAAAACATGGACAACACATTGAAGTACTGCAAAGTACAGGATAATGTAGTTTAGAGTGAGAAGTGTCTTAGAGTTGGACAGCAGTTTCTATTCCAAGGTTGATGGGAACATATTTGGGAATAAAATTGTAAAATATTGTTGAATATTGAGTGTAGAAAAGTTGCAATCGAATTCATAAGTCAACAGCTTATCAGCCAAAGATTAATTAGAAAAACTCAAATTGAAGATAATGAGTTTAAACCAGAAGATGATAGTAAAGATCTTGATTCTGACAACATCAAAATAGACATGAATGACAACTTAAAAATCAAATCAGAATATGCTGAATCAGGTTAACTATGAAAACAGTAATTATTTCAAATTTAGCTACAGCCCGTAAATAGTTTTGCCCTACAGTCAATAAACAGTTTTGATAGTTTTAAAAATGTATGAGTAATTAAGGTAGTTCTTTCACTCATTGCCTGTTGTAAGATAAACCAACGGACCTCAAATAAATCCTGGGAAATATGAACAGTTCATTTTAAAAATAAATCTGGGATTTAATGAGGAAAACAGTGTATAGATATGAATTTTAATGAAACTAAATTTATTTATGTTTTCATTTCTAGCAGTCATCTTATCTGTCTCCAAAAACTGTTAAAGAAAATAAATTACAGAACACTTTAAAGGAAAATTCTGATGGAAGTGATTATAATTATGAAGATGATTTTGAAGTAATATATCCATTTTAAGATTTTCTATTTTATAAGATTAAGTTTTTATAAGAATTTATTGTTTAGTTTGCTTAATTAATAAAGCATCTCTTTAATGTAGAATAATGTTTAGTAAAATTATTAAATTAATAATAATTTTAAAAATTTGAATTTTCGCAGGTTTAAAAGTAAAATAATAATCATCTCATTGGCTTAATATTCTTCAATTATATTAAGTATCATTCTCGAGTTATAATTAAGATACCTGGATCTTATAAGTTTTAATTGAATAAATTTTTCAAAATTTACAAAGTTCAGTGATTATATTTTGTAAATATAAGAATTTATTTCAAATTTTGAAAATAAAAGTCCTGAAATTATTATTGTTTGTATTTTTTCTTTGGTAAAAGTTCAAATTTTCTGGGAGCCTTATTATTCAGTTCAAATTATTTAAATAATTCGAACTGAATATATTGCATACAAATTATTAATATTTAATTAGAATTTAAGAGTTATACTCAAAAAAGAATGTACTATTTTGTTGTTTAATACTTTCATATTCTTTTTAAAGGATTATGAATCAGATTTTGAAGAGGATGATGATGATGATGATAACGACGACAATGATAATGAGATAGAAAGTGAAAAAATAAATTCAGACATTGATGATGATAAAATTAATAATGATAAAACTGAAACGATGATAGAAGAAAGTGAACATAAAAATAATTTGAAAACTGAAGAAGATAATCCATTTAACTATTTGAAGAGGGTATAAAAATATATATATTTTTTATTTTGTTAGTATGTTTAAAATGATAATTATAACAAATTTTCAATTTTAGAGTAAAAGTAGTAGGTATTATGAAGAGCAGCCATATGGAAATGATTGGGAAGTTCCAAAAAAAGTAAACCAGTTTCAGAATTATACACGAACATTCATCAATTTTAAAACTGTTCAAAAACAACAAGAAAGAAAAAAAGCTTCAAATAAATTAAGGTATAACTGGTACTTTTTATAAAATTTTGAAGATTTTATGAATCAATTAAAAATATGCTTGAAAAACTTGTTTTTTTTTTACACTGATTTATTTTAGAAAGCGAGGAACTGAACTATTAGAAATCATTACTCTTGATCAAATGACATTCGATCTCTTCGAATTACCTCCAGTAAAGTATGATGTTTATATACGTCGTTTTGGCAGATCCAATACAAAACAGGTAAATACAATAAAATTTCAATATATTTTCCTAATTACTGGTCTTTGAATTAAGTAACTTATTATTAATTTCTTTCCAAATTATTAGGTATTTGTTCAAACTGAATATGGCCATGATGAAGAAATTCAAACTAATGAGATAAATTCAAGAGAAAAATGGACACAAATTCCACCTAATGATCAACATGGTTTTGGAGGTATTTAAATATAAATGTAATTGTAGAAATAGCAATTATATATATATATATATATATATTTATATTCTTGTATATTTGTGGTTACATATTAATGATCATGATAACACAAAAACAAAATTGTTTCTAAATTTCTAAACAAGTAAAGCTTAAAGTGGTGCTTTTGGCTTAGAATTTTATTTAAAAATTTAAACTTTTTAAAGCAAAACATAATATTACAAATACAGTAGAAGTTTGTTAATCTGGCACCTATGGGATCAGAGTGGTGTCAGTTTATTAAAAATGCCAAATTATGAGATATCTTTATATTTTTTTGCAAAATTTAATGTTATACACAATCTGAATATTGCTGACATTCTGTAAATTTTGTATCAGCATACAGTGCTGTGTGTTTTGGATTTGTTTATGCACACACTTTAATCAGTCTGAAGATGACACAGTGCATGACTATGAGTGTTAAGATTGATTAAAAAATTTTCAAAAATGTTAATGAATAGGTTATTGCACAAAACCATTTACAATGTGCATGTATTTATTTTTCAGACATGCACTGTATATTACAAAATCTGTATCTGCTCTTAGTACGAGAAATCTATTTTTAGGTGCACTGTCTTTGCATTGGCTTATGGGAAAGAATTTGCATCACTCATGAACATTACTGAACACAAAATATGTGCTAACTCTAACAAAACATTGTTTATTCAACAGAATACTGTATAGACTATATAATAATTTCTATGCAGTTTTTTATAGTTTTCTGTCCAATATATTTCAAATTGCAATGCATAAGACTCCTCTAACTATTCTTGAGACAACATTGATGGGACTGTTTCATCTGTGTGGATCAGGTGATTGATTTCTTCTGCCTTTATAAGGTGGTGTCCAGAGTTTATTTCTGCTCAGTATCTTCAATTCACTACATGTCCAAACAAATTCCAATTTGCAAAATACTAGCATCATGGATTATCATCAGACAATTCCATGTTATCAGCTACTTTTCAGAGGGTGCTGATTTACATACAGTTCATTTCAAATTATTTGGTACCAGATTATAAGCTTTTACTATAATATAATAGTCTTTTTTTTAAATAGAAATGTATAATTTTTCAACTAGAGTTTGGTAAGCAATTCGTTTATAAATTGGGAGACAGTTTTCTATCAAATCTTATTAACACAGTTTAGCAACGATAATTTATTGTAAAAATATGAAATTTTTAAATTAATTTAATGATAATTTTAAAGAATATATTTAAAATAAAAATAATGTAAAAATAAAATAAAATTTTTGTCTTCTTTGATACTCTTTTGTACACAACGAAAACACTTATATGTCCTTACTGGGTACAGAAGAACATCAAAGAAGACAAATATTTTTAATACTAACTTCAACTTTAAATGTATTTTTTAAAATATCAGTATTTGATTATTAAATATTATTGAAATTCCATAAATAAAATTTTAATATAATTTTTTAAAAATTGTATTCAAAAACTAAGTAAAATGAAATTTTTTATTTAATTTAAAATTTAAAAAATTAATCAAATGTTATTAAATACTAAAGAAATGAAATAGTAAAGCTCTGAGCTCCATGTACAGGATGGTTCATTTTAATCAATCCACTGGAATAAATTGAAAAATATACATCCTGCAAAATCTTTTTAAACCAAAAATGTTAAATTGTTACATAACTCTGGATATCTTCTATTTCGAAGTTAAGACAATGACGAAAATATACACATTTTTGTTCCAAAAATGTTAAACTTCAATGGGATCACAAAATGACATTATCAGTTTTATTATAAATGGTGCTACAATCAGTGGGTGTCATCTTCATTTTCTTAAATGGAAATTCCCATTTTTTTATTGCATATTATGATTCTACATAGAAAACTTGTTTGTTTTCTATGTATTGGGACCTTGAATAAGTTCTCGCTGTTTTACAGCAGGGGGCGTTACTAGAACTGTGTGCGTGTATTTTTAGATGGTGACGCATCTGTAAGGAAGTACAATAAGCGACCTTGAAAATCAGTATATGTCATTCCACCGAAGTGTTAACAACTTTTTTTCTCGTGGTGTTAAAAATGTCGCATTTTGTGCCAAAAAAAGAGTATTTGCGGGGAATTTTATTGCACTATTTTATTCAAAAAAAATCTGCAGCTGAAGCATACAGAATTCTTGTTGAGACTTACGGTGACCATGCTCTGTCGGAAACAACATGCAGAGATTGGTTTGGACGCTTCAAAAATAATAATTTTGACATTGAAGATAAAAAACGTTCTGGAACACCGAAAAAGTTTGAAGACGAGGAATTGGAGGCATTACTTCATGAAGACTCATGTCAGACGCTAGCTAAACTTGCAGAATCATTAGGAGTTGATCATACAACAGTTTCAAAACGTTTGAAAGGATTAGGAATGATTCAAAAGCAAGGACATTGGGTGCCGTACGAGTTGAAGCCGAGAGACGTCGAACGGCGTCTTTTCACATGTGAACAGCTGCTTCAACGGCAGAAAAGGAAAGGTTTTCTGCATCGTATCGTGACTGGGGATGAAAAGTGGATTCACTACGATAATCCTAAGCGTAGAAAATCATGGGGTAAGCCTGGCCATGCATCAACATCATCGGCAAAGCCGAATATCCATGGCTCAAAGCTTCTGCTCTGCATTTGGTGGGATCAGCTAGGTGTAGTTTATTATGAGCTGCTCAAACCGAATGAAACCATCACAGGAGATCGCTATCGACTACAATTGATGTGTTTGAGCCAAGCATTAAAAGAAAAACGGCCATTGTACGAGCAGAGACATGACAAAGTGATTTTGCAACATGACAATGCTCGGCCACATGTTGCACAACCGGTGAAAACCTACTTGGAAACACTTAAATGGGAAGTCCTACCCCACCCGCCGTATTCACCAGACATTGCCCCTTCCGATTATCACTTGTTCCGATCGATGACACATGGCCTGGCTGAGCAGCACTTCCATTCTTATGAAGATGCCAAAAATTGGGTTGATTCTTGGATAGCCTCAAAAGACGTATCATTTTTCTGACGTGGAATTCAAATGCTGCCAGAACGATGGGAGAAAGTAGTGGCTAGTGATGGACAATACTTTCAGTAACATGTTTTGTATTACTTTTTTTAAATAAAGCATTAATTTTTACGAAAAAACAGCGAGAACTTATTCAAGGTCCCAATAGAATCTAACATGTTCTGAAACATTTTTTCAAAAGATGTAGAGTACTTATCAGAAGTTATGAGTATTTCAACTTCTACACAGCTGCCATATCTTTTGCACATGTATCTGTGGATATCTGTGAAATTCATTGAAAATAGGAAGAAAAATGCTAAATATAACATTAGGAAAGTATTATTTGATGGAGTCAATCTTTTTCTTAAAAATTAACTGATATCAAAACTCATGCCACAGTGTGTTAAAGCCATCAGGCTTGTGATAAAGAGATGTTGATCTTTGTTTATTTTTAAAATCTGTTCACAAGCTCAACTTGAAGTCATATTAAATTTTCTCAATACATTTTTCATATTAATTAAACTTTTAGCTGAGTGCTTAATTAACATGAGTTCCTTTGTCTTTCACAGTTTTCTCCTATTGGAAACTATGTTCAAAGACATTTCCAATTTCCTAAATGTGTAAGTCAATTTTATATTGGAAATGTCTCACAATTCCGTGGCACATTTGTACAAACTGTTTGCAATACAGACAAACTGCCTGTCTACATAAAAATATGTTATTGCATAATGCACAATAAAAACTGGAGGTTCCCATTTAAGAAAATAAAGTTGGTTGGTACTACAATTAGTCTAACATCTTTGGTTTAATAAATTTTTTGCAAGATGCATATTTTTCAAGTTATTCCAGTGAGTTGATTAAATGGACCACCCTGTAGAATAAAGAAAGAAAGAAAAATGTTATTGTGATAAATTAATGTTGAGATTGCATAGTTCCACTTAACAAAATAAGACTCTCTTAAGTGTACTGTATAATAAAAATTTTGCCCTGTATACTCAGAAACATGAGACTAAAATATTTTCTGTTAATTATAAATAGCTGCCTAAGTGTTTAGGTATTCGTCTGGGATTATTTAGGATGGAGCACAAACTTACACAGAACTTTTGTTTTATGTGGTACATGAATAAGTGAATTTTCCTGATATGTGGAAATTGACTAGAGTTTTTAAATAAATAGATATAATATTTTTAGTTAAGCTTGTTTGAAGTATAATGTTCTAAAGTTTTTTTATTGGTTTTAGTTAACATGAAATAATAATTGTTATATTTTGATTTTATATTGTTATATGAAACAAACATTGTTATATTTTTAGGTGATTTAGAAGAAGAAAACTCTAAAAATGTTACTTGGAATTCCAGGTTGAAAACTGATGCTATTTATTTAAATAAATTTGTCCAGAATGTTGGTCAAGTATGTAAATTTGTACACTTCAAATATATACATATTAATATATTAATTTTTAATAAACAAAAATTATATTTAATTGATTTAGATGATCTTACATGTCTTAGAAGAAGAATTAACAGATGTTTATCTACAAAAACTCTCAGAAAATTATACAAATATTAATTTTAGTCAAGGATTTATACAGACTGGTTCATTATCTCTTTTGTCAGGTAATTTATAGTTATAATATTTGCTATTTAAATTTTTTTTTCTAACTATACATTTAAACATAATTAAGTAGCCATGTTATAATTTATAATTGCAAAATTTACAAAATATAAAAGTAGAACATTAAATAGAAATTTTGTAAAATATTTTACATATTTTATTTTATAAAATTAATTTTTTTAAATTATTTTTTGAAGTAAATTATTAAGTTAAACATAAGGTTATTTTAAATTCAATTATTTTAAAATTGTTTCAAATTTGAGACATCTAAAGGTTGATATCAAGAATATTAATGTCTATATGCAGGAAAGATTAAAGTGAATTTAATCAGATTAAGAAATTAATTAATTTTCAATGTTATATCAATCTTGAAACTTATTGAAATTAGCTAACCTTAATAATAATTTATATGAAATGATTTAAATAAAGTCAAATTATTCATTCCTACAACTTTTGAAAATTATGTTTTGATATAACTTGCTTTTTGCAGTACCAAAGTTATCAGAAATACAGTATTATGTTTTATTTAGTAGTTATAGATTGTTATATTTTATATTTAGTTTGCATAACTCAATATTGTATGCTGCTTCACTAAGGATAATTTTTTTTTATTAAACAATGAAATAAGAAATAATTTAATTATTCTTATAATTGATACACTCTCCACATGACTATCTTTTTAAGCCAATCACTATTGGACTCATAAGTCATATGGCTATGTTGATGAGCTTTAAAGTATATTGTTTTTAAACCACTTTAAGCCAACCACTTTTATACCCAACTAATGACCATCTAGATACATAATCCCTTTGAGTGAAACTGTGAACAGTTTCATCATTCCAGATGGGATAAAATCTAAACCATGGGCTTGTTTACCATGTAAACCACTACAATGTTGGGTATGTTTCACTGTTGCATTAGGTGTAAAAGTTTATCTCAATCTTATTTTTTGCTACTTCAATATCTTCATTTTCTCTTATATGATTCTATGATGGTAAATATCCATAATTTGCTATTAATATCCTTAACAACAAGTTAGTCTATGTTTTATTCTTATGTTTTATTTATTCTTATTAAACTAAATAACATAACAAAGCTAATGAATTTAATCTTTTCATTAACAGGGATAGATAAAATACAAATGATGACAATAAATTTGGATAGAATTTGGGCAGTTTTTGGAATTCATTAGGCCTAAACGAGGGATCTGCTTGACCAAATAGAAATGTTGAAGGCATCATTTTATCGAAAAAGTTAAAACAGAGAACACAAATGTTCATTTCATATTACTTTAAATCAAACATTAAAGAATATGTGCATTACATTTTCGTGTACAGTACACAGAATTATATGTGATGTATTAATAAATAAATTTCCTTGCAGTATAATATTAATCAATACATATCATTTTTTTAAACAGCTATTGCAGTATTGCCTGCATGGTAGCCTGTGTAGTATTACACTAAAATACTACTGGAAATAGTGAATACAGTAATCTGTATTTATTATATTTTTGTCATTCTTTTTGATAAGACTGCCTTTTGAGGTGAATAGTTTTCCTAAGTTTTGGGATTGTCATCTCAAGAAGGTTTTACTGTACAACATAATATTATTAGTAACAATATTATAATGTTAATAATTTTTTTTCATTTTAATTGGCTGAAATTATCATAAAATCTATTATGTTCTTGATTCTTTTTGAACAAAGTTAATAAAAGAATTAAATAGGTTTAAAATGTAGAAATCATAATTTATTTTAAAAAGATTTTACAGTAACCTATGTTCAAACTTCACTATATCAGTTCTTTTCAAAATAAGATAGAAAATTCAAGTTTTAATTTTTATTTTGTCTACTGTTGTTAATTTTTTATGAATAGTTTTGAAAACTTTCCTAATTTATTATTATAATTTTTTTTTTTTTTCAGAAAGTCCAATAACTTATCTCAGTTTTTCCAATATAAAAACTAATTTTTTACTCTCAGTGCATTCAACTTCTATTAATGTAAGTGATGCTATTAACATTTTAATTTTTATTTTTAAAAGTAATCAAATGATAGTTATTTGTCATCGTTTTTGGCAGCAGATACCAAATTCTGTCTTAAATGAAAAAGGTATTATATGTATTTGGAATATCAATCAGCCATTAAAACCAGAAAGGTAGTTAACAATTTTCGAATATATTTTGAACAGTATATTTTTACTTGTTTTTATTTTATTTGTTTGAAAACTTAATTTTTCTTGTAATTTGGCTTGTTATAGAATATTAATATCTAATGGTCAACCAAGCTGTTGTTGTTTTGGTCCAGAAAACATTGATATTGTTATTGCAGGAATGGTTAATATCAAAATAATTTAATTTTTAAACATATGTTTATTGTTATATTAACATTAATCATTTATTTTCATTTACATTTATGAAATTAGATAGATGGATCTATTGCTCTCTGGGATTTACAAGAAGAAGCATCATTACATCCTCAGATTGTTCTAGATGAGAAAGAATGGTCAATAAGAACACCTACTTATAACACAGGTAAAATGAAAACAAATTTTTATTTTTCAGAGTTTTAGTCAAAAAAACTGTTTGATTTCAACTCAAAAACTTTTTCTTCAGAATTTATTTATATGAATATTCTCATAAATTGAAAAATGTAATGTAAAATAAAATAAATAAAAATTTTCAAAATGAATTAATATGCTATTTGAATTAAATATTAGACTATTTTTTATGTAATTACAGTAGAGCGTCGAAAAGTGGAACCAATTGGGACTGGGGTCCTTCCAGTTAATGATTTGTTCCAGTTTCCGACTTTGTACGAAAAAATACATTAACCTGTCCGATGTTCAAATTTTTCTCCGTTGCGTATCGCTTCCTGTTGAATTTTTCTCCGTTGCGTGTCGCTTCGTGTTGAATTTTCGTCGATTTTAAGCCTAACGAAAATTTTTATAATAATCATCGAGGCTATCGTATCGTTAAAAATTATTTCTGCATTTTGTACAAACAAAATAAATATATTAAAGAATATAAAAAACATGAAAATTATACTTTAGAAGTAAATTTAGTATCAAAAACATTCGATTCAGCACGACACAGTCTGACTGAAAATCGTTCCACTTTCCAGCCATTCCACTTACCGACGTTCCACTTATCGACGCTCTACTGTAATATAATTTTCTATAAAATGAATCTCTAATAAATCAAATGCAAACTATACTACTTTATTAAATACTAGGAACAATAAAAGTAATTTGATATCGATTATTGATAAGTAAAGAACAAATTTATATGAACTTAAAATTGCAATATATGTGAATACATATGCACATAAAAATGCCAGATATATATAATGTTATAGATGCATTAAAATGCCTGAAATATTTATTGTGCATGTTAGAATCTTAACCTAATATACAGCAAAATTTGCAGATTGAAAAGCATGCATACTTTACTTCTGTCTGTTAACAAATCTTACTAATGTCTATTATGTCACACTTTTTTAGGTGGGAAGAGATAAACATGCGACAGTAGATGACACAAAGGATTTGAAAATTATAATGAAACAGACACGTATTAGAATAATGTTTTAGGTAGGCAGTGCACAATCAAGTCAATTATGAATAAAATTATGTTTAATAAAATTTTGTAACTTTCTGTCGTATATAATCAATCATTATTGAATTTATTTCTATATACACAATTGTTTATAAGATGTTGGAGGATGACTGAGTTAACCTAGTTTCCTTTGTCCTATAATTATGTTACCAGTCAAAATTTTTGATTTACTTGGACCCAAAGTAGTCACATAGTTTTATTTGTGGCCTTATACAAATGATGAGAAATGAATAAACATTTTTATTAAGTTATTAACTAATCATAAATTTAGTGTCAAAGTTGGTAGTGATATTTTGTTTTCAACTAATATCATGAACTCTGTTAAAGTTAGTTTTAGTGCAACTAGAACTTACTTATGATCAACTGCTGTTTTAGCTTGTTTTTATGTTTCATATTATGCTGATGTAAGGATGTTTCAACATGCTAAGATGCTTGAAACCATTTGTTTTAGCAGGAAACAATTTGTGACTTACAATAGAATAAACAATTTTTCCATCTGTTTAAATGTCTAGGATTGTTCTCTAGGATTTACAAAAACTGTTGTACATACTTTTTTAGCAATTCAGCACTATTTTTGCTGTTTTACCCATATCATTGATTGAATCAAACTCAATATAACAAAATCTTTTTTGTGCATGCTCCATATGCAGAAATTTGACTACTTTACTCACAGGGAATTTTCTCTCATATACAGTCAAACCTGTTTTTGTGCGGTCTTTATCTGTGCGATTTGTTTTGTGCGATTTTTTTTTTGTGCTGTATATGAAAATTTCAATCAAATTGGAACATAATTGAATCCTGTAAAATTTTTAAAAACTCTATTGGTTGTTTTCTATGACATTAGCAGGTGTTTTTCATTTTTTATTCAGTAAAATTTTTTCTCATACGTTTATTTCGGTCCCCTCTTATTTTAATAGCATAAAAACCATAAATATTATGTTATATTTGAACAGATGCGGTAAGTTAGCTTCCCTCCAGCTTTAGACTGCAGGTGTGAAATTTCAGGCCTTGTTAAATGAAATAACACTTCCTGCAGCTATATTTATCAAATAAAATCATTATTTAACGATTATTTTTAACTTTTTAATGTTAGATTCGTATTTAAGTGGAAATAATTAATTAATATAAAAATTAAAATTCTTAGAGGATTTTTTTCCCCATTAGGTGTTGCAGAAAAAGGCCCAAGGAGTTAAAAAAGCAATTCCTAGTTATTTTCTACGTGAGACTTTTTTTATGCAGTCCCTATTCACCGCATAAAAAAAATGTTTTTAATTGTGTTGCGAAAACTATTTTTTATAGCCACTCGTGAAGTTTCGCACAATTTTTTTTTATGCATTTTCTTTTATGCGGTCCTTATCCCCCCACATAAAAACAGGTTTGACTGTATTTAAATAAACAATACATTTACACAAGGTTTTGAAAGGTTTAAATTTAACATTATTAGATTAATAAATATAACATTTACATAATGAACATATAGTACACTTCACGCCAGCGTTTAGAAAATTAAATAAATGACACTTCCATGTAGCGCGTTACTAACAGCAATTTGATAAAATTCAGATGTACTCACAAGTACATCTGAACAGCTTACAGCCATCATTCTGAGGTGAAAATCGAATACATTTATTACCAAATTATCAGCTTTTTAACAGACTTTTCAAATTACGTAATTCATGTGGATGGAATATAGAATAAAACATTGAAATTGTAATAATAAAATATTTTTATAGAAATGTGCTGTGATGATGTAAACTCCCCAAAAGTACATAAATAGCTGTTATCAAATCACTGTTAGTAACACCGCTACACGGAAGTGTCATTTATTTAATAACATTTACAATAATTTTAATCCAATTAATTCAAAGGAATTTGAGAATTTGAAAAATAAAAGATTTTCATGACAATGCAAACACACTCATTTGTGGGACTTAAAAAAGTGTGAGTTAAACAGCTCAAATTTAAAACATTTGAATTCTGCACACTCAGATGTAATTGGATAATGGAATAATATTTCTCACAAACTATATAAGCACAAAAAAGATACTGAATAGATAACAGAAAAGGACTTTTAGAATAGATTATTTTAAAAGAAATACTAAATTGTAACACTTATAATCATGCAAACAAGTTATAAAGTTTAAAAACCCTTCTTTACTCCCAAAAATGATCAAATCTGCAAAATATGTATTATTAGACAACCATAATTTGATTTACTTGGACCCAAATCATGTTTATATCAAGATTTCAACATCATAACATTTAAGGAAAATAACATACAAATCTGGTCCTTATGGATAAGAAATATAAAAATTTGATATAAAATTATTTTAAAGAAAAGATTTTTAATATCAGCGAGCAAGAAAATTTATCACTTTAATTTAGAAAATTTTCATAGTAAAAATTTCTTTTAACTGAAGATATTTTTTAATTATGTTAAATAAAATAATCATTATTTTTCTATTGTTATACCTTTGATTAATACAATAAACTTCAACTTAAACTTAATATTTAATCTACTCAACACCAAAGTTTAGTTTACTTTTACTTACATAAAAATGTATATATTTATAATATAACTTACTATTACGCTATTAGCAAAAATGATAAACAATATGGAGAAAGTTTTATTTTAATATTTTAAATCTATTTTTAAATTTTGCTGTTATCATAATCATTGCAAAATTAAATGAGTTATGATTTTTTGTGAGGTAACAGTACCAATACTTTTGGGATATTAAAAAAGAATTAATTTAATATCATAGTGGATTATATGAATTAACATTAAATAATTATTTAAACAAAAAAGAATAGAAATTATATACATACAGAAATAAATATGCTTTTAAAAAGTTAACTGATTTTTATTGGAATGTATCTTTACAATTTTCATAATTTTATTAACATTAATTTAATTTCATCAAGCTTAATATATACATAATTAATTAAATTTGAATTATTGCATTTAATTCCACTTAGAAAAGATTTTATAATTTTATTTAAATAAGTTTTTTTTTAAATATTACAGCAACAGTTTTAAGAGAAGAAGGTCATCGCAGTTGTGTTGTTGCAATTAAAACTTTACCTTACTCATCATCTGGGTAATGATCTTGTGACTAATTTTATTTTTTTTTATTTATGTGTTTATATTTAATACATTTAGTTTATCTTAATAATTTGATGATAATTTCTAGGGATGTTTCATCACCATCAAAGAAGAAGTTAAGTATGTTTTCCGTTTTTATAAAAAGAATTCTGTCAATCTCAGATTTTTAATTTTCAGTGAATATCTCATAATTCATAAGACTGAAAAATGTATCTTGATAAATACTTGAAAAATTACTAAACAGCTATATATTTTCACATTTTTATAATAAGATGTCAAATTAAGTTTTAATTTTTATATAATATTTATTTTATTAAGTTATAATTTTTTGTATTTCTTGATTCTAAGACACTTTTTTTTTTTACCCATTTTTACTAGTTCAAATTAGACATGCAACTTAAAATAAATAACATTTTACATTCACAGTCCAAAACAACAATCAACTGTTGTCACAAGTAAATGATACAGTGCACCATTTAGATCTTTGGCCTTCAAGATAACATTAAAATTAATAGTCGCTGTATATACAGAATAGCATGGAAGTAGAACTGCTAAACATTTCTTATTTCATAGCCTTTGCATTGTTTTTCTAACTTATTGTAAATAACAAACCTTAATAAAATTGATTAATTTAAAAGTTTAAATTCAGACTAATGGTATGGGTTTATCCATAAACCATCTGTCCCAGTTTAAGGGATAGAAGGATATAAGAAAAGATTATGTAATATAAAAAACCAAGTGGCCATAATTATTTTAATAAAATAAATTATTTTGGAAAAATTTTTTTAAAAATTATATACTGAATTTAATAATATATTTGTTATGGACAAAGTGATTAATACAGGCATTATGAATAATGACCAACAAAATCGGGCATTGTAATAAATTTCAATAATCTATCAAATTGACCGGTCATTATGAATACCGCTATTACCTAGTCAGGCAAAGTGATAATAATAGGTTGAGGAATGATCATCTGACATACACTAGCCAATCAGAACTTGCATCTTAGTTGCGCATGCGTATTGCATTTAGTACCGAATTTTAAATTTATGTGATCAGTAGTTAATCTTTTTTCTTTGACAAAAGAAATGATCATGGAGGAATCATTAAGTGATATGAATAATCGCTTCAACAACCGATTAAACAAGTTAATAGCAGAAAAAGGTGAGAACAATCAAATTTTTACAAAATCAGCATATTTGTCAATGATACAAAAAGTGAGAGTCAAAAATGAAACTTGCTTCTAAGTTACCAGAAGAATATCAGTTAATAGTACTTTGAAATAATTCACAAAAAATAAATATTTCTAAATGAAATAAGTGGAGTTTTCTTTAATCAAATTTTAAATTTGGTACTAAACACAATACGCACGTGCGATTCAGTGCTGATTGGCTAGTGTATGTTGGATGACCACTCCTCAATGTATTATTATCACTTTTCCTGACTAGGTGATAGCAGTATTCATAATGACTGGTAAATTTGATAAATTAATTAATATTTATCACACTGCGTGTGCTTTTTGGTCATTATTCATAATAAAATCACTTTGTCCATAACATGTTGATATTTTTAGTTAGTCAATTAAAGCAGCCAATTTTCTTACAATATCAGTGCATGATCTGTTAAGTGAAAGTGCTATTTGCAGTACTTTTTATTCTCTTTATCCAACATTTATACTGTACAGAAATGCACAGTGCTCAAAGAAAACTTTGGATGAAAAATTAATGCTGACATTGGTGTATTAAAAATAAAATAATTCCTTTTTTTTTTGTTTGAAAGATTGCAAAACTGAGTTTTAAAAGAATCTGACTGGAGAATATTAGTTTTAAAAATTTGATTTTGTAACAAATGACATTCTCTCCATTTTTTCTTAACTTTTGTTTTCAAGGACTTTGTCTTCAAAAAAATTCATCATAATTATTGCCATTGGACGAAGATTTATAAAAACTTCAGTCAAATCTTTCTAAAAATTTGCATTTATAAAACGTTCACAAATTTTTTTTCACATTTACAATGGAAATTATATTAGTTCTTAATGTAGACTTTTAGCCTACATATAATGAAAAATAATTATAGTTTTACCCTTTTCAATTTAATCCATTAATTTTTTACTTTCTGAATTTTAACTAATTAAATTCATATATAAAATAATAAGATTGTATTTATTTATATTATGTATTTATATGTATCAGGTTATATATTTTTTTATAAATTTACATGCCATTTCTATAAGATATATAATAATAATAATAATTTATTAGTCATATTAGGCAGTAGCCTGTTATTACAGGGAGTTATAACTTAGAATGAACATTGATCATAGTAATAATTATAATATATTCAGTTTTTATCAGTTAGTATTATTACAATCCAGGTATGTTTTTGGGGTTTTTGACACATTTTTTTTATATAGCAAATATAATAGTTTTGTTGGAAGGTTGTCATTGTCTCTGATCTTATATAGAAAATTAACAAATCTTTTGACAAAGAACGGAGCTAATCTAAGTCTGTTGAGTTAAATTCTAAGAGCGTAACCAGCAATATTGCATTCCAATGTAAAAATTTTTCGAATAAATTTATTTTGAATGGATTCGAGTTTCTTATAATTTGTTAGACTCCAAATTGGTGAGGCGTAGGATTCGCATTAAAAATTATAGAGGTAAACAGTCTAAAATGACTAAATATATTTTTAAGCTTAATATGTGTACAAAGTTTCACCATGTTATTAATCAGACAATTTGATTTCTGAACGACTTTTTTATATTGCTTTTCGAAAGTTATTGTGGGGGTCAGTATAATTCCCAAAAATTTTATCTCTTGTACTATCTCTAATTGTACTTTGTTCATCAAGAATGATGTGCTTTTTTTTGCAAGTTTGGATCCATTACGAAATATCATGACTGAGGATTTTCTTGGATTGATGCTTAATTTTAATGTATCGAAATATTTTTGTATATTTCTAATTTTTCTTTGAAGACCTGCTGCTGTGGGTGCGACTAGTACAATATCATCCGCATATGCTATAGAGTGGATTACTTGGCCGTCTATATAAAATCCATCATCTTTTCTCAAAACATTCATTTATGTCTGCTAGGAAATAGTTAAAAAGATGTGGAGACCAAGGGTCACCTTGAAGAAGACCTCTATTCACTTGTAATTCTGGCCATTTCTTGTCAAATTGTTTAATGATTACTTCGTAGTGTCCGAACAATTGATCAATTATTCTAATCATACGTGTATCTGCTCCATTTAGATATATATCAGCATGAGATATTTACTGAAAATTACACTAGCATGTTAATATTGATAAGAAAAAATATTTCAGATTCTAGCAGAAACTTTCATGTCATCAGCTTGGAAGATCTTAGTGTAATTCATATATGGATAGCAATGGAAATTGCCAAACAAGAGGTATCCAGTTTAGAAGGTGATCTTGGTTTGGCACCTTGGGGAAAAGTTAAATTAATAAAAAGTTCATCCATAAAGTTGTATAATTTACATGGCCTGTAAGTTTAAGTTAATTATCAAAACATTGAAGTATTGTAATATATTTATGTTTTATAATTTAATAATTGTTCTTAATTAAAACGTCATTCTGAAAGTTTTATTTATAAATAGATGATTGTAAAATCATCTATTTATAAATAAAATGTATTTTCCAAATGTATTTTGGAAAATACATTTTAGTTTTCATTAAATTTGCTTCATTTTCAACAGTAAAAATTCGTTTAAAAAAACACATTTATAAAAAAAATATTATAAAATGATGAAAAGAATTTTATATAATTATTCATGGTACAGTACATCTCTATAGTGAAAATTTTAACTTTAATCTCTTTTTATATCTAAATTTTATTTAAATTTTATTAATATATCCTAAAACAAATTAAAATCTTGTTAAAACATTTAAGTACTTTTGTCTAATCTTTAATTGTTTGATAAAATCAAGCAGTTGAAGATCAGTTATTGCAATCTTTGTTCTCTAATAGCAATAACAGTACAAATAAAAACAATTGACAATAAAAGTTTATTGTAATAATATTTTATTGTTAATAACTTTATCATTTATATAATTTACTTGTGAAATTAATATGTTAAGATTAATTTTTATAATAAAGATCTGATTTATGAATTAATTTACTTTGAAATTTACATACATGATATTGGTGAAAATATTGTGCCTATTACTTGATTTCTTCTTGTTCTTTCTTTTGTTCTTTGTGAGTAAGCACAAAATTGCAATGTAGAACTTATAGGAACACTTTTTGGTGAATAATATAGAGTTTATTTTGTACAACAGAAAAGCATTTCTGGCTATTTGCCTTTTCTCAGTACAAATTGTATTTATTGATAAAACTGAAATGATATTTAAAAGTGACTGCTGGATTTAAAACAAAGGAGGTATTAGTGGTTTATTGATTCATTTTATGTGTTTTTCTATGTTTTTAGCAAATTCTAACTTTTATGTTTTACAAGTTTATTAGTTTACCCCCTTTGTTTTAAATACTTTATTACTCCAGCAGTCACTTTTAAATATCATTTCAGTTTTATCAATTTGCAAACAATAAAGACTGAAAAGGGACAAATAGCCTGAAATGCATTTCCATTGCACAAAATAAAGTTTATATTATTCATCAGAAAGTGTTCCTATATGATAAATTCTATATAGTTTTTATGCCTAGGTTTGTTTACACCATCTCAAGCTGCAAACTTCAGGCAAAGAAAGTGCTCAGAAAAGCCTCTCAAAGCTGTCTTGTGAGTAAAAACAATAACAGATTTATCAGGACTGATGCTGGAGCTATTACATCTGCTCTGCAAACAAGACAAGTAACTCTTTTAAGGAAGTCTGATAGTGATTGTTAATTTCTCATCACAAAGGAAAACAATATAATTTGCATATCCCTGGACATATAACTCAGAACCATTAAGATCTCTCAAAAGACTATCTACAACAAGACACTACAGCAAGCATAAAAGAATGCCATTTTGAGGGCAACCTGAAATAACCCAACACATAGCAAATTCTAAAAAAGGGAGATCATTACACTGTGATAAAAGCATAAAGTTAGTTTAGAGCAGTGTATGAGCCCCAGGGACTTTTTCAATGTAATTTTATTTTTCTGTTGTCTGCTTTCTGCCATTATTTACCCCTAATTTAGTTGATATTCATGATGAAGAACATTTAAACTAAATTTAACCAGTGAAAAGATGAGAATCTACATAGTAACACCTAACAAGTGAATGATATTAATTTATAAAATATATATTATTAGTTTGCATATCATCGGCATATGTTATTTTAGTATCTAGTGTACTGAACATTATGAAATAAAATATTAAAATCAAATCAGATATGTTCGTACTCAACAGGCTCGTAATTTTGTAAGAAAAATACGTACAGCTGGCCAGAAATCTATAAAGTTCACTTGTGGCCTGCATCCAGAAAAGGTTACTCATCACTGGTCTAGAGAACAAGAACAAGACCGATACCATGTTTAAGTACAGTGAATTTATAGCCTCAAAAGAGGTTTTATTAAAAGTACTCACAATATCAAAAACAATAACATACAATTTCCTTGACATCTACTGCTTTATCAATTTAGTAAAATCAAATTGTGTAAAACAGTCTCACAAGATTTGCCAGATTGATAAGTGAACTGAAGAGAATGGAGACAAAATTTGCTCCAACAATTTTCCTTTAAAAAGCAATGAGCTTTTCTAATGTCTTCGATATAAAAGATATTAGTTGAATTGGTCTAAAGTCTTGACTTCAGAATAGGCTTTCTTTCCAGGCTTGAGAAATTTATATTAATCAGCTGCTATTCAAGCACAATAGATTTGTCAAACAATAGAAGCCAAAATATCTGCTCTATATTGCAGGTGAACCAGAATAATATTATCAGATCTAGCTGATGTAAATAGGTCAAATGATTTTATAGCCATTTGATCATAGAAATAAAAGCCATCAAAAACAGTCAGTTGGGGCTTATCAGACTGTTGGGGACAGCGGCCGGATGGCCGAGCGGTCAAGGTTAGCAGCCTACCGCCCTGGGGGACCCGGGATCGAATCCGGACGAGTTGAGAAATCCCCAGGAATTTTTCGGGGGGTGGTCCGTCCGGATATGTCGGTCCCCGTCCCTCACCACCCGGCCGCCCCATTGTGGGCCTGGTCGAACCCATAATGGGCTTGCTATAAGAGGCCCTCTTAGTGCCCACTGGGCGGAAAGAGTTACAAAAAAAAATAAAAAAGACTGTTGGGGATTTCTGTCCCCCAAATTTAAAATTTGTTTTCAAAGGGAGCAATTTCAGATATCCAAGAGGCTGTACAGAGGAAACTAAACAGCATTCCATAAAGATATACTTAAATTATTGTATGTGTGAGTGCAAAAATTTGTATGGCTCATGGAGGGATATATTTGAAAACTGATACTAAATTAAATCATTTATGCCAAAACGTTTTTTTTTTATAAATTCGACCTGTAAACTTATAGATTCCTGTACTTACTTGTAACTGTCAAATTTCAGGCCGATTGCCCCTCTTAAAATTGTGTGTACGTGTTACAAATACATGTGTACAAACAGCACAGCATTTGTTGGGAGTTGTTACCTCCTGAGTGTTGGTGTTAAGAGCTTGTATACTTTTATCTCTTTTTGGTATTCATTATCTTGATGTTGAACCATGTTCTGCTCTCCAATGATGATATTTGCTGTTTCTATATTAATAATTTAATTTTATCTTGAGGAAACCGTGTTTCCTCAAGGTTCCAACTGAATAAAGGATGAAAATTTGCCCAGTGTTTTAAATCAACTGTCACTGCATTGTGTCTACACAAGAAAGGAAAAAAATTTAAAAAAAATTGTTTTAATATTAAATGGGAACATTTAAGGAAAAACAGGATAAACCTGTTTTTCTTTAAATGTGATGCCTGTGTTAAATTTTTGTTTGCAAATTTTTAATATAATATTTAACACTAAAGTATTTCTTATACTTACAAAGAATAACTCAATAAATTAATAAAATTTATTGTTAAAATATGAATAAAAAATAAAATCAAACTTACCACGTAATAATTTAGTTACGATCATAAAAATCCATGATCCAGAATATTTAATAGCCCAATAATGCTGGCTTAAAGACAGGACCATTGAGCACTTTTATAGGGACTGTGATAGAGTGAATCTTTTTTGCCCCTTAGAGGGTTTTATTTGCTATTTTTGCTTTCGACAAATGAAATATGTAGAATGTTTCTTTATTAATAAAAAGTAGTCTTAAAGATTTTATTTTCTATTAGTAAAATTAACATTAATTTATAGAAGTAGAAACCACTATTTATGGGCCTCTAAGTTTTCTCTGAGCCTGGGAAAAAATCCTCAAATTCCCCTCTTGATGACTTTATTAAAGATGTTCAACTGGGCTAAAGTATTGATCTTCCTCTCTACCTTCATAAGAATAAAGATTATAAATAAAAGCTCTGCAATCACTGAAACGTTATTTATTATCATTGAAAAATTGATTATAAATTTACAGGAAACTTTACTTATTCAAACTATGAAAAACAAAAATAAATTATATTAAACATGTCAAATTTCTAAACATATAGAACAGAACAATCTGCATCAATAGCAATAATGCTGAAAACTTTAGTAAAGTCTGTAAATTCCTGATTCAGATGAAAGATGGACATTATCAAGTTAATGAATAATTTTCTCTTTTATAGTAATACATTTAGTAATATTGTATTTTTAACAGTTATTTTTGCAAATTTTATAATTAATAAATTCTTAATGTATAAAGAATGTAACACAATAAACGTCTTCTACTATTAACACTGCAGTGAGTAACACAAAGTCACCGACAAAAAAACTTTTACAGTGTTGTATACGACAGAGAACCAACTAACGTTTTTGGCCTCCACCAAGGTCTTCTTCAGGTTGAGAACTAAATGTCATCCCCCTCCAGACCACCAGAACGATGCGTCTGAGAAATAAACATAGTACGTGTCACATTTCACCCTTTATATATCTCCCAGGCCAAATACAACACCTGGAGGCCTGGGAAATATATAAAGCCAACGTGGAAGACACCTGCATCAACTTTAAGGACGGGGACGTGATCACACATGTGTGGAGGTACCTGTTCGAGGAATTTGAATGAAATCAGGCGGAGGGGTGAAACGTGACACATACCATGTTTATTTCTCAGACGCATCGTTCTGGCGGTCTGGAAGGGGATGACATTTAGTTCTCAACCTGAAGAAGGTCTTGGTGGAGGCCAAAAATGTTAGTTGGTTCTCTGTCATATACAACACTGTAAAAGGTTTTTTGTCGGTGACTTTGTATAAAGAATGTATAAAGAATTTTATAATTGTAATTATAAAAGAAAAACTCCAAAAACATTTATAACTTAGAAACTGCTTTACATAAATACAAAATAAAATAATAATAATAATAAATTAAACTTTCCAGTGTTTTTAAGTTACATCTTCAGGAACATTCAAATTCTGTTAGAATTTTTATTATTTTTTGTTTTTTTAATACTTCATTAATTAAAGCAGTTTCTGCTTTTACTGTAATTATATAATTATTAAATTATGTATGTAGATTAAATTTTAATGTATTATAATTGCTATTAAATAATGTTTTTAAGCTGTCCTGTTAACAAATATGTTTATAAAACATTGCTCAATCTGATTACAACTCTGATAGATATTCAAATAGCCAAAAATAATAGTCATTTCTGAAGAAGTACCGAATTTGTAACTGTTTGTGAAATTTCGAAATTGTATTGCAAAAAACGAAAAATATGAGCTCCTCAACACAAGCAAAGAACAACTATGCTTTATTAAGTAAAACACAATGGACCTCAACATTAAGGAGCCGCTTTCCTTTAATTTCCAAGATGTTTTTGAGAAGATTCAAATTTTAATGTAACAAATGATTTTTGAACATTTAAAAATCCAAGGAACATTAAATTTGTGTCCTTTCTCCATTTGTTTTTAACCAAAGGCCATTCTGCACTGAGTTATCAAATCTACCAGAACTTATCATTTCTATAATTACTTTTTTAGCCAAACATTTTACATTTTTACAAATCTAATATTTATCAGGTTGTTAAATGTTTGAAAATGTTCAAAAATCAGTTGCTCATTTCAAATGTTTTTTGAGAATGCTGAAGATGAAAGTTGAATCTTCTGATATATTTTGGAAATCAAAAGAAAATGGCACCTTAATTGTGTTCTACTTAAAAATATGGGATAATTGGACTTTTAGCAACTATAGACCAAATCATTAGAGAATGTTAACTATTATAGAATGAAGATAAAATTATATATCCATATTTTTAGATCATTGAATCTAACTTATTGGATTCCTTTTGATGTTTGATAAATTGTTTTGACATAATAGCGAGGTTGAGGCCAAACTTCTAAGCTTACAGGAAAGAGGCGCCGAAAATGCATACGTCAGATGTTCGGTGTCTCTTTCCTGTAAGCTTAGAAGTTTGACAATGGCGTTTGGAAAGTCAGTGGAATCATGCTCAACATTCCAAACACCATTGTCAAACTTCTAGGCTTACAGGAAAGCAGCGCTGAACATCCGACGTTTTCGCGTTTAAAACTTTGGCTTCAACCTCACTAATTATATCATAATTACTGAACTTCCTAATAGCCTTTTATTTAAAAGTTCCTTTTCATTTTTATAAAAAATATTTTGAATGATTATCTGTTAAAATAAGAACTATTAATATAATTGAATTTAGTCCATTATCTAAAAAGGTCAGTTTAAAAGCATAATCATCACAAAGTATATTCATTTAACCACATTTATATGTTCATTTTTTCAGAGGTGATGTAATGAAGTTTGGTTTTAGAAGTTTTGATTTTCAAATAGTACCATCAAATTCCAGTCATATGCTTATTACTACAGATACAGTGAGTGAATATACATTTCAATTTTTAATTTTCACTGTTTATTGTATTTAAAACGTTTTAAAATTTTACTAGGGTGCTGTTATTCATTGCACTAGATTTAACAGTAAAATAATTCCGAGGTTATATATATCAAATTCAGGTAAGAAATAATTTACTATCATTTTAAAGCAAGAATTTGAATTTATATACAAAATAATATTTCAGAATTGCTTATAGAAGCCAGATGTATTGACATTTCTCCTCATGATTTACCATTGTTTATGGTATGATTTTTAATAAAGAATAATTTAATAATACAAATTTCATTAATATAATTTTAAATAAATGACATTTCAGGTTGGGTGTAATGATGGAAGCATTCGACTACATGATACTAAATTAGGTAAATAAATGTTAATTTTTATCATTTCTTTCATTTTAAGATGACAGAAATAAACATTTTTTCTAAGAGATGAGACAAGAAGTTTGCTTACAAATTCATAAAAATTTTATATTAAAACAGATTTTTCTGCAAATCGTATCACTGTAGCTCGTACTAAAGTAAAATTCTCTAACTCTAGCGAACTGTTATACAAGGGGTGTTCAAAAAGCATCGGACCTTTATTTTTCCTGTGTAAACCAATGACATGCGGGAGGCCTCCTTCGGTGGAGATGTGGAGGGGACAGTCATGTGCAGTCCTGAATTTTTTCCCGCTTGTAGGAAGCGTCAATCGCTGGCAATCAGCCTATGAGTGAGGACGTGTAGTGAGTGCTCGTCGGATTCCAGTAAGTTGGAAAATGACTGAACAACATGAGCAACGATATTGCATCAAATTTTGCCAAAAGCTTGCCGATACCCAAGTGGAAACCATTCGCAAGATTCAACAGGCTTTCGGGTACAATGCCATGAGCAACACACGGATAAAAGAAAAGTACAACCACTTCAAAGATGGTTGCACATCAATGGACAGTGAACCCTGTTCAGGCTTACTCCTGTCTCGTTTGCAAGTTCTCTGACTGTGATATGACGGTCTACCATGACCAATGTCCACACTTGCTCAATGACAGTCTCATTTCAGCTTGTTGAGGGTCTGCCTAAATGTGGTTTGCTGTCCACTGATGTGCGGCCATCTTTGAAGCGGTTGTACCATTCCTTTATCTGTGTGTTGCTCATGGCATTGTACCTGAAAGCCTGTTGAATCTTGCAAATGGTTTCCACTTGGGTATCGCCAAGCTCTTGGCAAAATTTGATGCAATATCGTTGCTCATGTTGTTCAGTCATTTTCCAACTTACTGGAATCCGACGAGCACTCACTACAAGTCCTCACTCTCATAGGCTGATTGCCAGCGATTGAAGCTTCCTACAAGTGGGAAAAAATTCAGGACTGCACATGACTGTCCCCTCCACATCTCCACCGAAGGAGGCCTCGCGCACGTCATTGGTTTACACAGGAAAGATAAAGGTCCGATACTTTTTGAACACCCCTTGTATGTATCTGGATACCTTTTGAATTATTCATTTCTTTTCCCAAATTTTAGTCTTAAATTCAAAATTATTGTTATAATATCTAATAAGACAATAAGATAAAAAATAAAGAAAACATTAAATTAATATGCCTCAAAGTCCTTAATTTATTATAATGTTATTTTTGCCTACAAGTACGTAATTTCTATTATCAGGACTTATTAGACTGGTTTTAAAGATTCTGCAACACAGTTTCACAGATCAGTGGTATATCAAATAAAATAAATTTCTGATCTGTGAAACTGTGTTGCAGAATCCTTAAAACCGGTCTAATAAGTCCTGATAATAGAAATTACGTACTTGTAGATGAAAATAACATTATAAAGAAAACATTCTTTAAGGAAACAATACATTATTGTTGAAATATTTTTGTTCAATATTTTATCAACCTAATTTAAAGGGGCTAATTCTATTTTTGATAAATGGCTGTTTAGATAATCAGAAATTCTGTTTTCAGTGTGAAGGTGCAAAGAAACAACATATACTTCCCAAAATACAATTACAGTACTGTACATGTATAATTACTGCCAAATATATACTAGGCTGCTTAGTAATTTGATTAAAAAGTTTGTTTTGCATACTGTACATTCTATGTATACTTTTATTAATGTTGTCAATTATCTAGTGATGCAACTTATTTTAATTACATAGCATATCAGCCATGCATAAACAAACCAAGAAATGTTTATTAAAATGCTTATTTTTTAGATTCTCAAAATCTTTTAAATTGTCAAAACTTTCGTCATACGTTTTTAAGACAAAAACACAGTGACATAATTGATCAAATGTTTAAAATAATTACTATAAATAATAATAATTTATTTTTAAACATTGTTGAAAGAAATAACGTAGGATATTCAATAATTAAAATCAAAATTTATACCTACTGTCAAAATTTCATTTTATAGTAAGCAAAATTTATTGCATATTTTATGCCAAAGTTTACATTATTAAAAGGATTTTCATTCATTTGTAATTTGTAACTACTGTATATTTAAACTAGAATATTATAAGAAAGTTGTTAATTATAATAAATTGAAAATCAAAATACGCATCTTTTATACAGATCAATAAAAATGTTTTTATAAACTTTTCGGAAAATTGTTGCATTACCGTTGCTCGAGAATACATAGTCAAATGCTCCTCTTCAAAATAAAAGTCGAAACAAATATATAAAAGGTAATTTATTACAGATTGAAAATGCAAATTTTCATTTTTTAATTAAAAATGCATACTTTGATGTTAAAAAAAAAAATGCCGTATAAAATTATCTCCTCTTATTTCAATCATTAATTTTTAAAATCTCATTAAGTCAAAGTTTAAGGGGTAAATAATCTTAACTTTGAGTTAACAACTTTAATACCCAATTTTCTCAAAATTTTCTGTGGTCATAAATGTTATCAAGTCATTTCTCAAGAATCCATTCACAGAATAATTACAAAATTGGCATGTAGTATGGCACTTTTGAGTGCATCAAGAAACCCCCTTGTGTTCCAGTCAGAATATGGTAAGGTGGCATGTACATGTTGCAACAACAGATTTTGCTTCAATTTTATTCCCATCCTTTCTATATACAATTCATCATCACAACTGCCTTTCCCCTTCCATTTGCATAATCATATGTACAATAAATGTCAATTAACAACAGAGTATTCCAAAATAAATGAATTATTTTGTATTCACAAACGCTCGGATGACCTCCCCTTCCCGTGTCGGCATTCTTGAACACCCTCCCCATCTCGACGTCATTGCAACAAATGCATGCTGCCTAACATATCAGTAAAAGGAGTGAGATTGTAATAGTATGATATTGTAGTAGTATTATTGTAATAGTATTATATTGAGTGCCTAACATATCAGTGTGAGATTGTAATAGTATGATATTGTGTTTGGTGGACAGCCAGTGTTTATCTTAACCGTCTGCATTCACACAGAATATAACAAAAAATGAAAATCATAGACCTAATGGCAGAAGGTATATGGAAAAATAGGTTTGACTTTACTCTATAGTTCCAGAAACTCGACTCCCAATAACTCAACATTCCATAAAACCTAGTGTTGTTCAAAATAAATAAAAATACATGATTCTAGAGAGATGACAGTTAGATTACAAGTAAGTTATCATTCTTCACTGGCTACTCTCAATAACATTAATTTCATGTGTTCACAAAGCAAGTAACCAAGTTTTTTCCAAGCTGCCACTACAAAACATTACGATTCAAATGTCAACGACTTGAAAGTAGTCACCGAACAGCCAATAGTTTTATTATTAAAATTGAACTGCAAATAGAAATAGTCACAATTGGCACATAGTTAATATGTATATAAATTTGCACATAAAAAATTCTGCTATTTAGGTTATCATCATCACTACTCATAAAACTCATCACCTTCTCAGTCCACATTGAGTTTGCAGGATTCTACTGTACCAATTTTAACCTAGTGAAAACCCTATATACTCTGCCTGGAACCTGTAGAGTTTCCATTTCTTGCAGTTTGGATTACTGTAAAATATCTCAATAAATAATCAATTAAATATCTCAATTTAAAAAGTTTGTAGTAGTAACAGTAATAGTTGAATTAAATAATACATCAATTATTATATTACATGCAATTTAAAATGCTAACTTTATAAACTCCGCTCTCAAAGCACGAGCTTATTTAATTATAATCATTTTTTAAACTGTAATAAAAATAAAATATCAAGTTTGTAAATTTCACTATTTCCATTTCAAAACTAAGAAACACAGATTATTGTATTTCTTACTCTAGAAACCTATGGTATTGATATTTTGTTCTATTATCGTATATCACGCTGCTCTTTTTAGTTTTAAATCTGTAATCGTGCGAAATGCTAACGGAAAAAGAAATTTGCCATAATATGTGTAATTATAAATATTGTTCACAAAAATTTATTTCCGATTAAATTCACAGAATTTGAATTACAGAATCAAAAATCTAAGACTACACAGCCAGTCACACTGTAGAATTTCTCTCTCTTAAATTTTCAACGATGTAACTTTTAGTGCTATATTTGTATATCTTAATATTCCAGAACGTCCTCTTTTGTCTTGGTCTGATTCAACTAATGGAAAACCAGTCAAGCAAATTAAATGGTCTCCTAGTCAGCCATCTGTGTTTTTTGTTATGGATGCAGATTCGTGCATTTACATTTGGGATCTCAGTCAAAACATTTCAAGTCCTGTAGAAATTTGCGAAATATCACAAAATGGGTAAGATTTAAAGGATTAGCTGCATTATTGCTCTACAAACTATTACTTTGAAAATAATTAAATCATAGTATATAATTAGCATATTTTAAAATAAAAATGCATTCTTAATGTTTTAATTTATATAACACTACACTTAAATTCTGATATTTTTGAAACAATATTTTTCAGAATTAGCTGTCTCTGCTTTAGTTGCGATGCAGAAGTTAACAAGAAAGCATATTCAAGATGGCCGCCACATCTGGTATGTTTTATTTTGCATATTATAATTATAACAATTAAAAATAAAATAATATTTAAATTTAAACTTTTCTTTTAAAAAAAAAAACAGGCAATGGCAAGAGAAAATGGAATTTTAGAAATACATCAATTGGGCAAAAAATTTTCAACCATCTCTCCACAGCAGTACGAGAAACAGAAACAAATACTTTTAAATCTATAATCTCAATTGTTGAAATTGTAATATCTTAAAGAAGATTCCATCACAAAACACTTTGTTTAGAAAAAGAATTGTATTTGAAGAACATCTTGCACGACGAAATGTTTAATGAAATTCTAGTCAAATTTTTAGTATTTAATATTTTCTTTGTAAAATTTGTAGATATATTTTGTCCGTGATGCTTTATTAAGCATTTACTCCGTCCATTTTAATACACTTGAATGAATAAATAAAAAGTTGAGCATTTTTATACTGTCTTACTTTATTACTAAAAATTGGGCTTTACAATAGTACACTTTTGTACTTTAAAGAAAACATTTACGTAAAAGAATTAAGTGAATAAGCAACATATTATAATAATAAAATGTCTTTAAATGTTTAAAGACAAAACTTTACATTATCATATAAAAAATTATTTTATTTAGTAAATTAAATTTTCATTACTGACATTAAATTACGGTTGTGCACTTCTTGCTATCTGTTCTTTTAATATCATGATACTTTGACGCTGCTCGGGAGGTAACATCGAAATCTGCTGGTCCGACAACTGTAAAACTTGCATGATGAGAGCGGCCTTCTCTTGATCGGGAGTCGTTACCGGAGGTTGTGCGGGTGCGGATACGGGTGCCGGTGCAGACATCCGCGGTCCCACGGATTGTATGGGTGGTATACCGGAAGTGGGAACGGTGGTGACGGGCATAGCCCCCCTGAGAGCCGTCAGAGGTCTGGTGGCCATTCCCATTCCGGGAATATTCGGAGCCAGAGGATGGCTAGGTCTCTGAACGTCGAATCTAACCTGAGACGGATTCATGCCTCTTGGTGCATCGAACGCACCTCTCTGTTCGAACGCGGCCGCCCTCGCTCCGAGACGGGGATCGAAGGGTGCCCCGCCGCTTCCGCCTCGATCTGGCGGGACGTTTCTAAAACGTGGATCGAACGGAACGTGACTTTCCGCCACACCTTGCACGGGAGGCAAAGTACGCAAGTCCTGATCGGCCATTATCTGTCTCATGTCGCGGTCTCCCAAAGGAAGTTGGCGCATGTCGCGATCGCCCAGATTCTGTCTCATGTCTCTGTCACCCAAACTTCTGGCCAGACGGGGATCGAACGGTTCCGGGGCCCTGTTTTCCGGAAAGGGCGGCACCACGCCCATCCGCGGTCCCTCGGCTCGCACTCCCAACGGAGGTCTGTCTCCGAGCAAGGAAGTGCGAAGGGCCGAAAACGGCGGCTTATTGCCGCCAATGGTCATCTGGGGTTGGGTTCCCGGTCCGGGCAGAGGAGAACCGTAAGACTGTGGAGCAGAAACCACGGCAGACACCAAAGGAGGAGCACTGCACACTCCGGACTGTCCGACCAACAGAGCCTGAGTTCCAGACGTCTCCCGAGGCACGGGCTGCTGGGTTTCGCCATTCGATTGCGGCAAGACCGAAGGAGGATTGACATTCTGACGATACAGAATACTGAGAGCAACCTGCGGGTCGATAATTCTCATAATCACCTGAGCCTGTAGCAGTGCGTAAGCAAGTTGCGGATTCTGCAACAGCATGTTCCGAGCTTCGTTTGGATTGTTCTGGATGCACATTTTCATCTGTTTCATCAATTCGAACATCTGTTCCGGTGGTAAACTCGCCACGGCTTTAGAAATGGATTCTGGCGCTTCGTTCGATTCCACTTCCGTTCCATACGGGCTTTCGGCCGGAGGACCACCCAAAGAAGCTTGTAGATTTTTCAGTTCCTCTTTATTCTTTTCGCTGGCCGCATTATCGACTCTCAACGCTCTCCCGTTAAATTCGTAACCATTGAGATTTCTCATGGCACTCAAAGCCGTATCCTGATCTTTATATTCGCAAAACCCATAACCTTTGGGCTTACCGGTTTCTCTATCGTACACCAACCTGAAGCTGACGACGGGTCCAACTTCACAGAAAATGTCTTTCAGTTGTTCTTCTGTGGCTTCGTACGGTATATTACCGACAAAAACAGATCTCATAGACCGTTCGGCAGCCGATAAAGCTCCTTGTATGGCTGCCATTATTTAAACTTTCATCAGAATTTCAGAAAACATAAAAAGTCTCGTTCACAACATGTCTTGCAGAATTGCCAGATTACTCCCGACCACTTGATATAACGCCAATAATACGCCATATATTTTCGCCTAAATTCGAAAAGTTTTATTCTTTTAATATTTAAAAAAAAGATAATAATAATTTCAATGTACTATGCTATTTTTTTAAACATTTGATCTATTTTTAAAAAATTTTAACAAAATATATAAATCTAATTCCAAAAAAATTAAAATGGTATATTCTATCCGGAAATTCTTAATAAAATTGTTTATTTGCTAAATATTTTCGGAACGAATAATTTTTAATAGAAAACACAATAAAAAATAGCGATGACATTACAATAATCCCAAAAACATTACAACAATTTTACTCTAGAATTAATCTAAAAGTGCGATCCAAATGAAAACAAAATTAAGCGTCAAACAAATAAGTATCCCTTATAAACCGCTAAAAAATGTTCAACAATGTTCCAGATACATCTACAAAAAACTTCGAAAACTAACGCGATGATCATTCTCCTAAACAGATCCAGTCGTGTAGTGTAAGTAAGCGAATAATAAATAAGCAATTCATTTTTAATGTAATAGCAAAAAATTGATTAATATTAAATCAATGTTGGGCGTCTCCGTCTGCCGCTGTTATTTTTACAAACGTCTGCAATGAATAAATTTTTCGGCACCACAAAAACTAGTTGGTCTTTCCGTTTCATACTTCTGAAAAACGCTAACGACGAGTACCGCGCGCGTATCTGTGCATCGGTTTACACTTCGCTTCATTACAGTGGGAGTCGTGTACGGTACTTATTATCTGCAAATTGACTCCTGCCAATTTTATAAACATCCGATTTGTCTCTGTAAGCTGTAGTGAAAGTGTTCAGGAAAAACAGTTGGCGAAGCGTTTCTCATTGACGCTTGCAGCCGATGGCAAAGGGCGCGTAGCCTACTTTTAGTACCTGTGACGTACTTGGTTCGCAACTGCCTAACAAACGCCAATCGAGTGAACAATTTACAGGTGGTATTTCAGTTAGTTAGACGCCGGGGACGCAGCTCAGATGGTAGAGCGCTCGCTTAGCATGCAAGAGGTAACGAGATCGATACTCGGCGTCTCCAGACTCGTTTTTTTTTTAGTATTTAAAATCCGTTTAGAATTCCGTCATATCGATTGTATAAATGATCGAATTCTCGAAATACTTTTGAGATTTTTGCTAAAGTTAGCAAATATTTCTGTCTGAAATTTGAAACGAGTATTCACTGTCATACATGTGGCTGGAAAAATTTCCGTCTTGCAACTTTAAAACCTTTCGGTTGGCCAAAATTCTTATCTTTTCGGAAGCAAACTGCAAGTACACCGTCACTATAAAGTCGGTAGCAGCGATGCACTTGACTACTAAGTCTCCAGGTGTGACGAAGCACAAAAAAAAAAAAAATTCATTAAATGGAGGCGCCGAGTATCGATCTCGGTACCTCTCGCATGCAAAGCGAGCGCTCTACCATCTGAGCTACGCCCCCGACGTTCAGATCGCCTTTACGGTTCGTTTGCATTCTTTCATTATCTACTGCCAAGTAACGTTTCCACAGTTGCAATCGATTATCTTCGTGTTTTCGGCTGAGCGATGCGGTTTTGGTGTGAAGCTTGGAAATTTTCGAATTGTGGTCACATTCGAAGAAGGGGGAGAATAAATGAAAGTGTTTCGAATCAGAACCGGTTTCGGTACGTATGCAGTGCGTGCATGATCGACAAAAGCCGAATTCTTTGGCGGCCGATAGTGCACCAAACAAATAGAATTTTTAATACTGTAAATATAATGATCAACAGATTCCTGCCGTTCATTATCTAACTGCTTTCGGAAAGAGGGCAATTTTTCGAATTACGTGTAACCTGCTGCTGCGCTTTCTATATTTGTTTTTGAATACTATGTGTCGAACTCCGTGATCGAGATTTAGGAAGGACGGACTACAGTGGAAATTTATACGTCTACAATTTTTTCAAATTGCAGCTCCATTTAAATAAACGAAAAGAAGCGCACTGACATTATTAATTTTAATATCCATATATAAATAAATTTTTACACGCCCATACGTATGTGTTATATTAATATATATACGATCGATCTAACTGTTTGTATATAATTTGAAATCTGTAACGGAATTCCTAGAACGCCCACTAACGGCGCTTTATTCTGAGTCTAGCTGAATCCATAATGGACTTCCTTAACAAGCCTCTTTTAGTTTTTCAACGGTAGAAAGAGTTTTTTAGAAAATAAGGATCATTAAAAGAGATATAAATCAATAAATATGCATTAAATATAAAAAAATCATCAAGTATTTATTTTACTATCGTCACGCAGAAACGCAACATTATCGGCAACAATACATTTTTCCATTGTTTTACTTTCTTTGTTGTAAGTGGACGATTTTCGAATGAGAGAGAAACTTTTGCGATTTTTTGCTTCGTTTTTTCGAAATAATTGCTTCGGATATAAATGTGAGTAATATTTTGACAGACTCCACAATATACTGTACAGATATCCTAATAAAAGTAGAATTACTGATCTAGAAATTTCTCACTGGGTAATCATAAGGTTCTTCGACTTAATTAATTAGAATAAAATATTCATTTTAAAATAAATTTCAATATTTTCAACTTATTTGGCATGTTCCAATCAGTTGAATACAGTGTTCGATTCGAAATCAGTTTAAAATATGGAAAATTCTTTGCTTGAATTAATAATCTTTATTATTTCTCCTATTTATTTTCATGGCGATTTTGCTTCATTCAAAATTTCCGGTAGTTGTAGTTCTGTAATGTAATGTGCACTTTATTCTCATGTTTAGTCCTACCGTCAAATCAGCATTATGCCACAACTTTCAATAGATTCCTTTACTTGAATATTTTTGTTGAGTTTTACTTTTCGAACTTGGATTTATCAATAAATGTATTTGGGAACGGCCGACTATCCCTTACGTAAAATAATCGACCGTGTAACAAAGCTCTAATGACACCGCTGCTGCTAGAACACCCACTACAAAGTTACTAGTACTAAATAATAAAAATTTCATAAAATTAATTTCATTTTAATTTGCAACTTTTATTATATAATGACGCATAAATACAATTTTGAACAAAAACTCGTATTATCTACAAAAAGGCTTGATGTGAATAAAATTAAGATAAATATATATCAAATATTTTTATAAATTTCTTTAGCCCTCTCAACATTCTAATAAAATCTCATGAGTTGGCATAGATTTTGAACATACTCGCAATCAGCATTAATTAATACCAACCAAATATCTCTGGCACGCAGGCGGAAAACGGTCCAAAGCCGGACCTGTTTAAAATAAGAATGTGATTTCTTGCGTTCCAAACTGTCACTTTAACTATTGTTGCAGGCTGTTTCTATTGTTTGTTTGCCGAGCCGCTTTTTATTTTAATATTAACTTAACAACGGAAATTTTTACTAAATTTCTGCGTTTTCACAGGCATTTCTTCTCGCTTTCTGGCGGCCTCGTTGAGACGATAAACATCAATGGAGTCCAAGCGGAGCAGATCAAAAGTGAGTGTCTTTCTGATCATTTGAACAGCGGAAATTTTTACTAAATTTCTGCGTTTTCACAGGCATTTCTTCTCGCTTTCTGGCGGCCTCGTTGAGACGATAAACATCAATGGAGTCCAAGCGGAGCAGATCAAAAGTGAGTGTCTTTCTGATCATTTGAACAGCGGAAATTTTTACTAAATTTCTGCGTTTTCACAGGCATTTCTTCTCGCTTTCTGGCGGCCTCGTTGAGACGATAAACATCAATGGAGTCCAAGCGGAGCAGATCAAAAGTGAGTGTCTTTCTGATCATTTGAACAGCGGAAATTTTTACTAAATTTCTGCGTTTTCACAGGCATTTCTTCTCGCTTTCTGGCGGCCTCGTTGAGACGATAAACATCAATGGAGTCCAAGCGGAGCAGATCAAAAGTGAGTGTCTTTCTGATCATTTGAACAGCGGAAATTTTTACTAAATTTCTGCGTTTTCACAGGCATTTCTTCTCGCTTTCTGGCGGCCTCGTTGAGACGATAAACATCAATGGAGTCCAAGCGGAGCAGATCAAAAGTGAGTGTCTTTCTGATCATTTGAACAGCGGAAATTTTTACTAAATTTCTGCGTTTTCACAGGCATTTCTTCTCGCTTTCTGGCGGCCTCGTTGAGACGATAAACATCAATGGAGTCCAAGCGGAGCAGATCAAAAGTGAGTGTCTTTCTGATCATTTGAACAGCGGAAATTTTTACTAAATTTCTGCGTTTTCACAGGCATTTCTTCTCGCTTTCTGGCGGCCTCGTTGAGACGATAAACATCAATGGAGTCCAAGCGGAGCAGATCAAAAGTGAGTGTCTTTCTGATCATTTGAACAGCGGAAATTTTTACTAAATTTCTGCGTTTTCACAGGCATTTCTTCTCGCTTTCTGGCGGCCTCGTTGAGACGATAAACATCAATGGAGTCCAAGCGGAGCAGATCAAAAGTGAGTGTCTTTCTGATCATTTGAACAGCGGAAATTTTTACTAAATTTCTGCGTTTTCACAGGCATTTCTTCTCGCTTTCTGGCGGCCTCGTTGAGACGATAAACATCAATGGAGTCCAAGCGGAGCAGATCAAAAGTGAGTGTCTTTCTGATCATTTGAACAGCGGAAATTTTTACTAAATTTCTGCGTTTTCACAGGCATTTCTTCTCGCTTTCTGGCGGCCTCGTTGAGACGATAAACATCAATGGAGTCCAAGCGGAGCAGATCAAAAGTGAGTGTCTTTCTGATCATTTGAACAGCGGAAATTTTTACTAAATTTCTGCGTTTTCACAGGCATTTCTTCTCGCTTTCTGGCGGCTTCGTTTTGAGGATAAAGTGTAGCAGAGCTTAAGCCGAGCATCGCAAAGGTGATATTTTACTGATTATTTTATTAGCGAAAATTATTATAAGTTTATATTTATTTTTAATTGGCATTTTTTCGCATATTTACAGCGTAAATATTTTTACTGTTAAAATATCTAGAAAGATTCGTAGCGTTAATTCGGGCGAAAATACTTTATTTTTAGTAGCTTCTAATAATTGTTCATATAAAGGATTATTTATATAGAATCCCAATAGAAATAATAATTTTACGTTATAAATATGAAATGTTAATCGAACATAAATTATGTAGATGGATGAAGCTGAAAGAAATTCGCCAAATGTACGATGTACAAAATTTTATCGAGTTATATTATTGCATTTTGAAAAGGAATGGAGAGTAAGAATGCACAGTTCAGTGATAAATTTATATTTATCTTCATTTGGAGACTATTTTTATTAAGACCTTTGATTTTATGCAGTATGGTTTCCTGTTTAATACTTCAATTTCAGTAACAAATTTTCTTTCACAAAATATATATTTTTTTTAATTTATGTTTTTGAACTGATTTTTAAACATAACGTTTAGTTATGAGAGAGAATATTCGGATGTATAAATCAGTCATAGTTGGAAGTTTTTCAATTTCTCCATTCTTATGAAGGCAACACAGCATGTGCAGCATCAGATGACATTCTGCTACCTCTCTATAGAACTGTTCCTTCTCTAATTTAGGAATGAGTTCGTTGGCTTTACTTTCGTCTTTTCCAAAAAATTAATTGAATATATATTTTTTGGTATTCCGAATTAAATCCTTCTAACGAAAATCTCATCTTCATGTTCTATCTGATGGCTTCTGCAGTTTGTGGTCGATTCATTACCACACTGGTCATTCTAGGAGAAATGTCAAATGAATCGTCCCTTATAAATTTTATAATTTTATTTTTCTCTACAATCTCATTGAATCCATCCAAAATCACCAGAATATTCAATAGTCTATCTTCTAATTTTCGAACGTTATCAGTTGACGAGTGCTGATTCATGTTATGGAGTAATGCATCTTTTACACTTTTATTGCTTAATTCTCTTAAGACCAGAAGTAAAGTTAACTCAAAATGTTGCAAATAATTTGTGGATGCCCAATCGTATGCAATTTTCTTGCAAAGAGTAGTTTTACCATAACCGGGATTCCCTGTCACTAGAATAGTTTGATGACCATTTCCTTGTATGGAAAATATCTCATTCAAGTTTACGTTGTATCCGATTTTCGTTGCAAATAAATCTGCTTTCTCTACAGTTAATTCTACGAAATAATCCTCTAATGGATAATCGTATCTCTCTTTTTCCCATAAAAAGGATCTCATGTAAGAACACTCGGTGATGTATTTGTATTTCAACTTCTTGTTGAGATTTGTATAAGTAAAAGAAAAACATTTGATCAAACGTAATGTTTGATTAAATGTCCATATTACATATTTTTTCTTTCAGTAAGATTTTTATTAAGCTGACACACGTTTACAAAACTCCATCTATTTATGTACACCATAATATGGTGATAATTACTAGAATATTTACCATAAACACGGAATAATTCCTAATATGCCAATAAAATAAAAAGAACTAGTGTTACACTATTGGCATATTAGGAATTATTCCGTGTTTATGGTAAATATTCTAGTAATTATCACCATATTATGGTGTACATAAATAGATGGAGTTTTGTAAAACGTGTGTCAGCTTAATAAAAATCTTACTGAAAGAAAAAATATGTAATATGGACATTTGCAGATGCATGACGTTGTCTGACGTGGAAAAAATGTAGCAACGAGTTGCGTAACTTTCCCGGCGACAACATTTAAAATGACGGATGGTGCCATCTGTTATGGTATTTTATTAGAACACCATAACAGATGGCACCCCGCCTCATGAAATAAATTTACTCTTATAAAATACTATTCCTTTCTGTTACTCGAAAATTGTCCCTCGCGGTCTTTTGTAAGTACCCATGAGAAGAAAACGACAACTGACTTGAAATTAATGTGGATAATTCATTGTATTTTATGTATTATCAAATGTTGACACAATCGATATTAGGAGAGTGTCATATTGCTGTTACTCATTCGAAATGGACAATGTCCTTACCTATTAAATATTTAACGGGTAAAGACATTGTCAGTGTCTCTTGGACTTGTCCTTGACTTCTTAGAGCGTAAGAATTCGAGGGAATTGATTTTTCCTCTTATTCTTCGGTGAGGGTTCGTCTGTTTCCGGATCACTCTCAGATTTGGCTTTTGATTCAGGTTCTATTTCAGATCTTTCGGAAATTTCGGTTAAAATGAATTTGTCTCGTGGATCCCGGTGGTAGATGATAGTATTTTGGGTTTCGCCGAAATGGACGTAGGAGGTATAATTGACGTGTCGGAATTTTCGAATTCCTGCAGAGCAGTACAATGTTTCAAACGTTTGCGTGAACTTGGAGATTATAAAGGTGACGGGACTGAATCCAGTTATAATTCGGAAAAGACCTGACCACCTTGGTACTAGTTTTTTCTTTAGACCTTGAGATAGGACTACTTAATTAAGGTAAACTCGATCGCCCACCTGATAGGTGGATAGTTCGTGAGTGCGACGATGTTGCCGTTGGCGTTCTTTAACAGCTTGTTCTGCGTGTTGTTGTGCTATCTGATGTACTGTACATTAGCCATTCGAAGACATAGTGCCGCGGTAAAGTTATCCTTTACAAGTTTACATCATACCTGGTCCGTGTATAACGGGAAACAAGGTCAAATGGGTAAGTTGGGTCTGTTGTATAGAGTAAGAAAAATGGGCTATCGTTGTAGAAGCATGTACAGCGGTATTATATGCAAATAAAGCGTAAGGGATCCATTCATCTCAATCTCGTTGATCTTTGGCGACATAGTGTGATATAAAATCGATGAGAGTTTTGTTGAATCTTTCGACTAACCCGTTGCAAGCTAGATGGTATGCAGTTGTAAGGAGTCTCTTAACAATGTGAAGCAGTTCGCATAATTCCTTAAACATCTTGGAGACGAGATTTGGGGTTCGGTCCGTAAGAAGTTGGATAGGAGTGGAATGTCGTAAGACGATATTGGTAACCGGGCTTTGGCGATGGTTTTGCTATGAATGTTAGGTAGAGGTACAGCTTTGACATATCGGCTAAAAGACTAATATATACTTGTTTCCGTTAGTGGTGATAGGTAAAGGGCCTACAATATCCATAGCCGTTCGATCGAATAGGTGTGTCAAAGGAGAGAACCACTGCAGTTCTGCTTCCATTCGTTTACTGCTTCGCTTTTGCAAGGAGCATCGTTGACACGCTTGACGATAGTCCTTTATGTCCTTATTCATATTTTGCCAAATGAATAATCAGAGAAGTTTCTGTTGTAGCTTTTGTGTTCCTAGATGACCTTCTCTCAAAGCATCATGATAAGTTCGCAATATATATAGAATTAATCACTTTTTACACATTTTACAGTCGTTAGATTTTTACCAAGTTTAATTTTGGAGGGTTGTATGAGAGATGAGAAAAATCTGCAAGAAGGGAATTACTTTTGGTTCACAAACAACTTATTATTATTAGGCAGAGTTATTAAAGAGAAATTTATAAAAGTATAAATTACAGATCGTAAAATTAAGTGAATACGATAAAAAAGTGGTATAAATGAGAAAAATTTTAAAAATGATCAGTCTGGAAATTTAACAATTCGTTTTAATGACAAATACATTCTGTGTTTACGTTTTTTTTTCTGTTTTTGTAATACAATCACATTCATAAAACAGATTGTTTCCTTCAAGATCAGCGCAATTTTCGTGAGCGTTTCCCCCAGCAGTTTTCTCTTAGTTGCATAGATTCTTTCTTTTCTTTTCTCTGCCGTAGTTTACCCATATTGTCTCGTAAAAAAAAAACATTCTGTCAGAATATAATTCTTATCAACCAACTGTTTCCGATACAACCCGCAACATATCTATCCCATACAACCTGAAACATTATGAAACAAAACATCGGTTACCACGTAGGTCACGTAAGCTTAAGGAGATTTCCGGCCTACAAGTTAAATAACAATAAATGTTGTTTTCAACAACAAACAAACAACTTATTCTCATTTTCAGACAAGTTATGACAACCAGAAATTATCTTCGTTCACTCAAAAGACTATTAAAAAAACAAAATTTCTTCCGCGTGTCAACAACTCTGCTGATTGACTAAATATGGCGGAATCTGAACTTTCTTTATTCACCCAACATGCTGGTGTTTTCACAGGTTCTGCCACTTGCAGCAAATGTTAGAAAAAACGTTTTTCTCATACTAGCCGCTGTCCCATACTACCCGACCTTCCTCTAATTGATGCAAAAGCCGTTCGTTTATTGTATCCCATAGACGAATCGAATACAAATAAAAAAGCGTGGAATGAAGAATGGATAAAGGCAGTTTACAACACGTTGAGAGATTGTAGCTTCGAACATATTAAAATATTTCCCGACCCATTCTCGGCTACCGATTTTCAAGTAAACTGCATTTCACAAAAATTAGTGCCTTTTATAAGCGTTTCTGTGGTCGTAGTGGCCATTTTCTGCATGTCGACGAACATGACTAACAATTGGGTGAAATCCAAACCCTGGTTAGGCGTAGCTAGTGTCGTATCCGCCGGTTTGGCTGTGGCCACAACGTTTGGATTATTATCCGCCTGTGGAGTAGAAAATCTTTAGTGGAATGGTAATCTTTTTTTCATTATTCTTGGTAAGATAAATCATAAAATACTTGCATATACCAATAACAATATTTTCTTTTTGTTAATTTTTCCGTCCGATGGCGAGATTATTATTAACCAAATTGAAGACAAGTCTGCCCAAGAGGGACCACTATTTATTTTCCGTTCCAGACTATACACATACACATTCATGGCGACAAGCCTTCCTTTTTAGGCTTCATGCCGCCAGAGGTAAAAAGTCCATCCATCCGGCCAGTGAAGTGTTTCCGCTTTTTATCTACCGGAACAGGCGCTGGAAAATGTAGATTTTGAAGCTGCCCCTGGCGACAGTACATTTAAAATTTTTTTTTGTTAATTTTTCCGTCCCATGGCGAAATTATTTTCGTTTTACTAATTATTATTGCTTTGATATATTACAGCTACGGAAGTGGCTCGTTTTCTACGAAACTTGTCTCGAAGAATGCAGCTATTAGTCGAATCCTTCACCGAGAAATGAATTCCCTCTATTATGAAGATGCGAATCAAATTTCGTTGCAAAACATTCCGTCTTCCTCGCAAAATATACGGAGATTTTCTGTTAAAAATAACACAATAGATTATAACTTGATCTTCCTAAATCCATATGATGCCATTTATTGCACCGATTTGGGTTAAATGCTATTAAAATGGAAGAAATGACTCTTCATTGCTAACCGAATTCTACCCAGTTAGCGAGTAAAAAACTTAATCCTTGTTAAAGTTTACTTCTTCGTAAACGTCTTGAAAAATATATCTTAAATCTTGTGAAAGTTTCGTCTCTTTATAAAAGTGGCTAATACCTAAATGGATAATTCTAGTAAATCTGTCGAGGAAGATACCAATAGAACCGTTTGTTGTATTGGCTTGTTGGAAGATAACAGATTGCAATGACCGTGTAGAAAAACGAATGGAACAGACGTATCGCAACGCAGCAGTGTCCATCACCATAACGTCTCTAACGAATTTCTCCTAATGCATTGCCAAGACGTCACCTTTTTTGGGTGTAAGAACGTTCTGTTTGTATGCTGCAAGTATTATCTTTTAAATTCTGGGACCCTCAGTAATTGATCGCACTCATATCTAATTAAACCGTTAGGCAATATCCTAAAATATAAGAATATTCAATTTTTAATTAATATAACAAATTTCAAAACAGTTTAAATATATAATTACACATATATATACACGTAATCTATCTAATTTGCAACGTAATAATCTTAAGTTATTTCTTTCAGTTAACTTTCTTCGGCGGATGTTTGGCATTAAGTGGATACAGGGAAGAGAAGCGTCTTCATCCTTTTACGTTTAAGTAACCTAATTAAAAGAAATTGGATTGGATTAGATTAATCGTATAAGAAAACGCAACCAATCAATGGGCTGTTTTCCATGCGTAACTAATTTCAATTTATGCGTTAGATACACGAAGAAGCCCGTAGAAAGAACGCGAAATCGAGACCAAACACTACTGTCCTAATTGAAACGAACATCGTAAATGGGTTTTTATTATATAATGAAGTATGCCATGATCCTTAGCATCATAATCTGTTATTTTCACTTTTATTAATTCTTCTAGAAAAGCCAAAAATAATATGAATTAACTGAAAAGAGAAAACAAAGAGAACATGAAAGGAACGAACAATTTAATTTTAACGGAAGTAGTTTTCTCAACTTTTTAAATACTTCTGAAATGCACTTGTACAGATTTTTTTTCGTCTCAACAAAGAATAAGAGATTTATATATGGATATGCCACGGCGTTAAAACTTTTCTCTGATTAAAACTATAACCTACGGCGTCATTCTACATAAAGCAGCGGTTCCCAACCTTTTTTTGACCAGGGACCACTTTGATTTCATTGTTGTTAGCAGGGACCACAAGGTTTAAAAAAAATAAACTATGTCAATCTAAAAATAAACTTTAATCAAAACTTTTAACGTAAGTAATCGTTAAACTCAAGAGTAACATGCTTTAACAATACTATTATAAGAGAAAACAACATTTTTAGTAAAAATTAAATTCAGTTTGTATCAATGTAGGAATAATAATTTAAAATGAATAAATGTTTTAAATCTTTCGCGGACCATATTTTAGCTCCTGCGGACCACTGGTTGGGAACCGCTGATATAAAAGAAGAGAAGATATAGCATTAACCTTGTGTGATAATACTGGAGTATACAAGGAAAAAGCTAAGGATGTAAGATTACTATTTTTTGTAACAAATCTTTTCAATTTGTATTACTTTCGAGTGTGGAATTTGAAAAGTTTCAAAAACCTCTTTGAAAAATATCGTTTAATATTGCAAGACATCATAAATGAACCAATGTTCAGAGACCGAAAACTTCCAAAACTTTTAAAAATCCAAAAGCTACTTGTCAGTTCGTGGATAATTATTATTGCAATTGTAAGCATTGCCACAATAACGTCAAATAGTTATTTCTTTTTGTTAGTGGTGGACACTACCTGGACGATTCGAAGTTACTTATGTGTAATTGCATTAAATATAAATAGTATTTATACAGGTATGATTAATATTGCAGTTATATTCTTTATTGTTCCGTTCTGTGAAATGTTAAAGAAGCAGTTTTCATTGTTGTATGAAAATGTAAAAAATGAGTACAAGAAAATTCCGTTAAGCGTTATAAAGAAATGCTTACAAAATTTCAAAGCCAATCTGAAATTTTTCAACGTCATTCAGAATGAATTTACAACTGTATTAATAATAACAAAATAGATAATACGTTGAAATACTCAATGAAATACTGAATATTAACATCACATTTATCTGTTTATGTTCATTGTATTAACTGTCAACCTTGTCAAGAAACGTAAAAATCGATTTTTAATAAATTTACTGTTTCTCGTTTACGTTTAAATACTGTATGAACATTTCAAGAAATCTAATACATTATGAACTTGTTTATAATTCTTCACAAACATATGAATTCACTTATTATACTTTTTCAAAAGTTGCTGCTTTGCTTAAGGCAGATTATGACCTTTTTGGTTTCGCATGCAATATTCAGCAGAAGGCGTTAAATACGTAATGTTTTTTATGGGAACTTATTTTCCAAAAGTTTTCGAAATCGGTAGTAGATAGAGCTTAAAAGTTGTTTGTGTGTATCAGACGATATTTAAAAGTTGGTGTCTATAGCTATGCTATGAAAAAAAATATATATATATATATATATTTTTATCAGTGACAGGATTTTTGTTCCTAAATTGAGAAAAACAGTTTAGAATATTTTTTTATTATACTTAAACTCTCAGATCCATTAAAAAAAACAATGTAAAGGAAAATAATGCAGTACAGTAGACCCCCCTATAACACGGGTTCATATAACACGGATTCGTATAACACGGCGAAAAAATTGCGATCGTATTCGTATAACACGCTGAAAAGACTCTTATAACACGGTAAAAGGCCATCGCCGACTCGTGTCGCGTCGCAGCAGGATTGGTCGAATCTGGACCAATAGCAGATATTGTACAAACCGTTGAGTTTAAACGAGCACTGGACCTACTAAAAAACATTTATTATTCAACGGCCATAAAAATTATATTTTTATTAATGATGTCTCCAAAGTTAAGTTATTTTTCTGCGAAAAATTTCGCTGATCGGGAAACACTCGTCCGCCCTTCGATGAGCAAAGGTTCACATCAGAAGAAAACTAGTTTCCGCACAGAGGCGAGCTCTTCTGTTATTAACTAAGGCCTATCGCACCACTAGTAATGTTAGCCTACAAGCGATCGCACGGAAATTACCCATAGACATTGAGATCTCTATGAAAACGAAGATGCAACAAGCCAAATGGGGAACGAATATTCAGATAGGCGACATCACAATTGAATCTGCGGATATTGAAAAGCATCACCCATTCGGTGATACCATTACCCCCACTTACAACTTCTCAAGTAGCTGGAATAACCTTAACAATGCCAGTATCCAAATATACACCGATGGCTCAGGTATTGACGGTGGTGTAGGTTGCGCTTATGTTGTTTATGACAACAGTGAGGAAATTCACAACCAAAAATTCAGACTACATCCGCAATGCAATGTATTCCAAGCGGAGCTTCTGGCAATCAGCAAGGCCACGAACTGGATTAACAACACCTACTCGAATTTCAAGATCGACATCTACACTGACTCGTTATCTGCCCTTAACATGATCTACAGCATCAAGCTCCATCCACTTGCAGTGGAGATACGGAACAACATCTGCGTATCCAATAATAACATTCAAATATTCTGGGTCAGATCACATCAGGGTATGGAGGGGAATGAGCGGGCGGACGCCCTTGCAAAAGAAGCTGCCCTCGACCCAAACATCTCTTACGACTACGGCAAAATCAGCCAAGGGACTCTTAAACGGCTTCTGTGGGAGGAGGCCATAGATACATGGCAATCTCACTGGAACGAACTTAGGCACCACATCATTAAGCAATTCATTCCTGACCTCCGGCAACACAACAAAATAAAGTGGTTTACCCCTGACCATTATACTACTCAGTTTTTGAGTAACCACGGGAAATTTGCTCACTACTTGGCGAGGTTTGTCAATAGAACGTCTGACGAGTGCCCCACCTGTGGGGTTAGAGACGGAGCTAACCATTACCTATACGACTGTACTATAACTGCCAAAGAGAGAACTGAAATGAGTCTTCTCCTGAATGAAATTAACATAGACTGGCCCTGCGACCTTACCGACATTTGGAAAAGTCAAGAGATCTTCCACGCCTTCAAAAGGCTCGCAAAAAAGACGATTCTTACTAACAATCAGCTGCTCCAAGATGGGGCAGTTGGGGGACCAAATAGCTCCTGAGGGGCTGCGCTTTCGGGTTTTCCTATCCCCTGCTGGGCGGCAATGCCGCCCTTCTCTTTAGGTACAGGGGATGTCATCTTGTTCTTTCTCCACGCGATACAAGCTGTAACGCGGTGATTCGTGAAACTGTTTTATTTTATTGTTTTATCCACTCTATATTTTCATCTTGTCTCTTCAATGTAGCATTCTGTAGCGCCGATTATATTGTTTCCTACGCCCTGGTTGTGCCACTGGAAGGTACAGGGCATGTAAAATAAATCTTTACGTCAATAAACCAACAATACAATACAATACAATACGCCCTTCGATGAGCCGCTACGCGACGAAAGAAGCTTAAGCAATGGCGTCGTTGAATGGTGCACACTCGGCAAGTAATCCTGCAATTTTTTGTTTATAGCATAGTTTATATGGATTATTCCCAAAAAATTATACGTAATTTGGAAATGTTGCGTCAAATTAGTCTAGAATCGATTAATTTTACGGAAGAAAACCTTTCAAATAGCCGTAGCCCCTAACTGCACACGTGAGGGGCTCATGTATTCAAGTGACTCGTACAACACGGATTCGTATAACACGGAACATATCTACCGTGTTATAGGTGGGTCTACTGTATACATATTCTACGTCACATACTTTCCCATCTTATTTTTATAGTATTATCTTTTAAATTCTGGGACCCTCAGTAATTGATCGCACTCATATCTAATTAAACCGTTAGGCAATATCCTAAAATATAAGAATATTCAATTTTTAATTAATATAACAAATTTCAAAACAGTTTAAATATATAAAACATTCAAATTTAATTATAATTAGAGCGAGACATTAACATAATCTCAGGTAAGTGCTAATTTAGTTTTCCAATTAAATTTAAGTATACAAGCTTCATAAATATTAATACAGGATATATACTTATTATCTGATTTTCGATAATATAATTTTAATTGTATTATTTCAAATAAATGAAATAATAATGTTTCATATTTTATAACGATGATAAATACACATTTTTGGTGGGCAATATCATAGAAAAGTGCTGTCATATCAAAAAAACCATTTTGGAAAAAAGGCCACAAATATCAATACAAACTTCAATAATACGAACAAAGTATACATACAGTATAATCAAACAATTGAAAAAATTTACTAGTATAAATAATAAAAAAACAACACGCCAATTAAAACAATATAATTCTCACAAGTACCGCAACAATATCGGAAACAAATCAGTGAAAAGTAAAAACAAACAAAACTATTTACACAACGATTATGACAAAATTTGGATTGCCGGAGTGCTCTTATGTGGTCCGGCGAAAAAGTGGTGGGTTCAAACGACAGGACAAGACAAAAAACACCGGATATGACGAAAATTTGGAGTGTCGGAACACTTTTATGTTTCCTGATCAGCACGTTTTCATAGATATGCTGGTCAGTGAAGCCATCTCTTATGATACTCGGTTTTTTTAGCCGTGGTGAGAGGAACGTTGACGGCACAGTGGTACGCTTATGAAAGCACTTATTTTTTCATGGAGATAATGGTCAGCCGCGCTACACAAATAGGATTTCCCGGTACATTTCTCTCACGTTGTCATACTTTTTTAGCCTGCCAGATGTTTAAATTTATCAGTCTTCAAGTTTTTGTAGGACGAAACGAGATGCCAGCTTCGGGTATCTACGAGTGTGAAAGATCTGGAGTTATAGTTGCAACATTTGTAAGCAAATCTATCGCATCATAGCATAGAGTGACTCTTTATGCTGTACGTGTTGCCGAAGCAAGAGAAATTTTTTCAATCTTTCCGGCTTGTGAACAGGCCGTGCCCATCAGTGGTCAAGTAGACAAAACTAGTAAACATTGTTGTTTGCCGCCAGTTTGTGCGGCTGACCGCAAGTAGTTTTTCGTGTTTTCTTCATGTCTCTAACACCACCTAAATAGGAGCTAGTCTTCCATAGAAAGACTTCCCAGGGGACACTCTTCTTGGCAGACCACCCATGTGTTACGTTGCTATATCCCTGTAAACTAAACAAATGTAAAGAATCTTTCCTTATGCCCATCGTAGCTTCGGCCAAGTTCACAATGTGTCCGTCGTGAGAGACGGGATGGACATATCTGGGACGGACCTGATCAAAAAATTTCTGGGTTTACTTCGACCCGTCTGAATTCGATCCGAGGAAGCAATAGCCTATTCGCTTGTGCCAGTAAATATAGGTGGCGTATGAGTCGACCAAAATGGCTGCCACAAAGGGTATAACGTGCTTGACAACGTACGAGAGTTACTTGTGTGTTGTCTTTTTAATAACTTTTCTCTCTGTAGTCAAAACGTTTTATTCGCATTTGTATCCGACATTAATCCTAGTTGATTTCGTAGTTGTTTAAGTCACGATGATTACACTTTGTGATATTTTAAAATATGTGGCTGATCGAAAAAGATGTCTTACAGAAGGAGAGGAAATACTAAAACTGATAACTTCACATCTATCCAGCTCTTTCTCAGCAAACAATTCACTTCAGTTTCACCACAGCTAATTTTGCTGAGCTTAAAATTCTTTTATACAAATGTTTTCACTCTGTCTAATATAGGCCATCGTCAGGTTTAATATTATAAATGTTCCAAAATGGAACGTACCGTTTTCCAATATTTTACATATTTAAAATTCAAAAAAATAATTTAACTTTAAAATAAATTGAAAGAAGTGTGTATATTAAATAAATAAATAAACAAATAAAACATAGAAAACAAAGCTAAGTAGAAAGAAATGATTTAAGGGTTTTTAAATGCCATTCTTTTTTTCTATTATATATTTCCACGCTGTTGGAAGCGCCTTAGCATCCATAGCATTCAGGCAACGGTTTTTCATTTTACTTTTATAAATTTCCACCTTTTCCATCTCCAACGCAATGAATGGAGAGTGCACCGTTTAAATGACTGTAGCCTCTTCCCATTTTACAATCGCTCCTTCAGTTTGTGCCATAATTACTAATAGTGTTGTGTCGTTTGTCAAAATTGTATGTATGTTCTCGCAGACGTACCGCCAGGTTTCTTCTAGTCACACCCACATAATCTTTTTCGATTCCTAACTGTTGATTTTCAAATGGAATTTTATATACCCCAGCTTTACCTTTCTTTTTTTACGCTGTCTTTATCGTTCCGTAGCAAGCTGCAGATATTAGGTGCTCTTTTATAGATCATTCTCGATTTTTATTAAAAAAAAGAGCATTTGATACAACGTTGACAAACGACACAACACAATATTATCAATTATAGCACAGACTGAAGGAACGATTGTAAAATGAGAAAAGGCTAAAGTCATTTAAACGGTGCACTCTCCATTCATTGCGTTGGAGATGGAAAAGGTGGAAATTTATAAAAGTAAAATGAAAAACCGTTTCCTGAATGCTATGGATGCTAAGGCGCTTCCAACAGCGTGGAAATATATAATAGAAAAAAAGAATGGCATTTAAAAACCCTTAAATCATTTCTTTCTACTTAGCTTTGTTTTCTATGTTTTATTTGTTTATTTATTTATTTAATATACACACTTCTTTCAAATTATTTTAAAGTTAAATTATTTTTTTGAATTTTAAATATGTAAAATATTGGAAAACAGTACGTTCCATTTTGGAACATTTATAATATTAAACCTGACGATGGCCTATATTAGATAGGGTGAACACTTTCTATTCTAACAAACTACTTTATACCCATAGCAGCCGCCATTATGTAGTTCGCGCTAATACCGCTAGGTGTCAAATCTATCGTTGGCACAAGCGAATTGCTTCAACCATCCAGTTGGGCAATAGGAGGTCTTAGTAAGCTCTCTTAAGTTATATTGTTGTTCCACAGAAATTGTTTCTTTGCTATAAAATTGTAATAACTTATTTTCATGGTCATCATGTTCGAATTAATAAAGTATCATTCAATTCCAAAATTAGCGTACCAATTTTAAATACAGTAATAAAAATTTGAAAATATTAAATAAACTCTAATAATAAAATAAAATAAAATGTTTACAATGTAGGGGTTACAAGCACCATTAAAAAATTATAGGAAATTCGTAATTAAAGAGTTAAATTTATTAGCCACAATCCTGACCACAGTACAACAAAAATTCAGCAACGAATTGCACGTAACTTCCCGGCGAAAAACATTTATGTTTCAGAAACACAGACAGAATAGTCAAGGACAACAGTGAATTATGTGTGGCGCCATTGTTATGAGATGTTATTAAAAAATAACTTTTATATATTATTAATTATTATAAAAATGCAAAAAATAGCTTAATTTTGAAGGTAGAGTTTCTAAAAGAATTGTAAATTCCCATAACAAGTAAAATTTTCATTAAGAGGGCCTCTTACAGCAAGCCCATTATGGGTTCGGCCAGGCCCACAATGGGGCGGCCGGGTGGTGAGGGACGGGAACCGACATATCCGGACGGACCACTTCCCGAAAAAATTCCTGGGGATTTTTCGACTCGTCCGGATTCGATCCCGGGTCCCCCAGGGTGGCAGACCGCTCGGCCATCCGGCCGTTTAATTTTGAAGGTAAAGTTTCTAAAAGAATTGTAAATTCCCATAACAAGTAAAATTTTCATTAAGTCCGACTGCACTCGAGACCCCTCTATCTTTTCACCCTCTTGACCTTAAACCACCCTTATAATTACATAACATTAATGTCCCTTATATACAAGATATCATGCCAAATTTTGTTTCTTAATCTTTATCTCATCCTGAGATATTAAATGAAATAACGGTATCATAAACATACATAACATACATTGTCCCGAGTACTTTTTTTTTTTTTCCTAACTCTCCGCCCAGTGGGCACTAAGAGGGCCTCTTTTAGTAGGCCCATTATGGGTTCGGCCAGGCCCACAATGGGGCGACCGGGTGGTGAGGGACGGGGCCCGACATATCCGAACGGACCACCCCCCGAAAAATTCCTGGGGATTTTTCGACCCGTTCGGATTCGATCCCGGGTCCCCCAGAGCGGTAGGCTGCCACTTGACCGCTCGGCCATCCGGCCGCTAGTCCCGACTACTGTATCAGTTTTTTGTCCTTTTGTGTTCAGGGCAGAGGCGTAGCTATCGTGCGCCCTCGTTATTCGTGTGCTAAGGAGAAACCGAGCGTGTGTTAGAAGTAAGAGTCAAAGAACATGAAGCGGCCATTCGGCTTAAGTACAATAATTCTCTGTGGTTTAACCACACTAATAATAATAATTGTAACATTAATCGAAACAATATAAAAATTTTGCATATTGAAAAAGACATGTATAAAAGGAAATTTAAGGAACATATAGAAATAAGAAAACAAAAAAATAATAATTAAATTAATCATTCGAAAGGTATGGAAATTAATTACCGCTGGTACAATTTAATAGATAGCGCTAAAGTAAATTAATAGTAATAAGAAGTCATCACATGATTACTGTTGTAAAAGTGTCGGATGAAGTTTACTGGAACTAATAATGGTATAAATTTGTGGTGTAACCCATGCTTTGGGGAATATCTATGCATTTGTTCGTCAGCTTATTTAATTATTGGATATTTTAGTGATTTTATTATACATTGTGGTGGAAACAATTTTTTAAACTTGTGAGTATAAGTGTTGTTTACAATTTTACTTATATTAGCCGTATATCAATAAGTTGTGTACAAAAAAATTGTAATTTTAGGATATCAGCATATGTGAGGAAGGTTTACCCATGGAAATATAGTTGTAATTCCCACCAACGTATATTGTAAGTTCCTCTCCCTTTGTAAAATTGTTATTGTCATACATGGATGTCGTCTCTAGATAGTTAAACATAAAACCTTTTTGTTTTTAGCACTGAGGAGGGGTTGGAAGATATTACACCAGCCCGAAATGCATATGATGTAACCTTTAAAAAATAAAACCAATTTGCCAATGATATTGCTGTGAGATTGGTCTACCAATAATAATTTGGATTACAGAGGCTAAATTCGTCATATTATCTAAATATACAGCAAAACATTTATATATCTTAGTGAAACTTTTTTCTTGAATTTTATTTTTTATTCACGTAACACGTTAAAGGAATAAGCTAGAGACTAGCAAAAGAGGCACGTGCAGGTTGCATTTTTAAATGTTTAGGCAAATGGCATATTTTAAACTTCATTAAATTTAAACTTTACAAATGACAGCCGCATCGGATTAATTTTTTTTTTTTAATCTTTGCATAGTCACCCCCGTGACGTTCTATTATCCAATCGGAAGTAACGATTTAACGAGCCCGTGATTTAAAGTGTTATCGCTCATCTAATTAACGTACGTACAATTAATCTTTGCACTAAATTATCAACGTGGAATTAATATGACTCGCTATTTTGTCAAAGAAGAAAAGGAAAAAAAAACCCTAGGGGGAGGCGTAAGAGTAAAATTGGTCGAGCAAATTCTAGATTTAAAAGAATAAGAACGACCGAGATTCCCCGAAGGCTGCGAAGTTCGACTTGAGCAACGGCCAGTAAGAATGGCTTTGTCGAGGGCTGCAGAAACAGCATCACAACGTCAAGCTCGAGTATAAACTACTTAAATAACTCCGATGATTTTTATTTCTTAATTTATCTTGCTTAAAATTAAAATGTAAAAACGCGTTATACAATGTTATTCAATTTTAATTTAAATTTCAGTATAATTCAATTAATTTTATTCAATTGTTTCAGTGGCGTAGCGACGGGGGTGCAAGGGGATGTATCATGCACCGGGCGCCACTCGCAGAGGGGCGCCCAAATGGTCTCCAAGACAAACTGTGTTTCTGGAGGGGAGGGGGCGCCAATAAAGTGTCGTGCACCGGGCGCCAGTTATATTCGCTACGCCACTGAATTGTTTCTTTCCTTTATTTGTTATATTTATGTTTGTATAATTGTTAATCCGAGGGGAGATAGCAGTTGTCCTTCGGGGCTTTTCTGCTTATTTATGAAAATAAATAAATAAACTTTCGTTAAGGCATAAAGGAAAAAGAGAACAGGTCATTTAAAAGACTAGAATGATTAGTTATTTATCAAATTATCATACATTGTTGCATATTAATTTTATCAATATTTTATTAAAAACTTTTATGTTTTTAACTATTACAAAATGACAAATAGCATTATTTAGAGGGTAGGGATAAGTTTTATAAAAAGTTGTAAATGCTAATAACGAGTAAAAGCGTCATTAAGTCCGACCCTACTGGAGATACACACGATCCCCATTATTTCCCCATTTCTCCACCTTTAAATGAATTCCCTAAATAAAACCTACCTGCAGAATTTCAGAAATTTTCGACAAAAACACAAAACTTATTAAATAGAACACAAAAATGCCCTCTAAACTTCCGTTTTCGGTAGAAAATGATCATCATAATTCGTTCCTTCAAAACCACGTGACTACCGATCGACTCAATAAATCACATGTCTCGACGTAAAGTACCTGAGCTCCATGTACTAAGTAGAAACACGTTTATGCTTCCAAGCCAACGTTTATAAAATTATTTTAAGAATGCTTAGAAATATTTAAAACTACCGTGAATTAACAAGTCGCTACGAGGACGATTTTATTATATTTTGCATTGAGTATTATCTTATTTGCCCTTCTTTGTTCCATTGTTACCTATTATCTGTCTAACATCTCATTTGAAAATGACTCTCAGGGGACCGGGCACAGAGATGGGAAATTCGGATCGCGTTATCTTCTCGTGCCTATCAAAAACTTTCCCAAATCGCCAGATATTTCTCCCAAAGGAAAATTCGGTTTTTTTTCCCTAGTTTCTACGACTACACAAAACAACTGCTGAAGTGAGCTTGCTCTGAAGTCGACTGTTCAAAAAGGACACTGCCAAACGTTCGACTCTCCGAATCGAACGAAACTTAACGAGCAAGTAGACCTAAATACAAAATAGTTCTTTGTCCAAATAAATGAACCAACTTCTAAAGCGTTTCCGAAAAACGTGTTTCTGAAAATCGAGTGTTTAGCTTACAAGACTGGAAGTAAACCTGTCTTCAGCGCTACGATAGCGGTGCGGATAAGGTGCCAGGCATTGAAGTTGTGGAATGTCCAGTGCAATTTTATTTTATTTTTTTTACGTGTAACATAATTATCAATGCCGTAACTAGGATTTTGGACGCGTATGGCAAAGAAAAACAATGGCGCCTTTTTAATTTTTGTTATTAAACAAAAATAAAGATGGTGGTTTATTTTTGAAATATATGTTTGTAGAAATTACAGATCATAAATACTATATAAATATAGACTTTTTTGTGTTATTTATTTCGAATACATATTATTCCGAAACCTTCTCGTTGGCGCCTTTATTAAATCCGCGCCTACGGCGGGTGCAACGTTGGCCATACCCTAGTTACGGCTCTGATAATTATTTTATTATTTTGCCGTTCATTAACGCTTCTCACCAACGACTTTAATTTAGATTGAATTAGTTATCCTAATAAATATGGTTATAATAAATTGGGGACTTATCGACTGGAAGAAATAGACAAGATTTTAGAAAAAATAGCCTTTAATAGCCGTAATAAAATTTTGGTAAGAATGCATTATTGGTACTTTCTGTAAAATCTAGTTTATTTATTCCAGTCGACCATGATGTGATAATTCCCCCAATTTATAACAATCCTATTTATCAGGATAACTAATCCAATCTAAATTAACATCATTATTACCATTATTATTCTTCGCGTTTAAAGCTTATAGAACAATAGATTTTATAATAATGAGTCATTTCCAGTTTTGCAGAAAAGAAGTATCTTTAGATTTAACTCTTTTATGTCGTAAAATAAAATTTTTATTCTTCATATTTTCGCTGTTTGTTACATATTATGACTCCACATTCGAATAATCTTCATACGTTACTTGCGCATGGAGGAATAAGACAAGTCTGATATGAAAATTGAGTAGCATAGTTGCAGCTTATTTTTTAATCGTTAATTTTATGTACAGTTTCCTCGTGCGCTCATTTTCGCAAACAAGGAAAGGACCAGACCGAACGTCTGGCCGTCTCCTTGCTAGCGAACATGCGAAATAGCAAAATTGTCTTTTTGTTAGCGAATCAGTGTATCAGAAGCAGATGCACGAGCCGAATACAGTCGATTTTCTCTATATGTAAATTAACATAGCACACTCTTGGCCATAGATGAAATTTGTGTAAATTTCTTGAATTACCACAACTTTTTGATTAAAATTTCCTTACAAATCTTGCCCAATCTTCTAAAAGCAGACATTATTCCCTATGTTTAGAGAAATTACCTTAATTAGGGTTCCCATCGCTGAGGGGTTTCCTTTCTGTTATTTATTCCTGGAAAGGATTTAGACCACGTGCAACATGAAAACAAAAGAAACAGGAAGTAGACGAAGAGATTAGTGTAGTGACTAAGGCACTCGCCTTGTATAGACGAATAGTAATTTTCTTTCTTGTTTTAGGTTGAACAAGACTCAGGAATAAAGAATAATGAAATTTATCTTTTCTAATAAATAAAAGTCAAGAAAAAAGGAGGAACTTCGGAATGAAGTGAGCACAATTACAGTGAAAGGATCTCCAAAATCAAGGTAAAAAACAACAAACTCGAAACCCCTTTTCTGAGTAGTAGCGATTTCCTTAATTTTTACGTCCATAATTCTTGTCCTTATCTCTAACGGTTAGACTCAGTCATAAAAAATAAGTTTACTTAAAGATTTGTAATGTAAAAATAAACGTTTCATTACAATAATGGATATTCTATAGATTTAATATTTACTTAATCAACAAAAATACTGAAATAATGGCCCATAATTCTGTTAGGTATTTATATTTCATTCAGACTTAATTGAATTTATTTATTATTTTATGGTGTGATTAATTAATTTACATTAACTTCTTACGAGTTTTGACAATAAGAAAAGAATTAAATGTCACATTATTCAACGTAATTCTTATATAAACGAATACCTCGTAATTTATATTTTAAGGCTTCTCACACAGCAATCGAGTATACATTTAATTACATTTGTAATAAATTGTGTAATTAGGACAATTTATCACACTTTGCTGAGATACTTGACTGTTGTTAGTAAGCCATAAAATATAAATCGAAAATACTTTGAATAATAATAATAATGTAAGGCTAAGAAGCAGAGTTATTAATATTAAATATCATATTGTTCATTTAAAATGATCGACTATAAACAAATTAAATAAGCTTATTTTTATGTAATAAATTTAAGTAATATAAATACGTGAAATTCCCCCGTCAAGCTTGACTGGGTAGATTTTACGAGAAGTTAGAGATTGAAGCTAACGGGTTCGTTAGATCGTTACTTTCTATTGTATAATAGAACGTCACGTGGTCATGACAAAGGAGTTTGCTGTGTTAGTAACACGATGAGGCTCTGCTTTCTGAAGTTTAAATTTAAAATTTAATTAAGTAAGAATTAGAACAATTTTTTAAAAAATTCACGAATGACACTAACACAAAATTTCAAATTACCAGAATAAATTTCTGAAAAATTTATTGGTATATCAGTTAATGTGTACACTGTTTGTCTGTAAATATCAATTTAGAAAGAGAATCTATATACAATATTTTAAAAGATTTAGCGTAGTAAATAAAGAAATTTTAATCACTATATAATATACAAGGTCATTATAATTAAAGTTCCACTTTGAAATGGCCATAAAAGAAAAATACTGGACAGAATGTCATCAAACTTAGTCATAGTTTACAGGAAGTCATGGGATCTTATTTTTCGCAAAAAAAGTAGTTCAAAAACTCACCACCAGCGGGGAATGGCGCTGTATGCAACATTGTTTAACGACAACGGTTGAAAATGTTTTTAATCGTTTCTAAAACGGGTTAGAAAGCATGTTCAATGTGGCGTCCACCATCTTCTGAAAGCGAGTTAAATTCCTCCTGATATGCTAAGAGCTACTGTTGAGAACACAGTAATGCGATTTAACTGGCCATTTCAAAGTGGAACTTTAATTATAATCACCCTGTTCATTGAATGTGAATTTGTCTGATATCTAAGATCGCTTTATTTTTTCCATTTAGCTAATTTTTACCCAGAAAGTACAGAAAGCAGAAACAAACCTAAAATTTGTTTTACAGAATTGAACGGTTTGAGTTTGTCTTATAGAAACCAGTTATGAGGGAAGTAACATAAGTCTTTTAAAAATACAATATTCTTTTTATGTGAATGCAACCTATTATACAAATTTATATTTAACAATACTAATAAATAAGAATATGAATATATATTAAAAGTCATGTAAAATTAAATTTTATACAATTTATCTCATGTATGTTCTTATTACTTTCAGTTGTTCTTTGGATGAAACCCAAAGTTTAGAAGAAAATATTTTCCAAGATTAAAGAAAAAATTGAATATTAGCTTTACTTACGTCAGTGCTCTTCATTTAAAAATATAAAAGATGCAAAAGGTCTACTGCAAGGATATAAAAAGAAAATTCATGAAGATATAAATACACTTGAAAACTGTTTTACAGAAATTACTTACTTTAATATGTTGTGAATGATCAGCTGTGGTTTAATATATTAGTGGCATGAAACATACACTCGAACTTTATTATTTATAAAATTAGTTTTTGTGTTTTGATGCAGAAATTTGCTTCTAGATATAAAAATTATTACTGTATTTAAATATTATTATTGATTTAATTATCGTTTTTATCTAAAAAAACTTTTCATTATACATCGGTAACATATTATTTAAAACAATTTTTTTAATTGCAGAGAAAAGGAACCAACATAAATTTTCATGTAAACACTGTAAGAAGAATTTCGTAACTAAACAAAGTTTGCAAATGCATGAAAGAATCCATACTGGAGAAAAGCCGTACAGTTGTGACGAGTGTAAGCAGAAGTTTACGCAAAAGGGAACCTTAATTAAACACCTTCGGATCCACACCGGAGAAAAGCCTTACACTTGTGACGAGTGTAAGCAGAAGTTTACGCAAAAGGAAACCTTAATTAAACACCTTCGGATCCACACTGGAGAAAAACCTTACAGTTGTGACGAGTGTAAGCAGAAGTTTACGCAAAAGGGAAACTTAATTACACACCTTCGGATCCACACCGGAGAAAAACCTTACACTTGTGGCGAATGTAAACAGAAGTTTACACAAAAGGGAACCTTAATTAAACACCTTCGGATCCACACTGGAGAAAAACCTTACACTTGTGACGAATGTAAACAGAAGTTTACAGAAAAGGGACATTTAATTGAACACCTTCGGATCCACACCAGAGAAAAACCTTACACTTGTGACGAGTGTAAACAGAAGTTTACGCGAAAGAGAAGCTTAAACAAACACCTTCGGATCCACACTAGAAAAAACTATATGAATGTGAGTTATGTCCAGCAAAATTCATTCGAAACCGAGATCTAAAAAACATTACAATATTGACACTTAGTTATAAGTTTTCTTCGAAACACATAATCTCTATTGGTGCATAATGATCAAAAGATTTAAGCAAAACTGCTTTTTAAACAAATATTTTGAATTTGCTGAAATTTTCTAATTGCAATTTTCTGTTTTTATATACATAAACTTTGTATAACCAAAGTTTGTTGGAAACGCAGTTTTTTAATGAATTTCGTATTATAACTTCATATTAATACGTGAATTTTTCTATGTAATTACAATGTCGATATGTAAAACTTTCCTCAATAAATAATTGTTGCATCGATAGTTTCTTGTATCAATTATAGTTAAAATTAATTTATTCGATTAGTAATAAAGACAATGCACATTTTGCTTTACTTTTTATACAACCAATCAGGTAACCTGTGTAGTTCTCACCGGACACGTGCTGCTTACCGGAAATCCTCACTCTGGTTGTCGGCAAGGAAGAAACGTACATTTTCATTCTCTGGCTCCTCATTAAGCCGTATCAGGAATATTTCATCATGTTTTATAATAGTAAGTATAAACAATATCACTTGGAAATTACAATCGTGCTAGATCAAATGTGAGAAAAAAATATTTAATTTTTAATTATTTCCAAATAAAAATTAAACCCCCAAATCTCTCTTGTTACATGAAAGCACCCTTATTAAACTAGTAAATAAAGCAAGTGTTAAAGTTTGCTTAGTTGTATTAAAGAATATTTATATTATCATATTATGGAATCAATTTTGCTAGTAAAATTTAAAACTAAATCAGTTTAAAAATGTATTTAGAAGTCATTTATTTAATGTTTCAATAAATTTTCTATCTAAAATATAAGATTTTTATTTGATTCGTCTAGAAAATATTACATTTACAATGTAATATTTTTTAAACGAATTAAATAAAATAAAAAGTTTGTACTTGTTTACTTGAGGGAAAAAAACAAAAATGCGTCTAGAGCCCTAAAATAGAAATTTGGCGGTTTCTATCGATAGAAAAGGAAACAATTTACAGTTGTTGGCATAAATGTTCTAATGTTAATTGTACCATTAGCATTGTTTAAATATATCTCACGCCGTTATCTAAATATATAAAATTACTTGTCCTGACTGATTGATTCATCATTGCCCAGAGCTAACCACTGAACCTAAAGAGGTGAAATTTGGTACACAGGGTAAGTCATGAAAACGCACACGAAGAAGGGATTTTTCGAAATTTCCCCGCGGGGGTGAGAGGGAGAGCATTAATGCTTAACCGGAAGAACGGCTTCTACTGTACTATTTTAGATGCGATTTTTTGTTTTCAACTACGTTTAGTCTTCATTGAGTACCCAGGTGTATTAAATTGATAACATTTCAGACATTGTTATAAATATGTTTATATATTTCAATTTGTTAACCAAAAGTTCGAACCGTTTTAAATTCGAATTTGTTATTGCATATTGGTTCGGTTATAGAACGATTGTAAACGTTCGAGAAAATTAATCAAATTGAAAACAGTTCGTTTGAATCTCAGTAATTCTCTTCATTCTCTGAGGTAGGTGTTATATAACAATTACTATGGTTGTCGAAATACTGAATATAAATGGTGTTTGCTTGCATATGCTTGCAATCCGCACGGGCGAAGTCGCGGGTAACAGCTAGTAGAGTTATATATTCCGATAACGGTCCCTGTAGAATCTTTTTATTTTACAAGACAATTCCTTGATATTATACATTCAATATTACAATTTTTTTATGAATCTGGCTTCGGCCAATAACTGCCTGATTATAAAATTTATTCGATTCATTCTAGGTTTGTAAGTAACTTTTTAATGATTGTTAAAATGATATCAAACATTACTCCATTTTTAATATTGACCGAAATTAATAACAACTAGAAATTTCTCCATCTAGCATGACGGAATATTTTTTATGGAAAAGTAGAGATTGAAGAATTGGGATCAGAGATGCAGCCCTTGACAAAACAATTCTTACTGAATGTTGCTCAAGTCGGACTTCACAGCCTACACGGGTCTCAGTTGTTCTTATTCTTTTAGATCTTGAATTTACTTGACCAATTGTACTCTTACGTTTACTTCAAGGCATTTTTTGACAAATAGCGAGTCTTTTTAATATCGAAAATTCATGTTTACCACATAAAGCGCGTTGTTCCCACTGAATCTACCCTACATGTAGGCCGACATTTAAAAACCCTGACGATGTAATAGTGTTATACTTGTACTTGGTTCATGTAAGTGTCGATAAATTATAGATATTAATTTTATTCGCTTAAGGCTCTTCTACGCGATCACTTCGCATTGTCATTGCTGTGCAGTGATAATCCGACAAGGCACAGAACGTGTAGAAAGAACACTACGATCTACACAAGGGGCACTCAGGGATTTGTATTGGGTTTACGACTATAAATTTGAGGACCACATTGCTACAAAAGTCATGAAATACTGAATTAATTTTAACCAAAAAATGAAAATACACTGTATTTATATATATTTTGTTACAGTTTTCATGAAGGAATTTCAAATTCAATAGCAGTTGGAATAACGTTGAATTGTGATAAAGCATATATACAGATTTAAAATAGTAAATAACAACTTGATTTTAGACAGAGCAATGACATTTAAGCGAATTTTAAAAAATCCAGCAACGCGTTGCGTATCATTCCCAGCCGTTAAAATATTTTATTTAAAATATAGGGGAGACCGGGGCTAATTGTCGCAGTTTTTAGTCATTTCTAGTTTTAGAGTCTATAATATCAATTTATTTAGGTTTAAGTAAAAATGTATACACCTACACATCTTTTGATTTGGTTTATAATAAATATATGAACATTCAATAATTTTTGTCATAGTTATTAATTATTTTAGAAACTGTGGTCACAGGGTATATGTAGTCTGTTCTCAAATTTCCTGAGTTTATTTTGGTTGTTAAATTATGCGTAATATGACATTTACTCATGCTAATTCTATAAAGAAAATAGATTACTAATTTACTATTATTTATTCTGTGAAAGACAAGTAACTCGAATCTTTACATATTGTCTTCAGAGTCACAGTTGTGACAAACAATATGGATTTACATCCGTACATAGCTCGTGTGACCAAACTCTCACCACAAACCAAACAAAACGTCTTTCCTTTCTCTTCTGATGAGTCAGTCTTACAAGTTAGTGACAAGTTGCCCCGTTCGATGTGTGACAATTTCCCCCAAATGAACTTCCTTAACAAACCGGTTCATAGTTTCTAATTTCAAAATAGAAAATTCGGTTGCTCATAACGTATATATACATTAAGGACCCATCTAATAGGAAATACAGTTGTTACTCACCTTTTACTGGTTGCAAGTTTTCAAACGGCACAAGACGTGACGCATCAAAATTTACGCGACTTGCTGTAAATCTTTTAACCGCTGATTAACGGAAAAGAATGCAACGGATATTACTCGAATTTTGTAATGACGTAGACGAGCGGTAAATGAACCTACTTCTAGATGACGTGACCATTCAGTTATGATTATATAGGCGATATTTGCACTGTGACAACTAGCCCGATCTCCCCTAACTTTTATATATTTACAGAGCTGTAACTAGGGTATGGTCAATGTAGCCCTCCGCCATAGGCGCCAACGAGAAGGTTTCGGAATAATATATACTCGAAATTAATAACACAAAAAACTTTTATATTTATGTTGTGTTTGTAAAATAAACGATTACTGTTAACGTATATAAATAACTTTATTAGAATAGAACGTAACGGCGTGGAATACAACGTAACGTTTGTGCCTCCAGGTCTAATAAGTGTTACAACAGCTAACGCACGACTGCCCGAAGACAAAGAAACACGACAAAGGTCAGAGGTGCAGGGTCGCATAACTAGGTCAAGGGGCAATTCGGTGTGGGTTATCCTCTGGAGGTTTACATACATAACAATTTATATTTATATACTATTTATGATCTGTAATTTCTACGAACATATATTTCAAAAATAAACCGCCATTTTTATTATTATTGAAATATATAAATTCTTTCTTTCTTTATCCTCGCCTTTTTCCATGTTTATATGGGGTCGGCGTTTCCTTCTCTAATGCGTTTCTTCCATTTTTCTCTATCAAGGGCTTCTTCTCTCTTAAGTCCCCTCTGGTTTAAGTCTTCTTCCACCTTATCTTTCCAACGCATATTTTTTCTTTTTTTTTTCCTCTTTCTTTTTATTAACAATTTTATTGTTAATAAAAGGAAAGAGGAAAACGTACACATTTCAATTTGTTAACAATTATAACAAATTGAAATATATAAATATGGATATGATATTTTATCAACAATAGTTTACTTCCGAGAACCTCTTTGCAGTAAATACGACCGCACGTATTTATCTACATTGTTACGATAGGTTACGTGTTTACATTGCATGTGCATTGCACTATTAACGAAAGAACAAAAGGCCAAAATATTTAAGTCCAAAAATCCAAAACGAATTTATTTCTTTACTAGCATCTAAAGTTCGAAACAAAATTATATATAATATAAAGATAGCAAAATATTTTTGCATAATAATTGATAGTACTCCTGATATATCTCATAAAGAACAAGTATACCAGATTATCAGATATGTCAAAATTGAAAATGAAATGGTAACTATCGAAGAGAGATTTGTTGATTTTGTACTATCAAAATGTAAAACAGGACAAGGACTTGCAATTGAAGTTTTGGATAAGTTAAAAAATGATGGTTTAGATTTTAAAAACATAAGAGGACAAGGGTACGATAACGGAGCACACATGGCCGGAATACATTGATATAATGGCATGCAAGCGCATACAGCACGATTAAACAATCTTGCCAAATTTGTTTCTTGTGCCGTGCATTCGCTTAGTTCAGGGGTCCCCAACCTTTTTGTACCTAAGAGCACATTTTAGAATACCGGTCGGACGGCGGGCACCATTTATTTTTTCAAGGTGAATTTAGAATTGGACATAGTTAATAATACATACACATGATATACAAAAAACATTTAATTCCAAAAATGTAATTTAACATACACAAGAATATTAACAATAATTTTTATAAAACAAGTAATTACTAAACAATGCATACAAAATCTACAAAGTATAAAAATTCTTTATAAAAAAATATAAATCTCAAAGTCAATGTGATTTTTGGCATTGCATTTCATTGGCCATAGCTTTGTAATTAGAAGAGTATGATGTTATTCCTGCTCGTAAGCAATCGTCAAGGTGTTCATCTGTAAGTCGTGATCTGTACTTTGATTTTATAATGTTCATTGTCGAAAACAATGATTCACACAAGTATGTGGAACCGAAAACGATTTTATTTTATATGCTGCTTTTTTCAAGAATGGAAATTTGTTTCTTTCAACTATATTCCAGAAATTCTCATCTGATAAAATGGATTTTAGGATAATGTCGTTCTGAAGATCCAAAATTTCTATCTCAACCCCTCCAAACTACCCCCTCTGGAGAGACCCGGGATCGAATCCGATCGGGTTGAAAAATCCCCAGGAATTTTTCAGGATGGTCCAAGCGGATATGTCGGGCCCTGTCCCTCATCACCTGGCCGCCCAATTGTATGGTGGCCGAATACATAATGGGCTTGCTTAAAAAGGCCTTAGTGCCTACAGGGGGGGGGAGTTTAAAAAAGGAAAAGTTAAAATTGCTTAAAATATCTTTTAAAACAGAAAAACCTAAAACCAAATTGATGAAGGGTCATGATATATGCAAAATGCACATATTAGTTTAATAAAGAAATGTCAGTCAACTTTCAAATTAAATAACTATGGTTTGAGAAGTTCTTTGAAATAGGAAAATTATTATTTTTGTTCTACTTTTATTATTTAAGGATTAACATGTCTAGATTATAATAATAAGTATTAAAACTTTGTCACGAAAAAGGATATTTAAAAAAATACATTCTACAGACACTTTCAATTTTTACTTAAAAAATAGATATATTCATTTATTATAAAGGAGACAAACAAAAATGTATTCGAAAAAAAGCATAATTTGAAAAACATAATAAAACAAATACTTGTTTTATGTGGGTCTGTAATTAATCAAAAACGACAAAACACCATTTTAAAGTGATTTTTATTCAAGTAATATATTTATAAATAATATGTAGCCAAAAATGTAGCCATGTCAAATTTATGTAACCCAAAAAGTAGCCAATGCGCCAAATGATATTTTTTACGCCAAACTAAAAAAAGGGTAGCCAAATTTGGCGCAAAGTGGCCAAATATGGCAACGCTGAATGAGCTCCAGACAAATGTCTGCATTGTCACAGCAACCATAGAAACGGACCGATTAATTTCATTTTAGGTATGGGAAATTTGGTTGGCGAAAATTTGGCGCGAGAGGAAAAAGAGATCGGTCGCATTTCGCTTTGTGCTTTTATCTGTGTTGGATGCCATTTCTACTTTTGTGTGGTTAATCATTAAAAATGAAAAAACTTTTACATAGCATTTTATTGAAAACTGAAATATTTTTATTTTTATTGTGGTCGCACAGCGGCGGGCGCACACAAAACGATCGGCGGGCGCTATGGTGCCCGCGGGCATAGGGTTGGGGATCCCTGGCTTAGTTTAATTGGAGTGCACGCAGCAAGCATAACCGTGGAAATGGTTTCATTTTTTGGAATAATCTAGAAATTGTTTAATTTTTTGCTTCTTTTACCCGAAGATGGGAAAAAATTACATTACTAAAGACAACACTTAAAGGACATAGCGACACGAGATAGTGCTCTAAATCACGTTCAGTAGATGGAAGTTGTATAGATTACTCCCCATGGAATTTCGGGACATTGAGTATATATCTGAGCTCGGGGCCGAGACGAGTTCAACGGTACCCTCGTAGAATGCATTGTTAAACTACTCAATCTGCCTTGGGACATTGTAGAACGTAAATAGTTCTTAATGATTTTTAATTTACTGAAACTTCTCTCACCTTAAGCAGCAGTCACGGGCAGAGTAAGCATTATCCTTAATGCAGTACTGATGTCGGGATAAGACTCACACAGCCGATTGCAGAGACAAGGTTTAAACGCCGACAGCAGTTTAGAGATCGTATAGACCGTGGTTCAGAAAAAATTTCATTGCAGAGACGGCGTTTCTCGCTTGCCCCAGTTTCAACAGCAATTAGAAGCAAGTTATTCGACCTACTTCCTAGACTCCCTCGATAGCAGGTTTAAACACCATTTTATTTGAGTAGAAGTCGCCATATTCATTTGTTGGTCGCAAAGTTTATGTCATAATGGATATTGTTCATTTAATAAATCTTGTAAACGAGACGAATCAAGAAAATTATTCATATTGACAATTACGAAGACAGAAAGGAAAATATGAGATCAGAATAATCCTTTAGAAATCTGTTCCGAAGAAGAATTTCGAATTTGGTATAGATTTTCTAAATCTGGATTTGTTCGTATTTTAAAACGTATTGACGACGAAATTAAAGCATATAGGTCGAAGAAGATTGCCGTTAACTACTGAACAGTTGTTGAAGAAATTACGATTTTATGCCACCGGAAGCTTCCAGAGGGTAGCCGGTGATCTTATCGGAGTTTATGTTCTGTATCATCTCCTATGCGATATTTTTTATTCCCAGAATAACCTTTCTCCTCAACTGCAGGATAATTTTTTATAACTTCCGCGAGGACACTTTTTTCTGCTTCGGAAAAATTCCGGCATGATTTGAACACGTTGTTTGTCGCCATTTTTTTGACGTTATAAACAAATGACCTGATTTGTTAAACGACACCTGAGAGAGGAAAGTAACAGCGAAGAAAGTAAGAGCCAACGTTTTGCCGAGATTCGTTTACTGTATTTTACGGACTATAAGACGCTACGAACTATAAGACGCACCTGAATTTTGGAGGCAATTTTTCGAAGAAAAAAGTGCGTCTTATAGTCCGTAAGATACGGTAGATGATGTTCAGAAATAGACGACCGTCGTCTTTTTAATCCGCGGGTTAATCCAACCAACGTCTAGATGCCGTTCGGCTGTTAAACGTCGTTTAACGTAAACTTTGTCTCTGCAATTGGCTGACAGAGATCTCACTTAACCATTCCCTCTAATATTTTGTAAATAATGTAAAGATATCAAATTTTTAAATATTATTTTTGCTTGACTTTAAAAGCATCCAATTGCACTATATACAATGCAACAGTCGGCTGCAGCATTTTTAAGTCTACGAATGGCACGGTAACCAAATTTTTTCCATTTAAAAAATCAAAAATCGATGATGAACGCATATTTTTAAATCGATCACCTAGTTGGGATATAATATTGTCAACAACTTCATAAAACAAATGTTTTAATTCATCCTGACTTGAAAGTATAGCTCCTTCTTCTGTTTCTCCAGGTAATAGTTTCTTTTGCGTTTTCGCTTCATCTTGGGTGTTGAATCAATTCCCAACTCTACATTTTTGTTTGTATTCCAACATGATAATATCATACCGATTATTTCTAAAATGTTGAAAAAAAATACTAGTCCATTTAATAATTTAGAAGAGCGAAAAATGTCTTGTGATTTATTCTGTAACTGATTATTTACAACATTTATTTCGGCTAAAATATTTTCCCACATAATTAACGTAAAAATAAAATAGTATGATCTTCACTTCCACAGCGGTTTACTTACAACTAAATTAAACACCAGAACACTTGCTGAACTTACTGCAATTTAATATTCAAACGCTTTCAGCCTATTTTTATAGCCCATTCTCGGGAAATTATAGTTCGGGAAAAAACTATATGAATGTGAGTTATGTCCAGCAAAATTCATTCGAAACCGAGATCTAAAAAACATTACAATATTGACACTTAGTTATAAGTTTTCTTCGAAACACATAATCTCTATTGGTACATAATGATCAAAAGATTTAAGCAAAACTGCTTTTTAAACAAATATTTTGAATTTGCTGAAATTTTCTAATTGCAATTTTCTGTTTTTATATACATAAACTTTGTATAACCAAAGTTTGTTGGAAACGCAGTTTTTTAATGAATTTCGTATTATAACTTCATATTAATACGTGAATTTTTCTATGTAATTACAATGTCGATATGTAAAACTTTCCTCAATAAATAATTGTTGCATCGATAGTTTCTTGTATCAATTATAGTTAAAATTAATTTATTCGATTAGTAATAAAGACAATGCACATTTTGCTTTACTTTTTATACAACCAATCAGGTAACCTGTGTAGTTCTCACCGGACACGTGCTGCTTACCGGAAATCCTCACTCTGGTTGTCGGCAAAGAAGAAACGTACATTTTCATTCTCTGGCTCCTCATTAAGTCGTATCAGGAACATTTCATCATGTTTTATAATAGTAAGTATAAACAATATCACTTGGAAATTACAATCGTGCTAGATCAAATGTGAGAAAAAAATATTTAATTTTTAATTATTTCCAAATAAAAATTAAACCCCCAAACCTCTTTTGTTGCATGAAAGCTCCTTATTAAACTAGTAAATAAAACAAGTGTTAATCTAAACTTTAGAATCTAAAGTTTTGCTTAGTTGTATTAAAGGATATTTATTAGTGATGTAACGAATAGTATATTTGGCTCAGGCCGAATACCGAATATTCGGCCAGGAGCGTTGCCGAATAGCCGAATATTCGGCCAAACTATTTGGCTTGATTAACGCACGTACGAAAATTGGCCTGCAAACTGCATTATGGCAAGGATCGCATACCCCACTCTCTATTGGCCCGCTGTCACTACGAGTTTTTCTTCCAGTAGATCTAAAATATTTAAATTAATTAATTAAATTATAATTATTAAAGTTAATATGAGATGGTGCCTGATGTCTACCTCTAGTGCCAAATTGCTTTATAATTTATGTAATAGCCGTAAATAGCGCGATATGATTAGGCAGTTGTTGGTATTTAGATGTAAGTTATAACTTATAAGTTATTTTATTTGCAATCGATCTTTTTAATTTACTGTATTTTTGTTATTTATTACTTCTGTTTTTAGGTATTCGGTAATCGGCCGAATAGTGATTAAATATTCGGTATTAGGCCGAATAGCAAAAACAGGCCGAATAGGCCGAATACCGAGTAGTAACCGAATATTCGTTACATCACTAATATTTATATTATTATTATATTATGGAATCCAATTTTGCTAGTAAAATGAAAAATTAAATCAGTTTAAAAATGTGAGGACCGAATTAAACCGGCCAGTCTGATTTTAAACTTTTATTGTTCGAATTCCCTCGAGAGATAACGATCAAGATCAAGAGATAGCGATCAAGCTTCGAAGGATGTACAGTCTTTCGCCGTCAAACCCGCTTCCCTCCTCTCCGGATCCCATCTCTGAGTCACGAAGCTCGACTCATCACCCTCCGTCGCGATTGGTGATCGTAGCGGACGAGACCGGGAGTATAAATAGGGGGAGATATCTGAGAACGGGGTGGCTGAACATAGGACGACGACAAACGTCCCGTCGAAACGGAGTCGAAAGCGAGGGCCAATCCGAAGACGCCGACGCCGCCGAAGACGAGCCTGACCACCCCTCCGCCCACCGCCCGAGCCGAAGATCAACCGGCGATCGCTATCGATACATCGACGAGGTATGATTCCCCCAACCATTGTGAACTCTCTCTCTCCCGCGATTAGGGACGGGATGCGTTGCTTTGCTGTAGTAGGTTCTATATTCCAATAAATCTTTATCTGTGTTGTCCTGTTACTACGGATATTGCCTTTTCTTATCGACGACCCCACACACTTCCTCCACTCGACCTGACAAATAATTACCCGATCCCGACAAATCGGGATATCACAAAAATTTAGCCATCCTTGACAGTGGGGTGGGTCTTGCCGACCTGTTCGCCGACAAAAAAGAGGTACGACTCCGTCCTACCTCTCGGCGTTCCCACAAAAATGTATTTAGAAGTCATTTATTCGATGTTTCAATAAATTTTCTATCTGAAATATAAGATTTTTCTTTTTGCTGTAAATGTAATATTTTCTAAACGAATTAAATGAAATAAAAATAAATTTGTACTTGTTTACGCGAGGAAAAAACAAAAATGCGTTTAGAGCTCTAAAATAGAAATTTGGCGGTTTCTATCGATAGAAGAGGAAACAATTTACAGTTGTTGGCATAAATGTCCTAATGGTAATACCATTAGCATTGTTTAAATATGTCTCACGCCGTTATATAGTTATATATTGCGATAATGGTCCCTGTGGAATCTTTTTATTTTACAAGACAATTCCTTGAATTGTTTGGTTTAATATTATTCATTCAATATTACAATTTTCTTTAGGAATCTGGCTTAGGCGAATAACTGCGTGATTATAAGTTAATATTTATTCGATTCATTCTGTCCTACAAGGAGTTCATCCGCCGAAAAAGGGGGCAGTTCATTCGTCCGAGAATCCATCATCATCAAAAGTTCGCCTTAAGCCTTGGTCATACCATGCGACTTCCAGCCACGCAGGCGACCGCGACTGCGAGTCGCGCGCGTCTTCTCTTGGTCACACATTTTAGCTGGCGTTGCAACTCGGAAACACGTGACTCTATAATAAACCAATAAAATTACAGTAGCTTGTTTTTGACTACTTTCGTGAGTTTATCGACATTTTACGTTCCACTTCAGAGTATTTACGGAATTTTAGCCACTTTTCTTATTAAAATGGCAAGCAGCTCCTTTTCTGGAATGAGTAAAAGAAAAAGGCGATAATTTTGTTAGAGCTGGCGAGAATATACGAAGAGAAAAATAAGAGAGAACGTTCATGCTGGGTTAAAACTTGGCGAAATAAAAGTCAACGGGATAAACAATCTTGCTTTCACCAGCTGATGAATGAATTAAGGCTTTCGGATGCCGAAGATTATAGGGGATATACACTTTGGAAAGTATTTTAACAGTGGCGTGCCGTGACATTTGATGATAGGGAAGCTGTGTTTCTGTAAGGAGCCGACTTACAGGGGCAATCAATTAATTGCGCGTCAGGGCCCGTTCGTATTTGTTTGTTCGATAAGCCAGTAAAAACCGTACACTTCTTTAAATGTATTTTTAATAGATTATCTGACGTACTTAATAAATAAGAAAGTTCAATATAATTACCTCCGTTATTAGATTCAATAAATTCCCTACGCCCTCTAAATGCCAATTCTCGCTTTGAAAAAAAACATAACATCTATTAATTTAGATATATCTGTTAATCGTAATTATCTCGTTATAATTTTCAATATTTATTTTATATTATTTTATATCACAACACAATTAAAAAAATTTTTTAATTGTGTTGTGAATCGTCTAATGGTATTTTGTTCGTTCTTTTAGAAGTTTTTTTGACTTCATGTCGCTAGCTGCAAAGTGGTTCCTGACCGGAATAAAGGAAGAAAATAGAAAAAAAGGACTCAAACTTTTTGTTTGTATACCTTGGAAAATTTATTATTGAAAATATTCTTTACTTTTTAAATCTTAAAACAGTCCACTTAGTGAAATAGCTCCCTACGAGTGGCTAATGAATGGAATCAGAGACGGTCTAGGTAGGTGTGTGCGTGCCAAATCCCGAGGGTGCCGATACCGGTCAATGTAAAATGCCTCTTTTGTCGCATCACTAGTATATCTCAAAGGACGCGACAGGGTTGTTGTAGATTTTAAACGTTTCTCACCATAGCTGTAAAAATCTAAATATGTTAAACTTAACAGATTGTCCGTCGTTTGTTTTCTAACTAATTCGTTTTAGGACCAAGTGTTCACGAAAATTTCCAAAATTTACAACTTTTCGGTCACTCTCGTTGAACTGGAAAAATTTCTGTCTTTATTACATCTAATATTACGAAGAGATCAGACCCCACTGTACTCGGCAAGAGATTGGTTAAAGTAAAATTTCGGCTCTTTCATCGGAGTTTTATATATGTTTCTAATTCCCTAATCGTTTAATTATTTAACTAGTAGTTAAGTAGAAATAAGTCGAAACCGGTTACTTTGTACTTGAATATCTGTAGTTGTGGGAAAGAAGTGGAAAGAAATTTTTATGACAACCGATACATAAATCGTAAATTTAAGGAAAATAAATTCTAGAGCTTTTTTGTACCATTGTACGTCTTATTCATTAAATTTGGTTGTAAATGATGCTGCCAAAATAACAGTTAATTTTTTAACACTACTAAAATTGTACACGTTTTTTCTGCATCTTCTTACAGATGGGACACTAAATCGTCCGGCTTAACATTGAAATCCGTAAGTAATATAAGATGGGAAAGCAGAACAAATGCAGAATAAATATTCCAAATGTTTTAATGGATTTTTTTAAAACTCCTGTCAACTATACAGAACTATCATACCAGTAAATTCCTATCGGTTGGGTTAAGTTATAAATCTAGTTCAGGGTGGGCAACCTTTTTTATAACATGGGCCAGAATAAATTTTACGTTATTTCCGCCGGCCGTAGTAGTTAATTGACGCCTACTTGTGACTCGTAATTTTTTTAGTCTGCAAAAATGAAATAAATAAATAAAAAGTTAATTACTATATTTATTTTTCTTATCGTTTTCGAAAATCACAAAGAATTGGAAAAATAATTATTAATTAGTTGTTTTTCCAAATTAATAATCTATTAAAGATCTCGCGGGCCAGATAGAAACTTTTCGCGCGAGCCGTAGCTGGCCCGCGGGCCGGGAGTTGCCCGCCGTTGATCTAGTCTGCTCATGATTTACATAATCAGGCGAGGCTGGCCGAATATCTAACAGCCCACAACCGCTCCGGGATATAAAATTAGACGCTTTACGCGTGTGTTGCTTTTACCAGCTAAACCGGGTGAGGTTGGTGCTCTGTAAAGCGCATGTGCCAATGCCTATATAATCTGGCTGATTGAAAACTGACCCGGTTTCGACATTCTTTCCGCCACTGAATTATTCGAATATACAATAGCAATCTTCTCGTTTTTTCACATGTAGTATAGAAATTTGTAATAGATACATAATGCAGTTATAATAAAAAATTAATTTTAATTAATGCTGTACGTTAATTAAAATGTGAAAATTTATATTTTATAAAATACAAGGGAAGGTCATTGGAAGGTGGAATCGGCGCTTCCATCGCTTCCAATGACGGCACGCCACTGTATTTTAAGGAAGATAACACCCATAATAGCTAAAGAAGATACACATCTTCGAAGTTTTATTTCACCCGGAGAACGTCTTTCGTTGACACTTCGTTATTTAGCTACCGGTAAGAATAATATATATTTTGTATTTAATTTATATTTTATGCAATTTTTAAGACTAAAATGGTCCTTTAAGACTAAAATGGTCATATACAATTTAGGCGAAACGTTTCGTAGTTTGGCATACCAATTTAGAGTGGCCCGATATCAGCCATTATCCCAGAAGTTTTGGATGCTGTTAATCAATCTTATAAAAGTAAATATTTGAGAGTAAGTGTTATTTAGAGAAAAGCTTGAATGATTTAATTCATTTTTAATCGATACAGTATATTTTTTCTTTAACATAAGCATTTATTTTATTCAATTGTATATTATTAAAAGTAATCAAACTTTTTAAAATAAATCTAACAATAACTTTTATAAATTCAGATTTGATTCATATCAAATATAGCAGGGGTGGCCAACAAGTCGATCGCGATCGACCGGTCGATCGCGAAGCCAATTTCGGTCGATCGCTCGCGATGTCTTGACTTAATGTGTTACACTTGTAACTGAACGCAACCTGTAACTTGTAACTGAACGTAACCCGCAAAAACAATATGCATGCAGTCAGGGCCGGATTATCGAAAAGGCAAAGTAGGCAAATGTCTAGGGCCCGTAATTCGGAGGGGTCTCGGCTTCAGTGCAGAAGATTTCTCTGTTTCAAAACGAGTTAAAAATTATGTAAGAAATTCGATAGGACAGAAAAGGCTGTATTTAACAATACCTACTAAGCTCCGCTCGACTAGCCGTTGCCTAAAAGAAAAAAAAAAAAATCAACAGTCACCCGTGCGTCAGAAGTAATGTACTGTACGCCACGAGATATCTCACCATCTAGAAATATTCCTAGGGCCGCCTCTCGCGGTAGTACTAATTTATGGTTATGATTTATTTTCTAAATCTAGACTTATACGTCGTGACATCGCATATTCGATATAGCGTTCAAGTTGCTCGAGTGCGAAGATATTACAATTCAATAGTGTTTTATAAAAGAGTTAAAAAGGGTGACACCACGATATTTGCACCGGGTGTCACCCATGCTAGCTACGCTAATGTCACATTATATAAGATTTGTTTAGAAGCAATCTAGGGCCCGCTAGAGGCTTAATCCGGCGCTGCATGCAGTTGTCTGGACTCGTAGAAAACATAGCCATTTAGCTTGAATATTTGGTACTGTCATACGGTAACTTCTTTTCTTTAGTATTAACAATATTATTATTATTATTAATCAATATTATTTATCCATGGTGACAACGTTGAGTTTCAATTTTTCTTCTGTTTAAAATGTAAGTACCTTTTATTTATGTTTTAAATTAAATTGTGGCGTTTCTTACCTATCTATTTACTTGATAAGTGAGCGTTTTCGACAACAGACCTCTATATTTTTGGATTTTTGGAAATACGTCAACCGAGAAAAATATCCCAGTATCACCAAATGTAGCGAATATATTAATTTTATTCTTGTTCTGGATCTTCATACCTGTGTGAATTGGCATTTTCATACTTAAAGTTAACGAAGACTAAACAACATTCTGTCCTGACTGATTCCTATACTGAAGACTTATTATCATCATCTTTGTCAGGATATACACCTAATTATGATTTTTTGGTTAGAGACATGTGAACTCAGTCCTCCCATTAATGTTAAGGTAATAAAATAAATTCTAAATCTGTCTTTATCTGTAGCTAATCTGAATGAATAAATATTGTTAATAATTACTCATGTTGTTTTAATTCCCTTGGACGTGAGTTTTTTGGCTCATTAAACAATTATGTTGCTTTTTACGTAGGTAGATATACAGGGTGTTCCAGTACGAGGTGGACTCCAGTGAATTATTGACAGATTAGCAAAAAATAAGTCTAAAAATCTTTTCTTCCATGATAAATTATCCTGGCCCAAAAAAATCTCGAAAGTGAAATCTTGTAATCAAATTATCAGCCATACTGTGCATTTTTATAACAACTTTTTCATATTTACGAACAAATAGTACCACAACTTATACATTGCAATTGATAAAAAAATTAAATTATATTTTAAGTTACTAAAAATCTATCTTAAAAAAGTATCCAAAAATCGATTTTTTTAGGTTCCGCCTGTACGGAATGAACTCGCAGCTGCAAATATCAAAAGTTGGGTCTGGAAATTTATTTTCTTTATGAGCCTATATCTCGAAAACTTAGTAAGTGATTTAAAAACTAAAAAATAGTTTTGAACATATATTTTGCTTATCTGCCCATAGCTCGCGGGAGTGCACCTCGTACTGAAACACATTGTATAAACATAGTATAGTATTTCACACCTCCCCGCCCCACTTAAACTATGCCTATGACAACAAGTCGATCGCGACACATTTTTCAGATAAAAAGTAGATCTCAAGTACACAAAAGTTGGCCACCCCTGAAATATAGCATTTAAATGTACTGAAACTGAGTTAATACAAATGTTATAATCAAGATATGTTGACAAATATACAACACAAAGTATATCTCAATATTGTTAATTTGAAAAAAAATTATGCAGAAAAAATTTATTTTAACTGCTCTTAAATAACTTCATATTATTTTTATTTTTAACTTTATTTTTATATTGGTTATATTAATTTAAAATTATTTATTTTTCTAAGGTACCATCTACAGCATGTGAATGGGAAGATATTGCTAGGGAATTTGATAAAATGTGGCAATTTCCTCATTGCCTTGGTGCAATAGATGGAAAACGTACAAATCATATGTCCTAAGCAATCTGGATCTGCTTATTATAACTACAAAGGTAGTAGTTGGAGAGCAACATCAACAGAAACAACATTGGAGAGCAACGTCAGCAGTTTACACCCTTGGAAAGCAGTCGTAATTTAAATCCATTAACAGCAGTGGCAAAAGCAATCCGTGATGAATTCAAAACATATTTTAATACTGTACGCCAAGTAGAATGGCAATAAGATGAAATTTGTTTATAAAATTATTAAATTATAAATGTGAAATGTAAAAATATTTAAAAAGTTTGGAATTATAATTATGTCATTATAAATGATAAACTATTTTGAGTTAAGAAATACAATTTTGATACAATAAGTGAAAGATTTTTATTAATTAACTAGCTGACCCAGCCACGCGTTGTTGTGGCTCAAAATGTATCTATTATAAATGTATAACACTTCCCCCATGGGGGAATTTCAAAAAATCCCTTCTTAGTGTACATTCTCTTGACGTACCCTATTAAAACGCAATCAAAAACGCATCTAAAATAGTATAATAAAAGCCAAGTTCTTCACAGTAAGCCTTAATCCCGTCACTTTTCCCGCTGGGGAATATCGAAAAATCCCTTTTTAGTGTATATTCTGTTTACGTAACCTATTAAAACGCAATTAAAAACGCAAAAAACCGCATGTAAAATAGTATAATAAAAGCCGAGTTCTTCACGGTAAGCCTTAATCCCGTCCATCTCCCCCCACTGGGGGGAATTTCGACATGTATATTATATAAAAACACGTGCGTATTCGAATGCAACGTTGTGTCAAAATTTCAAAGGAATCGGTAGGAACAAACTAACGTTATATTTTATTTATATAGATAGAAAATGATCTGCTTTAGTCCATTCTCACAGAAAAGCATAATGCCTCACAGAAAAGCAAACTTAGGTCGTCGGAAGTTAGCGCCATCTGTTGGACATAAAAGACTTAATCCATATATAAATATATTTTTGAAAGGAAGGAAATGGTGTAGGGGGTATGAAAAATAGATAGTAGCCGATTCTCAGACCTACTGAGTATGCATATAAAATTTGGTAAAAATCGGTAAAGCCGTTTCGGAGGAGTAAGGTAACTAACATTGTGACACGAGAATTTTATATATAAGATTATTATTCATAATACTTTCTTCTTCTACAATAAACGAAAATATCTTCATCTGCAAATCTAATGCATTTTTCTGAGGAAGTGTTCTTAGTTTGGTAGCTATAAGACTGCCAAATTCATCAAACACATCCTTCCTCGGTTCGTTACAGAGAGCCTGAAAAAATATTTAATAAACAATCTTAAACGAAAAGGCAGATCACGTTTTCAGTCTTATATTATTTAATAATCTTTGTATTTGTGTAATATTTATAGTATCAGTTATTAAATTATGAATTTATGTAAATTTAAAGCAGAATAAGTAAAAAGTTGCAATGGAGAATGTTGTTGCTAGAACGAATTTACAAATTGTCTGCAATAATTTAATTCATTAATTATGCATTAATTTGATTTATAAATTGCAAAAATATCAATATACCTATTGACGAAACAATAAACAATCGACAATACAAATAATTAGAATTAAATATAACAATCGGGCGTCTTATTTGTTTGACTTCATTTAATGCGAACTAAATGGGGGCGGAAACGAAAATCCTCCGAGTCTTACCTCCTCGTGGTGCCCCCCCGGGGTGTCTCCTTTCTGCCGCGCTGTGCGGTCGGGTTTGACCAGATTTTTTCTTCAGGTAAGTTTACAGGATTCTTCTTTTTCTTCAGGTAAGTTTAGAAGATTCGTCTTTTTACTCCTGGTCAGCAATGGGCAGTCGGCAGTTGGCAGAGCCGTAACAAGGGTATGGCCAATGTGGCCCTGCCATAGGCGCCAACGAGAAGGTTTCGGAATAATATATATTCGAAATCAATAACACAAAAAACTTTTATATTTATATTTATATATTATTTATGATCTGTAATTTCTACGAACATATATTTCAAAAATAAACCGCTATTTTTATTATTATTGAAATATATAAATTCTTTCTTTCTTTATCCTCGCCTTTTTCCGTGTTTATATGGGATCGGCATTTCCTTCTCTAATGCGTTTCTTCCATTTTTCTCTATCAAGGGCTTCTTCTCTCTTAAGTCCCCTCTGGTTTAAGTCTTCTTCCACCTTATCTTTCCAACGCATATTTGTTCTTCTTTTTTTCCTCTTTCCTTTTATTAACAATTAACAATAAAATATATGCGTTAAAACAAATATGCGTTGGAAAGATAAGGTGGAAGAAGACTTAAACCAGAGGGGACTTAAGAGAGAAGAAGCCCTTGATAGAGAAAAATGGAAGAAACGCATTAGAGAAGGAAACGCCGACCCCATATAAACATGGAAAAAGGCGAGGATAAAGAAAGAAAGAATTTATATATTTCAATAATAATAAAAATGGCGGTTTATTTTTGAAATATATGTTCGTAGAAATTACAGATCATAAATAGTATATAAATATAAATTGTTATGTATGTAAACCTCCAGAGGATAACCCACACCGAATTGCCCCTTGACCTAGTTATGCGACCCTGCACCTCTGACCTTTGTCGTGTTTCTTTGTCTTCGGGCAGTCGTGCGTTAGCTGTTGTAACACTTATTAGACCTGGAGGCACAAACGTTACGTTCTATTCTAATAAAGTTATTTATATACGTTAACAGTAATCGTTTATTTTACAGACACAACATAAATATAAAAGTTTTTTGTGTTATTAATTTCGAGTATATATTATTCCGAAACCTTCTCGTTGGCGCCTATGGCGGAGGGCTACATTGACCATACCCTAGTTACAGCTCTGTAAATATATAAAAGTTAGGGGAGATCGGGCTAGTTGTCACAGTGCAAATATCGCCTATATAATCATAACTGAATGGTCACGTCATCTAGAAGTAGGTTCATTTACCGCTCGTCTACGTCATTACAAAATTCGAGTAATATCCGTTGCATTCTTTTCCGTTAATCAGCGGTTAAAAGATTTACAGCAAGTCGCGTAAATTTTGATGCGTCACGTCTTGTGCCGTTTGAAAACTTGCAACCAGTAAAAGGTGAGTAACAACTGTATTTCCTATTAGATGGGTCCTTAATGTATATATACGTTATGAGCAACCGAATTTTCTATTTTGAAATTAGAAACTATGAACCGGTTTGTTAAGGAAGTTCATTTGGGGGAAATTGTCACACATCGAACGGGGCAACTTGTCACTAACTTGTAAGACTGACTCATCAGAAGAGAAAGGAAAGACGTTTTGTTTGGTTTGTGGTGAGAGTTTGGTCACACGAGCTATGTACGGATGTAAATCCATATTGTTTGTCACAACTGTGACTCTGAAGACAATATGTAAAGATTCGAGTTACTTGTCTTTCACAGAATAAATAATAGTAAATTAGTAATCTATTTTCTTTATAGAATTAGCATGAGTAAATGTCATATTACGCATAATTTAACAACCAAAATAAACTCAGGAAATTTGAGAACAGACTACATATACCCTGTGACCACAGTTTCTAAAATAATTAATAACTATGACAAAAATTATTGAATGTTCATATATTTATTATAAACCAAATCAAAAGATGTGTAGGTGTATACATTTTTACTTAAACCTAAATAAATTGATATTATAGACTCTAAAACTAGAAATGACTAAAAACTGCGACAATTAGCCCCGGTCTCCCCTATATTTTAAATAAAATATTTTAACGGCTGGGAATGATACGCAACGCGTTGCTGGATTTTTTAAAATTCGCTTAAATGTCATTGCTCTGTCTAAAATCAAGTTGTTATTTACTATTTTAAATCTGTATATATGCTTTATCACAATTCAACGTTATTCCAACTGCTATTGAATTTGAAATTCCTTCATGAAAACTGTAACAAAATATATATAAATACAGTGTATTTTCATTTTTTGGTTAAAATTAATTCAGTATTTCATGACTTTTGTAGCAATGTGGTCCTCAAATTTATAGTCGTAAACCCAATACAAATCCCTGAGTGCCCCTTGTGTAGATCGTAGTGTTCTTTCTACACGTTCTGTGCCTTGTCGGATTATCACTGCACAGCAATGACAATGCGAAGTGATCGCGTAGAAGAGCCTTAAGCGAATAAAATTAATATCTATAATTTATCGACACTTACATGAACCAAGTACAAGTATAACACTATTACATCGTCAGGGTTTTTAAATGTCGGCCTACATGTAGGGTAGATTCAGTGGGAACAACGCGCTTTATGTGGTAAACATGAATTTTCGATATTAAAAAGACTCGCTATTTGTCAAAAAATGCCTTGAAGTAAACGTAAGAGTACAATTGGTCAAGTAAATTCAAGATCTAAAAGAATAAGAACAACTGAGACCCGTGTAGGCTGTGAAGTCCGACTTGAGCAACATTCAGTAAGAATTGTTTTGTCAAGGGCTGCATCTCTGATCCCAATTCTTCAATCTCTACTTTTCCATAAAAAATATTCCGTCATGCTAGATGGAGAAATTTCTAGTTGTTATTAATTTCGGTCAATATTAAAAATGGAGTAATGTTTGATATCATTTTAACAATCATTAAAAAGTTACTTACAAACCTAGAATGAATCGAATAAATTTTATAATCAGGCAGTTATTGGCCGAAGCCAGATTCATAAAAAAATTGTAATATTGAATGTATAATATCAAGGAATTGTCTTGTAAAGTTAAAAGATTCTACAGGGACCGTTATCGGAATATATAACTCTACTAGCTGTTACCCGCGACTTCGCCCGTGCGGATTGCAAGCATATGCAAGCAAACACCATTTATATTCAGTATTTCGACAACCATAGTAATTGTTATATAACACCTACCTCAGAGAATGAAGAGAATTACTGAGATTCAAACGAACTGTTTTCAATTTGATTAATTTTCTCGAACGTTTACAATCGTTCTATAACCGAACCAATATGCAATAACAAATTCGAATTTAAAACGGTTCGAACTTTTGGTTAAAAAATTGAAATATATAAACATATTTATAACAATGTCTGAAATGTTATCAATTTAATACACCTGGGTACTCAATGAAGACTAAACGTAGTTGAAAACAAAAAATCGCATCTAAAATAGTACAGTAGAAGCCGTTCTTCCGGTTAAGCATTAATGCTCTCCCTCTCAGCCCCGCGGGGAAATTTCGAAAAATCCTTTCTTCGTGTGCGTTTTCATGACTTACCCTGTGTACCAAATTTCACCTCTTTAGGTTCAATGGTTAGCTCTGGACAAGTGATGAATCAATCAGTCAGGACAAGTAATTTTATATATTTAGATAACGGCGTGAGATATATTTAAACAATGCTAATGGTACAATTAACATTAGAACATTTATGCCAACAACTATAAATTGTTTCCTTTTCTATCGATAGAAACCGCCAAATTTCTATTTTAGGGCTCTAGACGCATTTTTGTTTTTTTCCCTCAAGTAAACAAGTACAAACTTTTTATTTTATTTAATTCGTTTAAAAAATATTACATTGTAAATGTAATATTTTCTAGACGAATCAAATAAAAATCTTATATTTTAGATAGAAAATTTATTGAAACATTAAATAAATGACTTCTAAATACATTTTTAAACTGATTTAGTTTTAAATTTTACTAGCAAAATTGATTCCATAATATGATAATATAAATATTCTTTAATACAACTAAGCAAACTTTAACACTTGCTTTATTTACTAGTTTAATAAGGGTGCTTTCATGTAACAAGAGAGATTTGGGGGTTTAATTTTTATTTGGAAATAATTAAAAATTAAATATTTTTTTCTCACATTTGATCTAGCACGATTGTAATTTCCAAGTGATATTGTTTATACTTACTATTATAAAACATGATGAAATATTCCTGATACGGCTTAATGAGGAGCCAGAGAATGAAAATGTACGTTTCTTCCTTGCCGACAACCAGAGTGAGGATTTCCGGTAAGCAGCACGTGTCCGGTGAGAACTACACAGGTTACCTGATTGGTTGTATAAAAAGTAAAGCAAAATGTGCATTGTCTTTATTACTAATCGAATAAATTAATTTTAACTATAATTGATACAAGAAACTATCGATGCAACAATTATTTATTGAGGAAAGTTTTACATATCGACATTGTAATTACATAGAAAAATTCACGTATTAATATGAAGTTATAATACGAAATTCATTAAAAAACTGCGTTTCCAACAAACTTTGGTTATACAAAGTTTATGTATATAAAAACAGAAAATTGCAATTAGAAAATTTCAGCAAATTCAAAATATTTGTTTAAAAAGCAGTTTTGCTTAAATCTTTTGATCATTATGCACGAATAGAGATTATGTGTTTCGAAGAAAACTTATAACTAAGTGTCAATATTGTAATGTTTTTTAGATCTCGGTTTCGAATGAATTTTGCTGGACATAACTCACATTCATATAGTTTTTTCTAGTGTGGATCCGAAGGTGTGTAATTAAATGTCCCTTTTGTGTAAACTTCTGTTTACACTCGTCACAAGTGTAAGGTTTTTCTCCGGTGTGGATCCGAAGGTGTTTAATTAAATGTCCCTTTTGTGTAAACTTCTGTTTACACTCGTCACAAGTGTAAGGTTTTTCTCCAGTGTGGATCCGAAGGGGTTTAATTAAGGTTCCCTTTTGTGTAAACTTCTGTTTACATTCGCCACAAGTGTAAGGTTTTTCTCCGGTGTGGATCCGAAGGTGTGTAATTAAGTTTCCCTTTTGTGTAAACTTCTGCTTACACTCGTCACAAGTGTAAGGCTTTTCTCCGGTGTGGATCCGAAGGTGTTTAATTAAGGTTCCCTTTTGTGTAAACTTCTGTTTACACTCGTCACAACTGTACGGCTTTTCTCCAGTATGGATTCTTTCATGCATTTGCAAACTTTGTTTAGTTACGAAATTCTTCTTACAGTGTTTACATGAAAATTTATGTTGGTTCCTTTTCTCTGCAATTAAAAAAATTGTTTTAAATAATATGTTACCGATGTATAATGAAAAGTTTGTTTAGATAAAAACGATAATTAAATCAATAATAATATTTAAATACAGTAATAATTTTTATATCTAGAAGCAAATTTCTGCATCAAAACACAAAAACTAATTTTATAAATAATAAAGTTCGAGTGTATGTTTCATGCCACTAATATATTAAACCACAGCTGATCATTCACAACATATTAAAGTAAGTAATTTCTGTAAAACAGTTTTCAAGTGTATTTATATCTTCATGAATTTTCTTTTTATATCCTTGCAGTAGACCTTTTGCATCTTTTATATTTTTAAATGAAGAGCACTGACGTAAGTAAAGCTAATATTCAATTTTTTCTTTAATCTTGGAAAATATTTTCTTCTAAACTTTGGGTTTCATCCAAAGAACAACTGAAAGTAATAAGAACATACATGAGATAAATTGTATAAAATTTAATTTTACATGACTTTTAATATATATTCATATTCTTATTTATTAGTATTGTTAAATATAAATTTGTATAATAGGTTGCATTCACATAAAAAGAATATTGTATTTTTAAAAGACTTATGTTACTTCCCTCATAACTGGTTTCTATAAGACAAACTCAAACCGTTCAATTCTGTAAAACAAATTTTAGGTTTGTTTCTGCTTTCTGTACTTTCTGGGTAAAAATTAGCTAAATGGAAAAAATAAAGCGATCTTAGATATCAGACAAATTCACATTCAATGAACAGGGTGATTATAATTAAAGTTCCACTTTGAAATGGCCAGTTAAATCGCATTACTGTGTTCTCAACAGTAGCTCTTAGCATATCAGGAGGAATTTAACTCGCTTTCAGAAGATGGTGGACGCCACATTGAACATGCTTTCTAACCCGTTTTAGAAACGATTAAAAACATTTTCAACCGTTGTCGTTAAACAATGTTGCATACAGCGCCATTCCCCGCTGGTGGTGAGTTTTTGAACTACTTTTTTTGCGAAAAATAAGATCCCATGACTTCCTGTAAACTATGACTAAGTTTGATGACATTCTGTCCAGTATTTTTCTTTTATGGCCATTTCAAAGTGGAACTTTAATTATAATGACCTTGTATATTATATAGTGATTAAAATTTCTTTATTTACTACGCTAAATCTTTTAAAATATTGTATATAGATTCTCTTTCTAAATTGATATTTACAGACAAACAGTGTACACATTAACTGATATACCAATAAATTTTTCAGAAATTTATTCTGGTAATTTGAAATTTTGTGTTAGTGTCATTCGTGAATTTTTTAAAAAATTGTTCTAATTCTTACTTAATTAAATTTTAAATTTAAACTTCAGAAAGCAGAGCCTCATCGTGTTACTAACACAGCAAACTCCTTTGTCATGACCACGTGACGTTCTATTATACAATAGAAAGTAACGATCTAACGAACCCGTTAGCTTCAATCTCTAACTTCTCGTAAAATCTACCCAGTCAAGCTTGACGGGGGAATTTCACGTATTTATATTACTTAAATTTATTACATAAAAATAAGCTTATTTAATTTGTTTATAGTCGATCATTTTAAATGAACAATATGATATTTAATATTAATAACTCTGCTTCTTAGCCTTACATTATTATTATTATTCAAAGTATTTTCGATTTATATTTTATGGCTTACTAACAACAGTCAAGTATCTCAGCAAAGTGTGATAAATTGTCCTAATTACACAATTTATTACAAATGTAATTAAATGTATACTCGATTGCTGTGTGAGAAGCCTTAAAATATAAATTACGAGGTATTCGTTTATATAAGAATTACGTTGAATAATGTGACATTTAATTCTTTTCTTATTGTCAAAACTCGTAAGAAGTTAATGTAAATTAATTAATCACACCATAAAATAATAAATAAATTCAATTAAGTCTGAATGAAATATAAATACCTAACAGAATTATGGGCCATTATTTCAGTATTTTTGTTGATTAAGTAAATATTAAATCTATAAAATATCCATTATTGTAATGAAACGTTTATTTTTACATTACAAATCTTTAAGTAAACTTATTTTTTACGACTGAGTCTAACCGTTAGAGATAAGGACAAGAATTATGGACGTAAAAATTAAGGAAATCGCTACTACTCAGAAAAGGGGTTTCGAGTTTGTTGTTTTTTACCTTGATTTTGGAGATCCTTTCACTGTAATTGTGCTCACTTCATTCCGAAGTTCCTCCTTTTTTCTTGACTTTTATTTATTAGAAAAGATAAATTTCATTATTCTTTATTCCTGAGTCTTGTTCAACCTAAAACAAGAAAGAAAATTACTATTCGTCTATACAAGGCGAGTGCCTTAGTCACTACACTAATCTCTTCGTCTACTTCCTGTTTCTTTTGTTTTCATGTTGCACGTGGTCTAAATCCTTTCCAGGAATAAATAACAGAAAGGAAACCCCTCAGCGATGGGAACCCTAATTAAGGTAATTTCTCTAAACATAGGGAATAATGTCTGCTTTTAGAAGATTGGGCAAGATTTGTAAGGAAATTTTAATCAAAAAGTTGTGGTAATTCAAGAAATTTACACAAATTTCATCTATGGCCAAGAGTGTGCTATGTTAATTTCAGTGGCGTGCCGTGACATTTGATGACAGGGAAGCTGTGTTTCTGTAAGAAGCCGACTTCCAGGGGCAATCAGTTAATTGCGCGTCAGTGATGGTCTAGGGCAGTGGTTCTTAACCTTTTTATACTCGCCGCCCACCAAATATTTCATAATTTTTTTGTGACCCCCATTTTTTTAATAATAATTTATATTTGATAATTTATCTATAATAAATTGATTTTTTTATTATTGCTTTATTTTTTATATAATAAATGTAAATCATAACTTTATTATTTCATTATCTATTTAAATAACATTCAAACTTCACAATTAAACATGAAAACTCATTAATTTTTAACAGAAAATAAAATAAGAAACATGTCGATAAATCGATCCAATGTCGATGCTAAAACTAAACTAAAACTAAAACGCCCACTTGTCGTAAGGATTTTGCATATCTTTTGCAAAAATATTTAAATTTTCAAAGCCTACTATTTTTCCTAATTATTTTTAAAATTCCAAGCATTAATAGTTTCTTAAAATTGCTTTGGAATAAAAGAAGTAAATACTGCGGTGTAAGTAGCATATTTACATTTATTTCTTCTGTACTAACAAAGTTGTATGTAGGAAGAAATACAAAATAAATAAATAAAAACTAAATAGGAAAACTTTATCTTTCTTATTTCACTTTTCAATACGATATTCGGATTATACATCAATTTTCTTTTTATTATATTCTGAAGGAAATTTTGCATAATTTGGCGGCCCCCGGCAAACTTCTTATGGACCCCCAGGGGCCGCGGCCCCCTGTTAAGAATCACTGGTCTAGGGTCCATTCGTATTCATTTGTTCGATAAGCCAGTAAAAACTGTAGACTTCTCTAAATGTATTTTTAATATCACAATTACATTCTGAATCGCTAGCCACGATATAAGGGCTAAAATTAAAAATAAATTATAAAAACTTACTCGGTGAAATAAAATGTGCGATGGATATACATACCTGGTACAATGTATTGTTCGATTGTATTAATATACTTTTAAAGAAAATTATAATTAAAATATAGCTTTGTAAAGAAACGTACATAAAAATAACATAAAATAGTCTTTACTTTTTAAATCTTAAAACAATCCACTTAGTCAAATATCTTGATACGAGTAGCTAATGGATGGAACTAGTGCGGTCCAGGTAGGTGTGTAGTGAGTGTGTGCGTGCCAAATCCCGAGGGTGCCGATACCGGTCAATGTCAAATGCCTCTTTTGTCGCATCACTAGTATATCTCAAAGGACGCCACAGGGCTGTTGTAAATTTTAAACGTTTCTCACCGTAGCTGTAAAAATCTAACTATGTTAAACTTAATAGTCATTCGTTTTCTAACTAATTCGTTTTAATACCAGGTGTACACGGAAATCAGTTTCCCACTGTACTGAGCGAGTGATTGGTTCTGTTAAGCTTTTGTTGAAGTAAAATTCTGGCTCTTTCAACAGGGTTTTATTTATGTCCCCATTCCCTAATCTCTTAATTATTTAGTCACTTCTTAAGTAGAAATAAGTGGAAACCAGTTACTTTGTACCTGAATATCTGTAGTCTTGGGAAAACAGTGGAAAGACAAATTTTTATGACAACGGATATATAAATCGTAAATTTAAGGAAAATAAATTCTAGAGCTTTTTTTTGTACCATTGTATGTACTGTACGTCTCATTCATTAAATTTGGTTGTAAATGATGCTGCCAAAGTAACAGTTAATTTTTAACACTGTACTAGAATTGTACACGTTTTTTCTGCATCCCCTTACAGATGGGACATACTAAATCGTAATATCACCGGTTTAACATCGAAATCCGTAAGTAATATAAGATGGGAGAGCGGAATAAACGCAGAATAAATATATCAAATATTTTAATGGAGTTTTTTTAAACTCCTGTCAACTATACAGAACTATCATAAAAACGTGACAGTAAACTCCTATCGGTTGGGTTGTTATAAATCTAGTCTAGGGTGGGCAACTCTTTTTATAACATGGGCCAGAATAAATTTTACGTTTTTTTCCGCGCCGTAGTAGTTAATTGACGCCTTCTTGTGACTCGTAATTTTTTTAGTCTGCAAATATGAAATAAATAAATAAAAAGTTAATTACTACATTTATTTTTCTTATCGTTTTCGAAAATTACAAAGAATTGGAAAAATAACTATTAATTAGTTATTTTTCCAATTTAATAATCTATTAAAGATCTCGCGGGCCGGATAGAAACTTTTTGCCAGCCGTAGCTGGCCCGCGGGTTGCCCGCCGTTGATCTAGTCTGCTCGTGATTCACATAATCGGGCGAGGGTGGCCGAATATCTAGCAGGCGGCTAACAGCCCACAACCGCTCCGGGATATAAAGTCGCGTACTCTTTACGCGTGTGTCGCTTCTACCAGCTAAACCGTGACGTTTGTGCTATGTAAAGCGCATGCGCCAATGCCTATAATCTGGCTGCTTGGAAGTTGACAGGCAGGCGGATAACAGCCCACAACCGCTCTGGGATATAAAGCTGTACTCTTTACGAGTGTGTCGCTTCTACCAGCTAAACCGGGTGAGGTTGGTGCACTGTAAACTGCATGTGCTAATGCCTATATAATCTGGCTGATTGGAGACTGACCCGGTTTCGACATTTTTTCCGCCACCGAATTATTCGAATATACAATAGCAATCTTATCGTTTTTTTTCACATGTAGTATAGAAATTTGTAAAAGATACATAATGCAGTTATAATAAAATATTAATTTTAATTAATTCAAAGTACGTTAAAATATGAAAATTTATATTTTATAAAATTTAAGGGAAGGTCATTGGAAGGTGGAATCGGCGCTTCCATCGCTTCCAATGACGGCACGCCACTGATGGCCAAGAGTGTGCTATGTTAATTTACATATAGAGAAAAATCGACTGTATTCGGCTCGTGCATCTGCTTCTGATACACTGATTCGCTAACAAAAAGACAATTTTGCTATTTCGCATGTTCGCTAGCAAGGAGACGGCCAGACGTTCGGTCTGGCCCTTTCCTTGTTTGCGAAAATGAGCGCACGAGGAAACTGTACATAAAATTAACGATTAAAAAATAAGCTGCAACTATGCTACTCAATTTTCATATCAGACTTGTCTTATTCCTCCATGCGCAAGTAACGTATGAAGATTATTCGAATGTGGAGTCATAATATGTAACAAACAGCGAAAATATGTAGAATAAAAATTTTATTTTACGACATAAAAGAGTTAAATCTAAAGATACTTCTTTTCTGCAAAACTGGAAATGACTCATTATTATAAAATCTATTGTTCTATAAGCTTTAAACGCGAAGAATAATAATGGTAATAATGATGTTAATTTAGATTGGATTAGTTATCCTGATAAATAGGATTGTTATAAATTGGGGGAATTATCACATCATGGTCGACTGGAATAAATAAAATAGATTTTACAGAAAGTACCAATAATGCATTCTTACCAAAATTTTATTACGGCTATTAAAGACTATTTTTTGTAAAATCTTGTCTATTTATTCCAGTCGATAGGTCCCCAATTTATTATAACCATATTTATTACGATAACTAATTCAATCTAAATTAAAGTCGTTGGTGAGAAGCGTTATTTATTATAATAATGTTAATGATACGGCAAAATAATAAAATAATTATGTTACACGTAAAAAAAATAAAATAAAATTGCACTGGACATTCCACAACTTCAATGCCTGGCACCTTATCCGCACCGCTATCGTAGCGCTGAAGACAGGTTTACTTCCAGTCTTGTAAGCTAAACACTCGATTTTCAGAAACACGTTTTTCGGAAACGCTTTAGAAGTTGGTTCATTTATTTGGACAAAGAACTATTTGTATTTAGGGCTACTTGCTTGTTAAGTCTTGTTCGATTCGGAAAGTCGAACGTTTGGCAGTGTCCTTTTTGAACAGTCGACTTCAGAGCAAGCTCACTTCAGCACTTGTTTTGTGTAGTCGAAGAAACTAGAAAAAAAACCGAATTTTCCTTTGGGAGAGAAATATCTGGCGATCTGGGAAAGTTTTTGATAGGCACGAGAAGAAAACGCGATCCGAATTTCCCATCTCTGTGCCCGGTCCCCTGAGAGTCATTTTCAAATGAGATGTTAGACAGATAATAGGTAACAATGGAACAAAGAAGTGGAAATAAGATAACACTCAATACAAAATATAAAATTGTCCTTGTAGCAACTTGTTAATTCACAGTAGTTTAAATATTTCTAAGCATTCTTAAAATAATTTTATAACGTTGGCTTGGAAGCATAAACGTGTTTCTACTTAGTACACGGAGCTCAGCTACTTAACGTCGAGACACGTGATTTCATGAGTCGATCGGTAGTCACGTGGTTTTGAAGGAACGAATTATGATGTTCATTTTCTACCGAAAACGGAAGTTTAGAGGGCATTTTTGTGTTCTATTTAATAAGTTTCGTGTTTTTGTCGAAAATTTCTGAAATTCTGCAGGTAGGTTTTATTTGGGGAATTCATTTAAAGGTGGAGGAATGGGGAAATAATGGGGATCGTGTGTATCTCCAGTAGGGTCGGACTTAATGACGCTTTTACTCGTTATTAGCATTTACAACTTTTTATAAAACTCATCCTTACCCTCAAAATAATGCTATTTGTCACTTTGTAATAGTTAAAAACATAAAAGTTTTTAATAAAATATTGATAAAATTAATATGCAACAATGTACGATAATTTGATAAATAACTAATCATTCTAGCCTTATATTACCTGTTCTCTTTTTGCTTTATGCCTTAACGAAAGTTTATTTATTTATTTTCATAAATAAGCAGAAAAGCCCGAAGGACAATTTCTATCTCCCCTCGAATTAACAATTATACAAACATAAATATAACAAATAAAGGAAAGAAACAATTGAATAAAATTAAACATTGTATAACGCGTTTTTAAATTTTAATTTTAAACAAGATAAATTAAGAAATAAAAGTCATCAAAGTTATTTAAGTAGTTTATACTCGAGCTTGACGTTGTGATGCTGTTTCTGCAGCCCTCGACAAAGCCATTCTTACTGGCTGTTGCTCAAGTCGAACTTCGCGGCCTTCGGGGGGTCTCGGTCGTTCTTATTCTTTTAGACCTAGAATTTGCTCGACCAATTTTACATTTACGCTTTCCCCTGGGCTTTTTCTTCTTCTTTTTTGACAAAATAGCGAGTCATATTAATTCCACATTGATAATTTAGCGCAAAGATTAATTGTACGTACAGTACGTTAATTAGATGAGCGATAACACTTTCTAAATCACGGACTCGTTAGACGTTAGTTCCGATTGGATAATAGAACGTCATGGGGGTGACTATGAAAAGATTTTTTTTAAAAGAATTAATCCGATACGTCTGTCATTTGTAAAGTTTAAATTTAAGAATTTATTTTTTAACATTATACAAGAATTGTACACGTTTTTTCTGCATCCCCTTACAGATGGGACACACTAAATCGTAATATCACCGGTTTAACATTGAAATCTGTAAGTAATATAAGATGGGAGAGAAGAATAAACGCAGAATAAATATATCAAATATTTGAATGGATTTTTTTTTTTAACTCCTGTCAACTATACAGAACTATCATAAAAACATGCCAGTAAACTCCTATCGGTTGGGTTAAGTTATAAATCTAGTCCAAGGGTGGGCAACTTTTTTATAACATGAGGCCAGAATAAATTTTACTTTTTTTCCGCAGGCCGTAGTAGTTAATTGACGCCTTCTTGTGACCTGTAATTTTTTAGTCTGCAAATATCAAATAAATATTTAAAAAGGTTAATTACTACATTTATTTCTCTTATCGTTTTCGAAAAATTACAAAGAATTAATTAGTTATTTTTCCAATTTAATAATCTATTAAAGATCTCGCGGACCGGGAGTTGCCCACCGTTGTTCTAGTCTACTCATGATTCACATAATAGGGCGAGGGCGGCCGAATATCTTGCAGACAGGCGGCTAACAGCCTAGAACCAGTCCGGGATATAAAATTAGAAGCTTTATGCGTGAAGCATCCACCAGCTAAACCGGGTGAGGTTGGTGCTCTGTAAAGGGCTTGCGCCAATGCCTGTAAGCTGGCTGCTTGGAAGCTGACCTGGTTTCGACATTCCTTCCGCCACTGAATTATTCGAATATACAATAGCAATCTTATCGTTTTTTCACACGTAGTATAGAAATTTGTAAAAGATACATAATGCAGTTATAATAAAATATTAATTTTAATTAATTCAAAGTACGTTAAAATATGAAAATTTATATTTTATAAAATACAAGGGAAGGTCATTGGAAGGTGGAAGCGCCGCTTCCATCGCTTCCAATGACGGCACGCCACTGGTAATTTGCTTACAAGAAAAAAAGACACAGTTGGCACCCCATCAATTTTGATCAATTTGGATACGGTGATAGTGCTTGTATTATAAATTGCCAGCAGTGTAAAGTTAATAATACAATTTTTAGCTGTCGGACAAGACCCCCTTTTTTACCTTGTAGATGTGTGAATTCACAGTGAGATGGTTTATTATATCAAGTAATATTGTAAAGAAATTTCGCCTATTGTTCCGATTTTAAAAGTCGAAGGCGATGACCGTCGTTTTCCCCTTTTTCAATAGGGCTGCTACACTAATGGGGCCCTATTTTTGTTAATATAAATAATACTATAAATTATCATTGTTATTATTATTATATTATTAATATTAACTAATTTTTAATATACGAGAAGTGCTCATTGTTAATGAAAAAGTATTAAAAATTTATGATAATAATTTAATTTCTGTGGGCCTTTGACACTTGAAGGCCCAGGGCTTAAGCCCTATTAGTTTCTATGTAGATCCTCCGCTGAATATAGTCAGGAAAAAGAGAGAGAAATAAGGGAGGAAAAGAATAAGGTGAAAAACGAAGAAAACGACTGGAAGAGAAATCAGGTCATTGAAGAAAGATAAAAACTCTTTTCCTGGTATGTTATGAGTCGCGAAGTTTGGATATCTCTTGCAAGGTACCCCCAAATTTAATAGTATAGAAATAGGTTAACTTTCGAGCATAGACATTGTCTATCCATATACCAGCATAGTGTTATAGACAGAGACTGTCTTTAATATCAATTTTAATTTTAATGATTAGTTTTGTTAAAAAAAAATTCCTTTTTACTCGTGTCGGTTTAATTAATTCTGTATTCATCCTCTTGACAGGCCCGGAGTGACTCATCCCCTCGCGCCTTACATATCTTAGTCTTTTATATAGTTTAAATCGGAGGTGTGTCCGATAATACATGCCTGCTGGCAGGATCCCTACCTAAAACTTTTGGATCTCGATTTTGAAGGCACCAAGCTCCCATAGTAGCCGCCTGAATAGGTGTATAGAAGGTTAATTTAACATAATTGTATAGCTAGTGGGACCAATCAGAAAATGACATCAATGCGATCGCGTAATCAGCAACAGTAAAGATGAAGACTGGAATACAAGACTTAAAATTAGCAGAAATCTTGAAAAGGAAAGATCTATGGGTGTACATTCTGTGTGAAAACCTCGATATAGCGATGACGATATTTCTTTGCATTACAGCCACCAACTGTTTGGCAGAGTTCTTTTTCTCCGAACTTAAAACAACGAAGGAACATTCGTTTAATAAATTACTTTTCATCGTATTTTAGATACGTTCGCCGAAAGCAAATTCAAAACTTCAAAGCACTTATTTTGAAAATTAATTTTGACTTTGAAATGATCTCATCGTTGGTACGCATCTTGTTATTGGCCCTGTCACAAACATAGAAATTTATATGGATCGGAAGTGAAATGGCTTCTGTTTCAGAATTAATTGAATATCTTAAACCCAACCTGATGCTCAAATATATCTCGAACTATCTTTAGAACTCGAGTGGCCATTCGATAAAACAATTATTTAATTTAATAACAGACCCAGTGTATTTATGATGTGTTTATATGTAAGTAACGTAAATATATTGGCAGCTAGTACATTAACGTGATGTATAATATCTTATAAAGACAATCAGTTCGTTCTCTTTCCATCAACATAAGGAGATTAATAAACTACTATTGAATATCTAAATAAACCGAAAAACATATATCAATTGCTTATATAGGCCTATACGTCTTTTGTATTAGGTATGTTATTAATACAAGACTTTATCTCGTTCAGACAATTCACCATGCAAATCCTACATCATTATTTTTAATATTCACCAAAGAATATAAATGTGTGTTAAATATTGTACGAAAAGCAAAATACCAAACACAATTGAATAAAATACTTTTTATTCGGAACGATTAGATTAAATCATTTAAATATACAATTTTAAAGATAAATTCTTTATAATTATGAGATCCAAACAAGAAATTATTGTTTGAAAAAAATTCTTTTTGAATATTAATAAATATATTAACAAGTCATTTTATTTAGGGCCAAGGGACGTCTTGGAAGAACGTGTGTCTTCTGATGTCCGATTCTCGAAGACGTTTGTCTGGATCCTGAAATGACAAACAATGATAATTAATTGCAATAGTGGACACTGTCTTAATTTAATTCTTCTTTGTAAACTATAGTAAACTTGTATTGCAGTAAGTTACTAACTGAAATTGAATTAGCATAAAAACATTGACCACTCTCGATTAAAACCAACTAAATTAGTTATACAAATAATCAGCGAATTGTGTAGAAAATGTATTTCTGTTATTAACTACAAAAAGTTATGAATTTCTCGCATAAAACAACATGATACACTAATATTTAGTACTTTGAGGTTTAACGAAAATGAATTATGTGAACGAATGCATCATATAAGAAAATACGCCAATTATAATCTTACTTTTTCCAGAAAGTCGTCGATTACGTCCATGGCATTTACCGATAGATTGAATAAATATTGCACTCGGACTTTTTGAGCAACTGAAAAGACATTGTTACATTAATCACACGTTTTCTCTTCTTGCCGTTAATAAACTAAAAATAATCATGGCTTACTTTTTATTATATCCACAAAGGACATATTCTCCAGATTCGGGACTTTTTCTAAATACATTTCCAGCGGTGTTTGTCCGACTAACATCTGGTATAAAAGAATTCCGAATGCCCACCAATCGCAGTAAGCATCTGTAAATCATATATTTATTACTCGAGTAAAGGAAAACAAACGACAGAATTATTAATTTTAAATAACATTTCTTACCGTATTTCTTATGATTGAGAATTTCGGGACATAAATAAGACAGAGTGCCGCAAAATTCTTCTGGATGACATTCGTACTGAAAATAAATAAAATCGTGACGTCATAAGAAAAGCACAATTGAAGAAAAGTAAGAGGCGTACAGTACTTACAGTGCACAGGCCAAAGTCAATCAAATAAGCTCTTTTTGTATTGTCTATTGGATGTTGCTAGAGCTTATATCTCTATGAATAATACCTATCGAAGACAGTAAATTTGTCACACAGTGTATACGTAAGGAAATTTAAACATAAATATATTTAGATAATGAACCTTTTTTGTGAATATAAAGGATGGCCGAAGCCACTTGTGCACCAAACGTTTTAGCTTCGGTTTCATTTAATGGCCCATTAATTCCCAGAAAGTCGGTCAAATTCTGTCCATTCACATAATCAGACAGGAGACAGAAACTAAAGAGTACAAATAGTTTATTATTTCCAAAGGACATAAACATTAGCAATAACTAATGTTAGAAAAGTTAAAATTTACCTATTATCAATTTGGAAGCTGCCTAAGAAACTCACAATGTGAGCATGATTAGAGACGGCACGCCAAGCAGTTTCTTCTCTGTTTACGTCGCACTGCTATAAATAACAAAGAATAATTAATATATGAAAAATATGAACTTAATATATTACAGGGTGACAATAATTAACCCGTACAAAGTTTGTAGCAATGCTGCACCTGAACTTTTTTACTGTCACCAATTTACATAATATTGTTTAATTCTCCATGATTTCCTGCCCGTGTAGATATACTTTCGATGTAATAAGGGTTAGTTCTTTATTTTTTTAATGGTGTCGAACAAATGTTGTGCAATTTTGGAGCTATTCCGGCAAGGAAAGCATCAATGTGAAATTGTTCGTCTGCTCGGTGTTCCAAAAATGACAGTCTCAGATGCAGTTCGGCGATTCAAGGAGCTTGGCCACAATGGTGACCGTCCCGGACGTGGAAGAAAGCGCACTGTCAACACGTCTAGGAACCGCAAGATCATCACAAAGTGAGTTGACTGACATGCGAAGGTCTCCATGAGAAAAATTGCTCGTGAGATCAGAATCAATCGCAAATCGGTGCGGTTAATGGCGAAAAAGGAACTCGTACTCAAGCCCTACAAGTTCCAAAAGATTCAGCTCCTCACCGATGAAAACAAGTGCGCGAGACTCCAAAGATCCCGTTAACTCAAGCGTCGGGCCGCAGGTCGACAATGGGAGTGCATTCTCTTCACAGACGAGAAGCTTTTCTCCGTACAACCATCAAAACGACAGGAACTGGTCCGCGGGGGCTCCTGGACGCTCAGCCGTCATCGAACATCACAAAATCCAATGTCAGTCATGGTTTGGGGCGGAATTTGTGCGAGCGGCAAGACACCCCTTGTTTTCGTCGATCAAGGGGCCAAAATCAATCAAGATGTGTACCACCATGACATTCTCGAGGCTGTGGTACTTCTGTGGGCTCAGCAGCATTTTGGCAGTGCGAAATGGACGTTTCAGCAGGACTCGGCGCCGACACACAGGGCGAAGAAGACTCAGGAGTGTGCAAGGCTCATTTTCCCGATTTCATCTCGTCTGCGGAATGGCCACCGTACTCGCCGAATCTGAACCCAATGGACTACAGTGTGTGGTCCATTTTGGAGGCCAGGGTCTGTTCTAAGCGCCATGAAAGTTTGGAGTCGCTGAAGCAATCTTTGCGCTGAGAGTGAGACAAACTGTCTCCAGAAGAGCGCGGCCCATCGCTGAGAATTTCAAAACGCGTTTGGGGCTCTGCATCAAAGCAAAAGTAGGCCACTTTAAAACTGGCTGAATATCCGATTAATACGTAAAGTATTGTCACTGTTATATGCTGTTGTTTTGCTAATTTTCATTTCTTTAATAAATTTATGATACAAAAAACTTGTACGGGTTAATTATTGTCACCCTGTATGTACTCGTTACAATATGCGTTTATAAAATGTTTCTTAAAAGTATTAACAACAATATTATTATATAAATAAACTGTATATCAGCAATAAGATATACACACTTCATGTGCCAAAGACAATAAAATAGTGCATTGTCCGATTGTATCAACATCAGTACAGACATTGTGTTTTTTTTAGCCGCACGAAGACGAACAATATCGAAAACAAGGCCCAATAAATACCTGATCTGAAAAACTGCGTTTTTTCTCGATTGCTTTCAGAGCGAAAGTTTTGTCGGAACTTTTAGACCGAGCCAAATAAACTTTTCCATAAGTTCCTTCTCCAATTTCTTGCAATTCGTAAACCTCTTCAATGCGCTGCTTTGTTTCTGTTATACATTTAAATACAAGTCCATATTCTTCCGATTGGCATTTCTATCATCATGAAATATTTTAATTGCAAACGTTCGGGTCACCAGTGAGGGGACCGTTATGGGTACCTCTCTATAGTCGAAGTTGGCCAGATCGGTCAATCTGATCGCATCCACGAACAGGGTCGTCGTGACGTTGAGCGGTGTATTCTCGGATTGAAGAAAGAGGCTAAATGCCGTTATTACGTGTTTATTTACAACTAAATATAACTATATATACAGAAAGTATAACAACGTCGGTCGTGGAGACACAGGTCGGAGCACACGAGGTGGACGTCCGAACCGAAGCACGTCGAGCCCAAAAAGTGGTTAGCCTCGACTCTGACGTCACGTTGGTCGGGGACGGTGGTCAGTCGCAGTGTTGCCGACCGCCGCAGTACCCCCTTCCTAGTGTAACGATCGTGTGGCTAACGAAAACGTGCCGGAAATCGGACGCGTCTTCCGGAGCGCGTCGTAGTTTTGGTTTCGGCTTCTTGCTTCGAATGTGTGGTGCTCGATGATTTAGGGTCTTGTACTTCTGTTGAACTGGGAACTTGTTCTGTGTCGGTCTCTTGCTTGTCGTCTGTTGGTGGTCTCTCGCTTGGTGAAAGATGTTCTGCCAGACAGTAAGCTGGCTTAAGTCTGTCTATAGAGATAACTGTCTCTTTTTGCCGTACGCGGACTTTGAAGAATTTGTCTGCACGCTGCAGTACGGGAAATGGTCCGTCGTACGGCGGCTGCAGAGGTGGCCGTACGGCGTCGTGCCGCACGAAAACGTGTGTGCAGCGCTGTAGGTCCTGAGGGACGAATATCTTCTTGGCTCCGTGACATCTCGTTGGGGTTGGTGTCAGTTGGTGCATTTGCTCCTTGAGCTGTTGAACGAAAACTGCTGCATTTGAGTCTGATGGTGTAGGGGCGAGAAACTCGCCGGGTAGTCGTAAGGTCGTCCCGTAGACGAGTTCGGCGGTTGTTGCCTTGATGTCTTCTTTAAAGGCGGCTCGCATCCCTAACAGCACTGACGGTAAGACCTCTGTCCAGCGGTCGGTCAAGCAAGCCTTGAGAGCCGATTTAAGTCTGCGGTGGCTGTTCTCCACCAGGCCGTTTGCCATTGGGTGAAAGGCAGTCGTGTGTATATGGCTGCTACCCAATAATTTAGTCAGAGCTCGGAACAAGTGCGATTCGAATTGCCTACCCTGGTCGGTAGTGACCGTCTTCGGTACACCGTAACGCGCGACCCACTGACCGTAGAAAAACTTTGCCACTGTCTCTGCCGTACAATCGGCGATCGGGAAAGCCTCCACCCAACGGGTGAACCTGTCGATGAGCGTGAGACAATATATGTTACCTTGCGACGGCGGAAGGGGACCTACAATATCCATATGCACATGTTCGAAACGTGCGTTAGGGACCTGAAGATTTTGGACAGGGCTCCACGTGTGCCTATGAATTTTCGCTCGTTGACATGGAATACAGGTTTTGGCCCACATACGTGAGTCCTTTCTAATGGAAGGCCAAACAAAACGACTAGTTATTAATTTGGCGGTAGCTCTTATTCCGGGATGAGCCAGATTGTGTACGGCGTCGAAGACTTGCCTGCGGAAATTAACCGGGATATATGGGCGAATTTTGTTCGTAGATATATCACAGAATAATTCGGGACCTGCATTCGTGAAGGGCATTTTCTTCAGCTGCAAGGCTGTACTCGAAGACAGTAACTGTTGTAATTCGGGGTCGCTGATCTGGGCTTGCGCGATGTTCGCGTAGTCTATTGCGTTTGGCACTTCGATAGTTTCGATCCGCGACAATACGTCCGCTGGTGTGTTGTCGCTGCCTTTAATGTAGCGGATGTCCGTGCTGAATTGACCTATAAGGTCAAGATGCCTTAATTGCCTAGGGGTGCATTTCTCTGGCTTCTGACTAAAAGCGTACGTCAGTGGGCGATGGTCTGTGAAAACCGTAAACTCCCTGCCTTCGAGCATGTGCTTGAAGTGCCTTATTGATGCGTATATGGCATAAAGCTCTCTATCGAAAACCGACCATTTTCGTTGTGACTCTGTTAATTTGGCAGAGAAGAAAGCTAGTGGCTGCATCTTCGGTGTGCCGTTGGAGGAGTCAACTTGATTTAGTGAGCCGCCGATAGCTATGTCGCTTGCGTCGGTAAAAAGTGCCAGTTGCGCGTTTGGGTTCGGATGGGTCAAGAGCGTCGCGTTGGCTAATTCCTCCTTGCAGTGGTGGAAGGCTTTGGTTGTTTTCTCGGTCCACTGAATTTTGCTGTTGGACTTAAGGTTTGGTCCTTTTAGTAACTCGTTTAGTGGGGCTTGTGCATGGGCTGCGTTTGGGACATTCCTACGATAGTAGTTGAGTAGCCCCAGAAAACGCCTGAGCTCGCGAACCGTTGTTGGAATTTTATATTCCAGTATGGGGTTTACGCGTTCGGGTAGAGGTTTAATGCCCTCCTTGTTGACTAAGTACCCCAAAAACGGTAGTTCTGGTGCACCCAATATACATTTGCTCAGATTTACCTTGACGCCGTACTCTGAGAGGCGATGGAAAACCGCCTCTAGGTGAATCTCATGCTGCTCCCTCGATTCGCTAGCGATTAGAATGTCGTCGAGGTATGCGAAGGTAAAGTCGAGCCCTTGGAGTACCTCATTTATGAACCGTTGGAAGGTCTGCCCGGCATTGGACAACCCGAAAGGCATGAACATGAATTCGAATAGGCCAAAAGGGGTTGTGATTGCCGTCTTTGGAATGTCGTCCTGATGAACAGGAACCTGATTGTACGCGCGGACTAAATCGACCTTGGAGAATATAATTTTACCGAATAGGGAAGAGGAGAAATCTTGCAGATGTGGTAACGGGTAGCGGTCGGGAATCGTAAGTCGATTCAACGCTCGATAATCGCCCGTTGGTCTGAAGTCGCCGTTTGACTTGGGCACCATGTGCAAGGGGCTGGCCCAGTTGGAGGTGCTGGGTCTGCAAATTCCTTGCTCCATCATATGTTGGAACTCTTTCCGAGCTGCCGCGAGTTTGGCTGGGTGCAGTCGGCGGGGTTTTGCGAATACCGGCTGTCCCTTTGTTATAATGCGATGCACGGTGTGGTGTTTGGGTGCCCTGGCCGTCCCTGCGGGATAAGGATGGAAAATGTCGGGATACTTCTCCAGGATACTGCGGTATGTCGACGAGCTGGCTATCAGCGTTACTTGAGTAATCTCTGTTTCGATTTTTTTACCCGTGGTGGCTAGGTTAGTAATTGAGTCCCGGAGACGAGCGCCCTTTAGGTCGATTAACAATCCGTATTGCCGCAGAAAGTCGGCGCCTATGATTGGCTTACTGACGTCGGCTAGTACAAAAGGCCACTGAAAACGGCGGCGGAGGTTCAGCCCGAGCGTAACTAGCTTGGTGCCGTACGTTCGTATCGGTGTACCATTTGCCGCGTACAGCTTTACAGCATGGGGGTCGTCCCGCGAGCCATTTCCTGAGAAGGGTAAAACGCACACGTCGCTTCCGCTATCCACCAGGTACTCGCGGTTAGAAATGGGGTCGAAAATAAATAAACGGCTCTTGTTATTGGGGCTGAAATCGCAGCGGGCCGTTTCGTGCGATTTCCTTAAGGGTTTCCCGACTGGCGGAAAGAGCACGGGG